>NC_057409.1:53331813-53931813 GCF_019320065.1 Cervus canadensis | reverse complement strand
ACAATCCACTTTTTGTTTCAAGTCAAAATCCGATCAAGAAATGATTCACTGGTGACACTTCAAAACACCAATGATTTTTTTGATTTTCGGTCAGTTCATGAGGCACCCACTTAAGAAGCTTTTTTCACCTTTCCAAATTGCTTCAAATGCTGGATTCCGTAGAATGGTCAACGTTGAGTTCTTGGGCAACTTCTCATATAGCTATGAGGATCACCTTTGATGATTGATCTCAGTTCAGTTCAGTCACTCTGTCGTGTCTGACTCTTTGTGACACCATGGACTGCAGCCTGCCATGCCTTCCTGTTCATTATGAACTCCTGGAGTTTACCCAAACTCATGTCCATTGAGTCAGTGATGCCATCCAACCATCTCATCCTCTGTCGTCACCTTCTGTTCCCACCTTTAATCTTTCCCAGCATCAGGGTCTTTTCAAATGAGTCAGCTCTTTCCATCAGGTGGCCAAAGTATTGGAGTTTCAGCTTCAACATCAGTCCTTCCAGTGAACACTCAGGACTGATTTCCTTTAGGATGGACTGGTTGGATCTCCTTGCAGTCCCAGGGACTCTGAAGAGTCTTCTCCAAAACACAGTGCAAAAGCATCAATTCTTCGGTGCTCAGCTTTCTTTATAGTTCAACTTTCAGGTCCATACATGACTACTGGAAAAACCATAGCCTTGACCGACAGACCTTTGTTGGCAAAGTAATGTCTCTGCTTTTTAATATGCTGTCTAGGTTGGTCATAACTTTTCTTACAAGGAGTAAGCGTCTTTTAATTTCATGGCTGCAGTCACCATCTACAGTGATTTTGGAGCCCAAGAAAATAAAGTCAGCCACTGTTTCCACTGTTTCCCCATCTGTTTGCCATGAAGTGATGGGACCAGATGTCATGAACTTAGTTTTCTGAATGTTGAGCTTTAAGCCAACTTTTTCACTGTCCTCTTTCACTTTCATCAAGAGGCTGTTTAGTTCTTCACTTTCTGCCATAAGGGTGGTGTCATCTGTATATCTGAGGATATTGATATTTCTCCCAGCAGTCTTGATTCCAGCTTGTGCTTCATCCAGCCCTGCGTTTCTCATGATGCACTCTACATATAAGTTAAATAAGCAGGGTGACAATATACAGCCTTGACGTACTCCTTTTCCTTTTTGGAAGTGAGAAAATAGATTTAAGGGACTAGATGATAGAGTGCCTGATGAGCTATGGACAGAGGTTCTTGACATTGTACTGGATACAGGGATCAAGACCATCCCCAAGAAAAAGAAATGCAAAAAAGCAAAATGGCTGTCTGAGGAGGCCTTACAAATAGCTGTGAAAAGAAGCGAAAAGCAAAGGAGAAAAGGAAAGATATACCCATTTGAATGCAGAGTTCCAAAGAATAGCCAGGAGAGAGAGGTAAGAAAGACTTCCTCAATGATCAGTGCAAAGAAGTAGAGAAAAACAATAGAATGGGAAAGACTAGAGATCTCTTCAAGAAAATTAGATATACCAAAGGAACATTTCATGCAAAGATGGGCTCAATAAAGGGCAGAAATGGTAGGGACCTAACAGAAGCAGAAGATATTAAGAAGAGGTGGGGAGAATACACAGAAGAACTGTACAAAAAAGATCTTCACAACCCAGATAGTCACGACGGTGTGATCACTCACCTAGAGCCAGACATCCTGGAATGCAAAGTCAAGTGGGCCTTAGGAAGCATCACTACCAACAAAGCTAATGGAGGTGATGAAATGCTAGTCGAGCTATTTCAAATCCTAAAAGATGATGCTATGAAAGTGCTGCACTCAATATGCCAGCAAATCTGGACAACTCAGCAGTGGCCACAGGACTGGAAAAGGTGTTTTCATTCCAATCCCAAAGAAAGGCAATGCCAAAGAATGCACAAACTACCACACAGTTGCACTCATCTCACACTAGTAAAGTAATGCTCAAAATTCTCCAAGCCAAAAAAAAAAAAGAATTCTTCAAGCCAGGCTTCAACAGTACATGAACTGTGTACTTCCAGATGTTCAAACTGGATTTAGAAAAGGCAGAGGAACCAGAGATCAAATTGCCAACATTGGCTGGATCATCAAAAAAGCAAGAGAGTTCCAGACAAACATCTGTCTCTGCTTTATTGACTATGCCAAAGCCTTTGACTGTGTGGTTCACAATAAACTGTGGAAAATTCTGAAAGAGATGGGAATACCAGCCCACCTGACCTGCCTCTTGAGAAATCTGTACACAGGTCAGGAAGCACCAGTTAGAAATGGACGTGGAACAACAGACTGGTTCCAAATAGGTCAAGGCTGTATATTGTCACCCTGCTCTCAGTTGGTCATTGTGTATTTCTGATGGCCAGCTAGTGTGCTCCTCATCCTTAAGGCTCTAATCTCCTTTGCAAAACTGCCTAAATCACCACTGCACTATACGTTCATTAGCAGTTCCTGGGCCAAATGTATTGTTAGTGTTGTGCGTTGTCTCCGCTGATTTACAACCCATTTTGAACTCAAATAAGAAAATCACTGAAACTTGCTTTTTGTCTAACATGATTTCCCTAGTCTAAAATAAGCATAAGCAGCAAGTAATAAGTCACTGGGGCTTCCCCAGTGACTCAGTGGTAAAGAGTTTGCCTGTGATACAGAAGCTGCAAGAAATGTATGTTCGATCCCTGGGTTGGGAAGATCCCCTGGAAGAGTGTATGGCAATCCACTCCAGTATTCCTGCCTAGAGAATTCCATAGACAGAGGAGCCTGGTGGTTCCTGCAGTCCCTGGGGTTGCAGTGGTTGAAGCGACTTGGCACACATGCACACTGTAAGTCATTAAACAAAAAAAAACCATAAAGCAAGAAATGTGCATTAAAATGATGTACAGAATTATCACATTTAAGAACATGTTCCAATATCAAATGGCAGAGTTCAACAATGCAAAACCGCAATTACTTTTGTACCAATCTAATACTTATCTACATTTTAATATTGGAATGCTACTGTATGGAAATACACTGTAATATTTTAACCAGTTCCCTTATTGTTGGACATAACTTTTTAAAACATGAGTGTCCATTTTTTCAAACTATTTTCAGGTTGGTCTTCCTGCAAAATCTGGAGTCGCTGGGGGCATTCTTTTAGTTGTCCCCAATGTCATGGGCATGATGTGCTGGTCTCCTCCTCTGGACAAGATGGGCAACAGTGTTAAGGGAATTCACTTCTGTCATGTAAGCATTTTTTTTTTTTTATGAAAATGATGATCATAAAAGTTGAGCCATCTGATGGTTCTACTGTATTACTCATTTCCATAGTTTGACTGTTTGCATTCTCACTGCCAGTCTGTCAGTTACTCAATAGCCATGTTTGTGTTTGCAAAGGAGCTTTAAATTGCCTCTACCAGACAGCTCCTATATAATCATCCTCACAAATTACAAATTTGTTTGATGCTTAAGTTTTAATTTCATGGTTGTAATTAGTTTTCAGTTTCTAAAAGCTCAGCAAAAGACATTAAACTTGGAGAAGTCATTTAGACCTCACCATAAGTGAAAGATTGAGTCTTTTTTTTTTTTTTAAAGGAAATAAGTATTGGCAATTTAAAATTACTACTACTGTTAACTAGTTCAGTATCTTTTGTTGTTAGCCACGTGTTGCTAGTGTTTTATCTTTTGGTTTTATTTACATTTACTAATTCCTAGAGTCTGCACTGAGTATCATAATTTTTTCTACACATTTTCCCATTTAAAATACCAGTTTATTTTTCAGTTTTTTTAATATTTTACAAAAACTAGAGAATGACATTGGATTCCTTATAGATTAAAATACATTGTAACCAGAGTATTTATTTATATTTTTGTGATGCTATAGTTATTTGATAGAATAATTACTTCATGTGGCCTATTATTATAATGCCCATTTTACAGAAAATGAAAGTTAGACATATTTTGAGTGCCTGAGCCCTAAGGTTATGGTAGTAAATTTTCAAATGCCTGTAGTCCATGTCTTCTTGGTTTGACTTCGGTCTTCTTGATGCATCATGCAGCTTTATTAACATGCAGTGGTACTTTCTATGAGATAGTAGTTAAGTTGAACAGTATTAGTGAAATTTGTTAAAATATGGAAAAACAATAGCCGTTGACTAAGCCAGTTTCTTATAATACCTGTTTTGTTTAATTATAGGATCTTGTTTCTCTATGTAATTTCCATAACTATGATAATTTGAGACACTTTGCTAAAAAACTTGATCCACGAAGAGAAGGTGGTGATCAGAGGGTAAGCAAAATTCTTATTTAGATTATTATGTAACTTTTTTTGAGAGAGAAAATGAGGTTCACCAGTTTAAATAAAACTTACTCTATTTGTTAGTGGCCTCATATTTTTACTAATAACAAATGAGTAATGTTGAATTGTTGACATTATCATCCTGGACATACATACTAAATATTACTGTTTTATTTAAACTGAAACTGGTTAGCCTAGGAGCAGAGGTTCCTCCCCATTTTTCTGCTGTTTTAGCAGTATTTTCAAGAATTGACTCTGTTAAAAGAAAACATATTGGAAAGTGCTGCATGCTATAAAGAGAAAACCTATTTCTGCTCTCAATATTTGTCAGTTATAGTCTCAAATTGAGTTTACTTTTATGTGGATGGATATGTAAGTGGAAAGGGATTATAATATTAGTGATAGGCCTTACAGAGCTTCATAGTAAGTTTTATATGTCACTATAGATGAAATATTTTTCTATAGAAAGTGTTTAATGCAGTGTTTCTGACACTGTTAAAGTGATATTTGTTTTTATAAGTGTGTTTGACTTCATACTTTTGTACATATATACTCCTTTTTAAAGGAGTCAGGACTTAAATTTCAGGAACAAGATTTTCTTTTTGTCTTCGTTGTTGTTTGCTGCATTAAGGGACTTGTTTTGAATTTAAATTCCTTTGTATCCCAAGTGGAAATGTTTAGAATAAAATTACCTAACTAGACTTGAAGCTAATATGTGCGAAGCACTTATAAGTAGAAAAAAATTTAAACACATACTAAGTAAATTTTCCTATCATTAGTTTTAAAGTAACTTTTAATAATGTATGAGAATTATGCAAAGCTGACAAAAATAGAAACTTCCATGGGCGTCAACATGAGTAACATTGAGCAAAACATCAGATGGTGGTGGGTGAAAATGCTAACAGATCTTAATAACATTCATCATTGAAAAATACCATTTTATAGCTTGGACCTTTCTTCACTCAAGTGCACTAATAAATTATGTATGTTGCTTGAACAACTAGCATTCCTTTGGACCATTGGACTATGAAAGTCTCCAACAAGAACTTGCTTTAAAAGAGACAGTATGGAAAAAAGTGTCACCTGAGTCAAATGAGGACATCTCTACAACTGTAGTATATAGAATGGAAAGTCTGGGAGAGAAAAGCTAAAGAAATGGGTTCTAGTTTCAGAATGCTCTTCATTTAACCTTTCAAACATCTTTAGTTTTTTTCGCATACTATATTTATTGAGTTTTTTGTGCTTTCAACCTTGGGTGCTGGAGCCATAAGGCTTTTTTTTAAAAATCTTTGTGTAAAGTTAATAGATTAAAAAGTGGATTTGTCAGTCTTTTAAAAAGTATAAATCAAATTTGCTTTATTTTTTTTTAATGAAAGGAAAAATTTCTTTAAATTTTTTCTTGGTATAATTAAAATTTTAACTATATGTAGTCAAATAATCCCACTTTAAAATAATAGCAGAAATTGGTAATTTCTTGGTTCTGAAACTCACACACTGAACTCATAAATTTTATCACATTTCTTTATTTTCCAGTTTTAAAATTGATGTGGTGTCTCCAGTAGCAATATAAAGTATTTCTGTGCTAAATACAAAAGTAAAAAGACATAATTATGATTTCCAAATTATTTAATATAGCAGCAGATAGATTTGTTTTACTCTTTTATTTTGGCTTTAGATTTTTAAAAATTTATTTAAAATTTTGTCAAACACTTTAAAATATCTTTGCTTTTTCACTTTGCAACTCCTTTGTTCTGTCAGAATTGTTATGTACAGGAGTGTGTTATGTTACTAAAGCGTTCCAGCCAAAGAATTTCCGATGTAAGATAATGACATGTTTCACTGTTAAAAACCTATAATGGTTACTCAGAAGGAGCAGCAGTGAGTGTCTTCAAGTGAAATGTTTACCTGAACAGTTTTATTTTCATATTACCTACGTAACTTTTTCTGTGTTATATTTAAGTGTGAATGGTGAATTTTGGTTTTTAGCTTTTAATAATTATAATAATTTCACAAATGCTAATGAACTTTTGCGATAAATTATAATTACATCTCATAAAGCTTGTTTTATTTGAACTCTTTCAGAGTAGATAGGAAATGAATTCAGTCTGAAGGTAGTAAGTATGCTACTAAAATACCTGTTAGATTTTAATCCTTTTGTTCGGTTATAATAATGCAATATTGAGAATCAAAACTTGTTTTTAAGAGGACTATAGGTTCTACACAGCCTAAATTTGAAATAATTCACAATGTTTAAAGTCTGTCTTGGCAAAGTAATTGTAAAGTTCTGTAGGATCCTATTCATACTTCTTCCTTCCTCCATATACCTCTCTTTTTCTCCCCACAGTTCCCCAGAGCTTCAAGATTTTGGAGGGACAGGGATGGAGTCAGGAGGATAACTTGATAGTTTCTTAGTATCATGACATACATGTGGTGTAGGGTAAAGTCTAAAATAGTAATTACAGTGTAGCAAAAAATATTTTCCTGGATGGTTTAGATGCAAGTGAAAACACAGATGTAGAAAGTCTTGATTATATGAGTTTGGGAACTGTGATATTAGGAAAAGAAGTTCTCTTCCAAACTTGTTTAAAAGCCTTTTGGCCCAACTGAAGTATTAAACATATTTAAAAAATAATTATGCAGTAAGTTTTAGAGAATATTAGCCAAGGATTTTATGGCTAATTGTTCCTCTGATGTACAGATGCATGTCCTAACTGGATGTTTCCGGTTTGGCCATTTACATGAGAGTGGTGTGTCTGCACTGTCCACACCTTTATACCTGAGCTCTGCTATACCTGTGAACAGTGTCATATTAATTCACAGAGCTGTTTGTGGTTTGGGGACTGAATGTCTTTAATCGGTAGTTTCCAAATAAAAGGCTCCCCTCTCCCACGCTCTAATTGTTACATTTTACTGTTTCAATGGAGGTGGGTTTTACTTGATAAAATGAAAATTTCATGTTTCATATTGTATCCACATTTGTACAGATTTCAGAATGATGTTAATTTGTGCCACTTACTATGTTGATGCAGCTTAAATACACACCAATGGAGAAGGGTTATCTAAGCTATTCTGTTTATAGAATCCTGTTAAAGATGAGCATCCAGAAATTTTTGTTGGAAGGTATAAATGGAAGAAGAGAGAAGATATTGTGAATAGGTCCTCAAACTTTACTTTAAAAAAAAAAAAAAGAGGAAAATCTTTGCCAGGTTTAAAAACATTATTTTGATTCTTTCAGTATTTTAAATACCTTTTCAAATAAAGTTATTGAAAAGTACCCAATATTGTTGAATTTAATGTCTTATGCCATTACTGATTCTTGATATTCAAGCATTTTGAAGTTAGCATATTTGTTTTTCTTTTTTTTCCACCATTAACATTTCATTTGAAATGCATATCCTTTCTGAAATACTTTATTTTTAGCATAAATGTTGTGCATTTTATCTTAGTGTTTGGATTAATCCATTTGTGTTATTTAGCTTTCTTTTATTTGCTTTGTATATTAATGTACCTTTTATTTTCCAGTATGCCTACTTTTTGTATTGTATAATAAATTTATTTTAAGCTGATTTTATTGGTTTTTTTTTATAAAAGCAACTCCAGCATTTTAAGTATAACAAATGGAATTTTAACTTTAAAAGTCATGCTTTATGAAGATATAATAAAAATGCTTTATAATTTTAGTTAATTCTGAGACTAATGTGAAGAGCAACTATAGAAATACTCAAAGGCTTCATCTGATTCTCTTTTTTAATGTAGTATAGTGTTGGTGGGTTTTTTTAACTTTCGGGGAGGATGTTTTTCAATTGGTTGTATTAGAAGTATTTGAATAAAGATTTTTTTCCTAATTTTTTTTTGTTGTTTTTCCACTTAACAACTTAGGGAAAAAAGCTCTTCTCCATTTACAGAATCTTTCTGCTTTCTGAGCAAGAACATCACTGATTCACAATGTAATTGTTGCTTTGTCAGTTGTCCAGAATAGGAGAAATGTTGCTAAAATCAAACAGTATTATTGCGTTAGAATAGAATTGTAAACCTCAGTAGAATTTATATGAGTAGAAAAACTATAAAATTGAAATTCACCTTAACTACTTTTTAAGAAATTTAATTTTCAGAAGGAACTTAGTATAGTTCTACAGCATGGTCCAAATTATAAAGTATGTGCATTGTAGGTCAGATACAGTACTTTTAAGTTATTGTTTGATGAAATTTTCCATTCATATCCAGAGAAACATCCCATTGGTGGAGTTTTTAAAACTGTTTGAAGGGGAAATACTGTTGTTTATAGGAATTTCTATTTATCTGTGGGATTTTTTCCATAGTGTTCTTTTGGGACTAGTAAATAGGGAGTTCCATTGTCACGTTATATTCAGTTTGTAAGTTTGTGATCACTAGCTTTTAAAGATACATTTGGGGTTGTTTTGTTGGTGTTTTTAGTCCCTTTGAAACAGGTAACTCAGCTTGGTCTGAAAGTATAGTTTTACAGGCATGTATGTGTGTGGAAAGAACCACTGAATATATACTGATACTGTCAGTCTGTATCATGATAATTTATATAAATGTATGTGAGCGTGTATCTATATATTTATCTGTCTTTATCCATCCATTCATATTCTGAAAATCAGTAGCAGATACTTCTACACAGTATGTCCTGTATAAATGGTTCATTGATCTATTCTAGGTTTTGTTGTAGGAGAACTTTGAATTTTTGCTGACCCAGAACTTATAAAATAGAGCATCTTTTACTTGTTTCAGTTTACCTTTAAAGACATGTGGTTTCTGTTTTGCTCCCATTCACTACTAGCACTGTCAGAGAGGAGAATGATGATATTGGAGAACTCCACAAAAAGGAAAGCAAGAACATCAGATTTCATGTGGAAGCTGACTTTAGTTTCCAAAATTATTATATGGAAGGATTGTATACAACTTAAATAATGGACTTCTTAGTTACAACCGTTTACTCTATGGAATAATTTTATTCCAAATCTTGTGCACAATTTTTAGTTTTTTAAGGAGTAACATGCTTTCTGTTCAGTTCCTCCTTTACCATAAATGTAATATTTAATTAAAGCCAGATGAATTGGAGGTGGGGCTTGTTAATGATTCATCATGGCCCATCCCTCAGATTTTTACTCAGATTTTTTCAGAGTAGACTTTTGTCCATTCACTGTCATGTACTTCAAAGCCAAAATTATGCATGAACATAGATGCAAGTATATCAAGTTCAACCACTTTTATTTTAAATTGTCACACAGTTAACATTTGTTTTCTACACTGTTTAGAAATGGAAGGAATTTAATTGAACTAAGATTCTTTTATTCCTTTTCTCCCTCTCTCTGCCCCAGTTGTAGTTTATTAATGTGAATAGCACACAGTGCACATTGAAGAAGTTTAGGAACACACTGAACTTCCCTGGTGGCTCAGATGGTAAAGAATCCACCTGCAATGCGGGAAGGCTGGGTTTGATCCCTGGGTTGGGAAGATTCCCTGGAGAAGAGAAGGGCAGGAATTAAACTGTCTTAGTCTGGAATTCTACTTTTAAAAATACTGTAAATCTAGGACAAAATCTGTCCAGTATAAAAGAGAGCTCGCAAAACTTGATTATTTTTTGGAGTCCTTAAATAGTAATGGAAAAGGTACTTACTTAAAAAAAATATTAAATAGACTGATGTAAGTCTTTATTTAATGAATTGATTCTCTTCCTGTAGTTTTAAAATGTTCCTTTCTAAATTTATGTTTTGTGAGCATATGAAAGGAAGTTTAAGGTTGATTTAGTTTACCTTAAGTGTTTTGTAGATTGTTTATCCTAGTAATTTTAATAAGTTGTAGCTATAGAGATTTTTAATATATGTAAAATATGTAAAACCAGTGTTGATCAAAACTTTTGTAATGGTTTCCTAATCCGTTTATCTTTAATTAAAATGAATAGACTACTAATTAGCACTTGGCACATTACCTTTTTGTTATTTTGGGCGTAATATACAAAACACTTCTTGTTGGGAACTGTTATGTTTGGTTACATTAAAAAAAAAAAGAACAGGTAATGATCCTTGATTCCAAGTACTTTAATGAACTTGTAAGCAGTCCAGTATGGAGGTTCAAAGGAAAAAATAATGAAATGACAAATTCTGGCAATTGATCTCATAATGTTGGTGTTATTGTTAGACTTTTAACTCTAAATTTCATTTACTAATTTGGAAGTATTTTAGTTAACAATCTCAGTGGTAAAGAACAATTTTGGTATACTTAAGTCAAATTTTAATGTCTGAGGATCTTATTTTTCTGGACATAGTATTATCAAAAAATAATGATTTTTATTTCATCAAGTATTTACCTTGCTAAAATATTTTCAATCCTAATGTCTCAGCTGGTTGAAATTACCTATTTGGAAGGCTTAGCTTTTAAAAGGAAAAATTCTTACCTGAAACAGTTTTAAATTTCTATTTATTATATTTCTGGAGTTTTTTATATAGTGAAATTCTCTCCTGCCTAACAATTCTACTTGAAACTCAGTTATAATTTTAATTCATATCCTATAAACAGCTGAAGAATTTCTTTTATTTTTAAAATACAATTCAGCTGTTCTAGGTCTTTGTTCTTTCATTTACTGTAGTCTAGTAATTAATTAGAATCACATGGTTGAGCTGGAAAGGAATCTTGAAGGTTATCTACCTCAAACTCCCATTCCTCCCAGCCCTCTTTTCCAGGTAGCACCTTGCTTTCTCAATTAGCACATTTACTCCCCCCACCTTCTTTGATAGGGTTGGTTTATTTTATGTATTTTGGGACACCCTTTTATTTGTTGGGTCATGCACACTAAATCGCTTCAGTTGTGTCTGACTCTCTGTGACCCTATGGACTGTAGCCCACCAGACTTCTCTGTTCATGGAATTCTCCAGGTGTGATTGGCAGTACTGGTTAATATGATTGTAAGTTATTTGGCAAACTAATCATCCCATCACTGTTTATTAAAATGAATTGTGTTTTTCTAGTATATAGTTATATGATGCATTTATAAAGACTAATAAAGCTAGAAATGTATGTCACAATTATACAGTAGTTCTAAAAATAAATCATGACCCCAGAATCTTTGAAAGAAACTAAAGGATAACAGAAATGTTAACTCTAAAAATAAATGTTGCACCCTTGGCTTTTTAAAATAAATTCCTTTGAGATTAGGCTAAATATATAAGTTAAAAAAGGTTTTTCAAGTAGTTAAAAGGTTATTGGAGTTCCAAAAATATGTTTTCTGGTTTTTTTTTCCAGTTAGCTTTTCCCAGCACATACTGTACAAAATACCTAGAAGGTTATTGGAGTTCCAAAAATATGTTTTCTGGAAATTTTTTTTTTCCAGTTAGCTTTTCCCAGCACATACTGTACAAAATACCTAGCTAGTTCCATTGTTTCTGCTTTAGATATTTGGTTCTTTGAGTGGCTTCAGAAAAAGGCTCCCTGTTTGCCTATTACTTTATTGTGTGTATTATCCTCAGTATCAATATATTTCATAGTTCTGGGATTTTTTTTTTATGAAGGAGATATATATTGCTGTTCTTGAAGTGCATTAATTTTTTTAAAGAGTTGATTTAAATGTTAAAACTTTATTACTATTCTTTAAAAAAAAACTACTGTTTCTTCTCAAAATTTAAACTTGCCTAGGAAACTCTTCTCCCCCCAAGTTTGTATAAGTGAGAACCTGAACTTTTAAGAGACTGACTCATTCAGTATAAGCTTGCTTGTATTGAATGCTTGCTTTCACATTATATCTATTAAATTAGAATGATGCTGAAATACTAGCATTAGTTATGCAGATATAACTATTCATCTTTGGGTATTCCATTGTAAGATCCGAATTAAAATCATGATCTTCGGTCTCTTGTTAAACTTTTCCTTAGCTTCAAATGACTAGTTTTCATTATTTTGTGTGTGCCTTTCATAAATCATCACTAAGGATCACTACAATTCGTCCTTTAAGGGGATAACATAAAACTTAAGTCTTTTATACATTAAGGGAGATTAATGGTGTATAGGATTATATCAGTTATTAATTGAATTACATCCAAGGTCTGTTTTGTTTTTTCTTGTAGTCTCTCAAAGAATCCTAATTGAAAAACTCAAAATCTGTTAATCTTGAGTATTGTTTCTTTTTCATCCTTTCCTAACGTAACTCATTTTGGTCTTAAAATGAGATAACTGTAAAAACTATATCAGAGTTGCTCATAAAATGGGCTTTCATTTTCAAACCTTCTTATTGCTGGTAGGTTAATTTCCAAATCTTTTCATGTTGTTAGCATTTGTCACTCTACTTTTATTTTCTTTAAAATGTTATTTTTAAAAATTCACAATTGATAAAGTATAAACTTATCAATATGATATAACTTGTTGGTAATTTATTTTACAATTGACTTTGAATACATGCATCTGTGGGTCCAGGTCTGTGAGGAAGATTTAAATACAGAAATGAACTAAATATTTTCTACTTTGAGTTGAAATGAATACATGTTACAGTTTCTGCAGAATGGAACTTTATTGACATCCTTTGAAGTTGTAGGACAAATGATTTTGTTAAAATTCTTTTGACTAACACCATTAACCCACTTTAATCATACCAATAAAATATTTCTGCCTAACGTTTCCTCTTTTTACCTGAAAGAGAAACTTCAGAGAACAGTTTTCATGATGCAGGAAGTAGAGCTTAACTTTCTATTACCTGTTGTTGAAGTGTTTCAACTAAAGCGTGCTGTTACAATAGTCTCTGTATGACATTTTTTCTTTTTCACCTAAAGGAGAAACAAGGGAGAAAAAACTAATTGCAGTGTTTTTAGCCAAGTAATAAAAACTGGAGAAGCTTTCATTTTTGTCTCTGTTGTGCAATTTTATTTTATAGCCACCGTATATATCTGCCGCAGAACCATCACTGTTATTTATTTTGTATCCCTTACATGTTGGACTTTTTCCTGTAATGATCTGCTTGCTTTCATGTTAGTATAGATGTACCATGTGTGCAGGGGCTTTTGGATATAGAGCTGCTGTTGAGCTGCTATTGTTTGCATACTGTGTTTTGTAGGTTTTGCTATGCAAAAGTTCTCACTGCCATTGTGAGGCTTAGAATTTTGTGTTAGTTAAGAATTTGGGATCCTCTGCAGAAGTTTTTGATAATTGAAACTTTTGGTTTACCTAGCATTTTTTCACTTAAAAAACATCAGTGAGTGCTGGTCAGTTAGTTGGGCATACGATTCAAGTGGGTAGCTTGATGTGATATTCTGTGGGCATGAATTTTGAGTTTTGATTTGCTTTTTTCATATTTACACACACACGGTTCAGGCAGTATGTCAGGTGTTAGAGATGCTGCTCTAAGAGGCAAGGTTCTTCTCCCTATGATGACCACAATCTGTAGAAGCAGGGAGGCTGCCTCCATTCTATAACTCTAGGATTGACAGTGCAGAGTTTTCTATGCTGTATATGAGCAAGCACATTAAACATCACTGGCATCTAAATATTCTTGAGCCCCCAAACCAACTTCTAGAACATTTCAGATTTCCAGTTTATCTATTGTATGTTTTGGCTCATGTACAAGGAGAAAAATAAAATAGCCAACGTTTTGATTTCACTGTCAGCTTTTTTTCAGTAAGTAAGGCTGAATGGCATCACCGACTCCATGGGCATGAGTTTGAGTAAACTCCGGGAGTTTGTGATGGACAGGGAGGCCTGGCGTGCTGCGATTCATGGGGTCGCAAAGAATCGGACACAGCTGAGCGACTGAACTGAATGATTATAGATGTTGACTTGTCTATAAATAATGCCAAATGAGTTTGACATACAATTGTAAGGCTCAAGTCTAATATAGGTAAAGGAGATTTTTGTATATTGACTCAGTCTACCACTTATTTTCTAGTATTCTTTAAAAATCTCAATTATTTTCAATTTGATCAGTTAATAAAATTCACCCTTCAAATCTTGACATCCACTTAAAAGTGTGATTATCTGTTAACCCTACCAAATAGATGACTAAATGTAAGCATAAGAGTCTAAACACATGAATATTTTTAAAGTTCACTTTAAAACCATCTCATTAAGCTTCTTGTTGACTGTATATGTTCAGCAGAATATGTCACTAGGAGAAAGGACTGGTTTAGACTCTGAAGTAATAACCTGTGTTCCTTCTAATCAGAAAACTCTACAGTAGCTATGTTCATTAAGTTACCTGCTGGCTACAATGCACAAAAGTGAACAGGTTTTACAGGATTTGGGCCCAAGTCTAGTGACCATGTTGTAATTAATTTTGCCCTAGAGAGCTGCTTTTGTAGAGATGCAATGAAAAGGGAGGAAGGCGGGTACTACCAGAGAAGTTTGAAAGTGTTTTACAGATAACATACAAAATAGGTGCAAAAGTTTATTCTTTTGTTCATTTGCCTTCATGCAGTAATTATGGAGCAGCCACTACAAGCCAGGAATTGTTTTGTGTTCTGGGAAAGATCACGAGACACAATCTAATAGATCACATATACCAGGAGTTAGTATAGCAAAAAACAGCCTAGATAAGTAATTGCATAAGATAATTTCAAATAGTGTTGTATCTTCAAAAAAGAACGTATGTCACTGTTCTATCTTAATAATTTGGAAATCTCAAACTTTGTTAAGCAAGCACTCCTCAAAAAAGCTAAATAATTCAATCTGTTTCATTACATTGTTAATTGTTGAATGAAGTAAAAACCTTACTCAGCTGGATATCTGGGAGTTAATGACCACCTGGACCACTTGACTTTTTCTTTGACAGACAGCTCTTTTATTTTTTTGGAATGTTAAAAACAAATTTTTAAGTACAGAAAGCAATAAAGAACTTCTTTAAGAGGTGATGCTGTGGTAACAGCCCATTTGCAGTATTTCTACCTGATTCTGATACTCATTTTTTGTTCTAGAAGTTGGTTTGGGGGCTCAAGCACAATGTTTTAAAATTTTGTGTCATATTTTTGAAAAAACATAACCAGATGTATATACAGTTGACCTTTAACAACACAGGGATAAGGGGCCCTGATGCTGTTGAAAATCCACATACAGCTTTACAGTAGACCTTCTGTGCCCTTGGTTCCCCATCCATGGATACAACCAACTGACAGATTCTATAATACTATATGTAGTATGTATTTATTGGGGGAAAAAAAAATACAGATGTTGACACACACAGTTCAAACTTGTGTTGTTCAAGGGTCAACTGTGTTAACCCATTTTCTCCACCCTCCACCCCCACCTCTTGCAACCACCAATCTGTCCTCTGTATCTATGAGCTTGTTTTTAGGTTCCAAATATGAGAAAGATCATAGTATTTGTCTTTCTCTGTGTGCCTTCCTTCATGTAGTATAAAGCCCTTGAAGTCCATCTATGTTGTCTTAAATAGCAGGGCTTTCTTTTTTATGTTTCTGTAATATTCCTGTGTGTCTGCATGTGTGTGTCACAATTTTATATCCACTCATCCATTGACAGACACTGTGTTTCTGTGTTGGCTATTGTAAATAATGCTGCAGTGCATGTGGGGGTGCATGTATCTTTTCAAGTCAGCACATTTTCTTCAATAAATACCCAGAAATGGAATTGCTGGATCATATGATAGTTCTGTTTTTAATTTTTTGAATGATATCCATACTGTTCCATAGCAGCTGTGCCAATTTACATTACCACCACCAGTGCCCAAGGATTCCTTTTTCTCTGTATCCTCACCTACTTCTGTTGTTTCTAGTTTTTTTGATAATACCCTCTCTATCAGGTGTGATATTTCATTGTGGTTTTGATTTGCATTTCCCTGATGATGATGCAGAACATAGTCTCATGTACCTCTTGGCCATCTGAATGTCTTTGGCAAAATGTCTTTTTAGATCTTATTTTTTTAATTTTTATTTTTTCAGCCATGGATTTACATGTGTTCCCCATCCCGATCCCATCCTCCCTCCCGCCTCCCTCTCCATCCCATCCCTCTGGGTCTTCCCAATGCACCAGCCCTGAGCACTTGTCTCATGCATCCAACCTGGGCTGGTGATCTGTTTCACCCTTGATAGTATACTTGTTTCAATGCTGTTCTCTCTGAAAATCCCACCCTTGCCTTCTCCCACAGTCTAAAAGTCTGTTCTGTACATCTGTGTCTCTTTTTCTGTTTTCCATATAGGGTTATCATTACATCTTTTTAAATTCCATGTATATATACGTTAGTATACTGTATTGGTCTTTATCTTTCTGGCTTACTTCACTCTGTATAATGGGCTCCAATTTCATCCATCTCATTAGAACTGATTCAAATGAATTCTTTTTAATGGCTGAGTAATATTCCATGGTGTATATGTACCACAGCTTCCTTATCCATTTGTCTGCTGATGGGCATCTAGGTTGCCCATCTATGGGCATCCTGGCTATTATAAACAGTGCTGTGATGAACATTGGGGTACACGTGTATCTTTCAGATCTGGTTTCCTCAGTGTGTATGCCCAGGAGTGGGACTGCTAGGTCATATGGCAGTTCTATTTCCAGTTTTTTAACGAATCTCCACACTGTTCTCCATAGTGGCTATACTAGTTTGCATTCCCACCAACAGTGTAAGAGGGTTCCCTTTTCTCCACACCCTCTCCAGCATTTATTGCTTGTAGACTTTTGGATAGCAGCCATTCTGACTGGTATGTAATGGTACCTCATTGAGGTTTTGATTTTCATTTCTCTGATAATAAGTGATGTTGAGCATCTTTTCATGTGTTTGTTAGCCATCTGTATGTCTTCTTTGGAGAAATGTCTGTTTAGTTCTTTGGCCCATTTTTTGATTGGGTCATTTATTTTTCTGGAATTGAGCTGCAGGAGTTGCTTGTATATTTTTGAGATTACTCCTTTGTCTGTTGCTTCATTTGCTATTATTTTCTCCCAATCTGAGGGCTGTCTTTTCACCTTGCTTATAGTTTCCTTTGTTGTGCGAAAGCTTTTAAGTTTCATTAGGTCCCATTTGTTTATTTTTGCTTTTGTTTCCAATATTCTGGGAGGTGGGTCATAGAGGATCTTGCTGTGATTTATGTCAGAGAGTGTTTTGCCATTGTTGTCTAGGAGTTTTATAGTTTCTGGTCTTACATTTAGATCTTTAATCCATTTTGAGTTTATTTTTGTGCATGGTGTTAGAAAGTGTTCTAGTTTCATTCTTTTACAAGTGGTTGACCAGTTTTCCCAGCACCACCTGTTAAAGAGGTTGTCTTTTTTCCATTGTATATCCTTGTCTCCTTTGTCGAAGATAAGGTGTCCGTAGGTACATGGATTTATCTCTGGGCTTTCTGTTTTGTCCCGTTGATCTATATTTCTGTCTTTGTGCCAGTACCATACTGTCTTGATGGCTGTGGCTTTGTAGTAGAGCCTGAAGTCAGGCAGGTTGATTCCTCCAGTTCCATTCTTCTTTCTCAAGATTGCTTTGGCTATTCAAGGTTTTTTTGTATTTCCATACATATTATGAAATTATTTGTTCTACTTCTGTGAAGAATACCGTTAGTAGCTTGATAGGGATTGCATTGAATCTATAGATTGCTTTGGGTAGTATACTCATTTTCATAATATTGATTCTTCCAATCCATGAACATGGTATATTTCTCCATCTATTTGTGTCCTCTTTGATTTCTTTCATCAGTGTTTTATAGTTTTCTATGTATAGGTCTTTTGTTTCTTTAGGTAGATATACTCCTAAGTATTTTATTCTTTTTGTTGCAATGGTAAATGGTATTGTTTCCTTAATTTCTCTTTCTGTTTTCTCATTGTTAGTGTATAGGAATGCAAGGGATTTCTGCGTGTTAATTTTATATCCTGCAACTTTACTATATTCATTGATTAGCTCTAGTAATTTTCTGGTAGAGTCTTTAGGGTTTTCTATGTAGAGGATCATGTCATCTGCAAACAGTGAGAGTTTTACTTCTTCTTTTCCTATCTGGATTCCTTTTATTTCTTTTTCTGCTCTGATTGCTGTGGCCAAAACTTCCAAAACTATGTTGAATAGTAGTGGTGAGAGTGGGCACCCTTGTCTTGTTCCTGACTTTAAGGGAAATGCTTTCAATTTTTCACCATTGAGGATACTGTTTGCTGTGGGTTTGTCATATATAGCTTTCATTATGTTGAGGTATGTTCCTTCTGTGCCTGCTTTCTAGAGAGTTTTTATCATTAATGGATGTTGAATTTTGTCAAAGGCTTTTTCTGCATCTATTGAGAAAATCATACGGTTTTTATCTTTCAATTTGTTGATGTGGTGTATTACATTGAGTGATTTGCAGATATTAAAGAATCCTTGCATTCCTGGGATAAAGCCCACTTGGTCATGATGTATGATCTTTTTACTATGTTGTTGGATTCTATTTGCTAGAATTTTGTTAAGGATTTTTGCATCCATGTTCATCAGTGATACTGGCCTGTAGTTTTCTTTTTTTGTGGCATCTTTGGTTTTGGAATTAGGGTGATGGTGGCCTCATAGAATGAGTTTGGAAGTTTACCTTCTTCTGCAATTTTCTGGAAAAGTTTGAGTAAGATAGGTGTTAGCTCTTCTCTAAATTTTTGGTAGAATTCAGCTGTGAAGCTGTCTGGTCCTCGGCTTTTGTTTGCTGGAAGATTTCTGATTACCGTTTCAATTTCCGTGCTTGTGATCAGTCTGTTAAGATCTTCTATTTCTTCCTGGTTCAGTTTTGGAAAGTTATACTTTTCTAAGAATTTGTCCATTTCTTCCAAGTTGTCCATTTTATTGGCATAGAGCTGCTGGTAGTAGTCTCTTATGATCCTTTGTATTTCAGTGTTGTCTGTTGTGATCTCTCCATTTTCATTTCTAATTTTGTTGATTTGGTTCTTCTCCCTTTGTTTCTTAATGAGTCTGGCTAACGGTTTGTCAATTTTGTTTATCTTTTCAAAAAACCAGCTTTTAGCTTTGTTCATTTTTGCTATGGTCTCTTTGTTTCTTTTGCATTTATTTCTGCCCTAATTTTTAAGATTTCTTTCCTTCTACTAACCCTGGGGTTCTTCATTTCTTCCTTCTCTAGTTGCTTTAGGTGTAGAGCTAGGTTATTTATTTGGTTTTTTTCTTGTTTCTTGATGTGAGCCTGTAATGCTATGAACCTGCCCCTTAGCACTGCTTTGACAGTGTCCCGTAGATTTTGGGTTGTTGTGTTTTCATTTTCATTTGTTTCTATGCATATTTTGATTTCTTTTTTGATTTCTTCTATGATTTGTTGGTTATTCAGAAGCGTGTTATTTAGCCTCCATATGTTTGAATTTTTAATAGTTCTTTTCCTGCACTTGAGATCTAGTCTTACTGCACTGTGGTCAGAAGAGATGACTGGAATGATTTCAGTTTTTTTTTTTAATTTACCAAGGCTAGATTTATGGCCCAGGATGTGATCTATTCTGGAGAAGGTTCCGTGTGCACTTGAGAAAAAGGTGAAATTGATTCTTTTGGTGTGAAATGTCTTATAGATATCAATTAGGTCTAGATGGTCCATTGTGTCATTTAAAGTTTGTGTTTCCTTGTTAGTTTTGTTTAGTTTAGATCTCATTTTTTAGTTGGTTTTGTAATGTACTGTTGAGTTGTATGAATTCTTTACATAATTTGGATATTATCACACATGGTTTACAAATATTTTTTGCTATTAAGTAGTTTGTTTTTCATTTTGTTGATGGTCTCCTTTGCTCTGCAGAAGGATTTTACTTTGAGGTAGTCTGGCTTGTTTATTTTTGCTTTTGGTGTCAGATTCAAAAAGATCACTGCCAAGACTCATGTCAAGAAGCTTACTGCTTGTTTTATTCTGGGAGTTTTATGATTTGGGGTTTTAGTTTCAAGTTTTTAATCCATGTTGAGTTCACTTTTGGGTATGGTATGTGATAATGGTCTTCTTTTATTCCTTTGCATGTAGCTGTCCAGTTTCCCTAACACCATTTATTGAAGAGACTGTCCTTTCTCTATTGTGTGTTTTTTTTTGCTCCTTTGTTGTAAATTAATTGACCATATCTGTGTGGGTTTATATCTGGGTTCTGTTCTAGTCCATTGATCTCTGTATATGTTTTTATGCCAATACCACCTGTCTTAATTAATATAGTTTTTAATATGGTTTGACATCAGGGAGTGTGATGCCCCCAGCTTTGTTTTTCTTTCTCAAGATTGCTCTGATTTTTGGGATCTTTGTGGTTCTGTGCAAATTTTAGAGGGTGTTTTTTTCTTCTGTGAAAAATACCATTGGAATTTTGATAGGGATGGCATTAAATCTGTATATTACTTTGAGAAGTGTGGACAGTTTAACAGTGTTTTAGTCCTTGAGCATGAAATATTTTTCTGTTTATTTTTTTTCATCTTCAGTTTCTTTCATTAATCTTGCAGTTTTCAACGTATAGGTCTTTAATCTCCTTGGTTAAATTTATTCTTAGGTGTTTTATTCCTTTCCATGTAATTGCAAATGAGATTGTTTTCTTAATTTTTTTCTTTTGATAGTTTGTTACTAGTGTATAGAAATGCAACAGACTTTTCTGTATTGATTTTGTATCCTAAAACTTTACTGAATTTATTAGTTCTAGCAGTTTTCTGATGGAGCTTTTTAGGGTTTTCTATGTATGTCTTCTGCAGATAGTAACAGTTTTACTCTTTTCTTTCCAGTTTGTATTTCTTGTCTTTTTCTTGTCTGTTTGCTTTGTCTAGAACTTCCAGTATGATGTTGAGTAAAAATAGTGAAAGTGCACATCTTTATTTTCTTTATGATCTTAGAAGAAAAGCTTCCAACTTTTCACTATTAAGGATGGTACTAACTGTGGACTTGTCATATATGCCCTTTATTATGTTGAGGTACATTCCCCACTTTGTTGAGTTTTTTTAAAATCATAAATGGATGTTGAATTTTGTCAAATGCTTTTTCTGCATCTATTGAGATGACCATATGATTTTTATCCTTCATTTTGTTAATCTGGTGTAGCACATTGACTGATTTGTGCATGTTGACCCATCCTTGCACCCCTGCAGTAAATCCCACGTGATCACAGTATATGACCCTTTTAATGAATTGCTAAATTTGCTTTGCTAATATTTTGTTGAGGATTTTTGCATCTGTAATCATCAAAGATACTGTTGTGTCATTTTCTTTTTTGTGATGTCTTTTGTCTGGTTTTGGTATTGCGGTGATGATGGCCTTGTAAAATGAGTTTGGAGGAGTTCCCTCCTCTTCCAGATGGAAAAGATGCATTTTCAGTCCTTTTGTTTGCCTCATCTAAATGTCTGTTAGCTAAACTCAGTTTATTAAAACCTTTATAAATCCTGACTTTTCACAGAGATCAAAGTTCAGGGCTTTCATTAATCCTATTTATGTGTAATTGTTCAATGATCTGGAACTTCATTATGCAAAAATGAATGTATCTTTGTTCACATCTGCACTTGTTTTTAGTATAAAGATTTTTTTTTTTTTTTGGAAACCAATAGAATGAGAGTGATTCAGTGTTGGGAAAAATGAAATATTGTATCATAATTTAGAGCCATTTATAGTTGTCCTTCTATATGTTTGATTTTTAGTTTAATGACAATGTTAAATGTAAGCAAAAAATCGCAAAAACATGACATGTATACTAGATCATGAAGAAACAATTTTGTTATTAAAGTGTATTTGAAAAAAATAGCATCTGCCATTCCCAGTGCACTTATTCTGGCAGGTGAGTGGTAAATGAATGCATTTTCCATCTGTTTTCTCCCAGAATTGCTTTTGTAATAATGTATTATGTATAATGTATTTGTACCAATAGTGTGGTACAAAAGTGATCAGACAGTCCATTTTTTCTGTGAAGTTGCTTTCCCACTTATGTAGCTATAAGAAAGTGGCTAAGACTCTTCTGGTGTCTAGGTTTCCTCTTCAATATTGTTAGTCCCTGTTTTACTTAGTTACCAAATAGTTTTTCATCTCTTCTCCACCAAGAATTTTGTTTTCCTCTTATATGTGTTTTCTCCTCTTTCCTGCTGCTGTATGTAGGTCCCCCACCAATGTCCAATATTAGATCCCTTTATATAAATTAATACATAACCTTTAAAATTATTTTTTTGTTCTTCCTATTAAGAACTGATTATCTCAGTATTTATTAGCTTTTGTTTAAATCATGTAACAGAATTAGTTCAAGGTAGTTAGCCAACTTAACTTGGCGGAGTAGCTCAGATTTTATATAAACCAACTTTAGCGATATCTTATTATTCACTCATGAATTAGTTCTTCATTCAACCAATGTTTGTTTATTGCTTATTATGTCCCAGAAACTGCAAAGTGCTTAAGATAGCCAGCAGTTAATGAAACAAGTATGATCCAGCTCTTGGTGTTCGCAATCTAGAAGGGGATGCAGATATTGAGTAAATAATTACTAAAATAATTTAATATAAATAATTTCTTCATACTGATACATATAATTCTAGTTTATTTTAACTGCTATAAAGAAGGTGAAATGGTATATTCTGTGACACTGTTTTTATATACCCATAACAGACTTTATGAGAAAAATACACAATGTAGTTAAAGTATAAGAACATGCACTCCAGTCTTCAACGAAGCTCACCTCTGGGCGGAAAGGAAGTGGATGCAGGAGAAATATCAATAGTTGGCTGTATCTTTAATTTATCTTTTAAAAATACTAATCAAATATGATAGAATAAATGAAAGAAAAGTACAGAGTAGTGTGCTAGGAAAGGGTATAACATGAAAACCTCATTTTACCTGGATGATTCAGTATGGTTGTTTTCCATGAAAGGTGATAGTTAAATTTAGAATGAGTTAGAGGAAGGGTTGTTGTTTAGTCACTAAGTCAAGTCTGACTCTTCTGCCACCCCATGGACTGTATCCTGTCAGACTCCTCAGTCCATGGGATTTCCCAGGCAAGAATCCTGGAGTGCATTGTCATTTCTTTCTCCAGGGGATCTTCCTGACTCAGGGACCAAGCCCGCATCTCCTGCATTGGCAAGTAGATTCTTTACTGCTGAGCTACCAGGGAAACCCAAGAGAAAGGGTAGAGTAGGATTAATAGGATAGTCTGGTTTTAGAAGGGCCTCAGGACAGAAAGGAGTTTAGCACATTTCAGAAAGTGAAAGTAAGCAAATGTGGTAAGGCGAGGTGAGTGGAGATAGGCCCTAGATGTGTCTTAGAAGATCACATTATGTAGGGTCACCCTTCTCATATTTTAATATGCATCTGAATTGTTAAGTATCCTAATTATAAAGTGGAGATTCCTAAAGTCCAACACCAAAGATTGCTTTTAAAAATCTGCATTAAAAAAAAAATCTGCATTTTTATTAAGCACCCCAGGTGTTTCTGCTGCAGTTAGTCCTCTGAACACAGTTGGGCAAAAACCTATGTAGGGTTTTATATGCCATTTATATATAGGGTTTTATATGCCATTTATATGTAGGGTTATTTTGTTTGTTTGTTTTTATTTTTGATTGGGTCTCAGGTTCATCTTTTTTTTTTTTTTTAATTTATTTTTATTAGTTGGAGGCTAATTACTTTACAATATTGTAGTGGTTTTCGCCATACATTGACATGAATCAGCCTTGGATTTACATGTGTTCCCCATCCTGATCCCCCCTCCCACCTCCCTCCTCATCACATCCCTCTGGATCTTCCCAGTGCACCAGCCCTGAGCACTTGTCTCATGCATCCAGCCTGGGCTGGCGATCTGTTTCACACTTGATAATATACATGTTTCAATGCTGTTCTCTCAGATCATCCCACCCTTGCCTTCTCCCACAGAGTCCAAAAGTCTGTTCTATACATCCGTGTCTCCTTTTCTGTCCTGCATATAGGGTTATCGTTACCATCTTTTTAAATTCCATATATATAATATATAGGGTTTTATATCCATATGGGACTATTCATAGTGCAGTTGGGAACTTTAAGACTTTTTAAAAGAGACGTGACATGACACTGCTCTGCGGAGAATAAATTAGAGGAAGGCAAGAGTTGAAGTTCTGAGCCCAAAATGAGATGTGGTAGTGGTTTAGAATAGGGCATTAGAAGTGAAAAAGGTGGATAACAGGTTTTAGAGATGAAATTGGCAAGCATGTGTTGATAGTATTTGATGGATGAAAAAGATGAGATATCGAATTGACCATCAGGTTTTTAGTAGGAGCAATAGGGAGGATGCTCCTGCTTTTACTGTGATGGAGAAGTGAACTTTGTGAGTACAGAAAGAAATTAATTTTGGTTTTGACAGTTAAGAATCTGTTTGACTCTAGATATCAGGAGGTTGATTAACAGTGGTTTAGACAAATGGGAGTATTTTTCTCATATAACAAGTCTGGGGTAGACAATCCAGTACTAGTGCCATCTGTACTAGTACAGATGTATGCTCTGCTGCGACCATCCTTAGTGTCTGGACGTTAGACCTCATGCCTACAACCTTATAGTTGCCAGATAGGTGTTCCATTCTTGGTCTCTCTTGTATGGTCAGAGTAGAAGAATAAAGGAAAGAATGATACCTAAATCATGTGAAAAATTTCCCAGAAACTCATATACTCACTGGCCAGACTAGATATAAGGGAATCTAGGGTTCTGTTTTTTAATTAAGACTCATGACTACCCCTAACGAATAAGAGATTCTATTAGTGCATACTGACAGGGTAGGAAATGGATAATGGGTAGGCACTTAGCAGTATGTTAAAGATAACATCTTTTTGGCATGTCTGTATCTGTGAGATATCCAAGTAATATTGAGTAAGTGTCAGATACAGGTCTGGAATTTAGAAGAGTGGTCTAAGCTGGAGATGGAATTTCGTGAGGGATCAGCCTGGAAGAGTAGATTCAAAGCTGGGGGGAGGTATGTGAGATTGCTCCAGGGGACAGTGAAATGAGAAGGAACCCTAAGGAACTCCCATTTTAAAAGTAGGATAGAGTAGTTCAGTTCAATTCATTTCAGTCACTCAGTCGTGTCCGACTCTGCGACCCCATGGACTACAGCATGCCAGGCTTCCCTGTCCATCACCAACTCCTGAAGCCTACCCAAACTCATGTCCATCACATTGGTGATGCCGTCCAACCATCTCAGCTGTTGTCCCCTTCTCCCGCCTTCAGTCTGTTTCCAGCATCAGGGTCTTTTCCATTGAGTCAGTTCTTTGCATCAAGTGGCCAAAGTATTGGAGTTTCAGCTTCAACATCAGTCTTTCCAATGAACACCCATGACTGATCTCCTCTAGGATGGACTGGTTGGATCTTCTTGCAGTCCAAGGGACTCTCAACAGTCTTCTCCAACACAATTCAAAAGCATCAGTTCTTCGGCGCTCAGCTTTCTTCACCGTCCAACTCTCACATCCACACATGACTACTGGAAAAACCATAGCCTTGACTAGACAGACCTTTGTTGGCAAAGTAAGGTCTCTGCTTTTTAATAAGCTGTCTAGGTTGATCATAACTTTCCTTCCAAGGAGTAAGCGTCTTTTAATTTCATGGCTGCAATCACCATCTGCAGTGATTTTGGAGCCCCAAAAAATAGTCAGCCACTGTTTTCCCATCTGTTTGCCATGAAGTGATGGGACCGGATGTCATGATCTTAGTTTTCTGAATGTTGAGCTTTAAGCCAACTTTTTCACTGTCCTCTTTCACTTTTATCAAGAGGCTCTTTAGTTCTTCACTTTCTGCCATAAGGGTGGTGTCATCTGCATGTCTGAGGTTATTGATGTTTCTCCTAGCAATCTTGATTCCAGCTTGTGCTTCTTGCAGCCCAGCATTTCTCATGATGTACTCTGCATATAAGTTAAATAAGCAGAGTGACATATATAGCCTTGACATACTCTTTTCACAACTTGGAACCAGTCTGTTGTTCCATGTCCAGTTCTAACTGTTGCTTCCTGACCTGCATACAGATTTCTCAGGAGACAGGTCAGTCGGTCTGATATTCCCATCTCTCTAAGAATTTTCCACAGTTTGTTGTGATCCATACAGTCAAAGGCTTTGGCACAGTCAATAAAGCAAAAAAGTAGGTGTTTTTTTTAACTCTCTTGCTTTTATGATGATCCAGCAGATGTTGGCAATTTGATCTCTGGTTCCTCTGGCTTTTCTAAATCTAGCTTGAACATCTGGAAGTTCACAGTTCACATACTGTTGAAGCCTGGCTTGGAGAATTTTGAGCATTACTTTACTAGTGAGTGTAATTGTGCGGTGGTTTGAACATTCCTTGGCATTGCCTTTCTTTGGGATTGGAATGAAAACTGACCTTTCCCAATCCTGTGGCCACTGCTGAGTTTTCCAAATTTGCTGGCATATTGAGTGCAGCACTTTTTTTTTTTTTCTATTTATTTATTTATTTATTTTTTATTTGTTGGAAGCTAATTACTTCACAGCATTTCAGTGGGTTTTGTCATACATTGATATGAATCAGCCATAGAGTTACACGTATTCCCCATCCCGATCCCCCCTCCCACCTCCCTCTCCACCCGATCCCTCTGGGTCTTCCCAGCGCACCAGGCCCGAGCACTTGTCTCATGCATCCCACCTGGGCTGGTGATCTGTTTCACCATAGATAATATACATGCTGTTCTTTCAAAACATCCCACCCTCACCTTCTCCCACAGAGTTCAAAAGTCTGTTCTGTACTTCTGTGTCTCTTTTTCTGTTTTCCATATAGGCTTATCGTTACCATCTTTCTAAATTCCATATATATGTGTTAGTATGCTGTAATGTTCTTTATCTTTCTGGCTTACTTCACTCTGTATAAGGGGCTCCAGTTTCATCCATCTCATTAGAACTGATTCAAATGAATTCTTTTTAACGGCTGAGTAATATTCCATGGTGTATATGTACCACAGCTTCCTTATCCATTCATCTGCTGATGGGCATCTAGGTTGCTTCCATGTCCTGGCTATTAAATACAGTTGAGTGCAGCCCTTTCATAGCATCATCCTTTAGGATTTGAAATGGCTGAAAAGTGGCCAGAGAAGAGAAAATCCAGCGTAGTATAGTATCGGAAGTCAAAGAAGGGCAGTAATTCAATAAGGTTTGAACCATCATCTCTATCAAAGCCAGTTGAGTGTTAAGATGAGGGTTGTCCATTTACATGGTGTCCTTCCTAATTTTCATTCTTTTGGTGTTAAAATGTCTTTTTATTTAGTAAATGAAAATAGTAGATGGTCAGATTGTTTTATTGTTTGCACTCGGACAGTAAACTGTTGGTAGCCCATACTGGTGACTTCCTCTTCACCTTTTAAGAATGTTTTATTGGCTTTGAGATTTAAAGGTCAGAGAACTATTTGGAGTAGAGCAGGTTTGGCAGCTGATAAAAAAGATCCAGTAAAGAAGGAAAGTTTGAAGTAGATACAGGAGAGTGGAAAAGGCCAATAAAGTGAGATCCCTGGAAACAGATGGAGCTGTCAGCATAAGTGGTAGATTAGGCTTGTGGAAGGAGGAGCATCTTCTCCAATAAAGCAGGTCATTGAGACGCAAGTAGGTAAGTTTTCAGTCATGGTTGGAGGAGTTTGAGAGATTTTCTGTCCATTGGTTTCCATTTTCCTGAGGCATATGAAAGATGGCTTTCTGCTAAGAGTGAGTTGTGGGCTTGGCATGAGGCCATGAGATCTCAGAGCATGGAGAAGATAGGAAATGTTTGTTTTGGAGAGTGAGAGGGAGGGAGAGCTGAGGGAACCATGGTGACGTCAGGATACTGTTGAGGCTGGTAGCTGGGGATATATAGTGATGACAGTTTGTTCTGTTGGGCCTCCCACCACACCCCGCGTCCTATGGCTGCATTCCAAATTTGGGTTTGCAGAATATCAGGCAGGATTTTTAGAGTAATTACCAGAAACTGATTTTAACAGCAGGGTTGGAAATCTACTTTAAACCCCGCCTACATAGAAGGCAAGTTTTTAGGGTCTTTTAGATCTAAAAGATCTTTTTTTTTGTTTGTTTTTAGAATTTGGTTCTATTTAAAGAATTTTCAACTAATATAGATTACACTAACAAGTGAATTCTGGGTATAATTTTGTCATGTCCATCTTCTTTGCTTCACAGAATAAAGTATTACTAATAAGAATTATAAATGTTTTAATATAGGTAAGTGTAAGCAGTCTTATGATAAGGTCTAATTATGTGTATATCTAATGTTACTTTGCTTTAGTATTGAAGATCTTTAAAAAAAATCCTATTCTCCAGGAACTGCTTATATTGTATGCTGGAGGAACATTGTCTCATAACTTGAATAGTAGTCAAAACGTCTGTGAAAGCATTTTGAAAAGTTGAAAGCACTAGAGAAACAGATATTTTTAATGTACCTGTTGTCTGTTGTCTATAAACACACATGTTGGACTTTTCAAAATAAAAGTGTGAAATGAACATTAAAGAATATAGAGAATTAAATATGACTCTCTGGAGACTGATGAAAATGAGGGGTATTTTTTTCTCTGATAGCAATCAGTAAGGATGTATTGTGGTTGAATAGCTGTAGAATAGTCATGTATGCATACACTGGTTGTGGTGGGAGTGGTCAAGGCATGCAAAGGAGTGACAGGTCCTTCAATTCTAAAGTGAAATAATTCTGTCTCTCTTGCTGCCAAAACTTTGTTTCAATTCTTATCAGAAAGAGAACATTATCTAGGAACTTATTTGTGTTTCCTTATTTTTAATTTATACCAAACAGTGTAGCATCTTATAATTCCAATGGCCCTGATTCTGATTTTTTAAAAAGTAATATATACAAGCATTTGGTGAACAGTTTATTTTCCTTTTATTCTCATTCTCTGTTTTTAGTTTCTTTGATTCTTTTGGGTTTTACATATTTGTCTTTTTAGTTAATAATAATTGTAAATAAGCATGACACTTGATCATGCCACAAGTGTGGCACCTTGTTCTCTATCTGAACACTAATGAATGCTAACTAATCTTCGTGGGGTTTTATAAATATTCATTTTTATAAGGGAGGAAGAGACACAGGAAGATTGTGAATATAAATGAAATTTTGATAGTTTTCAATGCAGTGCAAATACTCTTAGGTCTGCGACATGGAAAATGCACTTTGTTCTTCAAAGGCATAGCTGTCTTTGCCCTGCTCATTTCTGTTTTTCTCCTATTTGCTGCTTGCTTCTTAATTAGAGTGCTCTGTCAGCCCACACAAAGATATGTTGTGAGTTACTTTTATACTTGGATATAAAAGGAGGGTTGCTTGTGAGCCCAGTGATATCATTTTAGACCATTCATTGACATTTACCAGAATAATATGAGCCACTGAGATAAGAAGTTCTTTGCTGCCAGCACTGTCTGTAGCAGTCATACTTGCTCTATTCACATTAACCCAAAACTTATATTTCATTTTTAGAGACTTGAAGAATGAAGATACCTTGTTTTTTTCTTTTTTGGCATTGATATACTAAATTGAGTGATTTGTCTTGTTCCCTTATTTTGTCTTCAGTTTAAAAAGTACCTCAATAGAAAATTAGTATCTCTGATTTCTCTATTAAATTGCTCTTTAGTTGCTATTTTCTGATTTTCCATCACAACATATTTTAGTCTTGGTTCCATATTGGTGAGGAAATCTCATCTCAGGTGTTGTCAGGAAATCTCTTGGCCCAGTGAATACTGAGTAGAGGTTGAGAGAACACTGACCTTGGCGTCAGGCAGACTGGGCCTGAGCCCTCATTCTGCCACTTTGCCAGCATTATTCCCTTGCTCACGTTCCTTTGAATAATAATAGGACAATAACACTTTAAAGCACTTATTTCAGTCAAAGGAGAGTAGGTGCTACATATTAGCTATTTTGCTATAAATAATACATAATCCCAAGTATTTTGTCTTCATGGGTCATTACATTTCTTTGATATAATTGTGACTTAGTTTAAGTGTAAGTAAAATTATTTCAAATTATTCTCCTCATTGAGAAATTTTGAAAATGGTATGTTAAGAGAGTTTATCACTTGACTGATCAAGAGCAAAAATGCAGTGTTTGGAGCTGCCATTTTGAGGTTATATTTTGTAAGTGAAATTTCTCTCTCTTTTTTTTTTTTTTAGAGTAGAATTTGTAGTTTATTCTTCTCTACTAAAATTATGGTATGAGAATCTCCTGCATTTGTATAGAAATTTGAAAATATGGTCAGGAAATTACAGAGCTGTTACTCCCATGAAGGATTTTCTCCGATCCTCCGATCCTGTCAATTGGATTAGTTCTGTCTATATATATAGTAACAGTTGTCCCTTGGTGTCCTCGGAGATTGTTTCCAGGATTCCTCCTTGTCCCACTGCAGATACTAAAATCCGAGGATGCCCAAGTCCCTTATAGTCAGCCCTCTGTATCCACATATGCGGAACCCGTGGGTATGGAAGGCCAGCTACATATTAATAAATGTGTCTGAATAAGTAAGTCATTGGAAAGCTTAGGAACATGTGGCCGCATACTCAGCCTATAATTTTATTTTACACGTGCATATGAATGTTAAATAAACTCAGCAGTAAGGGAAAGAGAATATCTTTGATCACACACATGTTGTAATGGTTTATATTTCTACCCTCATCAGCAAGTGATTAATTTACATTTGCTGGAAACTTAAAGTTTTTCCTCAACTACACTATATAGCAGGCTTGTATTTTTAAACCTCACCTTAAAAATATTTATGAAAGGCTGAAAATTTATTTTCATTTAGAGGCTATAAAAGGCCAAGTTTGAAGTAAACGTTTAAAACAAAACTGGATGTGGAGTGATGATGGTTTATTTAACAGATGGAGAAGAGTGTCTGTTCCACAGCAACAGATACTGTAGTGAGCTAGAAACAAGAGAGCAGCTTACATCAAACCGAACGTGGTAGCAACAGAAGGATTGATTTTCGGTTACCTGCTTTTTTCATTAAAGCCTTTCCAAAAGGGTGAATTTGTTCTCTGTATGAAGACAGAGACTTAGTGATTAAAAAAAAAAAAAAAAGGCAAGGTTAAACCACAGTTTTTGCAGTTGGTGATAGAATTGGAAATAAAACACTTGGAATAAAGTGTCACGCCAGGGTTACCAGCCTTCCCTCCCTCCCTCATCATCTCCTTTCCCATCTCTGCTCCTGCCCTTCGTGTTTCCTCCCTTCTTTGCAGTATTTAGCAAAGAATCTTTATGGATTAAAGCTGAGTTGCTGATTAGTCTCTTAGTTGACTTCTGTCCTTTGGATAACAGTCTGTGTGTAGGGATTCACATTACCATGGTCTACTTGTACACAGTTGAGAATGTATCCCAGCTACATTACTAATTCATGTGCTATATGGCCGTGAGCCAAGGCCTTTAACCTCAGTGCTAGTAATAAATACCAGTTTATCTATAATATTTTACGAACCAGCCCATCAGAGATGTTTGAAAAGAATTATAATTTTTTAAATATTTACTTTTTCAAGGTCACTCACTATATAAATACAAAGTAATATGCTTATATAATTCTCTTAATTGCTACTTATACAGAATCAGGGTATTTGGAAGACACAAAAGCCAGACAATTCAGCTTTTAAATAGGCTCAAAATAAATAGGAGGATGATAGGACTGAAGAGAGGAATGTTATGTTTTAGGCTTGTAAAATTGATAGAATCTATAACTGCTTCTAGCTTTTTTAGGAAAATGTATGATTTTGATATGCCAAGCATGCCTGTGTTAAATGAACTCATGTGAACTGTAACATTTTTGTTCCACTCTTGTCATAACTTTGTACGAATAAACTAAGAAGGTTGTCTGGTTCTGGCAGGTTCTGAGAAAAGATATTTGGTAAGGAAAATGTAGTAGTACTGGAAAGTCTGCAATATGAAAGGAGAACTTAACATTTAATTTCTAAATTTTTAGTGGCTGCCTGCCCAAGTGAAGTTCTTTTTACTAGGGGGAGGCATATATGAAACAGCCCTTGATTTATATAGACTACTGTTCTGCTGTATAAGCTGTTTCTTTGTACCGAAGAATGATTTGTCAAAGAACAGGTTCCATGCCTCTGGCAGTTACTGTTAGTTAATTCACTGTTTTCTGAACTCTGGCCTTCTTGACAGGTATTTTAAAATTTACATAACTCAGGTATCCATTGGGAAATTAGAATGAGGATTGATCAGTAGTTAGCACACATGCATCCTTCACAGCAGTTGGCTTAGAGTTGGATGAGTCATAGGATGTCCTCCTCCTCTAGTTTGGTTTGTCACAGTAGTCATTCCTGAGTATGTCCGTTTGAGTAGAATTCATGGAATGCTTTTAACAGATCATGAAGTGGACTGTCCCTAAGGGAAATAACGCTCCATCTACTGTCTCAATACAGTTAAGCTGTTCCATTTTCTTTCTTGGCATTCTACTCATATCTCATTTATGCAAACCTTAAAAATATAGGTGATTATTTGCTAGAGTAAAGAAGTGTTTGTACTTCCAATTTTAATTGGTGCCCACTGTGCCTTCTAGTGTTTTTCTGTCTTGGAGTGAATGACACTTGTGTTATATTTCCCTCTGAGCTGAAACATGCTTGTGAATAAAGTGTTAGTAGCATACCCTCAAGAAACTGATTATACTCTAAAATCAGCCTTTCTTGGGCCTTATTAATAAGGAATTTTCAGGAATTCCCTGGCGGTCCAGTGGTTAGGACTCTGCATTTCCACTGCAGAGGACAAGGGTTCAATCGCTGGTCAGAAAACTAAGAACCCTCAAGCCATGCAGCACAGCCAGATTTAAAAATAAAATAAATTTTCTTTTAGCATTTTGGAAATATTAAATAAGTGAATAAGTGGTACATATTACATAAATAAAATATCGTCAAACTTGCTTGGTCTAAATTCAGAATTTTAAAAAGGGATGTGGTTCATGCAAACATTCACTGAAATACATCAGGGGTTTTTTGCTTAGGATAATAAATTTTAAAGAATAAGAACAATGAGTAGTTAGCATATCAACGGTATGCTCATTGGAATTCTGGATTACTCTTGAGTAGTGGGAGAGATGAGAAACACAAATACACTATATGTGGTAGTGTCATGGTGAGGCAGATATAATGGAAAGAGATGACTTCTGATTTAAGGAATTGGCATAGGTCTTACAGAGAAGGGGTTAAGAATAACACTGCGGTGAGAAATGGGTGGAGAAAAGATGCTTTCAGGAAATTAGTGTGTATGTCAATACTGTAGTTTAGTAGGAGCAGAGGTATCTAACTGATTATGATTACTCCTTGGCACATGCTGTCAAAGCTCTGTGTGGGTAACCAGCAACAAGCTACATGGGTAGTAGATGCTAGATGGGATGCTTGGCGAAGGGGCTTTCAAGCTAGCCCTTGAAGAAAGGGAAGGATTTGATTAGAAATCTCGATGTTCCAATGAAAGGGGCATAGGCATAAGATAGAAACCAAGGTAGTAAGATAGACCAGTTTTACTCTGTTGAGTTTGAGAGAGACAAAGCCAGCTACGCTGAAGAATCTTGAATGCAAGGATAATGAACTTAAAATTATCAGGAATGATTTGGGAACTTCTTTTAATACTCCCTTGGCTGAGAAACATTTAGAGATCACAGCAATATTTTGAGAAGATGATTGGACATATGTGGGCAAGTTTTGGAGGGCGAAAGGACTAGAAGCAGAGGCACCAGCTGGGAGGACTACATAAATGCGCTGATATTTAAGAAGGAAAAGTCAAGGAGGTAGGAGAATCAGTAATGATTACAACTTAATCAAAATGGTGGTAGCGATCTGTGTATTTGCTTTGGGAGAGAATATTAATTTAGTCGGTCAACACTTTTTTAATTGAAATACAATTGACATATAGCATTGGGTAAGTTTAACTCACACAGTGTGTTGATTTGAGTCAAATGAGTACTTACGTGTAATAGGCACTGGGCTATGAGAAAGGCAAAATACGGGGTCTCTGCCCAGATGGACCTTTTGTTTAGTGAGGGAGACAAGAAACCTGTGTGTGTGCATGTGTGTGAGAAAATAAGTCCTCTGAAGAGAGAAGCAAGGTTAGGGATAAGGAGTGATGAAAAAAAGAGGGCAGTGTTTTAGGGTGGGTGAGAGAACATTTGAGTAGAGACCTGAGTGAAGTGAGGAGTGGAGACTTCTCACCATCTGGGGAAAGAGTGTCCCCGGCAGCAGCACTGCACATGTAGGCCTGAGCACCCCTAGGGCCAGCAAGAAGCCTGCCTGGCTGGAGACAGCTGCAAGGGGCAGCGCTGTAGGGAACGAGATGCACAGTGTAACCAGGAGCAGGGCATTTAGTGTCCTGAAAGCCATGCTAGAGAGTTTGGATTTTATTCCCGGTTTGATGGAAAGTCACTGGGAGTGCCATGTGTGCTTTCAAAAGATCCCTGTGGCAGCCAAGTTGAACATGTGGAAACAGGAGGCAGTCCTCCAGGTGAGAGAAGGTGGTGACTCAGAGCCGAGGGTGATAGTAATGGAGGTGGTGGGAGTCCAGATATAGTTTGGAGGTGGAGCAAAATTATTTGAGCTAGGTGTGGCTTATGTGAAGTAGAATCCAGGAATACCCACAGAGTTTATGTAGTTGGTTTGTGGAAGTTAGAGAAAGCTAGTTCTGCCTCTTGGTGTAAGCAGACCCTCAGCACGTTTGTGTGAGGAGGACTCCCTTCCTCCCATAGACACCTGGGCACTGGGCCCCACAGCTAGGGGAAAGGAGCACGGACTGAGTACCCTTGCTTGGCGAGGCATACTTGTGGGGGGCTCAGGCCATGCTATCCAATGCAGCAGCCCTGAATCATGACTGTTTCTGGCCTGAGCAACTGGGTGAATTGTAGTATCATCGGAGGGACTCGGGAAGAGAAGCTGACTTGAGGTGAGGGAAAGTGGTGGAAATCAAGTTCTATCTTTAGCTGAAGTCTGAGATGCATATTAAACATCCTAGAGGCAATGTCAAGTAGACAGATGGATGTGGACTTTTGGAAGCCAGGTAAGGAGTCATCAGGGATGCAGACAGGTTTTCTGTTTTTGTGTTTGAAATGACAGCATAACAAGCAAGTGGAGCTCTAGAACCCAGGTTTGAGAACAAAGATTTAATTAAAGATGCAGACTGGGAAGTCATCCTGCCCACAGGGATATATGAAACATTTGAGGAAAATTATATTGAAAAACAAGAAGGTGGAGACCACTTTTGGAGTGTTACCAGGCAGTGAAAAATGGGAAATGACTGCAGAGCGGCCAGCATGGGGGAGAGCCTGGTAATCAGCCTGCTGGAAGACAAGGAGTGGGGGTGGGGCGTGTTGGAGCGATCAGAAAACTTCCAGGCTGAGGGAGGCTGCTAAAGCTTGAGGGCACTGCTGAGAGGGAGTGGCGGGTGTGAAGGGGATTTGCAGGGGATTGAAAACACACTTTCAGAAAATATGCACTGAGAGGAGGCAACGGGGTTGTATATTGGTTTTTCAAAATAGGATGGTCGTGTCTGATTAAGGCAAAGGTAAGGGAACCAGTGAAGGAGGGACAGAAGAGAGCGTAGATACTCAGCCAGTATTTTGCACAACAGAGGAAGGAGAGGTGAAAACAATTTATCGTCTTAATAAAGTTGTGGTTAGGGTCATCTGTTATGGGGTCACCATTGGTATTAAAGATCTGAAGAAAGTATGAAAGGGAACCAACCAATAAGGGGGAAAAAATGGTCAAGCAGCGATGAAAGACTGGTTGGAAATGACGGAGAATCATTTGTAATAGTCCGTCGTGTTTTTCTGTGTGCCCAAGAGCACAAGGGAGTTGAGAATTACAAGTTGATCCAATTAAGAAAGAAGGGCGCCTGGAGCAGCGGCTCATAACCTGTAGGCGTGCACATCAGAAGCAGCCGGAAACTTTCAAATTATACAGACTGAGGTGTGGGAATAGGATGGTTGCAATGGGAAGAGAGATGCTTACATATACTTTTAAAACATTCTGGGTGATTCTCTTAAACTCCTATCCTCTCTCCACCACGCCCCCCCCCCCCACACACACACATTTGAAAACAGTTCTGGACTTGATGTTAGTAGGTTGACATGGTGCAAGCTGGGTAGGAGCAGTGAAGAGTAGCTGGAAGGGAAGCAAATAGACTGAAAGAGTTAAGAGTAAGGTTTTCTGGAATGATCTTAATAACAGTAACTACTAGTAAAATTTACAGGTGGGGTGTGCTCAGCTGGTTAAGTTCCTGTTCTGCAGAACTTTACAGAGCTTTTCATATGCACATGAATCTCTAAGAAGGAATTTAGTATTTTAAGAAAATAGCTAGCCAAGGAACCCTTTTTTTCATGGTACCTTTGGACTAGTTTCTACTTGAAAACATTTTGAAATTGCTGAATTAGAGAAGTCCTGCGATAGTTCGTTCTAGTTTAAGAGTTCACAGGTTGTGGGAAAGGGAAGCTGTAGTGGAAAGGTAACCTGTCCAGGTTAAAATCTAGAAAACACAGCTCCCAGGGTATGGAATCGCTGGGTTACTTCCCATTCCAGCAGGTCAACTGTTTTCTACCATTGAGTCCAGTGTCAGTTGGATCATCTGTATGAATGTTCAAGTTGCAAAGTTTAAAAGGGGATTTATGAACTATTTACAAACAGTGTACATTTAATACTTAGGTTTCTCAAAAACAGTATTTGGTCTCTTTATGAAAGAGACCAAAATCCAATGGCCTTTTAGGGTAACTAGCCTTTCCCTTAATTAATGACAAGAAAGTGGATAATATTAAAAGAAGATACACTTTGATGTCTAGGAGCACTCCATGTCAGCAACTTAGTATTTTGGGAATTTATCCACCTTTTGGGCTGAGGCAGAATCACAGGCTTTGGGAATGCTGCCCTGCCCCTATTTGTACTGCTTGGGCATTGAACTGAATACTACCTTTCCAGGGAAGTCCTATTCTTACAGTTTGAGATGATTAATACCAATTGTTGTCTCTAAAGATTTCCGAAGAAACCAGTGATTGGTGAGGACAGGGATTGTTGGCAGGAATTAGACATTTATATAGCATGACTTAGTTTTTAACAATGATGTGATAGGAATTTTAGAGTATACAAGTCAGCTCCCAGCACTGAGACATACTAAATGAAAAAGGTTCCAGTTTTCAGTTGTCCCAATTGTATGTTTTCCAGGTCACAAGTTTCCATTCTTTTGTGCCAATGATAGCATTCCATTCTTTCCCTCATGTATCTTTAATGTTGGACTTCCCCTCATAATCCTCTATGAAAAAAGAAAACACATGTGCCTTCTTTTTGCTTACAGCAGTATCCTTGTGATAAATTTGTGTGACCCCACTGAAGTGTTCAAAGCACGTGGAAATCACTTACTGGTGACAGTTGTGCATTCTACGTATTGATTTTCCTCTGGATGCCTGAACTCTCTTTTCTTCACAGGTAAAGTCAGTGATAAACCTTTTGTTTGCTGCATATACTGGAGATGTGTCTGCACTTCGAAGGTATGTTAACAGGGTAGCATATGGTTTACAGATGTTTATGAAATTGCTTCTGGGGAGAGGGCCATTTTAAAGCTAAGTGAAGTTTCACTTACATTTCCCTCTAATAATAATAATCCAAACAAAGTTATATTAAGTTTCCCCTTCCAGTGCCTTAGTCTTGCTGTAGTCTACTTCCTAGAAATGTCCAGTCCTCTGTTTTCCCAAGTGTAACTGTTCAATCTGGCCGATTGGTATTAGTGTTTTACTGGAATTGGACAATGCATTCTCAATCCCCATCTACCCATCATCATTCTCCATCTTTGGAGGTGAGTGAGGTGGGCAAATAGGAACACTTGATGATCTGCAGATCCCCAGGCTGGAAAGGTCACAGAGGACTATAAACTTCAGATGGTAAATGTTTCCTCTTACCCAAAAAGAGCAAAAGCTAAAGAAGAGCGGTGAGGTGGCATTTACCTAAGGCATCAATGTACTAGTTGAACAGGGTCTCCATTAGTGAGCCTAGTGAAGGATGACACCTTTCTCACAGGACCTTCAGTTGAACTGATGGACGAAATGTTAGAGGCGAATTAATATAAACAGCTATGCTTACAAATTTTCAGGTTTGCTTTGTCAGCCATGGACATGGAACAGCGAGACTACGATTCTAGAACGGCACTCCACGTAGCTGCTGCGGAGGGTAATATATGAACCACTCGTTTATTTATTTATTTTTTTCAAACTTAGTTTCTACTTAACACTAAAACCTGCTTGATTTACTTTGGCTGTAGGTCATGTTGAAGTTGTTAAATTTCTCCTGGAAGCCTGCAAAGTAAATCCTTTCCCCAAGGACAGGTGAGCCCTCATGTTAATTTCTAACATGTAGTTGGCAGACCAGGCTTTTTAATCATACAGGGCTATAATAGTTAAATGATGGGTGTATTTAAACCCACACTGTATATGTTGGAGATGAACTTGCTTTGAAGCCTTATAAAGGGAACAAACAAAACCTTGTTGCTATTCAGTAGATCATTCTTTCTCCTAGATCCTCTTGTTTACCTAAGGGAGTTCTCTTAGAGTTATCTTGGTTAGTCTGTCAGTGAGTATATTGTGTGAGAAAACAAGTCTTGGTGTTTGTTAAGATAAAATAGGAATTTTGTCCTCGTGGGGCTTTTGCCTACCCCAGGCAGACAAGATAAACATTTGCAGGAGTATATTAAAATGTGTAAGGAGATTACTGTTCTAGAACTCTATTGGAGTTTGTTGAAATTCCTGGATTTGGTTGGAGTCAGTTTTAGAAAGCTTCATGGAAGTTGAATTTTAACCAGTGCTCTGGGAAAGAGATGAGATTTGAGGGCACAGAAGGAAGAGAGGGGTGGTCTATCTAGAGTGGCGAGATCAGCCTGGGATATGTTCTGCTCCTCTCCTCTGCCTTCTGGTCCACATGGCAACTTGACATTCATCCTGCAGTAAATACTGTTCAGAAGGTGGATGGCCAGGAGAGGGTTATGAGTGCAGCTTAGGTACATACACACGCTCGAAGTAAACCCTGCACTGATATGCTGGCATGTTATATAACTGGAGTTACATAACTGGGTGAGTCAGTGAGTAAGGAGAATAAAGGCCTAGAAGAATGGAAAAAAATATTTGGTGCGAGAGGTTTGATACGTGTGATTAGGAGTTTGGATTGGATCTTTGAGGACTATATGAAGTAACTTTGGAGCAAGTTGATTATTTTCTAGCTATTAGATCTTTCTGTTTCAGTAAAGTTTTACTATTTTTCAAATCAGTGGTTTGGGTTTTATTAGTTCAGCTTGCAGGAAATGCAGGAAAGTTATGACATCAGTGTCTGAGAACTGTTAGCAATTTGGTAAGTGTGGTAACTCTCTGATTACCACAATCATGATCTTTATTGGTAATATTCTAAAACCTCATGTTCGGGAGACAGTTCTCCCATTTATCCCCAAATGTAATGTCCACATCAGCTCTTTTTCCAGAGCAAGGAACTGAAGAGGGTGTTTTCTCCTTGCTCCCAGTGTTTATAATCCCAAGGAAAACACTGTTTAACACAGGCTAGACATATTTACTATGCCTTGCATGATTAAGAATCAAAATGTTTTGTTTTGGTTTTTGCCCTAAATCGACCTCTAGGAATGTGAAACTAGAAGCACCCATCTGAGAGGCAAAACTTAGTTCAGTAACTAATGTGGTAACTGGTTATTCAACGTTTTGAGAATGTAAGCTAGACGAACACATCTTTGTTTTTCTATTTCATAGAATCAGTATCACCTCAAATTGGTAAAACAGGCTTGAGCAAATTTAGTGTATAGAGTTGATATTTTGCATTACTTCATGGAAAACAAGAGTCTTTAAAAAAAAAAAAAAGAGGTAACAGTTTTCCCAGAAAGACAGGTAATTATATGCTGTAGATGATTGAAAAGTTACCCCATCTCCCAGTTTCAGATCACTGACTCCCTAACTTAATGAAGGCTAATGTAGAAGTAAAAGGCAACTTAATTCAGCAGTTTTTTGAGACACACGTTTGTGTTAAATGTTACTTACATATAAAAGGTTACTTACCTGATTTGAAAAATTAAGAACAGGCTACCAAACTGTTAAAAAATATTTTTAAAAGAGATTACTTAAAAAACTTTTAGTTCTACATTGGGACCCCACTGAGAAGGTAAAAGGTTAAGAACAAAGAAAGAAGGAAAAGCAGAAGCTTGTGAGAGTGGCATGTGAAAAAATGGAATCAGAGAGCCTACCAGCCACGGCGAAGTGACCTAATAGGGAGAGGATGGAAGAGAAGCTTAATAGTTTGTGAGGAACTGGGGAGGTAATTATCATGCTCTGTCATTTACTTGGGTTGTTACAGTTATACAGTGTTGACTCCTCTTCCAAAAGGCTAATTAGCAGATGAAGCACTGCTGGCAGCTCGTCCTTTCTCATCTTCAGTAGTCGTCCTCTACACGGCTCTCAAGAGCACAGCCCAGAAGCACACTTCCGGTGGAATGAGTAGCTCTTCTGTTGTGGAGTGGGTCCAGTTGAGTCCCTAAAGTCCCATCCTTACCAGAGATGATGAAAATGTCAGTTCCTCTGAGGCCAGTCTTGCTCCTCCAATGTATATTTGAGCTCTAATAAGACCATGGTTATTTCCAGGCTTTGGAGATTCACTGTGATTTTACATTGACAGGAACACAAATTTTCTATCAAAGGCTAGGGTGATGGATGTTACACAACTGAGTTTTCTTTGCACATTGTATTTAAAGAGTGATCCCTTAGGCTTTTCATGAAGGTAAAATTCAGGAATAGTAGAGGAATCCTTCTTACCTGTCAACACTAGAATTTCCCCTCCATAAGCACTTAGTATGAATAAGACCCTTTTGCAGAAGATGGTTTTCTCTTCCTCCCCATATCCCAACTTGTCTCTGAGACCACTTTTTGGATTATAAATCTCTTTCTGCATTTTTTTCAGTATTACTTGTAATACTGTGTAAATAGCTAAATTTGAATGGCCCTTTAACCTGCATTTAAAATCTAAGATTATCATCTTTGTACAGAAATTCCCTAATGACCCTGTCTGTGCTGTGCTACTTGTTTAGGTGGAATAACACTCCCATGGACGAAGCGCTGCACTTTGGGCACCACGACGTATTTAAAATCCTGCAGGAATACCAAGTCCAGTACACGCCTCAAGGAGATTCCGACAATGGAAAGGAGAATCAAACGGTCCATAAGAATCTCGATGGACTGTTATAATAGTCTTAAGCCCAAGATTTAAATCACTTACCTATGTAATTGTGGAAAATGATTATGAAGAACGTGTGTATTCCTATCTGGTAGTGATGTATATTTTACAACATTGGTCATTTCAGTGTTACTGGAGTTTCTTCATTGTGCGCACAGGACAAATCTGATCTCTTTGGGAAAAAATAGAAATAAAACAATCTCCCTACATAATGTGAGCAATATTTACCTCGTGCATTGTATAATTTGATGTAAAAGATACATTTACCAATGCTAGCTTTACTGTGTGGTCTTCATGATTTTTGTGTATTTTGTGAATTTTACAGTTTATGGTGATCTACTGATATGCATTTATAAATTAAACTCTATTGTACAGTTTGTCCGAATGGGTCAAGGCTACCTTTAGGCAAGACAGTGTAATTTTCATGACTTCAAATACAGATTTAGTTTGAGTGAACAACTATATGCACTTATGGTTATGAGTTTAAAATGTCCCCCATCACCCTAGCTTCATGATGTGACTCTCAAAATTATAATAGTTAACAACTGTTAGTAGGATAGACCAATTCTGATTAGACCTTATCAGGGAATCTGTTTAAGGTATGTTTGGTGACCAAAACATATGTGTGAATGTAGTTAAAATATTTTGGAAAGAATTTCCTTTTTCTATATCCCCTCAGACCAGTTTCTTTTCCAGACGTTTAGCTTTTTGCCTTTCCTTTAGCTGGGAAAGTGGGTGCTGGCATACTATGCAGTTTTCATGTTTTCCACAATAAAACAGAAAATGCCTCCTGTATCTGGCATGCGAGCTGTAACTATGCCATTTGTCTACAGGAGATGAACCAGAGACAAATTACTAAGCTAAATACAAATTAGTCCCAATTCATCAGCCAGTAAAAGGAAGGGATGTGCTCCGACAGCTCTTTAAGAAGATATTTTTCAGCTTTCAGGATAAATTCAGACGTGCTCTAAGCTACCAAAGTTATTATGAAGGTATGGGAACTGCTACAAAGAACATTTGTTTTAAAACCTGTCATTAAAAGTCTGCATCAAGGTATCTATTCTGTTTAGGGGATCACTAGACCGCTCCTGTTTTCTCCTGTTTTTCTACTGTATATTTGTGGTGGACTTTACAGTTCAATAATAAGAAAAGGCTATTTAAAATCAAAATCCATCATTTGTCTTGGGGAGAAACTGCACATATACATTATCCTGTCATACCTCAGAGGTATAAAAGGGTATGTTAATGAGGATTTCTGAAATTAAATACACACACACAAATGGACTTCTCTGAAGCTGTGTTTAGTGAAATGAGTAGAATCCTCAGCTACGTGAATGCTGGCTGTTATGTTAATATAACAAATCCCTTTTTCTTCCCCTTTCTGTCAGCACACACTGCTGCTTCCAGGCTATATCATGCCCAGTGGCTCCAATCCCACTCCAGCGGCCTCCAAATGTTTCAATTACTGCTCCCAGTCTAATCAGTAACTTCTGCCATTGTCCCCTTATTGCCTAGGCAGCACCTCGGCAGGTGGAACATGGCGAGTGTTCCTTAACAGAGCTGCATCAGGCACGATGCCACTGTCAAGTTTGTGCTTCTGTGTGGAGTATGGTGGGTGGGCGTTCCTGCCCCATGGGTCTGTCAGACATGTAGACAGGTAGTATTTGTAAAATGCTGCAGAGGAACAGCATTATTCCCAAAGATATCATGGGGTAGACACTCTGTAATTGAAATGATTTCAAATAATTGCTCCAACAGCAGCCTGCTCTGTGTGAATTAAATGAAACATTAAGATAGTTCAGTTACGTGACTTGAAGACTGCCAATGATTTTGAGAATTTTTGTTCTGTTACTTGGGAACAAAGCGTTTTCATCTTTTCTCAGATCAAGACTATTCTGTGCAATCTTTGTGGTTTAGTTAAATGTGCCCTTATTTACCCATGATGTTATTTATGACTGTAGACTGGGTCTTGCTCTGCTATTTGCTATTGGCTGGTAATAATAATGAACACATTTCACTTAAATGCTTTTAACTCTGCTGTTAAGTGCTGCCATCAGTATGCTCCAAAGATCTTTTTATTCTGGCTTTAGGATCATATGTGCTTTTTCAGTACCACAGAGCTCTATATGGTGGTGTTTCTTTAAAGCTTGTATACACTGTTGTTTTTGCTGGTCTCCGTTCTAATGATCTCATCTCTTGAGTGTAATGTGCTGTACCCCACTGCTGCCCATCCTGCCCTTCAGCTGCAGAACTAGATCAGCTATTGACCATTTGATGCTGTTATCTGCCTGGCAGGAATTGAATGACCTGATGCTGGATTTAGGTTCTTTCTGGGGATTGTACAGTTACGAATGTATTTGCTTCCAGAACCTCCCAAAGTGAATCTAATCTTAAAACTGTAAGTTGTAAGTATTCTGAAATTGGAAAATATTTATTTTAATTGAAATCAGGTAGTGTTGCTTTTTACAGCTTAATAAATACATGTATCAAAAAAACCAAAAATGATTCTTTTAAAAAAAAGGTTTTCTCTTACATCACTGGGTTGGGAACTCCACTGAACACAGGAGCTGCACCTGGGCATTTTTCATGCCTCCATGGACCCAGGTACTATGCCAGGAGTAGGGCACTACTGCAGTAGGGTTACTGCAACGATCAGGATGAAAATTCTGGAAGCAGTTCATCCCTGAAGGTGAGAAGATGCACAGACGTTTCTAGTCCTCTTAGAAGCTAACACTGTCCTTTCACAGGAGGTGCTCAGTGAATATTTGCTACATTGAAATCTTTCACTAGGAGGGTTTGAACCTCTTTTAATGAAAAGAGAGGGTATTTTCACAAATGTCTTGGCATCTATTTTGGGAACTGAACTCAGTGCTGCCATACTGGAGTCTAAGCAGGACCAGCTGGTCGTGGCAGCCCCCACCTGGGCCATGCATGTATGGAATGGCGTTCACTCCCAGAGCCAGAAACCCCTGGTTCAGGGTTAGCACATGGTCTTTTAACCACAGGGAAGGTACATAAACACCACGAATGCCATGGCTGTCCATTTTCAACAATCAAAGATGTTTGTGACAAAGTAATCTGCTTTGCTATAGCAGTCAAACAGTTTGTCTATATTACTGACATTTTACAACTGGAAGAGACATCCAAAATCTCTCCCCTCACCCTTTCTTGGATGAATGCCATTAGTTTGAAATTATGTATATTTTTATATAACCTTTAAATTATTCATAGCTTTTGGCTATGTTTGCTTCACAAAAGCTTTCTTAAGTTTTAATAGGTAAGGTGTCTGTACTAGACATACAATTCAGTATCTCAGACCATCTTAAGTTCCACAAAACCAGAGATCTCTCTGTTTTACTTTGCCAACTTAGTTTCTCAAACATCTTAAATAGTGCCTAGCTCATGGCAGGTGCTCAACATATATCTGGTGAACTGATAAATGAATCTTACTAAGCAGAAGCCACTCAAGTAAACACCCCTTACTCTGGGCACAGCATCCCAAAGTACCAGAGCTTTCAAAACCATTTCTGGTTTTTTCTTGGGATATCAGATATGAAAGGAATTCTTCGTTCAATTAAGACTTAATATTCCATTTCAGCTTACAGACAACAGATAGACTTCCATCATTTAATGCTATTTACTGCCACTTCAGAAAACACTTTCCTGAAAAGGGAGAAATTTGTCCTAAGTGGTACATAAAGGTTCTATGCTTATAAAACACCATACCAGAAATACTCTTAAAACACACAAACATCCCTTTACCAGGATCTACTCAGTGACTTCTTATAATGATCAAATACATAGAAATACAAACATAACCAGCTAGGCAGGGCATTATCTGTTGTACTTCATTCCCTGGAGAAATATTCTCTTGATGTTTGTTATGAAAAAACTTGATATTTCCTAGATATAAGTACTGCAGATAGGGAGATGAGAATGGTCATATTTGCTATGAGGCCAGAATTCAAGCTTATACCACCATTCTCTGATAGCTCAAACAACAGTTGAATCTAACCTGCCAATTTACGTCTAACTTAGTGATTCTTATATTTTTTTTTTTTCCCCCAGCACTCAATGTCTTTTACTTTGAGAGGGTCACAGCTTTCTAGCTTAGAGCATCTTTGGAGAAAAAAAAAAATGGCAGCCTTTTGTGTGGGTGCAATAACTTCTCAGGAAGGAATATCTCACCTCATCAAGGAGGTGTAGATTTTAGATGCTGCTATGGAGACAATAGTCACATTTTACATGTATTTTAAAATTAAAAACTTACATTATAGCAGTACTGAAATTCACTTTAAAATAAATACAAAATTATTTCTGCACTTGGAGGCAGCTGTGGTGGTCACCAAGACCAGAGGGTTTTCATTTGTTTGTTCTTTATGGTACTCATGACTTCTCTCAGTAAGGTTTCTTCTCTCATCTCCTCCACTGACCTACCTTAATCAGGGTAAGAGAGGGCAACACTTATGAAAACGATATTGCTCTTATTTAAAAATAAGGAATGACATTTTTATGTTTAAACATAAGATGAGAAAAACATCAAACCTACACACAATGCCAGGAACGTTTAAAATCTTTATACCAAATATTATTTATAACAGACTAACTTTATAACTTAAATACTTTAAAAAAGTAAACAAAATCTCTGGATGTGCAGGAAAATGAAACTATGCCAAAGCATTTTTAGAGGGCAAAAATATACCAAATAGCTAAATATCAGGAATTAGAAACACCTTTTTAAACTGCTGTCTTCTTTGTTCCTTTATCATTTTAATTTAAAAAGTCAACTGAAACTCAATCAGGTTCATGTCAATCATCTTATGTAAAAACTGAGGAGGTTTTAATTTGTGTTTAATACCAAGGACATATTAATATTTAATGTAACACACATACTTTAAAATAGACCTCAAGAAAACTTTATCCCCACCAGAAAAATACAGTATTTACATAAAAATATGACTGTGGTGACGACAGCAGAGAAATATGGTTCAGCTGCAGACAGCTGTTTGTGAAAATTATCTAGAAGATCTCTATCAAACCCACTCCCTAAACCACTTCTGTGTGCGTCAGTGCTAGGGAAGGGGCAAGGTGAGTAACACAGCACTTCACAAGACATCATCCGGTCCAAAACAGGTCTAGAAAAAGCACGAGAGAGCGAGTGGAACCATTTGTAATGGTTTTGTAATGTATTTGTGAGAGAAACACATTTGCCAGTGAAAAATACGCAATTCTCAATGCAGTTACACAGGATGAGTTTTCAAATTATTGGATTCTCATAATCTCCACTTAATGATTTGTCAGTTACTATTACTTCTTCTCGATTTGAAAATTTTGGCTAACTACCAGCTAATAACAATAAAGACAAGTGAACCCACTTAAGAAACATGCATTAAACTTCTGAGTTTGTTCACATCTACAATTAATTTCAACTTTTTGAAACAATAATAGGATTTGCTTTAAGAGAGTTGTTAATAGTTTGGTTCCCTTGATAGAACTGTACAGACAGTTTCATTTACTAACTTCAATTTCATGATGAAGGCAGAATATATTCAACTTTGGTATTAAAGCTGAAACGGAAGATACTACTCATGAATTTGGAAAGTTTACTTCCTTGTATTGATATTAGCCAGCATCATAAAGCCATAACAAACAAAAGCTAATTCTCCCAAGAGAGAGAATCTCTCTAGTTTTCAATGGCCAGTGTGCAAAATATAATAACACAAATAACTTTTATCTTCTGCCCAGATACAGGGCAGCTTTGCACTATTTCACAGGCAAGCCACTGGCAAACTTCAGGCTATATTTAAAGTAAAGAGAACAAATAAGAATAACCATATGATCTACCCAACCACCTGTAACAATCGGGCCCTGACTATACATAGCATCTGCTACATGCTGCTAAATGTCTCACCTTTCCTAAAGTACTCTCATTCTAGTCCTGATGATTTTGGTGTACGAGGATGTTTTTCATCTGTAAAACCCTCTGTGTGGAGAAGACCTTTCAATTTTACCTTCAATAAGATGCATGAAGCCCTTCAGAGTAAAAGATGTTTCTGATTAGGGGAAAATCCACTTGCTATCAACAGGTTGCAGCAAATTTGTTGGCCTTTCTTTAGTTTCCCTAGAAACACAGGATGTGAAGGAACACAGTAGCAGAAGGGAATCACAGGTGGGAAGGAAAAACGTCTCCAGAGAAGATGAGAAAAATTCATGCTCTAGACTGCATTCATCTGTAAGAGAGAAAATGTAGTGACATTACTACACTGCTCCTATAAAACGCAGACTCATAGCTAACATTCTTGTGTGTCCTACAGTAGAAATACATCCCCCAGCAAAAAACCACCATGGGATTAGAGAGCCTGCAACATGTGCTATCCGTTTTCCTGGCCTAATCGAGACCTTTTATATCACCTAAGCTGATGGATTATTACTCTGCAGCCTGCCGGCTTAATTCTGTCAATTCATCCAGGCTGCATAAAGCTTTCTGCTGTTGGGCAAGTCTGGGGACTGAAAAACGTGGCAAATCTGCTCATGCAAAACAAGGGTGAGGCAGTGCTGAGCTGCACGCCAGAGGGAGAGACGGACCTGGGGAAAAGGACGAATTTTTCTTAAAGGCCACTCAGTAGGAATAACAGATGAAGGAGTTTCAGGTACTGGCTAGACAAGCAGAAGGCTTAGGAACTCCTCCTCCAGCCATGCCTCTGGCCCAGCTGCCTCCAATAGGGTGTTCGTAGACCCAGAACTGCTCATCCACAGGACACAGCCTGAAACAAACATCCCCCCTCACGTCTATGCTGGGCCCTCCCCTTCCTCCAGGTGCTCTCAGCAAGGGGTGACTCTGTCCTCCGGCCACACCTGGAGACATTCTGGATCGTCCTGGCTGGGTGTGGGGTGTGGCCTACTGGCATCTCGTGAGGAGAGGCCACGGATGCTGCCATCCATTCTGCAATGCACAGGACAGCCCCACCCCAGGAATCACTCACCCCCAAACACCAACAGCAACAGAGCTCTAGACTACATGCCTCTTGAAAACTGAGTCTTTTTTTTTTTTTTTAATGCCAAGTACTCAATAGTGGGTGGTATATAGTGGGTTCCTAGGAAAATATTTTGGATTGAAAAGCACAGTGAAGGTTTTGCCCCTATGTTTCAGTCTGGCTGAGAGTAAAAATATGTAAAGATGGTGGTCTTTAGAGAGACAGAAAGCAAATGAGCATGGATTCAAATCCTGTTACTGTGTCTTACTAGCTGTGTGACCAAGCCATGTTCCTTAACCTCTAAATCCCAAGGTCCTCATCTATTCGAAAAAGACAAACAGTCCCTAACAGACTTATTGTTGAAAGGGTTAAATTATACAGCATATGTAGAATACTTAGTATGTGCTGTGTGCTTAGTCGCTTAGTCATGTCTGACTCTTTGTAATCCCATGAGCTGTAGCCCACCAGGTTCTTCTGTCCATGAGGGTTCTCCAGGCAAAAATACTGGAGTGGGTTGCATGTCTTCCTCCAGGGGATCTTCCCAACCTAGGGATCGAACCCAGGTCTCCCGCTTTGTAGGCGGATTCTTTACCAGCTGAGCCACCAGTGAAGCCCAAGAATACTGGAATGCGTAGCCTATCCCTTCTCCGGGGGATCTTCCCAACCCGGGTATCAAACCAGGATCTGTTGCATTGCACGTGGATTCTTCACCATGAGCCACCAGGGAAGCCCAGAAGAATGCTTAGTATGGTCCATGGAAAATAGCAGACAATTAATGTATGTTCCTACTAATATCAGCATTGCCCAAAGGCCTCCAGGAGAGAAGCCTGGTTCTCACGTAGTCCTGGAGGAAAAAGTTTACTGTACAGGAAAGCCAGACTAAACAAATACTGCAGTCAGGCTACAGAGAACACTGTTGCTCTGTCTCAGGAGGCTGCAGTCCTCCAGCTCCGGAGCGGCACCAGGCGTCGGCTCCAGTGCCTGCTGCTCTGGTGCGACAACCCCCAGACACACCCGAACACCAGCCAGCTCCATGAAAGGTCTATTTCAGAGCATACGCCCTAACTCCAAGACTGGACGCTAGAAGGAAATCAGGCCAAGGTGGAGGACAATTTGGGACAGACAAGGTGGAGTTCAGCCAATTCGGAGACAGAATCCAACTTTTATTTTGTCTCACCAGTGCTGTGCCCATATTAGAGCCTGTTTTAGCTCTTAAATCTTCCATGGGTTTAATCCGGAGATTTGTATGTGTGCGTATGTGCAAAAATAGATTTTATTCTACAAATGAATAAAATCACCTGGAATAGAATGGATGGCTCCTGGGCAGGGGGAGAGGGGATCCAGAGCCACAAAACCATTTCCTAGTATTTATTTAGAGTAAATAGCTCCCACTGTTATTATTCCCAGGGCACAGAGAAGCACGGAGAAAGCAGTCATGCTGCATGCACAGATGGAGGGGACTAATCCATCTTATTTTCTCAAGGTCACAGGGGATACTGGTGTCACAGAGGTGGAGCTCTGATTTCCAAATAACAAACACAAGCCTTTCCCCCAAAGGTTACGCTGCCTTCATCTTAATAAACCAGAATAACACACACTCAGTGTCAAGTGCAAACAGCTTCCCTGGGATACAGGTTTTAAATGAATCAGAGATGAGCTTTCTAGGTGAGGGGGGTCTCAGGAGAGTAGACAAGAACATGAAGTCCTTAGGCACCCCAGGGGGATTCAAATATTCATTCCCTCATTTACTGACTACCTGATCTTAGGCAAATTTGTTAGTTTTGGAGAGATTTTTTGCCTACATTTGTAAAATGGGAAAAATAATAATATCTAACTCAGAAGATCAGTGTGAGGACTAAGTCACTACCAGTGGCATGCCCGGTACACAGTAAGAGCTTAGCAAGTGTCAGCTATTAATAGTCATGATGACCATGATGATGCAACCTGCTCGGGAACAACAAACAAACAAGACGGTTGTTAGGTTCTGTCCATTGGCCTTACAATTTCTGAACAGGGCTTTACAGTTATTCCAGCTTTGTGCTGGGCTCACAGAGCACTTCAGAGCAGAGTGGGGAACTACATTCCAACAGAGAATGCAACCTTATACATGTAAAAGTTTCATTTTTCACTTGCCAATAGAACTATTTTGCTATTACACTACCTAAGCATTTTTCCAAGTAATTTTTTTTCAGCCTCAACAATCAGAAGGGTGTAAGAAAGCAGAGTCTCTAAAGATTTTAGCGTGTACTTCTGCAGGTGAGGGAAAAAGATAAGGTTACATGCCAGAAACTTGAGTCTAAACAGACACTACTGATGACACACAAATGCATTCCCTGAACTGAAGGATGTGTGACCCTGAATGTCGGAAGATGGCGCCCTCTTAACTGGCATCTGCTCCCTCCCCCACTTAATGCAGTCTGTGCCAGGACTACCCTCCCCTCACCACTTCCCAACCCCTCCAGCCCTGGCCTGGGCAAACATCGATAAATTCAGACTGGGGGTGACTCAAGAGAGATTTACAAAAAAAATAAGAAAAATTTAAAAAATGAACTGGAATAGCTTCATGTGGAAAAGAGCTTAAAATTAAACAGCATCAGGAAACATCCAGCCAATAAAAAAATAAGACTTTTAAGAGGAAAGATTTCAGGCAGACAATGCTCTCTGACACTCTGAAAAACATTCTCCCAAAGAAAGAATCACTCCTTTGGTGGACAGCCTGGTTCCTATCCTTATACTGACACTCAGGACTGTATTTCATTTACAGCATTCAGGACTGTATTTCATTCCTTGAACTTTTTACTCTTGGCAAGCCCTTCACAGTTCCAGGTGTGAGCGGCACAAGTTAGCTCTCAAACATAAAGCAGGTGAAAGTGTTTCATTGTGGTTCACCAAGTCTCTATAAAGATTGCAACTACCAAGCGTTAGTCTCCTCCCTTCCTAAAAATAACACCTCTTCACTGGGACACAGGGCTGAAACAACAGGCCAAAGGAAAACATTTTCTTATCAGAAAAATCTTAGTTCCTTCATATATGAGATTTCTACATGGATAATTTTGAAAGGTAGAGGGCGAATTTTTAAATGTTTGAAATATTATTTTGGGGAAGGTGCAGAATACCAGAAATAAAGATCTTGGTGACAATGTTGCTTGTTTAAACACAGCAGGCTCCAACTTGTCATAGCTTATCTAGCAAACATGCTTCTGGGCCCCTTCCGAGAGCTCACAGACATGCCCAGGGTTGGCCAGGAGCCTTCCTGGCCTCGGAGAGCCAACAGTGAGAGCACCCCTGCGTGGTGGTACTCACCATGTCAAATTCTACAGACCCCACCATCCGAGACACCTCGTCGAACTCCTCAGGAGACATGGGAAGAAGGTTGTCTGTGGTCTGAAGTCGAGAAGGGTGACTAAAATGGGGGAGAAAAAAACAGGAAATGTTGACATCTGAATTGTGAAAGCATGCCACCAACTTGGCCATTTCATCTTATTTCAAGACAAATGTGTGCACTTGTAAGATACATTGAAAAAGCAAGGATCTCAAGAGGTTCATGTCCCCAGCCCGGCCCCTCATGAAGCACGTTGGACTCTGGATATGTGAGCGAGAAATAGCCAGTCTGGGTCCTGCACCGCTTCTGCCTGGGTAAACCTGGGTGCAAGCATGTGCAGCGTGTCGCCTACCCTGGCCCAAGAAGCGCCAGAGGAAATGTCTGGGGAGTCCCTCATCCCTACCTTGAGGTTTGTATGCAGATAAAGCTGCTCCAGAGGGTTTTTACATGAAGGCTACATCCATTCACCCCAAGACAGTGCTGCAGGCCAAATAACTGACAATGACTTTTCCAAATTTTTTTCTACCTTTTACAAAATGAAACAACAAAATAAAAGCAAGCGGACAAAAAAAAAAGGTATCTCAATCATTACTTTGGCCTTTTCTACATTAAAAAGAACTGCTTTCCCACTCTCATCAATTTTTGTTCATTTTATTTACACTCTTTCAAAATATCAGTTTGGGGAGAACTTATATACCTTAAATACAACCTTGTTTTGGGTTTTTTTTTTTTTTTAATAAAGGCAGTGAATCACTGACAGGGAGTGACACAAGTATCTCTAAGTAGGATCTCTCCAACAAGTCCAACTGTGATGATGACAGCAGCAATTACAATGGAAAAGCAAAGAATAAGCATCTTCAACAGGCCCCAGCCAGGACAGGGGGCTTGTTTGAGGATTTTAAACATGTCACTCTTCTGTGTTCACTTACACTTCAGACACAGAAATCAATTCAGTCTTGATGTATCCGGTTCCTTTAGGGCCATCAAGTTCCATAGGCTCTGGGGCTAGAAGCAAACACATCGTGGAGACTTTCTGTTAGTAGATATCACACAAGAACAATCAGCTAGGACGTCCCTGCTGGCTCAGTGGTAAAGATCCCTGAATTGGGAGGATCCCACATGGTGAGGAGCAACTAAGCCCATGCGCCACAACTACTAAGCCTGTGCTCTAGAGCCGGGGAGCCGCAGCTACTGAGCCCATGCCCCCTAGAGCCCATGCTATGCAAAACAAGAAGCCACCACAATGAGAAGACCAAGCACTGCAAGTGGAGAAAAGCCTGAGCAGCAGCAAAGACCCAGCACAGCCAAAAATAAATTAAAAAAAAAAAGAACAATCAACTTTTTCTTTGATCAAGACTGGATTGTTTTCCTTGGCAGTCAGGTTAGATTCCCTGCCTGGGTCACCTGAAATTGTGGTGTGGATGCAGAAACAACGAGAAGAAAAGGGGAGGTACGTTCTGTGCTGAACATAGACCAGATGGGAGAGGCTTTTCTTTCCAAGGCCTGAAGTCCTACAGAAGTTGTATCTGGTTTACCGTCCTGGCCTGGCTGGTGTCACAGACACATCAGTCAAGGTGAGCTGGGGGCATCTTCTCCCCAAGTAACTGTGTTAATACTGAGATAAGATCCTGAAAAACCATTAACTCTGTTGGCATATTCTAAAGCAGGTGAGTCTAACTTCCACTTTCTCAAATACGGTTGAGGAAGACTGAGCAGTGGAAGACCTGTGTGCTAAGCCCAGACCTGCTCTCAGTGAGCAGGAGGCCTCGTAACTTACTGGGTCACCATGCAGGGACCACTTCTGTTCACCCAGGCCTCCGCTTCCTCAATTTCAGGCGTGGGCTGACATAAGTCAGGTGAACATCAAAGGTCCTTTTATCCCTTCCACTCAGAAAAAGTAAAAAATGTAACAAACACAGAAGACCAGAAGTGGGCTTTTCCAACACCCCTGAAATCAAAAATCATTTGTTCCTTTCTAACTCTCTGTGTCAGGCCAAACAATGCATTATGTGTCAACTGTACTATGTTTTGAAGGCCTGCTTTTACCAGTGCAAAAGGAAGGGATGGGCTGAGTAGAGTTTATGCCAGTACCCTGTACTTAAAAGAAGGTAAGGGCTGTGTGGAGGAGTGGGATGAAAGCCTGTCTGCAAACCTCTGGACAAGATGAAGGGAGAATACAACCACGGCAACAACTAGGCCGAGCTATGACTCAGCAGGCACCTCCTGTGCACGCTCCCCACTCACCTTCCTTTGGCCTGGAGTAGTATTTTCCAAAGGCATGGTCCTTGTCAATATTTGGATACAGAAACTTCAGGGGATTCTCTGGAATATTTTCAGCGGCCATGACTTTATAATTGCGAATAATGTCAGGGAAAGTAACAGCGGAAAGTTCTTTCTTTGTGTAGGGTTCAACCGCATGGAAGTAAGGTTCTAAAAGGAAGAAAAGCAAAGTGAGCCCCATGGACTAGCTCAGAACAACAGAGGAAAGAAACAAAACGCTGCAGAGTTTATGGATTTAACAGAACCTGGTAAGAACTAAACATAATCTAGGAGTTTCATCACAGGTAACTGATTCATTTCTAAATAAATTATTATCCTTTCATTAAGACAGGAAAAACAAAGGCCACCATCACTCTCAATAACATGCATTGGTCATTATTTACTTAGTTTTGTCAAAAAAATTTTATTAGACACCTATAAAATAATTAATTACCACTTGAGTCTTCTTGGTTCAAGCCATAGATTAACAGAAAACTTCACTTCTTTTCATATTGAAAAATGAAAATAAATGATGATAATACAAGGAAAACTTTTTAAACAAACCAAAAATGGACCCTATTTGCTATCTTTTTCTGTAATTCTGAATGCAAAATCACCCAAACTTTAATTTGCTCCTGGTCTTAGTTCCAGACTTCACTGAACTCCTGCGTCCTAACTGATTCAGGATCTCACTTTGGAGCTCACAGTCCAGAGGTCAGGTGCTCTAGGGACTCTGCTCCTGAACTTCAGACCAAAGCTGGTGCTGCCCCGCTAAGACTTCCCAGTTGTCAGTGGCGTACATCTTTGCCTGCTTTGCTAGCTCCATCTCTCTGCAAGTTCCAGAAAGAACAACCAGGCGAGAAGCAGAAAAGGCAGGCTCTGCCACCTACTGTCCTCCCTCCCTGGGCTCTAATCCCAGCTCTCCTGTTTTTCACCAGAAGAAAAAATAAATAGAAGTAGAAAAGCATCCCATCTTATCGCATCTTCTAATTGAAAGCAGAAGTCACTGGAATAGATCACTTTTCCCTCCAATCCTTCAAACAGAGCAAACTAAAAGTAACAGTGAAAAGTCACCAGTTTGTCTTTAACCTTTTTTCATCTCCACTGAAAAGTGTTTCTTATTCCGCAGAAACCTGTTTTGTATACTTAGGTTTTCGAAACTGTTTTGCCATGGATGTACTGCATCAGATAGAAACCCAAGATACAGCCCAGATAAACGTGCACCTGCTCTGTCTGAAGGCAGGGTGGAGAACCAGTCCTGGGACCCCCCTCAAACAACCAGCCCTCATCCTAGCACATCCACATGTGATTCCCCTCAGTGGATCTGGAAGCTTATGCCTGCACACGATGGGTTTCCTCCCAACAGCTAGCTGCCAGTCATAGTGACTCACATTCTTCACCTACAGGTATCAAACCTGAACCAGAGGAAAGAATGTGACCTTGTCTTTTAAACAACCATTACATATACAACAGGTTCCAGGCAAAGAGTCCCACAAACTCTTGGGTATGCAATAAATCCTATTGGGGAAGCTCAACTGGGGTGGGGTACAGGAGCTGCAATTTTATGTCACAAGCTCATTATTTGTACAAACTGATCTGCAGTGAAGAGGAAGGGCTTGCACCTGTGGGTTGAATAATGTATGCAGGAACCCTGGCTTACCGCCTCCATTCTGGGACCGCTCCACCCACGTGAACGTGATCGCCCCTTCCCGGCAGCTCTCGCTGAAGCGCAGCAGGAATGTCCCAGGCTGTTGGTCCTTCAGCAGGGCCCGCTCTCGCTCCTTGCTAATAAAGCCCACGATACACCTGGATGCGGAAAGGGATCAACGGAGGCACTCTGAGGTTTGGTCATGACTCTATAATTTTCCTGCTCATTTACCAACCAAGATGACTACAACATGACACAAGAACACAGGATAAAAATGTATAGACTATTTTAGATGCTTTAAAATATATTTCATTGACACTTCAGGAATCATTTCAGTCATATGTATATATGCTTGCTGCTGCTGCTGCTAAGTCGCTTCAGTCGTGTCCAACTCTGTACAACCCCATAAACGGCAGCCCACCAGGCTCCCCCTTCCCTGGGGGGAAGAGAATCCCCCTGGGATTCTCCAGGCAAGAATACTGGAGTGGGGTGCCATTTCCTTCTCCAATGCATGAAAGTGAAAAGTGAAAGTGAAGTCGCTCAGTTGTGTCCGACTCCTAGCAACCCCATGGACTGCAGCCTACCAGGCTCCTCCGTCCATGGGATTTTCCAGGCAAGAGTACTGGAGTGGGTTGCCATTGTCTTCTCCGCATATATATGCTTAACTCCCCCAAAAGCTCAATAACCTGGTGCCAACAGATGATCAACAAATACTTTCTGAATTAATGAGCCTTTCATTTTCACTTGGTGATTGAAAATGTCTGAATTTATGCATCTTTTACAGTGAAGAGGAAGGCTCAGACAATCCATTTTCATATTCTTAACTTCTGACCAAGTTAAAGCCTTTGCTGAAATCTCAACTGACCCTGAGAAAAAATTAGAAACAATTTACTGAGTTGGGCTTCCCTGGTGGCTCAGTTGGTAAAGAATTGCCTGCAATGGAGAAGACCCAGGTTCGATCCCTGGGCCAAAAAGACCCCCTGGAGAAGGGAAACAACCCACTCCAACTGTTCTTGCCTGGGAAATACCATGGACAGAAGAGTCTGGTGGGCTACAGTCTATGGGGTTGTAAAGAGTCGGACACAACTGAGTGACTAACACTTTGAACTTACTGTGTTAACAACAGCTTTTTCTTCCTTACCGGGAGGCAATAAAGAAGATGCTCAAGAAATTTTTTTAGAATGAATGCATGCATGGCATTCAGGATTTTTAAATTCAGCTTTGAAAATGGGGATATGTGTGTACCCATGGCTGATTCATGTTGAGGTTTGACAGAAAACAGAATTCTGTAAGGCAATTATCTTTCAATAAAAAAATTAATTTAAAAATGCATATACATTTATTATGGAAGTATAAGTTTAATCTTATGAGGGCCCACTATCATGAATCCCTGAAGGGACAGCCCGTAAGCATCTGTTTCAGTGGGATGCTCACAAGCCTCGCCAAATAATAAAGTCTGTCTTGGTCAGGACTATCTCAGCCTTGCAGTAACAGAGTCTGTGCTCAACATATGCTTCAAAACTACATCTATCTGTGGCCCTTACCCATCATTCCAGAGAGCAAGCAGGTGTTTTTTAATGAGTTCAAGGATGCTTTCGATCCAAAGCCAGAAAGGAAAATTTTTATCATTTATATTTTCCTGTAAGTAAATAGATGCACACATTAGAAACCAAGAAATCCCAAACTCTGACTTCTCCTGTCTCCTCCTACCCTCGGGTTTTAGCTTGCAAAGATTGCCCAGCTGCCAAAGGGAGCGTTGTCTGTCTCCTACAGAGCTGTCCCTCCCCTTCTTATCGGCTTTCAGACACCCAGCTCTCCATTTCCTGAGCCAGACTATGCTTCCCTCTCCAAACACGAGTGACCCAGCCAGGGCATGACCCTCTGGGTGATCACAGTGCCTTCCCAGCGCTGAACTCCAGGAGCTCGAGCTTGTCAGTACTGTCTGGTGACCCTAGCGGGGTCTGATTACCCCCCTGAACTGGGCCCCTGCTTGAGTAGGCTAGGGGACGGTCATCCAGCCCACAGGCTGTCCACGCCAGCACAGAGCACGTCACTCACGGACGGGGCTAAAATGCTGCCGAGCCAGGGCCCAGTGTGAGCAAACAGAGGACTCATTTCGGATGTGAGAGAATGTTATCACACAGACAGGTGCTTCCTGTCAGACTCACACTTGGAGCCTAACCTTCGGGCTGAAGGAAAGTAAACAACATGTCCTCGGGGTTCTGTGGGCTAGAGGAACCTGCCAAAGCAAGCATGGAGCAGCCAGCACCGTGTTGAGAAATCCAAGAACCCTACAGAGAGCAGAAGGCACTCAGAGTGTAAATCCGAGACAGCACCCACCTTACAGAATCTTGTCCATGGAATCAGACCATCGGGGCCGGCGTTGGGGCCTAAAAAAATAAAAACAAGGTTTTTCAGGAACTGGGAATCAATTCTGAAGCTTTGGCTGGGCTGATGACTCTTGCATTTGCTCTTAAAGAGCCAACACTCAACCAAGGAAGCGTGTATGTACACAGTCAGTGGTCTCAGACCACTAACACTAGCTCCCTGTGCCTTCTGGAGAAGCTGAGGGGGGTCCCTCCTTGTGCAACGTCACTTGCCACTCCTCCCCCGCCTTCCTTACCAGGCTCCTCGCCCAGTGACCCTGCAGAGTCTTTTTCAAGTGCAAACTAAGACCAAGAATCACTTGCAGGTGATTGATTTAACTGACACAACTTTATACGCTTATTTTAGATATTAATTAGGTATTTCCCTCAGCCCTCCTCCAAATAGGACACAGGCTCAAGGAGGCAAACCAAAAGGCAAGTGAGAGAAATGAAAGGGGAAGGAAGCCTAGGGGTCATCATCTACACAAACCAAAGCGGCTGAGCCATGAGAAGTGGCGAGACTGACACCGCTCTTCACAGAGAATCGCAGATAAGCCATTACAGGCAGGAAGGGTATCCGCCTCAACTCTCAGCAAACAAGGGAATGGAATAAGGCGACTCCTTACTTTTAACTAAATTGCACAAGACCCCCACTGTGACAGCTACGTGGCCAAGAGAGGGCACTGCTGAGAGCTATCCAGGTTAGGAAAAGTACATTAATGCCTGCAGGACACGCAGCTCTGCTGTACAGAAAGCAAATCTGAAAAAAAAAGCCATCTGTGGATTTAAAAAAAAAATAGTTCCGATATTCCCATTCATTGAAGATCTGACCTTGAGACTGGTGGGTCTTAGATTTGCTTAGTGTAGAAGACTAATAAATCCATGACATTAGCTACTGAAAGGGAATTCTTTATCTTGGCCTGGACCCTGCCCATCCGGTGGTGTGATCATGGGTCTCTCCTGATGTGGGCACTGTCTGCTCCCGTTTGGGCCGCCTGACATAAGAGACCTGGGTGTGTGCTGTGGGGTGGGTGGCCCCAGGACCTGACTCTTACAATGTTGGGGGCTTACTTTTTCCTCCCCAAGGCTAATCAGACTTCATCTTTCTCAGACTTCACCTTTCTCCAAGAATTTATTTTAGCCACAACTAATATATTTTACATAATTCAGAAATCTTTTCCTTAGGAGCCTTGCTCAGAAATGTTAATATGAGATAATGGGAAAATGATTCATTTAAATCTTCTATCAAGTTGGCAACTCCTTCTAAAGTGAGGCATCACTCTCACTTAGCTATAATAAATGGCAGTTGGAAAAGCCAATAGATTCCTAACACTCTCCTACCTTGAATAAAACGAAGAGCAAAGAGGGGAAAGGAGAAGTCAAGATATTTTTCATGAATTTCGATTGTTACATAAAAAGTGAATATGCTCATACCAAGAAGTTTCTCCCCCAGCATGTTCAGCTGGTCCACATTGAGACCTCTTTTGGTGACAGAAGAAAACTGCCAACTCAGCACCTCTGAAAGCTGAGACCATCGTGCACAAGGTGGGTTCAGGAAGAAGGAGAGATTCTAGAAAGAAAACACGGAGAAGCTGAAAGCTGCTGATGAGTCACCAGTCACAAGCTCATCATGGAAACATGGATCTGCGCCAAAGTTCAGCTCTAGTCTCTGACACACGTATTTCCACAGCAGCAGAGAGAAATGGTTCTCACTGTTTGCAGACTCGCATCTGTGCATTTATCTACTCACTAAAATTTAACTCCCGAATCAATACTCGTGGCACTTTGGCACTCATTTGCGGACATACCCAGGCACAGAGTCGTGAAAACTTTGAGTCACCAAACATGTATGTTTCCGGTTGAAGTCAAACAAAGCTATGCTCCGCCTTCCTGTTTCAGCTCTCACACTACACCCAAGTGTCCTCTTTGAGGTCTGTTTAATGCTGTGGTCTTTACATTTCTGTAGGGTTTTTGCTGGCGATTTCATTTAAAATGCCCCTCAAAGGCGAGTTGAAGTGCTGTCTAGTGTTCCTAAATGCCTTAAGGAGCAAATGCACATGATATATAAGTTTTGTTCAGACTGAGTTATAAAGCTGTTTGCCATGAGTTCGATGTTAATGAATCAACAACCATGTTAGATAAGGGATCTTTAAACAAAACAAGGTGATGTATTGATCTGCAGATGCGAGGGTTTTGCCAGAGGCTGGCGGGAACCCATACTTCCCTTAGGCGTAGTGATTCAGTATTCGCTAAATCAGTGTTCACAGTGACTTCAAAGAACCTGAGTACAGTGAATAACTGGAATCAATTGTAATTAACCGACCATGAGTATCCACACTCTTAAGAACAGAGCCTGCTTGTTTAGCAAGTGTATACATTTTTTAAAAAGCATAACACAAAATCATCTGTTGCCCAAGCTTATTCACATGGAAGGAAAATAATAATTGTTAATTTCTAGTACATACACATGCTTCTGGAATGCTTCGCTATTCCAGAATTCCTCAGCTCCTTAGCAATGAGTTGAGCTGTGCCACTTTCCCCTCAACATCTGGTCCATTCAGGCTCTTTCAAATATGCAGAACTAGAGCAGGGGGGGTCTTTAAACCCTAGCATGAAAGTAGATGTGTTTTCCTTACCCGGGGTTCTGCCACCAGCATGTTGTACCACAGGATAGAGGCCCAGCCACTTGGGAGCTGGCTGACATTGGAGATCACCACGACGGGTAGTGAGGTCGTCTACAAGATGACAAAGACCTTGAAATCCTCGGAATCCCAGAAGCAGTACCTGCAGACCACTATGCAGCCTCACAGCTAAACAAGGAACCCTATGTACATTTGCATATATTTCATTCTTAAAAATTAAGAATGTAAAGGTACAGTCTTTTGTTTTTAGTTGAATTTATCTTTGACATACATTTTCAATTAAGAAATAAATGTCAAAGCTTCATATAAAAAATTAACACAGGACATCTTAACTGGAACATTGGCTTATTGGAGCTTCCCTTGTGGCTCAGCTGGTAAAGAATCCACCTGCAATGTGGGAGACCTGGGTTCGATCCCTAGGTTGGGAAGATCCCCTGGAGAAGGGAAAGGCTATCCACTCCAGTGTTCTGCACTGGAGAATTCCACGGACTGTATAGTCCATGGGGTCGCAAAGATTCAGACACAACTGAGCAACTTTCACTTCAGACAAAGGTTAACTTAGTTCTGTAGCAGACTGAACCATTAAATTAACATTGAGATAGTACTGGCTGAAAACAGCAATCTTTTTTTTTTTAACAATTAGATAAGTATGTCTAAAATAAAAATACATGTATCAGTTTAAAGTAAAAATAAAGTTTCCCATACCGGGAACATGTAAGTCTTACCTCAAGGTCAATGACCAAACCAGGCTGGCACAACTGGGTTTCAAAACTAAGGGAGTGAAGCTCTTCAGTGACGATGAGAGGACCCTTGAAAAAGAAAATGGGAAAAACACGAATACAGTGATTCGTTCATTGATCCTGCAATTAGCAAGAAACTACTAAGCATTTTTACAAGCTCCAGAAAGCATGAACCCAATCAGGGACAATTTAGAAGATTCTAGCTTTTAATAATCTATCCCAGATTTAATTATCCTGAGTATCTCATGTTCTCTCAAAGATCAGATTTCTAATATTTTGGCAAGGATTATGGATCAAGGGGAAAAAATGTTGATAGGGAAATAGCAACTTCTAATGAGTTTATTCACAACCTAAGGCTTCCCAGCCCTCGGTCCCCTCTGCCCACCACGGACCTGCCTGGCCTGGGCTGCATACCTCAGGCTGACAAGGGGTAGAAAGTGTAAACATGTTCCAAGTGTGATTATCTACCAGGAGAGCAGATTTGCATAAGCCTGGCAGGTTATAATGTGCCTTGGTTGGTTTGGGTAGAAAGGTTATTGTGTTCCAAGTGCCTTCATACACATTATCTAATGTGAGCCTCACAACAACCTTAGAACCAGAGAGGTGTGACTCCATCCCTGCTCCTGGGCGAGGAAACGAAGTTCCTAGTTGGTCACTGAGAGTCAAGATCCAAAAATGAGGGCTGGTCAGGCCCAGGCGGGCGCCTGTCCCACAGCGCCACGCGCCCTCTGCTGGTTGTAGCAGGGAAGGACAGAGTGCTCCGCAGGCACAAAGGACAAAATCCGACCAAACCAAAGCAACTCCAGCCCTTCTGTCCTCTGCCCGTGGTTCATCTCTGAATGCATCCCAAACATGGCTCTTCAAGGACAAGCTGTGACGAGGGGACTGACAGAAGGATAATGGCACTGGACAGGGCACACACAGTTTTTGGCAGGGCAGTCAAGAAGCTGGCCTCTGATTCTAGCTCTGATAATTATTTCCTGTGCACACTTGGCTAACTCTGGCAAACTTCCTGTGGTCCAATTTCCTCACCTGTGAAATGTGAGTAACACAGTAGCCCACTGCACCTATTCCGCTGGGCTGCTGGTGAGGGTCCAGAAAATTCATGTGCAAAATCACTTGACAACCAGAAAGCACACGCAGAGAGTGGCTTTACTGTTATCACACATACACCACATCCCAGAGCTTGTCTGCTGCTCTTACCTGCTGGTCTTTCCCACTGCTCACCCCTCTGTGAGGTGTCCCTGGCCACCCACGACCACCAGGGCCATGGAGCCAAGCTCACTGGACAGAGCTGCTAGTTAGGAGACCAGTCATGACAGAGAAAGACTTACCTCATTAGTTCTGGCACCGGCATTTTTCTGTTCTTTCAGTTGCTAAAAAAAAAAAAAAATCTTAGTAAATAGCTATATAATAATCCTCAAAGTTGCTACTTCCATCTACAAATCAAAACAAAGTGGGGACTTAGAGTGAAGGAGGTGAAAATATTTTCAGGATGCAGAACAGGAGGTGAAGCGACCCTTGTAGGGGCTTATGAGGTGAAGGGGGGAGTGCCTTTCCCCAGCACCCTGACACCCTGCAAACACCGCAGGGTTCAGAAGCAGCCAGGGAAGTGGCATGCTGCTCCCTCCCCTGGGCAAGCTCGTCCTGAACCGGACGTCCCTGTCACCGTCACCCGCTGTGCCAGGCTCCCCAGGCTGGGGGCACAGCTTCTCCCAACTCTGCTTCCCTCGGCAGAATCTCCCAGGCTGGCCCAGCGTCTCAAGCTTCTCAGACCATCCTTTGAAAAGGTCTTCAATTACGTAGCTTTTAAGGAAGCAACTTGGAGCCCCCAGAACAGCTCTGGACACCCTCAAACTCCCGGTTTCGACCAAGGCTCTCACTTAAGGTCCAACTTCCTAACCATGAGTTTGTGGGCTCCTGAGATGGCTGCCAGTAAGAAAAAGGGTGCAGCTTCCAGGCCAGGACGTGCACAGGGCTCGGCACCAACGCCTCTGCAGAACACCTGGCAGCCCCGCATTTTCAGGGAGAGAGGGGAGAAGGCACCGCCTGTATAAACCCCTCTGCTGGTTTCCACCGCCCACTGCCTGGGCCCCACTCCGCTGGAGACAAAGTGGTCGAGACAGTGGTCACAGGCAAGACCCCAGGAAGGAGATGGTGATGAAGGGACCCAGGAGACACGCCTGGGGTCTGCCACACTTGGAAGGGTGGAAGCACCAGTCAGGATGTGGGGGAATAACGACCTTCAGGAAAATTCCAAGAGTCTAGAGTGAGTGATCACTGAGGTGGTCAAGGGACCACATGCAGAGAGCCTGTATGCACGCTGGCTTGTGGAATATTTTACTGAGCTCGCTTTCCCCCAACGAAGGCATATCTGAGAGAGACAGGCAGAGAGAGAGAGTGAAGAGCCGTGGGATGAGGAGGAGGAGCCAAGATTCCCCAAGTCCTGCTGAAGTCTCCAGCCACAAACTCTAGAAGTCTCCTCCCAGAGGAGCCCCTTTACATCACATATGGCCAGAGGGCCACTCCATTGTAAGTCAGTCCTGATAAGCCAGACACAGCAGAAAAGGGGGAGACGGGTCTCCCTACCAGGTGTCGGAATTCTGCCGCCAGACTCCCATTGGTGGACTCTTCCATGTTCATCACCTTCGTGTGAGTGCCCAGAATGTTGAACTTCCTAAACCTAGACAACACAGGGAAGGGATACTTAAAAGGCTGAGAACTGTTAAGGCAACACATAAAGAAACAAAGCAGAGAGCAAAACAGAGTGCAAAGTATTTCACGTACCCTTTTACTGTATTTCTCTCATTCACATCTCTACAAGAAAAAAAAAAAATGTAATCAGACATGTGTATTTAAAATGTGAAAATTCACATTCACAAACATATAAAAGTATAAGATCAATAACCAATAAATCTATACCTATGGGTTTTCTTGCCTATCATTCACTCAGTCCCTCAATCAACCCACACCAGCACTGCCAAGTTTTGCTGAGTAACCTTGGGCAAGTAAACTGGGCCTCGCCTTTTCTCTTCTGTACATCCTGCCAGCAGAACCAACCACACAGCACACCGGCAGGAAGAAACTAGCCAATGGGTAAGGAGAGCACAGAGCGCACCCTCAGGAAATGTGAGCCTGAGTTATCTCAACTTACCGAGCAGTGACCCCCTCTGCAGGAGGCAATGAGCTAAGCCCTGGGGACTCAGCAGAGAGTACTGCTCTGGGTTACAAAACTCAGAGGACCCTCCAAAGTGACAGCTCGAGTCTTATTTTTGCTCTTTATTAGTTTTAATGCTTTCATGAAAGTACCTGAATAGTCAGTTATTTGCGGAAACTGCCAAGTTTTAAATCTGAGGTTAAAATTTTGAGAGACCAGAATCTTAGGATTCTGTTGTTCAGCGATAATGTTGTCATCTTCTGGACAAACAAGGTATGTTAGGGGCAGGTGAAGGTCAGAGACCATTCGTGTGCTCCCAGTTAAATGAGTTAGCCTCCTTTCCTGTCCCAGCTAGACGTTCAGTGCTTTTGTGGCAGATAATCACTGTCAGCTATGACAGTGACCTATTTTCCTGCCAAAACTAAGAAGAAAACTTCAGAACTGGAATAGACAGAAAGGACAAAAAGGCAAGAACAAACCGAAAGAGATACTGACTTAAGCAGACTGTGGCAAAACTGCGGTGGCCACAAAAACCTCTGCAACTCTGCCTTTAAAGACACAGAATGTATTTCCCTGTCTGTTGAATTTCAGGGGACTCTGACTTGCTTTTCCAGACACCATGGATGGGAGCAGTGCTGTGCAAGTTCCAAGGCTGGACTAATAGGCCCAGCACGCTGCTTGGATCCACTTGGAACACCACGGCCATGTGAGAAAGCCCAGGCTGGCCGCTCTGACAGCCCCACAGAGAAGGGCCCAGTTATCCCAGCCAAGACCTCAGACATATAATGAGGTCATGCTAGACCACCCAGCAACAACCAGGCCAGCTCAGATTAGAAGGACCACCCACAGCCCACAGAATAATAGAAAAAATAAGTTTCTGAGTTTAAGCCACCAAGTTTTGAGGTTATCTGTTATGCAGCAAAAGCTAACTGGTACAAAGGAAAACCAAAGGAGATGGGAGGAAAACAAAGGTACAAACAAAGAAGGCTATAGTTACAGGAATAGAAAGAGACAAAAGCCAGAGGAAAGTGACTTGGAGTATCATAAACGGTTTTGAAACGTAGTAAACACACCAACAAAAGCATTAAATATATCAAGGGGGAATGGTAGGGGCTAAGCCATCTTGTTCCTTAATATAAGTGCCTAGGTCACTGCTAGTTTGGGTTCAGGGTCTAAGGACAAAACAGGATAGACCTGCTCCATTTAGACCCCTTGAGAGCCTGCCCATTCCTGGGTCCCTACTGTTCAGAAGAGACAAGTGTAAAGCCAGCAAGCTCCATACATGACCCCCAAAATGCCGTCAGTTTCACTCCAGAAACAGGCCCACACTGGCCGAAGAATCATGGTGGCCTGGAGCCTGGTCAAGTACCCCTTCTCTGGGGCTGGCCTAGTTGAGGTGATAGCTGCTTGGAACAAGCATATATGCATAAAATGCACTCATACTTTTGTTCATTTGTAGTCTAAAAAGGCATGCTGATACCAGCTCTTAGATAAAGTTCCCAATACCCAGGAATTACTGGTTTAAATGAGCTGGAATCACTAACGAATAGCCCCGCTGCATCAGTCCATGTTTGGTTAACAAAACCAACGTTTCAACAGTATACGTAGCTTTGATATTAGCGGTATCTTACTTGTCAAATAAGACTTTGACTTTCAAGTTATAATTCAGCTCTTGCAACTTCACCAGCAGCCTGAAAAGAAAAAGTCATAATTACTTTTAAAAATTATCTATTATGCCAAATCCATATTGATGAACATTTCAACAAGCCCCACCCCATCCAGTTTTTGGTTAATATGAACAATGGAACTGACATCCTTGTATGTTTACTTGGATTTTTTTTTTTTTAAGTGTATTTGTAGGATAAATTCCTAGATGTGAAGTTGCTGGGACAAAACTATAATATCAAATTCTGACAGCAAGCAACAGATTTTATATTCACAGCAAATGTAGTGAGAGCACCTGTTCCCCATTCTGCCTCACCAATACTGGGGTTTATCAAAATTTCTATTTTGGGCTAATTCTGTAGGTAAAAAATGGGCTTCCCTGGTGGCTCGGCACTAAGAAATCTGCCTGCCAATGCAGGAGATGCGGGTTCAATCCCTGAGTCAGGAGGATCACCTGGGGAGGAAATGGCAACCCACTCCAGTATTCTTGCCTGGGAAGTCCCATGGACAGAGGAGTCCAGTGGGCTACAGTCCATGGGATCACGAAGAGTCGGACATGACTGAGTAACTAAACAACAACAGAGGTAAAAAATAGCAAACTTCACCCTTTACCAAAACTTGTATCTAATGCTTAACCTGTTGGGAGAAAATAAAAACTCTGACCCATAATCAGGAAAATGAGGGTCATCTCTGTAACCACTCCAGGGCAGTGTAGAAAGACAGAGGGACAGAACCCTGGGCTGAGACTCCAGTATGTTTCTGTTCTGATGAGCTGCAGGCCCGGGGAAGAGCCCCTCACGGGCTGGCTCCCTTCAGTCAAGCAGGTGGTGGGATGAGATGCTCCCCGTGCCAGTTGAGTGCTGGGACTTCACGGGTGTCAGAGTCTGGTGCCATAGCACTGGCAGCCGGGACGCAGCACCAGTGGACCTAACTCAGCGGCACCATGGAAAAAATGACTAGGGCCAACTCTGAAGGTAAGTCCAGCTCTTCTGAGTCCAGCTGCTCATCAGTAGAGGAAAAGCTATTAATAAATGAATGCAGCCATGCAACCGAAGAAAGTAAAGCTGGACATTCTCGTATGGAAACATTTCTACAACTTATTACGAAGGAGAAAAATAGGCTGCCGAACAACAGACAGCAGAACTCTGGTTTCTAAAAATGAAATATATCATGTCATATATACTTTTGCAAGTCTATGCATGAAAACCACATGTATATAAAAGTACAATGTATTTATTTATATATTCATGTATACATGGACAAAATTCTGGGAGGACTGACACCAGGCTGCTTACTGTGGTAGTCTATAGATATTTAGATCACATACAACTTTGAGAATCTGATGAAAGTTATGAACAAACACACTCACCAGAAAAATGTACCAGTCATTTATACACACTGCATCCATTTCAGGGGGAACATAAAGCTCAGATTATAGGCTCATGCTCAAGAGGGGATGAGGCTACTGGGAACTTTTATTCTCTACCATGTGCAGTTCTGCAATTTTGAATTGCTATTTACAGTAAACATTCATTACACCTATAACTGGAAAAAATTGTGGGGTGTGTGTATATACACACATATCTTTGTTATATTTCTAGTTGAATAGAAAAGACTCTTAGATATTCTAAGTAAGAATTCATATTAAAATACCTACTGCAAGATTACTTCCTCTAAAGCACCCCTCTATATAACCATGTTGTAGAAGGAAACTGGGGTGCAAATTTTGTGATAGGAGGTATGGAAAGAAAGTTAAACTGAAAGTGTTAGTCACTTAGTCATGCGACCCTTTGCGACCCCATGGACTGTAGCCCTTCAGGCTCCTCTGTCCATGGAATTCTCCTGGCAGAATACTGGAGTGGGTTGCCAGTTCCTTCTCCAGAGGATCTTCTCGGCGCAGATGAACCCAGGTCTCTTGCGTTGCAGCGGGATTCTTCACCATCTGAGACACCAGGGGAGCCCTAAGAAGGGGTGGGGCTTCCATCTTCTCTTTATTACCTCAGTTTCACAGTGAACTGGACTCCAGTCTTCAAGACCAATGGCCTCTGAGGGTGAGTTGGCATGCAGGGCTGTCTTTCCACCACAAATGAGCTACAAATACCCAGCAAAGGATAAATTAGCATTTCCATTAAAGTTGAGGCAGTAAAAAGTTATTTTCCCTAAGGAGGAGAGGGGGCTAGAGGACACAGTCTAAAAAACAGTTGAAAAACTTCTAATCAGTTGGATGAATAAGCTGAAGTTTTACAGTCAATAGAGACATCCCCAAGCCTAACAGATGCACTCAACAAAGTCAGTAATTGCAAAGATCTGTGACACTCTTCAACAATGAAAATTCTCAATTGGATTCTCTTCATTTACAAATTTAAGAATCAAATTTGCTCACTCAACAGTGTGGTGATCATTTTGCAACATACACAAATATCAAATCACTATTGTTGTATAACTAAAACTAATATAATGTTAATATATCAATAATATCTCAATTTAAAAATAAAAAACAGTAACATAAAAACAAATTTTACTATAGTTGAAAATGAACCAAGTAGCATAGTGCTTACCACCATGCTTTGAAACTTATATTTTAACATCCTTTGGAAAATTTCTATTCTAGTAAAATTATTTAGCAATATTTATTACCTAATAAACACTTCCAAATAGTAATTTTCATTTAAAAAAAGAATAAAATATACACTCCAAAACCCAAGTAAATGTCCTTGATTATTTCAAAATCAAGGTGGAGAGTAAAAGTTGAGTGCATCTATTTCAAAATCCAACATTTGGACATTCCTGTCTGGACTTTAGCCACAGGGAACAGAAGACATTTTTATTATGTCAAGTTAGCATTTAAAAACTGCAATATGAAAAAATAAATAAATAAATAAAAACCACAATATGAACTCTACTCTTCTACTCAGGGCCATTTATTGACCTACTAAGCGCACTGGGAACACCTAGCCCTGGGTAAGGCACTACATAAGGCCCTGGTGGTAGAAGAAGATGGCAAAGGCACATCTCTGTCTATGAAGACCTTCCAATTTACAACAAAGATAACTGAAATGCATAGACAATGATACAACAAAATCCAGAACAGGAGAAGAATAAATAATGAACTATAGCTCTGGAAGGGAGACAGCGTCTGCCTAGAAACTCTGGCAAAGTTTCATGATGGGATATACACGGAAACATTGAGGATGCAGTTTCAAAATGAGCTACCAGAGAAGAAAGCTCTGAGGCAGAGGAACTATTGTTGGGAGAGGCATGGAGAAGCAGATGTCCAGGGTGGGCACCAGGTCAAGTCTGCCTGGAAATGGGGCGTGTGCAGAAGCAAACGCGGAACGGCTGGTGAGGGCCAGGCTGTGGGGGTGGGACCTCGGTGACCAGATGAGGGGCTCCCCTCAGAGTAGCAGGTGATGAAAACTCAAGCAGAACTCTGCTATGGCAGAGCACAGAGTCACAGGGACTAGGGAGGAAGGGGCTGGGGCGGAACCATTTGAAAAGCTACCATGTAAGAGTTCAGCAGAGAGCTTGAAATGTGATGAGACCACGGAATAGGAAAGAGAGGGCAAATACAAGTTAGATTCAACAGGTCTCATCACAGACTGGCCAGGGAGAAGGAGACGGGTCACTGGAGTAGGAGGTCACAAGAAAGACAGGCCCTTGGCATAAACAGGGATTCAGGAAGACCTGGCTCAGGGAAGCCATAAACATCTTTACACATTCTACCAAACCCTTCTAAATTATCTGAATTACCATAAAATTTTCCCCTGGGTAAAATAACTGCAAAAGGTGCAAAAACATCTTGCTCAAGTTACCTCTGAATGAGCTGCTGGAAGAGGTTGAAGGTGCGGTCCCACAAGGCTTGCTTGTTTTTGGTGATGGGGTCATGTTCATAGGTGTATTTCTGTTCCAACTCCTCAAGCTTTTTAAGCTGCTGACGAACCTGCTGCAGACTCTCCGCCACTATGGTAAACCTGGGAAGGTACAAGCCATGGAGTCTTCATCAGAAACAGCCGCAAAGCAGTCTGGATTCAGAGAATCACGGAAACCAACAAGCACTGTTCACAGACAACACGTGATGTTATCTGCCCAGCTTTGCAGTGCAGGGAGAAACAGAGAACAAATCTTGTCTTGGTGTAAAGTGAAAAAGTGGAAGTGTCAGTTGCTCTTTGGGACCCCATGGACTGTAGCCCCGCCAGGCTCCTCTGTCCACTGAATTTCCCAGGCAAGAACACTGGAGTGGGTAGTCATTCCCTTCTCCAGGGGATCTTCCTGACCCAAAGATGAAACCTGGGTCTCCTGCACTGCAGGCGGATTCTTTACCATCTGAGCCACCAGGAGTCATTATTTGTGAGAAAAAACTAACATGCCCTGAATGATTACAGCCCAAATAAAACGCTTCTGCACCCGCCGAGATGGACGTGAGCAGAGATGGGGCGGGGGAGTGGGAGCTTCTAGGGCCGTGGTCCCCAACCTCTGGGGCCTAATGTCCGATAATATGAGGTGGAGCTGATGTCACAGAAATAAAGTGCACAATAAATGTAATGTGTTATTGAATCATCCTGAAACCATCCCCCCACCCTGTCTGTGAAAGAACTGTCTTCCAACAAACCAGCCCCTGGTGCCAAAAAGTCTGAGGACTGCTGTCTAGGGAATCTTCTAGGGAATCTTCTTGAAGTCTAGGGACTTCAACTGAGTTATCATATAATTGGGACTTAAACACACAGGGTAAAGGGGGCGGGGTGCAGAGGGAGGGGACATGATAAGGCAGACACTCTAGAAGGTGATGTGGCGGCAGTGAGGGGCCCCTGCAGATTTTATATCAAGGCAGTGACACTGTGCAGGGAGGAGGAAGAAGGCAACCTGGAGTCAAGGCAGCAAGACAGAGGGCGGATGCAAGCCGGGTTAGGAGGAGACAAGGGAACAGGGGTTACCACGTCACTGACCTGAAAGAGAGGCAAGGTACATAATCTAACCATTATCAGACACTCAAAATATGTATAAACCAAGGAGGAAAGCTGCCGACTACTCTCAGGTTCCTCCATCCTGACAGTAAACCAAAGGTGATGGAGCCTCTGAGCAGTGTTGGACTGTGGAAGTCCTGACCTGGAGTGATAAGAGCATCAACTCCCCAGTGAAAAACATCTCCTCCAGTTGGTGTTTTCAGTCCTTGAGTCCAGGTCACAGCCCCAAAAGCACAGCCCGTGGGTGTGAAATGAGAGGCAGGATAACAGTGGCAGGCAGGCGCATCCCACAAGGATTCTAACCCAGTGATTCCCAATCCTGTTTGGGCCGAGGGACACAAGAAAATGCTGACAATTCTTGCACAGCACAGTGGGGGACAATGGAGGGCATTCACACCTCCACAAGAGGCTCCATGTGGCCCAAGATGATCAGAGGGGCTCTAGACAGTGAGGACCTCACCCCACTCCTGGGGGAAAAGAAAGAAAAACAGCAATCCAGAAAGTAATCTCATGAGATCTTTGGTCCTTGGGCCCTTCAGAACTGCCCCAGGCCACCACCCACTCCTGCCCACTGACTCGACTGCTTCCACCTGGTCTGCTCAGCTCTGTCCGTCCTCCCTGGGCTCTGCTAAAACCTTCGGTTCAGTTCAGTCGCTCAGCCACGTCCGACTCTTTGCGACCCCACGGACTGCAGCACGCCAGGCTTCCCTGTCCATCACCAACTCCCAGAGCTTGCTCAAATTCATGTCCATCAAGTCGGTGATGCCATCCAGTCATCTCATTCTCTGTTGTCCCCTTCTCCTCCTGCCTTCTATCTTTCCCAGCATCAGGATCTTTTCCACTGAGTCAGTTCTTCGCATCCGTGGCCAAAGTATTGGAGTTTCAGAATCACTCCTTCCAATGAATATTCAGGACTGATTTCTTTTAGGATTGACTGGCTTGATCTCCTTGTAGTCCAAGGGACTCTTAAGAGTCTTCTCCAACACCACGGTTCAAAAGCATCAATTCTTAGGTGCTCAGCTTTCTTTATAGTCCAGCTCTCACATCCATACATGATGGTTGTGAAAAACCACATGGTTTTGGAAAAACCATAACTTTGACTAGACGGACCTTTGCTGGCAAAGTAATGTCTCTGCTTTTTAATATGCTATCTAGGTTGGTCATAGCTTTTCTTCCAGGGAGCAAGCATCTTTTAATTTCATGGTTGCAATCACCATCTGCAGTGATTTTTGAACCGAAGAAAATAAAGTCTCTCACTATTTCCATTGTTTCCCCATCTATTTGCCAGGAAGTGATGGGACCGGATGCCATAATTTTAGTTTTTTGAATGCTGAGTTTTAAGCTAACTTCTTCACTCTCCTCTTTCACTTTCATCAAGAGGCTCGTTAGTTCTTCTTCACTTTATGCCATAAGGGTGGTGTCATTTGCATATCTGAGGTTATTGATATTTCTCCCAGCAATCTTGATTCCAGCTTGTGCTTCATCCAGCCCAGGAGTTAGCACAATGCATTCTGCATGTAAGTTAAATAAGCAGAGTAACAATATACAGCCTTGATGTACTCCTTTCCCAATTTGAAGCCAGTCTGTTGTTCCAAGTCTGGTTCTAACTATTGCTTCTTTACCTGTATACAGATTTCTCAGGAGGCAGGTCAGGTGGTCTGGTATTTCAGTCTCTTTCAGAATCTTCCACAGTTTGCTGTGATCCACACAGTCAAAGGCATTGGCATAGTCAATAAAGCAGATGTTTTTCTGGAACTCTCTTGCTTTTTCAAAGATCCAGCAGATGTTGGCAATTTGATTTCTGGTTCCTCTGCCTTTTCTAAATCCAGCTTGAACATCTAGAAGTTCATGGTTCACATACTGTTGAAGTCTGGCTTGGAGAATTTTGAGCGTTACTTTGCCAGTGTATGAGATTTTGCTGATGAGTGCAGCTGTGCAGTAGTTTGAACATTCTTTGGCATTGCCTTTCTTTGGAATTGGAATGAAAACTGACCTTTTCCAGTCCTGTGGCCACTGCTGAGTTTTCCAAATTTGCTGGCATATTGAGTGCAGCATTTTCACAGCATCATCTTTTAGGATTTGAAATAGCTCAACTGGAATTCCATCACCTCCACCAGCTTCATAGCGATTCTTCCTAAGGCCCACTTGACTTCACATTCCAGGATGACTGGCTTTAGGTGAGTGATCACACCATCATGGTTATCTGAGTCATGATCTTTTTTGCATAGTTCTTCTGTGTATTCTTGCCACCTCTTCTTAATATCTTCTGCTTCTGTTGGGTCCATACCATTTCTGTCCTTTACTGTGCTCAATTTGCATGAAATGTTCCCTTGGGATCTCTAATTTTCTTGAAGAGATGTCTAGTTATTCCCATTCTATCGTTTTCTTCTATTTCCTTGCACTGATGATTGAGGAAGGTTTTCTTATCTCCTTGCTATTCTTTGGAGTTCGGCATTCAAACATCCTCAGAGCAGACCAGAAATACAGGCCTTTCTGTCTCTATTCTATCCTCAGACTTAAATACAAAAATCAGAGAAATGAATCTCCATTTAAATAAAGGGCCTGCCTGGCTCACCAGTGTTGACTGGGAAAGTCCTGGAGTTCCCAGAATAGTATGGGAACCTCCACGACCAGGTTCCAGCCTCTTGTCTGCTCTGTTTTCTTCCTTCCTTATCTGGCATCCGACTCTCTAGCCACCCAATGTAAGAACTTTGGGCCCAGGTCCTTCCCCCCCTGCTGCTTCTGTCCACACCTTTCTCCTCTCTGGTCTGTGAAGTTTTTTCCTGTTCACTCCCGAGTCAGTGCAAGGCCATTTTGTCTCCTTTATCTTTCCTGGTGACTCCTTCCTTCATCCTCCATGGACTCTGAATGGTCTCTGTTAGAACCTTGGCAATCTTTCACCAAGTAGTTATTACCACGTCCATCTCCCATCTCCCCAGTGAAAGTTCTTTGCTGGCAACAATCAAGAATCATTCGCCTTGTGTTCCAGGTCCTAGCCCAGTACCTGGCATACTGCATATAATAAATATTTACTAGATGGATGGCTGAATGAGTGGCCCACTGTTGTTTCATGTAAGCCTGGAAAATGCCTCGAGCCCTTTCATTTTTAATAAAACACTGTGACTTACATTGTTAAATGTGCTGTGTGATGACCATGTCACTGGTGTGTTGGCATAGTCAAGTGACACATCCCACAGTGCGTGTCCAGCAGGGAGAGGAGTGCGCCACACCAAGCTGAGCATGGCCACAGGCGTGATTCCAGGGCAAGAAGCAGCTGGATTACGTCCAACTCCAAATGGAAGTTTTCACGGGGTCCGTGCAACTGACACAGCTTGAATGTTCACTCTACAAGTTTATGCAGCTCACCAATCAGCTGCCAGTCTTACCAATTTTGCAGCTGATCCAGGCAGGCATTGGGGGGCCCCCCAATACAGGCACTCTGCTGTCTCCGCTTCCACTCCACCAGTTCATCATTAATCAGGGCTTTCTGGGTAAGTTCGGTGGCATTCAACAACTCTATTATTTTGAGAACGACTTCCTAAAGGGAGAGAAAGACACACAGTGAAATAAACACATCTTTAATCATGGAATTTTATTCTTTCCTCTCAACTGGGCACTAAGCCAAGTGGTTATAAAAAATAATTTTTGCCTCATTTCTAAATTTCAAGTCCATTATTTACAGTCTGTGACAAAAGTACTGTGTTATTCTGGAACGTGAAATGCTACCTTTCTCTTATTGTCCAGCATTAAGTACATCTTCTGGAGTAACAACTGTTCTTGTTTCTGATCATTCTTTGCCACGCCGTTGGTTTCATGTTCTGTGAATTGGGAGAGACAGCAGATAAACAAAAATGTGAGACGACAAGACCAACTGAAGGCAAGATTCGCATGCATTTAGGGAAAATATGACCCAAATGCTATCTGAAGACAGGTCCAAGCTTGGTCTTCATCAATCACTATTGAACAAAACAAAAAAATAACGGAACAGGACACTTGGAAACAAAGTCCTTGTTTTCAATGGCTCATGTAAATGAGAAATACTACTGTCTGGTTCTTAAGTCACTGTCAGAATATTACCTCAATGAACATAAGGGACAAGATTAAAAACCTCAGTTTAAAACAAAATTGATACAAAGCATCTCCGTGGCTTTGAAAGAGAAGCAAACAACTTGGGAAAGTGTCATTGAGGTTTCTTTCTCTGGTATTTTTATTCACATTATTACAAATAATGCTTCCATTTTATCATGACATCCTCCAAGGACTGCTAGGGTAACAGCAGTACTCTGCTTGTTCTGCACAGTGCACACTTTGAGGTTATTTTCAGTGGACATCCTGTCATCATTAAAAACAAGCAACAGCAACAAAATAGAGTAAAATTGCTCTAAAACAAGGGGAAAATGCTGAACTTCACCTCTAGTGTGCACACACAGAGCTGGAACATTTGAAGAAACTTTGGGGATTAGGGTGGGGAACTCCAAACACCTATCCATCTATGTCCATCAGTAGGTGAAGCACAGTAAGTAAAGTGAAAAACACAACCAGTGGGTGTCAACGGGGGGTGATTTTGTCGCCCAGAGGTCACTTGGCAACATCTGGAGACAGTTTTGAAGTGGCAACCCACTCCAGTACTTTCGCCTGGAAGATCCGGTGAACGGGGGAGCCTGGCAGGCTGCAGTCCACAGGGTCGCAGAGTCAGACAGGGCTGAGCGTGCGATCACACACTGGCAGCTCTACTGCCGCCGGTGGGCAGCGGTCAGGGACGCGGCTGAACCCCCTACAGTGCCCAGCTTGCTGTCATTGTCGGTTATGTCCAGCATCTACAACCCCACAGACTGCAGCCCACCAGGCTCCACTGTCCATGGTTATTTCCCAGGCAAGAACACTGGAGTGAGCTGCCATTTCCTTCTCCAGGGGATATTCCCAAACCAGGGATCGAACCCACATCTCCTGCATTGGCGGGCAGATTCTTTACCACTGAGCTATCAGAGTATCTCACAACGCACACAACAGTCTCCAAAATGAGGTTGTGTGTGTGCTCAGTCATGTCCGACTCTTTGCAACCCCATGGACTGTGGCCTGCCAGGATCCTCTGTCCATGGGATTTTCCCAGCAAGAATACTAGAGTGGATTGCCATTTCCTCCTCCAGCAGAACATGGTTATCTGGCCCAAAATGTCAATAGCACTGAGGTTAAAAAACCCTGACCTGGTCATCAAAAAGTCAACACTAGTAATTAAGTCATAAAATATTTGCTAAATATGAAGGAGTACTTGCCTTTGCTAGCTAGTGTAGGCAGAAAAAATTACAGGCAATGGACACTGCTTTAAATGTTAACTCTTACCTCTGTTCTGCAAGGTTTTACATTTAAAGTCATATTCATCTTGCAAATCTTCTAGGGTCTTGATTTCATGTTCAATACTCTACAAGTAAAGACATAAACAAGTTTTCCACCATACTCAGAACAAAGACTTTAGGACACAGATTATTGTTTCTATAGGACCCAGAAAATCATGGATACAATCCTGCTCTCTCGAAGATGAGTAAGATTCATAAAATCCTGCTCTCTCAGAGATGAATAAGATTCATAAAATTCTAATAATGAATAATTTCTACTTAATTAATAAGTATATAATAACCATTTTAGAAAACAAGACATATGCCTATTTCTGGACTGGGCCACTTGATGTCTATTTATTTAATGAAATGTTTCCCTCAGAGGCAGCAAGGTAAAGCTGCTCCAAATAACCTGTTTGATAAAATGCCATCTGAAGCACAAAGTCAGAGTCATGCTAGTGTGACCTGGAGACCCACAGGAGAGCAGGCTCCTCAACAGAAAGCCCGCTTTCACAGACACAGGTCCAGTGCAAAGCTGGACTCCTCACCCTCTCCACGCAGCCCCACAGCAGAGGGGAGTGAACATATACCACCAAGGGCACCGCTCCCGTAGGTGGTCTAGGAAGTTCTATCTTAAAGTTATTGCAGATGTTTTACTCTAATCAGAATATATCAGAAATTTCCTTCCCTGAGATGTTTTTGTTCCCCATCCAAGCCTTGGAATAAAACAGGTGTTTGAGGAAGACTACGTTCATCCTGGGGTACTATGTAACCCCAGGAACATATGCCAATTTAAGAAGTGAAGCCATAAGCAGCAGTAGCTTGTTCACTGGGTGATGGGGCAAAGTCCACAGTTACTGCATGATCTTACAAGGAAGGAAAAGATAAGCTCCACGTTTGGAAATTATAACACGGGCCATAAATATCTATCTGCTCATTGGTTGCATCAACTTGTTTACTTAGAGATTGGAATTTGGGGGAAACTTTTCTTCTCAACTACTTAAAAAACTGAAACTAGTTAAAATGTTTACACTAGTAAACTAGTAAATGTTTACACTAGATAAAATGTTTTTATCCCCCCTATAAAAAGTTACAGAGAATATGTATACATTTATTCAGTACTCACCATAACTTTGTCTTTCACATTTCTGACTTTGCTGTCAAGCTCCTTCTGTTTGTCTAACATTACAGTGCTCTGAATATTCCCGGACTGTGCCTGTAATGGAAGGTACGTGGTTAGCAGCCATGCCTTCCTCTGTTTTATTTACCTGCTGGTTAAGCTCCAAAGTCAAGTCTATATCCTGTGCCCCGCCTAACTCTCAGACCTTCCAGAAGCTCCTACAGGCCTCCCACATGAGTGTGCAAAAGAAAAGCTCAGTTCTCAAGGCCCTGGAAAGTGCTGGCAAACTGTGAACAAGCCTATAGAAAGACTAGGCTCAGTTCACATCTAAACTAAACAAATAGTGTATCTAGAATTTTCCATTAGTTCATACAGTTGCCTGCGACCACACAGGAATTTATTTGAGGGTTTCTCAAATGCTGTAGAGAAGATTGTTCTTATTTACCCTGTCCTTATTTCTCTCAAAGTCATGCAATTCAGTGTGGTCACCCGACCAGCATCACCTTACCACCTGGGAGCTTGTTGGAAATACAGAATCTCAGGTCCTAATTTGATCACTGAATCAGACACCCCATTTGGGCAAGATTCCAGATAATTGAGAGGCATATCAAAATTGTACAGAGAAAGACAAATATCACAAGATATTGTTTGTGGATATGTGGAATCTAAAATAATGATCTGATACCCCCAGACATCCAGGACCGTCCCCCAAAGCCCAAGAGGGCCTTGCTTCTCTTGGTCACAGCTGAACAGTCCACTAACCTCCTCCAAAGGGGTCACTGATAACTCAGTGTCCTCTGACGGGCTTAAAATAAATCAAAAGCCAACAAGCCTTCCAAACCCAAGAGACGGGGCTGACCTGGCAGAGCAGGAATCACCTCCTTCACTTTCTAGTGCTGCCTCGGGGCCAAATGTGAGGAGGGAAAGGTTTAGGTACCCCAAGGTGAACAGTTTACTCTCCTGCCCGTCTGCCCTTGGCTGACCACTCAAGCCCATCTGAGACACAGAGTGGCCCGCTGCATAATGCTGTTACAATGAAAAATCCACATGATAATCAAAATTTCCTGGTGAGAGTCTCCCAGGTACAGGCCATACTGAAGAAGGCACACCTCTCTCAGAGGCAGCAACGTGGCCGGCTTTTCCTCTTGACACTTCTGTTCACTAGGATGAATGAGCCAACCTAAGCTTGCAACCAATAATATGTATCTTTAAATGCTTACTGCAGCAAGGAGCTTTCAGTGTGACAGGAACTAAACACCCAGGGAGGCAGCAATCACAAGGACTGGGCAAATGCTCAAAAAGTGCACGGAAAATGGCATATTCACTGTCTCTACTTAAACTCTCTCTCTCCACCCCTACCTCCCAATCTCACAGCTCAGTTTATTAGTTATTCCTTAGAGAAATGGACATAGGAAGCATTCCACTGTGTATTCTGACCTTCTTCCCCGATAATGGAATGATCTCAGCCACAACAACTCAAACCACAGTGGTTTCACTGTCTGCTGGGTTGTTCCCACCACCCCATCAATGAAAGGCATGAATAAATGCCACGGTAACTTCAAAAAACTGAACCCTGATCACCAGGAAGGTCTGTATTAGGATTAATAAAATCATAATTTAAAAAATCTTGGTTATGGTATAACTGACTCATTCACTGTTTGGATGTCTCAGATACCTAACAGATATCTCAGTACCATCCAAAACAAAGCTGCTGATTTCCCTATCAACCCATTCTTTCCTAAAACCTACTGTGTCCTGCCAAAACTCTACTCCTGTCTCTTTCCTATCTTCCCCAGCTTAATAAACAGTATCTCCAAGTAACCCAAGTCACAAATCACAGTTATCCTAGACTCTGCTGCTTCTCACTTCCACATCAGATCCTTCAACGTAAGCCATTTTGGTACCACGTGCAGAACATAACGGAATCTGCCCACGTCGTCCCACCTCCACCGACTGCGCCTCGACCTCACCTACTTCCCCTCTGCTCCCTCAGTCTGTTGTAAGAGCCCGCTAGCCATCTTCTGCTTCCTTTCCTACCCTGGCACTTCAGAGATGATGCCTGACCCTGACCTAAAGAAATAACCCAGCACTCCACTACTGTCCACATTGTATCATGCTTTATTATCTTCACAGCGACTATCACAACCTGAAAAGGTTTTTCAAACCTAGAATGACTTCTACTATAATAGGGTCCTTTCTGAAAGTCTGGGTCTGTAACATCTTGATACTTATTTTTCCCCACTTCTTGGGGGCAATAAAATCAGAGAGCTAGTCACCACTGCCTTGAAACAGGGCCTCAATAATACTTGCTGGATGACTGAATGAATGTTTATTGCTTTATTATCCTTTATGTTCAATTAGGAAAAAAGTACCTGGCTGATTCTCTGGGCATGATCCAAGATCTTTCTTTCCTCCTTCAGACAGTTACAGATGATCATAGACATCAGTATTGGGTCTTCCTGAAAATTATCCTAGACATGGGTTGTTAGAATAAAAGTAAATTAATCTTCAGAATGTTTAAACCGCTGTATATCATACACTGAAATGAGTTTGTTCATCCTGCACTTACTAAATCCTATATGAGCTATTTTTTGGTAACATCAAAATATTCTTTTCGCATATTATGACTAAAACTGCTTCAGCTGTCCAACTAACTGCAGGTTCCTAAATTACTTCTTGATTAAAAAAACAAGTATTTTTGTATACAGTTCCTGTAATATTTTTCATTTTTGTTGCTCTTGGGCCCAGTTCTCTTGTTACAATCCTGAGACAATGAAAATGATACAAAAGTTATCCAGATTATTCCTCAATCTAATGGTCTCTGCTTCGAATCAGACCAAAGACATTCTTTTCAATTTTTCTGCTTTCTTGTCAAAGGTAGTTTGCAAAGTACTGCAATTGTGCCTCTCTTTATAACAGGTATAATTAAATCAACTCTGTAGGAGAGGAAATTTCTGTAAAGTTAATCTGGCTTTCCCATTCACTGGTATTATAAAATCATACATACATTCACAGAGTGGGGGAAAAGGTTCTAATTAAGTTGAACAGTCTGGTTGTGAGGAATAAAACAAGAAAACGACAGTACTCACCTCCATTAAAACAGAAAAATTCCATTAATACAGAAGTAAAAATGGTTATCAGGTTTATGGGGTGCTGAAGTACTTATGAAGAACTCCTAAAACTCTGATGTATACTCTCTCCTGCCTGCAACTCCCTTTCACTTTTTCTTCCAAGGGAGGGCAACTCCAGCAGAAGCAAGGCAAGGTGGGGTCCAACTCCAGTTTACCACCTCATTCCTGGGCCTCAGAGACATCAAACCTTTCTGGACTTACTCTTCATCTGTCTACTAAGCACTCAGACTGGACTCATCACTCAAGTTCCTTTGAGCTTTAACATGTTACTACAGCTCACTGCTCTTAACATATAACCCTTTTTCTTAATGACTTAAATATCAACAACTTTAAATAAGATCACAGCACCGAATTTCTCTCAGAACTACTTATGCCTAAGTGATAGCCTGAAGCTTGAAAATTCCTTATGTTTACAAAATGAATTGATATTTTATTTTACTTCTGCTATAAAGTATTAGCCACATAAAGGCAGTTTATTGACAGTCTCTGTAATTTCCTAAATACCAGTGAGAATGTACTCAATAATATTTGCTGAATGAAAAACCTCTCTTACGTAAACATGGAAGCATTTCAACTAAAACACAAAACGAAGGTCATACCTGAAGGTTGCGCTTGCTTTTCCTTATGTTATGTTGCAATAAAAAATTATTCTCCAAAGAAAAGCGACTGTATTGATCATCCAGCTGTGATAGCAGGTCATGAAAACGGATGGTGGCAAATGAAACATCGTTGGCAGCATGCTCCCTAGGAGGGTCAAAATGTACACATTTCATTTAGATACTACTTCCTTTGTGGCACAGCTGGTAAAGAATCCTCCTGCAATGTGAGAGACCTGGGTTCGATCCCTGGGTTGGAAGATCCCCTGGAGAAGGGAAAGGCTACCCACTCCAGTATTCTGGTCTGGAGAATTCCATGGACTGTGTAGTCCATGGGGTTGCAAAGAGTCGGACACAACTGAGTGATTTTTACCTTTAAACCAACAAAATAAACACTGTTTTCCATAATGAAATGATTAACTTAAAAGTGTTTTCCTGGCTTTTAGTCCCTTCTTTTGAAGCTGACAGTGCGTTTAGCAGCAGGGAGTATAGTATTTCTATTATATAACATTAGCATGAACAATTCTAGTACGCCAAGCTGGTGCATAAAGCTATCAATGGTGATTATCTCTGGAGTCAAAAAATCAACAGGAGCCTTCACTTTCTATGTCAAATACTTTCAGAACATTTAAAATATTTGCAATGAGCTAAACAATAAATTTTAAAACAAAACATTTATCAGTTTTAAGAGCTATTTCCTTAACTGCATTACTTTATACTTCTCATAAGTATTCTACCACGACTTGGCTGTAACTTACCTCTTTCTATAACCTGGATCCTAGCTTGGAAAATAATTTGTATCAGCATGATGTAACTTGTTCAAAGCATTTAGGAGGATGTATAATTAAATTGAAAAGTACATAAAATTAATGACTAATGCATTTAGCTTTCTAGAGACATATGACATTTTTCAAGTCAACACTCTTTTTTTGCAACAGATAACCCCAACGGCTACTGATGAGATTCATCTGCTAGTCAGTGTAGTTCCAAGTCATTCAATCAACAAGTTATTTTAAAAGTGTAGAAAAACTCCTCCTTTTATCAGATGAGTTTTCCTTACCAGTCTTGCTTTTCTAGCCACTGTGCCAGATATTGTCTGATTTCCATGGGAAAACTGTCATCATAGAGCTGGTGAACCTGCTCCAGGTATTTGGACTCAAGCTGCTGAAGCTCATACCACTGGGACATCCTATAGGGCAAGAGACCACAGATCACAAATGGAAGTCCACAGCTCCAAAGAAAGCATGTCTAGCATTGTGCTTCTTCTAAATATCTTGCTTAATCAAAAACATAATTTGTCTCAAACATACTTTTAAAATAGATGTCTATATTCCAAAACCTGTTTTGTTTTGTTTTTTCATTTGGGGTCAATATTTCTTTCTTCCCCATAAAATACACGTTCAGGTCTTTGCTCAAATGCTAATGTATCAGGCAAGCCTTCTTTGGCTACCTTATTTAAATTGCCACTACCTCTCACCCCAGAAAACACTATCCCTCCTCCTTGATGTACTTTTCTCCATCGCCCTTACCACCATCTGACCTAGGACGTATTTTCCTTTTTATTTTGATTAGTGTCTGTTTTTCCCACTGAAGGGAATCATTTGTCTGGGATAGTGGTAGTGCGAGGTGGGGGAAGGTTGTTCACTGAAGTATCTCCAGAACAGTGCTGGGCATTTAGTAGGTGTTCATATGCCTTTAAAATGAATCTTCACTTTTATTAAAAAGTGGAAAACACTATTTGCTTTAACATAAATTGTAAAAACTTTCCCCAAAACTGCTCTTAGAAATTACAGAACATTTGTAATTTAATTCAAAGGACTTTAAACTGGTATTCTATATGATTCACATGATTAAAATGAATTACTTTTGTTATATATCTTTTAAAAGAGATATTTTGTTCTTGGTCTACTGCACACAACAAAGTAGCACAAAATTCTTAAATCTCAGTCATAATTTTTAAAGACTGAAACTACATTGTTAAATGCAATTTGAAAAGATAAAGTAATACTATCTCTTTAGATAACTGTAAATCAACTTTTATATAGTAACCCCAAAGATTAAAAATTAAAACAAAAATCTGATTTAAGGAAGTCTGAACATCCATCAGGAAAATGAAAAGCCTCCCTTCATCATAGTGTAAATTAGGACTTATCAGCTTGGCCAAAAGTTTCGTTCAGATTTTTGCAACCCAATATATCAGCGCACAGCTGACAATACTCTGAGCAAATGTAAGTGAATCTTGTTCTACCAGGCCTGAGGAAGGGCTCTGGATTTTCAAGCAGAGCATGGAAGAACATATGCATGCTTGCTGGCAAGCACATGTGTGCAAGCATGAAGTCATGTCTGCTTCATAAATTTCCCTCCAAAGGAAGGTAGGCATACGGTGGGGCCACAAAACTAACCATCACAAAACATCAGTACAAACGAACCCAAGCGAACCTTTGGTATACTTGCTGTAGCAATTTGATTTTTCACTTCAAATTTATCCTACCTGAGTAAAAGATTGCAAATTTGCAGTGCTCTTCCTCCCTGCTAAGTATCTAAAAAGGATGTGACTAAAGCAAATACGCTGGCCAGCGGGGGCTGCAACACTCTTCTTAGGTGGGTGACCACAGGTGACTCACTTCTCTATCAACAGGGTGATTGTTAAGACTGCATGAGCTAATACAGACACAGCACCTGGCACAAAGCAGGCGATCAATAAATTCATGCTAACAAATTCAGAATACACTCCATCTTCTCGCCAAACTTGGTACCAACACAGAATAGCAAGACCATCCCTCAATCACCTGACTTCTTCCTTTCCAGTCTCAAGACCTCCTGCCTCCATGCCTCCAACACTATTTTCCAATCCAGCCTTCTGCTGCACAAGGGTTTTGACCACATCATCCTCTTGCACAAAACTGCTAGTTTGCCCAATATCTGACTGATTTCCACTCTGACACTATTTTCATCCATTCACAAAGCAACCCTGCCACCCAATCATCTACTTTTCTTCCCCTGGCTTCGCCCAACACTTCTGCTTTGCTCCAGCTGTCACTCACCCTTGAAAACAGCTTCCCCGTAAATTTTTGCCTCTTTAAATTTTACTAGTATTCAAAGACTGGTACAAACGCCATTTCTTCTTTAAGCTAAGACATACCCAGAGACAATTAAGCTTTCATTGACTTGTGCCTCACAGCATTTTGCATCTCTATTTGGGCATCAGCCCCTGTTTTCCTTGGTGGCTCAGTGGTAAAGAATCTGCCTGCCAATGCAGGAGATGCAACACACAGGTTTGATCCCTGGGTGGGGAAGATCCCCTGAAGTAGGAAACGGCAATCCACTCCAGTATTCTTGCCCAGAAAACCCCATGGACAGAGGAGCTTGGCGGGCTACGGTCTATGGGGTCGCAGAGTCAAACACAGCTTAGCGACTGAGCATGCACAGACACCCTGTCTTCCTTAAAAAAAGCTCTATGATGTCTCCCCTAAATGATGTAAGCTTCAGATTTGCTAAGACTGCCTTTTTTTTTTTTCTTTTTAACCATCCTCTGCACTTTGGACAGTGTCCTGCACACAATATATACTCAATAGAAGTCTGTTGAACTGAAATCTAGTAGACTGAATTAGAAAGTAAAGGGCAAACCATATTATGGTCCAACAAGTTTTGAGTCCTGCGTCAAACTGCAAACTGGATTGTGCTGGGGGCTCAAGTCTTATTTCAGTCCCATAAAAACAATCTATCCAACTTATACAAACAATATTTAAAGCACAATCAATCATACCTATTTTTCTTCCCCCAAACTTTTGGTACTAGTCAGAATTTTTTAAAGGCTAATTATATTATTTCGGGATCTGCAGGAACTAATCATCACTTTTACACTTCATGAGCATATTAAGCTCTTTTATCCTTAAACAGATATATAATTAAGTTCCAAAGTCACATACTCATTCATTTCCGTTAACATTTACTAACCTGTCACCTTGTGCCCAGCGAAGGGCTAGGGATTCAACACAAGCAGCAGCTACACACAGCACGTCAGATGCCCAGACTGTTGGGTCTGCATGCACAGGGTGCGTCTAGCTTAGACAGCTCTCTAGGGGTGGCACACGGCAAATGCAAACTTTCTGCGGAGAGAAGAAAATACGACTCTGCTGGAAGGGAAGGGAAAGAGGGTAAATGGGAAGATGTATTGTTGTGGGGGAGGGGCGGGATTCTATTTCACATTTTTTTACTACCAGGGCACAATTGACTGGGGCAACCGTGCCATCACCGGAAACAACACCTGGGATATAAGTTCTTTTCCGGATGACGGATTCACCTGTCAGCACTTAAAAGCTTGAGCTCGTTGGGCATCCGTCTGCTGGGCCCCGAGGAAGCCGGTCCAGGCGCGTCCCACCCGGCACCCGGAACCCGGAACCTCACGCTCACTCACTCTGCGCGCCGGATCCCGCAGGGATAGGCGAGAGCACAGCCGTGCCTCCTCTCCGAGGCGCACCGGGTCGCCTCCGCTCTATCTGGGGTCTGACTCGCGTTTTTCCGAACGCAGCAGGATCTCTCCGCAAACTCAGCGCAGCAAAGCGAAAGTACCAGCGGAAAGAAAAGGCTGATCCTGACGCCCCGCCTTCTGCTCCCGCCAATCATCGGGCTGCTGCCGCGCTCGGCCAATCGGACACGGCTGTTCCCCGCGCGCATCGCCTCCCCCCGGCCGCTGCTCTGCCAGCCGGCTGAGTCTTTCCTTAGCCTTCGGGTAGGGCTCGGGTAGGGCTCGTATTTGGAGGCCTTGAAGCTCAACTGTGTTGCAAGTTAAGGGTTATGTTTACACATACTTTAGAGAACAGCTAAAAGGAAGTTATGTGTTTGCTGAGGCCCAAACTGGGAGAGCCTTACATTAGCCCCAAATCTGAAAATCCGAGGCAGAGGACACAGGTGGGGGACATTGTCGTTCTCGAATCTCAGCTTAGCAGCTTACCTACCTCCATGTTGCTAAACCCGGAAGACGCTTTTCTGTACTCACCTTATGTGACCACTCAGAAACTTTCTGCGCAGCTAACACCTCCATTCTTTTAACACTTATTCGTGGGCCATAATGACAACATACCTTCCTTGCGTCTTCCTACCTCTGGTATTTCTTTCTCCATCTCTGCCACCAAACTGCTCAGTTTTAAGTGTGGTCATGCTACAGATCTGGTCTACTTTACCTACACTTCTCAGGTTGCTCTGTGTTGACCTCGTCCACAGCATCTGTGTCTTTCTAGATAATGTAGAACTTCTACAACCGTACCGTGTCCACACGACTCCTTGAGCGCCACACCCACTGTACAGCCCACATTTGACTTTCTACTTGGATGTCTGGTGAGCTCTAAAAACTAATTATATTCAGAACCATCTCATCATTTTTCTTCTTAAACCTGCCCTTTTTCTAGAAATAACCCGTGCCAGAAAATTAGGAGCCACCTTTGATATTGTCTTCTAACCACCCACGCCCACACCAGTCCTCAAGCCTTGTTGACTTTTCCTCCAAATACTCTTCAGGTCTCATTGCTTCTGGTCATCTTCTGTGCCATCCCCCCTTTTCTCTCATTTGGATCTTTGCAGTAGATGCCCCAAATGGCTGCCTCACTTCAGTTCTTAACTCCCATTTAATCCATTTACCCTGTAGTAGTTTGACTGGTTTGTTTGTAACTGCAAAGCAGATCATGTGTTTGCAAACCTGAAAATCCTCTGATGGCTTTCCTGAATAAAATCCGGATGTCTTAATGTAACCTATAAAGCCTTGGTTTCCCTATCACTTTCTTTAACGTCATCTTGTGCCACTCTTTCCTTACTTCAGCAGGGGTTTTTTGTTTTTTTGTTTTTTTTCTCCTTCAAATAAGACAAGCTCTTTCTACAAACTCAGGGTCTTCTCACAAGCAGTTCTCCATTTGGAAAACCCTTGGAGCCAATGCCCTCCCTCCCAACTTCTTTGCTGGCTAGCCTATCTTTTTGTTGTTGGCCACGTTGCTAAGTTGTGTCTAACCCTTGCGGCCCCATATACTGTCACCCGCTAGACTCTTCTGACCATGGATTTCCCAGGCAGGAATACTGGAGTGGGTTGCCAATTCCTTCTCCAGGGGGTCTTCTCAACCCAGAAATCAAACATGTGACTCCGGCATTGGCAGGCAGATTCTTTACCATTGAGCCACCAGGGAAGCCCCAACTCATCTTTTATGTCTCCACTAAAATCTAAGCTTAAATGTCACTTCCCCAGATAGGCATCACTGAGGCCAGACTAGGTCTTCTTGGAAGGTGTGCACATAAAATCAATTGGTTCCTCCAAGTATTTAATAGATGGAACTTAAATCAAGCCTAGAATAATAGGGCAATTTTGGGTGGGAAAAGGCTGTAAATAATTTCCCAGAGATAAGCTTCCTTTCCCAGGAAGTTTATAAGTGGGCTTCCCTGGTAGCTTAGCTAGAAGAATCCACCTGCAAGGCAGGAGACCCCAGTTCAATTCCTGAGTCGGGAAGATCCCCTGGAGTAGAGATACACTATCCAGTCCAGTATTCTTGGGCTTCCCTGCTGGCTCAGCTGGTAAAGAATCCACCTGCAATGTGGGAGACCAGGGTTCGATCCCTGAGTTGGGAAGATCCCTGGAGAAGGGAAAGGCTACCTACTCCAGCATTCTGACCCCGGTTGCAAAGAGTCAGACATGACTGAACGAGTTTCACTTTCACTTTTTATGATTATATGTGTGTCTATTGTCGTTTTCTCCATTCTCATATCTATATACTACTTCTTCTTGTCACATATTCACCCTCACAAAGCCAGTACTGAACTGGTGATAACAATGACTCTTGGTACCAAAGTAGCAGCCCTCTGTGTAAAAATATGCTAGGACTCCACCCCCCCAAAAAAGTCCTTCCCCTCCTTCTTACACCCTGTTCTAAGGGCCCACACAATGTTTGAGAAAAGCTGACTCTCAGAAGGGTAGATAATATGTTAAACATATATATTTTTTTCTGGTACTATAAAATTTACACAGAGACTAGCTTCAGTCTTGACATGTTAATATCTGCAAGTAGGATATTTCTCTTTGGCTCTCTGCATGCTGGTTGTCATCAAGTTCTATGGATGGTTCCTTCCCTATGTCTTTAACTGCCTTAATTTTCCCATCATTGACAATGCCCCACAGTAGGTCTTCCTCAGTCTAGAACTGAAGCGCTACAGTCGATGCCCGTTACATTAACTTTTTCCTGCCCCTTTCCCCTCTGCTGTACTCACCAAACTGTCGTTGGTGTTTACTCGCTTAGTCTGTCTGGCTCTTGCTACCCCATGGACTGTACCCTGCCAAGCTCCTCTGTCCATGGGATTTCCCAAGCAAGAGCACTGTAGTGGGTTACCATGTCCCTCTCTAGGAGGTCTTGTCCATCCAGAGATCAAACCCATGTCTCCTGCATTAACCGAATTAAATTCTCTAAAACACCTCATTTATAGTGATTCCCTGCTTAAAAGTCTTGGCAACTCTCATCGCATTTATGACGAACACGAACTTTGCCTGCCAGTCCGGACCCGCTACAGAATGTCCCTAACATGTTTCAGGGTGGTGGGTTACTTTTTTTTATAATTGTCTTTTCTTTCAAAAAGGCCCATTACGGGGACTAGTACATTCGTAGTCCAAACACCCTCACGAAGACCTTGTGAAGTTGTGTGCTTTCAGGCGAGCAGCCCAGGCCCCGCCCAGGATGAGGTACAGTCGAGGAGGTGCCAACTGTCAAACGCTGAAAAGTTTCCAGGGACGGCCGGCCCAGCGCTCGGCGGGAGGGAGGCGACTGCTCGGAAGAGCCGTCCCACGTGCTTTCGGGGAAATGGGCTGGGAGCGAGAAGCAGCAGGGCTGAGAGGAAACCGAAAAGCGAAAGTAGAGGCAGCGGGCGCAGTGCGCAGGCGCGGCCCCGGGGCTTTCCAGGGGGCCGCCCGCTGCGCCGCGGGCACGCCCCCCTCGCCCTCTGCAGCCTCCGGGAGGGCGACATCCTTACATTGCTTAAGGTGCTGGAAAACTTACCCCATCCTCTTCCATCTTGCCTTTCTTCCGGTGGTCTGGAGATGTCCGTTGTTTTTTTTTTTTCTCCCTCACTTCTTTATCTACACAGTGTGCACACATGCTAACTCAGATTTTACTAGTCTTTCAAGCTCTGACCGCCGCCCAGCTGGGCTAGTTGCCCTTTAAGCAGAGATGGGGTGGGGCTGCGGGGAGGCTGGCTGTTTCTTCAACTGCCCTCTTCTAGATCTGCAGAGGACTTGCCTTTTTCCTCTGGCGTCTTCTTACCGCCCCCACCTCTCCCCGTCCCTACCTTCCCCTTTCTGGTGAGTATACCAGCGGGAGTAGGGAAGAAGTGTAGTGAAGGAGAACAATCTAGTCACTGGACCATGATTTCCAAAGTTTGGCAGGCCCAGGAAAAATCGTTTTGGTCCAGCCTGCTATCTGTGTGACTTATTGAATGGTCCCAGGAGGCATGAACTGGATTTTTTTGGACTCTGCTCAACCACTCTTAAAGCGCTGTTATCTACTTAGGGGACCAACCTAGGACCTCCAGTGTGTGAGGGAACCCACCTGACTGGACCACAGTCTCCAGACCTCCTGCGAGTGAGCACCAGTCCCCAGAGCTGCAAGAACACTTTACATAATTCCCAGAATACAAATGGACATCTGTTTCCCCCTCTTAGTAGAGGACGGGAGCCGGTATATAATTTGCAGGCACAGTGCAAAATGCAAACAAGGAGCCCCTTATTCAGACTTATGAAGAATTTCAAGAAGGCAGGCAGAGCACCAAACCAGGCGTGGAGCCTCTTGAGTGTTCTGCCCTGTACAAATGCACACAGTTGCACACCCATGAGGTTTCTAATAGGGGAATTGCGGGAGGGGAGATTTCTTCTGTAGAGACCTCCTTACATATTTACTTAAATGAAAACTTAGATATAGTGAAGCATTATAACACCACTCCTTCCTAAAGCATTTGCAATAAAATCCAGTGCCTTCCTCCCTCCCTGTAGCGCCCTACACACTCTGATCTTGCCTCTTTCTCCTACACATCTTGTCCCTCTTTCTCCATCCTCCTCTATGCTCCACGCTCTGTAGCCTCTTTCTGTTCCTCAGGTACCCCCAGCTTTTACCTGCCTGGATCCTCAGAATGTGTATGCTCTTCTTGTGTTCCCAGCTGTGGAATGAACTTGCCTCTTCTCATTCTTTAGGTCTCATCTCAGATGCCATCGCCTCAGAGAGACCTTCTCTGACCCTGTCTTTCAGTTACTCTGTATCACATTTACATTCTTCATAGCCCTTGTTAAATCTGTCCTTCATTATTTACTTGACTGTTTTCATCTCTCCTCACAACCGGAGGGACTTTGCGCTGTCTCATCTCGGGTTCCACGAGAGAATTAAGCCTAATACCTGAGGCATCTGTGTATGAATTACCTTCTCTCCTCTTTCTCTAGAATGGCACCATGTACCATCCTTGGGAGAATTGAAAAGATAGTCAAGCAAGTCACTTCGTGTCTTTGGGGCTCAGATTGGAAACCTTGATTGCAAAAGGTGATGCCTTTTTGAATAAACAGCGCTGGGATAAGGACTCACAAGTTAAATCAACCATTCAGACCTCAGCACAGGCTCCAAGCCTATTGAGCCAGAATTGAGGATGAGGAGGATTAAGACTAGGTGTAGTCTGAAAAATGTGCTTGAGAGCAACACTTCTCCACACCCCTCAAACTTTTCCATCTCCACCCTGTGTGGATGGCCTCTGGGGTTCTTTCCACCTGCAGGAGCATGTGAGACATCTTAAGTGGTTGACGGTCAAGCCTAAAGTCAGAGAGCATTGTGTGGGATTTTTACTGCGGGTGGGAGTAGTAAAGGCAATGAGTTTAATGAAGGGGAATTAAGGGTAAATTTCAGGAACATCTGATTCATCTGCAAGCAAGCAGATGCTTGGGATGTTCCCTAAATTAAAGGGAAGTTACGGTGAGCTAGTGGACAGTCTGATTCCAGAGCATTTCTATTGTTTGAAAGTCATGAATGAGGTGAAGTAGAAAAAACATCCTATGTTTGAGCAGTGGCAAGTATGTTTTGGTTAACCAGTTTGAAGTATAATATTTGGGACTGTTCCACAATTGTAGGGTTTGGAGGATTATAGAGGGAGTTCTAGCTTAATCTTTCAGGCAGATCAAGGAGCAAAGGAAAGAAAAGAACTAAGTATTGTTCTACATTTCCTTCAGTTCAAACACTGAATCATTAACAAATATTTATTAATACTAAGAGGCACACTGTGCTAGATTTTAGGGAAATGACTGTGAACCAGGGGTTCTTGGTCCTTGTACGTACAGAGCTTGCTTGGAGTCTAATGAAGACAGATGATAGACAAGCATTTACAACCAAGGTGGAAAGAGCAGTACTGGGTGAGGTGGAGGATATGGAGGAGGCATGGCGTGAGCTGAGCCCTGCACATGTGCGCGCGTGTGTGTGTGTGTGTTGGGCAAGAAGGCTTTTCAAACCCTGAAAGATATGTGAATGTTATTGAGATGAGAGGGTAAGTGGGTTGGGGTTTGAGATCTGAGAGGATACAGCAGAGGGAGGCAATAAGTAAGTATGAGCCATCAAAGGAACTAAAAGTAGTTCAGTCTTGTGTATATTTTGGAGGATTAGAAGCTATTGTTGGGGAGAAATGTTGAGAAATGAGTTGACGACTAAGAACAGACTAGAGGATATATGACTTTGGAAAGATCTGTTGAGAATTAAGAGTCTTCATCCAGAGCTGGGATTCTTAACTAATTTTTTGTGCTGTGGACCCCTTTTGGCAGTCCGATGAAACCTATGAACTCTTTCAAAGATTAATGTTTTTTGTTGAATAAAACAAAACACATAAGATTAAACAGGAAACCAACTACAATGGAACAGATCAAAATGTTAATACCAGCTTTGTGATAATACAAATGCTTCTTTATTAATGGCATCGAGTAAGATCTAGCAGTAGGTCTGGATGAATGCAATTTCAAAATTATGCTTAGCATAAGCAATATTTTGAGATAAGTGTAACAACTGTAGTGTGACAAAAATGTGTGGTTTATGGTTTGTTACCTTTACTCCCAATTGAAGGAAACGCTAAGTTTCAGTTAGGAGTTTCTGAAAATATAGTTCTCACTTTGCCATTCAAACTCCAGAATTCTATCTTTACACCCAAGTTACAGACTGTCAATGCACAGTGCCACGAGCCCTTTGAAGATCTTAAGCAGGAAGGCAAATGATCTGATTTATTTTAAGTAAAGCCCTCTGTCTACGTAGGAGGCCACCCGGAATTCATTGTTGTATTTACTCTAAGGATATTGTCGTAAAAGCTAGCAGTGGGTCTGGATGAATGCAATTTCATGATGCTTTTGTAGTGTCCTCTTTGTGAGGACTCTGGTGGAAAAATGTTCTAGGTCTTACAGATCCATACACATACAACTGTATGAGTTAGTTGGAAAAAGGTGAATTTTATTGTGTGTAAATTGTGCTTCAATATGCCAGACTTTTAGAACTGTAGTCAGTCAAATCAATCAGTGTTTACAGTTTATTTGAGAAAAGTAAAAAGAATCTGACAGAAATTGGAGTCTGTGCACAGGGAGGGCAGTTTGCTCAGTCTGGACAATGATTGTCTGCTGCTGGAACTCCTAATTCCGATCCTGCTGCTGCAGGGAATGCATGGGCCTCCTGCACCATCTGAAGGACAGAAAACCCCCTCAGCTTTGCCAGATGTGGCTCCTTCTTGATGGTTCCTTGGGGAGCCTTCCTGACTACTTTACGACTTGAGGAAATCTACTGGCAGCTGCCTTCTTTCACCATTTATTCCAGATAAAGACATTGCTATTCAGTACAATTGGTCAAAGTGTGTTTACATTATAAGGAGTTTGCAAAGGAATTAGGAAAATGGACATCTGTGATTGGTTTTGGATGGTTGAGGGGAGAAGTGAAAATGTGATTAATATTTTGAAAATAAATTTACATTTTGCTTCATTAAATGCTCTATTTGCTACTAGGCGGCAGAAAAAATAATATTGTGTAAATGTGGTCTAGATTCCCTTCCCATTGCATTTCCATCTCATGCAGCATACCTTATCCTGATCTAAATAGGTATCCTTAGGAATTATCTAACAGAACCCTATTACTCCCACAAAGATGGTTTTTTGAATGTGAGACTCACACCCTTGGAAATAACTCTTTACCCTGGGGTCAAGAACTTGATTTTTATTTTCTGAATCTAAATAAAAAACAGCCACTTATTGGACTCATTCTTACTTAGACCTCTGCCTCTGTTATGGGAAACAAACTATACATGTCCTTGTACATCGACTAAGGTGTCTGTGACCACATATGAAATCTTGACATTCTTCTTCCAGGCTCTATATTTACAAGCTTTTCAAAATTTCTTCTGAAATAAGTAAGAGTCATCATATTTTTAATATTTTCTAGGGAATAAAAAACTCCTGCAGCATTTTTTGATATCTAAATCCAACTGTTTATGAGTATTTCCTGGTAAGGAATTACCTCCTTAAAGATAAAGCTATAATGGTCATTTTATAGTTCTAAGGGCTTTCCTGGTGGCTTAGACAGTAAAGAATCTCCCTACAATGCAGGAGATCTGAGTATTCTTGCCTGGAAAATCCCACGGGCAGAAGATCCTGGCAGGCTACAGTTCATGGGGTCACAAAAAGTCAGATATGACTGAGTGACTAACACTTTTGCTTTCATTTATAGTTCTAAATATCAATATATACTAATTTCAAACCAAGTTTAAAATTATTTCCTCCACTTCTGCTGCCAATTAATATATTTGAATTTCAGAAAACTGGGCTTGTGGAGAGAAGTAGAGACTGGAAAATGCACCTTGAATTAGCCTGTGGTCCTACATCAAACTGACACCTTCACCCAAAGAATACTGTCAAGAGCTTGCAAAAGAGTAAGAGTGGCGGCCTTGGGACAGGTGCAAAGTTTCTCCTACAGAGTAATCTAGGATCATGTGGGTGGGTATAAAGGATCAGAGATAGGATGGAGCTCAGTTGTATCCAACTCTTTGCGACTCTTTGGACTGGAGCCTGCCAGGTTCCTCTTCTGTGGATTTTTCAGGCAAGAATTCTGGAGTGGGTCATCATTTCCATCTCCAGGGGATCTTCCTTACCCAGGGATCAAACCCGCATCTCCTGCATTGCAGGTGGATTCTTTACCTACTGAGACATTGGAGAAGTCCAAGGGAGAAGGCAGGTTATATTAAAAGCTTTTTTTCTTTGAAATCTTCTCCATCAAACATTAGCTTCCTCTTGACCACCTAGAAGATGGGAAATGGGTGAAAGGACTTAGAGAGAAGTCCCCCACAAGGAACTGTCATCTCTGACTGCAGTCAGGGCTCACTCTGGACACCAGCCTCGGGACTTTATGTGGCCGGTCATGGCCGATACCCCAGTATCATGACTTCCTCACCTGACTCAGCAGCTTCTCTGGAGCCTGGAGACATGGAGAGCTCCCCAGGGCTCAGGCACTGGGAGGGCCCACACTATTACTAGGGTCAGCAGCTGGGCGGTGGCACCACTAAGCATCCAGTCCTGGCAAGGGGAAAGATCAAAGTAGATCTGTAGCCCACATACATGAAATTCAGTCAGCCACTCCCCTCCTGCATCACCAGGGATGGAGCATCTCACCCTAAATTCCTTCCTCCAGGTTCAAGTTGGATTCATGAGACCAGAGACTATTAGAGCTGGAAAGGACCATAGCCTACCTAGTCCAACCTCTTCTAGAGGTAAAAAACATACAACCCAGCGATCAAATCACTCAACTAAGGCCAGTGTTGTTATTTTCCTCTTGGTCTTCATTTCATGGGAGTTTTACCCATGCATCTGCTTTTGGTGTAATTTGTCTGAGATTTGCCACCAGGAATGACTCTGGATCCCTCCCCCTAACAGAAGAGGTGTCCCTTGCAGTGATGCCAGCAGCTGTGAATCCTGAAGCTGGAACAGTGCTGACACGGCAACCAAGAGGCTTCCTAATTCACCTGGGAATTGCTGCTGTTAATGCCCTGTTGTTGCTTCCGTCTTATATCCAGTATGATGACTCTTATTTGCTGGAACTCAAGACATTCGCTTATTCAGAGTTTCCATCAAGCCTTCCTGCTGGTTTTTGAGTAATGTGTATGTGACTTTGTTAGTTTTCACCTATTGTGCAATCTTTACATGCAAAGTTTCTAGAGTCAAAATCATAAGTAACACAACAGAAACAAACCCAGAAATGAAGCACATACAAATGAGTCTTTCATTACTATTATATTAACACTGGTTTCTTAAAGTGTTTTATCTCACAAGTTTATTAGAAGCTTGGATCTCTAGCATTTCAATGACATTCCCATTTGGGGGTGTCATAAGAATGAGAAGAAAGCTTCATATTTAATCATTTCCTGGTATATACAAAGCTGAAGAAACCAGATGTGATTGTTGGCAAAGATCAGTCTTTAAAACTTTTTCATTTGCTTCCTTCTTTTGAGTGTCAAGAGTTTATCTTGTCATTCAGCAGAATAGGGAGACTTCATCTAAAATTGAAAAATGAAAATAACCTTTGAGCAAACTATTGTTTTGCAAGTAAGTCACCATTTCTTAGGTAAATATTCTCTTGTCTACTAAATACATACTTTTCTTCATAATCTTTCTACCAATTAACTACAGTACTTGCAAAAGTAACTGAGGTTGGTCAATTTAAAATAAAATGCACTTTTAAAATAAATAAAAACTATTTTAAGAAGCCCTATTCATCCCACAAAAACATAATGAAGAAGTGAGTGTAAAATATAACAAAAGTTCTCTTATAACGAAATGATTTAAGTACAACCAACACTGGAGAGTAAGTTTTTCATCCCTGGAAATCTTCAAGAGAAAAACTAAACACCACTTGATTTATAGCCAGATATAAATTTCTTGGGGCTCATGGTCTCCCCAAGACACTATTATTCTGATGTACACGCATCCTCATGTAACTGAAGTTCTGAACTGCTCGACAATATTGGAGAACAACAATAGACTGCACCCTAGAGCACATAGTTGCATTTAATACTATGATTTAGTTCTCAAAAAAGCATTATTATGCTGATATTGATTGTTGTTCATATACTACTTGAAGAAGCTCCCAGGACAGGACAAATGAGGCAAGTAACAATCAAGAAAAATTGGCATTTTTGGTGCATGAACTGCTAACATAAATACTATACTAGACTTACATATCTAATGACTGATATGTGTTATCTGCTAAAGGGGGGACATTGGTGGGGACTGCTGGGGCTGATGGTGAAAATAGGGGTGAAGTGTACTTAGGTAGGGAGGTATACAGGGATATTTTGCCTTTGGGCAGCTTTTGATGGAAGACCTTAAAGCAGTTCAGGTCAGCATAGGTGTCTGCTTTCAATGCTCACTGTCAGAGCAACACACAGGACCATATAGACATCCATTGTATTAGGCTCATGGATTTGTTCCAACAAACGTGTTTTCTCACCTCCCAGGCAGATCTTCACCCCCCTTTACTCACACACCACCCTCATTTCCTGAGAAATGCCCTTGACAGCAGTGGAAAGAAAGGGAACATACTGCAGTTTCGATTGTTGTGGGACTCAGGTTTTCTCTCAGCACCGCATATACACTCGGCGACATGGGAAGGAGGTCTGATGGAGAATGCGGCTCTGTAGAATCACTTCGGCTTGAAGAGGTAACAGAGTAAATATTGAAGAGGATTAAACATAATAACTTGTGGTGACTTACTGTGTTAGCAACTGTTAGGGCCCAGGGGAAGCCACCCCAAAATGTGCCTCAGTGGCATATTGGTTATTTTTAATTAAATGACTTAAGTTACTTAAAAAAGATCCAAAGTAGGAGGGACACTCAGATCCTTGTCTCTGCCTCCCTGAAGCAGGAACTAAGTCTCTTCTGTGAGAGGTGCCCTTCCAGTTCTAGAGGTAGAAGAACATCCTTTTTGCTAGAGATAGGGGATTCATTTGGGGCTGAGAAGCCTGTACAAGCCTGAACCTTGTTACTTCTTTAATACCCCAGACCCAAACTCTGTTTAGATTCTTTACTACTTAAGCACCCAAAGCCTAAGTATTTTGTCCTGTCAATTCCTCCCAAAGTTATTGATTTTTTGGTGTGCAAAAAGTATAAAAGCTGCCTGCTTTGGCCACTTCTTAAGTCCCATTTCTATGAGAATTCTATGAACATCAATTAAAATTTTTTCCTTTTTCCTATTAATCTACCTTGTATCAATTTTATTATTAGTCCAGTCACGAGAACTTGAGGCGGTAATTTCTACCTCCCCAAAAGAACTCTTTTTAGGGTTTCTTCTATTTGTGACAGAGATTATTGAATTTCAAATAATTCATCATTTGAAATCAGAGTACTCAGCCCACTATGGAATAAATGGCATATTAAAGGGCAACTTTAGAATTCCTTCAAGACGGACTGTGGTGTATCCTAAAGACTTATCGGTTAAAGAAAATGGGACATCAAGCATTAAAATGCTTTATTCTCAGTTATATGTGTGCTGTTTTACCCTTAAGTTTCCAGCTTTTTTGATAAGTTCAATAATAATTATCTTATATGTGGCTAAGATTACTTACATTGTTGAGATGGGGATAAAAACAGAAGGCACATAACCTTTGTCTCCCTTTTCTGTTGGTCTTGAAACTGGAAAAGAAAGGCATGTTGGGGGAAAATATTATTATTGATAAAATTATAAATCTACAAAAGGATAAGTAATGCTAAAAGGAAGAGAGACAATATAATTGTTTAGTGATTCACAACATTTTTTAGTTGAATAGATGAAATGACATTTCAAATGAGCATAAAATGTACAAGAAGAGAAAAACATATCTCTTGGCAGGACTGATCTTTTACATATTAATGGTCTGAAATGAGTGAGCAAAATTGGGAATCAACTATATTACCTGTCCACAATGTAGTATTTAAGTTTAATTATAAGGACAGATTTATTCGTGGATTGGGGATTTATAGCAATGCAGTTCTTTTCATTAAAACTGACATCAATTATAACATTATAATGACACAAAGTTTTGAAGCACAGACTTCAGTGTTAAAAGTACAATATTACTGCATTGTAGTAGCAGTAATATTGTATGCAATCCTTACCCTCAAATTTCTCTGGTTTACTCCACTGATCTAGTTGTAAGGACCAACTGTAATTTTTCAGGTGTAATCTGTTGCATTGACATTTGTTATTTCATTTGATCAGATATAGAAACAGTTAAAAGCCTCAAGGTTTTTGTGGTGGCTGTTGTCTTTTGCTTGTTTCAGAAGGGGATGAAGGAGGGTGGCAGCAAGTCACTGCTGTGAGTGACAACTGTACCATATTCCTCAAGATGATGCTCATACATTAAGTTGCTGTGGATGACTGTTTTAACAGACTGCATATACTTCTGGGCTTCCCTGGTGGCTCAGACAGTAAAGAAACTGCCTGCAATGCAGGAGACCCAGGTTTGTAACCTGGGTCTGGAAGATCCCCTGGTGAAGTGGCTACCCACTGCAGTATTCTTGCCTGGAGAATTCCATGGACAGAGGAGCCTGGTGGGCTACAGTCCATGTGGTCACAAAGAGTCAGACATGACTGAGTGACTAACACATTCACACGTTCACATATATACTTCATTTAAAGAAACAGAATGGTAAACATATTACAATTATATCGCTATTTCACGAATGTTCTTTTCACGTGTTCAACAAATATTTACCAAATGCCTATTTTGTCCAGGTATCCTTTTCAGCCCTTTAGATACAATCAGGAAAGGCAGGCATGTCAAGACTTGTTACTGATAGGCTGGAAGGTGGGGATAAAGCATAAAGACCCCCTTGTCCCCTCCCTGGCAAAGGAACAATAGTCTCCGAGTTGTGAGACTACAGTAAGTAAAAATTACAAAGCTCATCAACTCTGAGCTTCTTTTGTAAGAAAGGAAAACAGCCTTGCCTGACTCTTAACAGCTTTCTAATCATTACTTCTTTCTTTTTTTCTCCCTAGACGTAGAGGTGAAATTGGTGCCACTCCTACTTTAGAAGGGAGAAAAATGAACCTGTCGGTGGCTGAGAAGCGTCCATAGCCACGGTGAAGTCTAGCTGCTGATCACTAACTGCTCTGCTAGCTGGACAGTTCCTGCTGTTCTTTTCAGGAACTGCTTACACACTATTTCATTTCTAAGACTTTGACCTCCACATGCCCCTTAGATCTTATAATGATCAAAGTCAACATAAAGAGAGGAACTTCATTTACTTTACTCCAATCTGAGATTATTTTCCAAAATCTTAAGAAGAAAAAGCAAAACGGAAAGAATCTAACCTTCGCATGGCTGGGAGCTGTAGTGTTTACCGAAGGCTTTGTCTTTGGGAATATCAGGATAGAGGTACTTCAGAGGGTTTTCGGGAATGTTCTCAGCCATAATAACCTTGTAGTCTCGAAGGATGTCAGCAAACGGCAGAGCGGACAGCCGGCCTTTGTTATAAGGTTCCACAGAATGGAATCTCACTTCTCCTGGTAAAAGAGAAAACAGAGGGAATGTTCAGGATCCTGCAGGCATTATTTGTGGCCATTTTTCCAGCCTATATTCTCTTCATGTCACTGGTTATAAAACGAGGCCAGCCCTTCTCTGCCTATGTAGAGTACAGATGGCCACGTGATAGAGGACATCCGTATAGGCTGTGAGAAAGTCATGCTACGTTCTTCTAGAACAACCGTAACAACTAATATGCAAACCCACTGAACACATGAGAAATAGAACAACAGGCCACACACTGCTGAAGATGGAAAGACCAATAACCAAACTCAATGCTAATTTCACCTGAATAAATAATAGCGAGCATGTACCGTTTTCAGAATGGTCCACCCAGGTGAAAGTTATTCCTCCAAGGTGGCTTTCACTGAATCTTAACAAAAAGGTCCCAGGCATTTTATCCTTTAGTAAGAGTCGTTCCTTTTCTTTGCTAACAAAGCCCATGATGTACCTACAAATAGAACATGGCATAGTTTCATCTGATCAAAGACTATAATTTATTGCATTCACAAAGAACAGACCTGATTTTGATATAATCAAAAGTCAATAATGCCTAAAATATTCTTATACAGATTAAATATCAATATGTGATGAAGAATGTAAGAAACTGCAACTATTTTCCATTCTATGACACTAAATATGCTTACAAAGGAAAGAAAAGAAAAAGTGACTACTATAAACAAAGAAGCTATAACAGTGGAGTGCATGCATCTTTTGAAGTTAGAGTTTTTGTCTTTTCTGAATGTAAGCCCAGGAGTAGGAATGTTGGATCACAAGGCAGCTCTATTTTTATTTTTTAAAGAAATCTCTGTACTGTTCTCCATAGTGGTTGCACCAATTTACAATCCCACTAACACTGTGCAAGGGTTCCCATTTCTCCACACCCTCTCCTATATTTTATTATTTCTGTTCATAGTAGCACTATGTACAACAGTCAAGATGTGAAAGCAACATAAGTGTCCATCAACAGACAACTGGCTTAAGAAGATGTAGTGTAAGATATATATTATACATATAAAATATATATATGATATATATACATACAATGCAATCATAACAATAAAAAAATGAAATATCGCCATTTGCAGCAACATGGATAGATCTAGAGAATATCATACTCAGTGAAGTAAGTCAGACAAACACAAATATTATATAATATCACATATGTGCAATCTAAAAAATAATATAAATGAATTTATTTACAAAACAGAAATAGACTCACAGACATAGAACACAAACTTACGGTTATCAAAGGAGGAAGTGGGGTGAGGGGAGGGGTAAACTAGGACCTATGTTGGGAGTAACATATATACACTACTGTGTGTGAAAGAGACAACCAACAAAGACCTACTGTACAGCACATAATAACATATAAGGGAAAATAATCTAAAAAGGAATATATATGTACAACTGAATCACTGTGCTATACACCTGAAACTAACATGATGTAAATCAAGTACACTGCAATTTTTAAAAAACTGACAGTATAAAAATAAGAACTGAATGAATTCAAAATGGAAAATATAATCCTCCATATTATTCCATGGAACTTACCCATCAATCCAAAGGGGAAGAATGTGTTTCTTAATTAGGTCTAAAATTGCTTCAAGCCAGGTCCAAAAGGTAAATGATTTACCAGGCAAGTGTTCCTATTGGAATAAACAAACATGTTAGGACAATAATTGTGTCAGTAGTATTGTTGGTATGATAGTTCAAGTTGCTTTTTCCAGTGAAATATTTATTTTAAATAAGAAAACACTTTAGAGATTCTTCCTAAAATAACCCTATCAAAGAAACCCTCAAAATCTCAAATTATGATAATGGAGGCTTAAAAAGGAACACTAAAAAAATAAATGATGCTATCCTTTCCCCATTTGTACCTTGCAGAACTTGGCCCAGGTGAGATGACCATCATTGTAGCTAGACTGGACTAAAATGAAAGAAAAGAATGAGATTGAGATTTTTATTAAACAATTAGACTCTTCAATTTGGTGCTTAATTTGGATTGCCCTCCCCCAAGCATTTCCTAAGCACCTGCTATGGGTTTACAGTATATTTAATGCTAGAAACAGTAAAAATAAGATGTCATGAAAATTTTTATCCAGGAAAGAATTCTTTCCGATGGAGGAGCTAAAGATAGCCTTAGGAAGTGGGTGGGTGTCTAGAACCAGGCCTCCATGAATGGATAGGATATAAATTGTCAAAGAAGGAAGAGGCCACTCCAGTAGCAAGAATAATGTAGGTTGAGGCATAGCGGATATGAACAAGGCTTATATAGGCCATAAGAGCAGCCTAATGTTGGTAAATAAACATTATAATATAAATCTGTGAAAGCCAGATTCCCAAGAGTCTTGAATATTATCATGAAAAGAATGAACTAGAGATCCATTTAGCAATAAGGAACCACCACTGAATGTTCCAATCCAGGGCAATGAAAAAAGAATTTCTGTCTAAAATTTCAGGAAATTATAAGAATAATTTGATGAAGATCTGAAAAAATATGGCTGCTATTTAAACAATAGATTTAAAAACCTTATTCACTCATTAACAAATATTTATTGAATGCCTACTATTGTGCTTTATGAATTAAATAAGGATCAAAAACAATATTTACATTAAGTAAATTTTGTAATATTCCCAATTTATTTAAACATCAAGTGCTCAGATAGTAGATCCAAGGGCAACTCGGCATCCCTTTTAAGTCAAGTTTAACCAAATCACACACGACTCACTCAGTTCAGTTCAGTTCAGTTGTTCAGTCGTGTATAACTCTTTGCAACCCCATGAACCGCAACACACCAGGCCTCCCTGTCCATCACAAACTCCCAGAGTTTACTCAAACCCGTGTCCATCGAGTCAGTGATGCCATCCAACCATCTCATCCTCTGTCGTCCCCTTCTCCTCCTGCCCCCAATCCCTCCCAGCATCAGGGCTTTTTCCAATGAGTCAACTCTTCACATGAGGTGGCCAAAGTACTGGAGTTTCAGCTTCAGCATCAGTCCTTCCAATGAACACCCAGGACTGATCTCCTTTAAGATTGACTGGTTGGATCTCCTTGCAGTCCAAGGGACTCTCAAGAGTCTTCTCCAACACTATAGTTCAAAAGTATCAATTTTTTGGTGCTCAGCTTTCTTCATTGTCCAACTCTCACATCTAATACATCTTTGGTTGTACTTTAACTAGAAATGTATACAAATTCAATTTTAACTCTTTTTTTGGTGCTAAATGTGTTCACCCTAGATTTGTCAAAACATACATATCTTCTAAAATTCTTTTAGAAAAAACTTACACTGTAGTCAGTATATGGAGTACCAATGACTATTTTGCAAACTTTAGAAATAGCAGTCAAAACTGAAATTTTCCTGCTATTAATACTTAACTATGACCAGGCACTTCCCTGGTGGCTCAGATGGTAAAGAATCTACCTGCAATGCAGGAGACCCAGAGTTCCATCCCTGGGTTGGGAAGGTCCCCTGGAGAAGGAAATGGCTACCCACTCCAGTATTCTTGCCTGGGGAATTCCACAAATAGAGGATACGGTCCATGGGATCCCAAGGAGTCAGACACGACTCAGTGACTATCACTTCACTTCCACTTTGGGTAGTTTTTTAAAATTCAAATAAATTTCCTGACCCTGGGATCAGCTGTTTTCCAGTTGGTTAATAACCACTCTAATATTAATATGAAAGATCAAGGCACCATTAAGGCTTCACAGTACATTCAGTGGAAATGGCATAAGAACACCCTAGAGACTGGAGTGCCAAGTAGAAAGGAAGGTACTTTAGAACTGGACAGTCCTGGCCTGCATCTTGTCTTTGCTACATACTAGCTGTGGCAAGTCATTTAACCTCTGAACTTAGGTATCCTCATGTATAGAATGGATAGAATTTAAAAAAAATAGAATAATGAGTTATCCTCAATATTCTGCCTTAAGGAATTTCTGTGAGAAGGAAAATGTAGCATTTAGCCCTATATCCAGCAATATAGTAGGCACTCAATAAATTGTGGTAAGCATTATTATTATTAATAGTAATATCACCCTCATTCTCTAAAACTCTTGAGTACCAGAAACAGGGGCAAGTCCTCCATATACACCAGCTCTTACCTGTTAGCTTCTCGGCCAGCATGTTGAGCTGATCTGAGTTCAGGCCACGACCAACATATGATGAAAACTGCCAGCTCATTACTTCCAGGAGTTGATTCAAAGTGGCAGATGGAGGATTATTAAAGAAAATCAAGTTCTGAAACAGAGTTGTATTGATGATTGTATGTATTAATCACACTGAATACATTGTAGTTCAATATATAGGATTCCTGATTTAAACTCCTTAAGGTTAACCTAAGTTAACAATACAGATCTATTGTCTCATCTCTGTTGTGCTTTAAATTAAGACTTATTTTGTCTTTTCCTAAAGAGTTTCTGGTTCTTTGAGTCTAATGTAATATATGGTTCTATCTTATCCTTAAAGGAATCATTGGGCAGCTCTTTAACTTTCCCTGGACTATAGACTATCAATCAACTCATACAAGTACTTAACACTGTCCAACAAATAATTAAACAGATACTCTCTTCTGAAATAATATTAATCTTTTAAAAAATATTTATTTTTGGCTGTGCTGGGTCTTCATGGCGGCACGTGGGCTCTTGGTCACTGCAAGTAGGCTTTCTCTGTTTGTGGTGAGCGGGGCCACTCTCTCGCGGCACAGGCTCAGCTGCCTCAAAGCATACGGGATCTCAGTTCCCAGACCAGGAATCAATCCTGTGTCCCCTGCATTGGCAGCTGGATTCTTAACCATTGGACCACTGGACCAGGGAAGTCCCCTGAAATAATATTAATCTAAACAAAACTTGTATCATGATATTTAATTGGTTTATCATGGGTTAGTACAAGTTACATCTTGACCAGACAAAGCATCCCAAAGCACAAAAATAGTTAAGTCCCAGGCTAATGAAGCGAATCCTATAATATGAATTCATAATTAACTTGGGACTCCCATTTTAGGATGGCCTTTTCTAATATTGTTCTAGACGAGAGGATCTTTTGTATGATCAATTGCAAAAGATCAAGTGTTCATAACAGAAACTGGGTCAACAATGACAGAACAGAAGACTTCACCTCAGATCACTGGAAAGGAGAAGGTGAGAAAGCCAAGAAAGATATTTTAAGGAGGAAGGTAGGGGAGGAATTAAGAAGTCCTTTGCAATATGGGGAGAAGGCCTTTGGCAAACATGAACCAATCTGGGCAGCAAGAAAAGGAACCAATTCAAGAGACTTCAGAAGGTAGGAGTAAAAGAAGACATGGCATTCTGTAAGAAGGAGTGAGAGATAGGAGAGGGAAGAGAAGAGAGAAAGGATTTCCTTGAACATGAAGATTATATCTGGACAGATGACCAAAATGCATAGAACATAATTAAGATCTAGGAGCTTAGGTTTTGAAGCAGAACAGTTAAGAGAAGCCAGAGTTAGCTGTTATGCTGAACTCTGTAAGCTGGCTGTACATTTATGTGTTAGGAGTTTAGGAGTTGTATATGAAATACATCTCCAGGTTTCTCATCTAAAACTAGAGCAGAATCTGAAATGCTAAAGCAGACATCTCTGGTGGCTTTCTCACAGAAGAAGGATGCTGAAGAAAGCTAAGGGTGGTAGCACTGCACTCTGAGGCCAGTCCATCTCCTTCCTATATCCTGGAATTGGATGAAACATTCTAAACGTGTAGTTTCTAATGGAGAATGGCATTAAATCTCAGGAGTGTTGGCTGTTATTGACTTTACAGACCAGGTAACTTTTCAGAAATATCCTAGAAATAACTTTGGGAGAAATATCAATAACCTCAGAAATGCAGATGACACCACTTTTATGGCAGAAAGCGAAGAAGAACTAACGCCCCTCTTGATGAAAGTGAAAGAGGAGAGTGAAAAAATTGGCTTAAAACTCAACATTCAGAAAACAATTTTAAAACCATGGCATCCGGTCTCATCACTTCATGGCAAATAGATGGGGAAACAATGGAAACAGTGACAGACTTTATTTTTTGGGGCTCCAAAATCACTGCAAATTAAAAGACACTTGTTCCTTGGAAGGAAAGCTATGACCAACCTAGATAGCATATCAAAAAGCAGAGACATTACTTTGCCAACAAAGATCCATCTAGTCAAAGCTAAGGTTTTTCAGTAGTCATGAACAGATGTGAGATTTCAACCATAAAGAAAGCTGAGCACCAAAGAATTGATACTTTTGAACAATAATGTTGGAGAAGACTTGAGACTCTCTTGGACTGCAAGGAGGTTCAACCAGTCCATCCTAAAGGGAATCAGTCCTGAATATTCACTGGGAGGACTGATGCTAAAGCTGAAGCTCCAATACTTCAGCCACCTGATGCGAAGAACTGACTCATGTGAAAAGACCCTGATGCTGGGAAAGATTGAAGGCAGGAGGAGAAGGGGACGACGGAGGATGAGATGGTTGAAAGGCATCACCGACTCAATGGCATGAGTTTGAGTAGGCTCCGGGAGTTGGTGATGGACAGGGAAGCCTGGCGTGCTGCAGTTCATGGGGTTGGGAAGAGTCGGACATGACTGAGCAACTGAACTGAACTTTTCTAGTGAGTTCTGTTCTCACTGCAGGCTGAAAGGAAGCAAGGCACAGGACACTCTTCACAGCCTTCCTGTCTGTAGTTAATCTGACTCAGACGCAGGGCACCAGAGGATGAGACGGTACAAGGCTGAGGCATTTTCTATGCTGTTTTCTTATTAAGCACATTAGACAAAAGGGAGGGAACGCTTGGAGCTGCCTCATTATGACTATTCCTACTGCTAGGACCCGAGGTAGAAAAATTCTTCCCTTTGGAAGGCACATTTGCTTTGCATAAAGAAGAAATACTTATTCACATCTGACCTATTTTCTCTAGACCTTGGTGGTTTCCAGGACAACACACTGGGGTTTTGTTAAGAGAGAATGGAGGGAAATCGTGACTCCTCTTTTTTGCCACGCCCTTTCTTGGTGGTCTTAATAGAAGCTCTTTTAAGAAGTGCTTCTCTTCTCTGCTTCCTTTGAAACCTGAGGCCAATTTTTCATCCATATCTTAAATAACCACCAGATGGCATTAGAAGCCAATTTGAGCCTAGAATGGATTTAAATCTATAATCAACTTGAAAATCTGTAGTGTTGTTAGGTGAGATTGGTGAAAATGTTAGTCACTTATTTGAAACCAATTCTCGACCTTTGTGGAAGAGCCATTGTGGAGAGGGTGTGGCCAGAAGTAGTTGAGGAGGTGAACATAGCCATCAGACCTCAAATTTTGGAGAAGGGATTCTCCAGAGTCCAGTGAACGGAGCAAATGGACGGCCTTAGACGCTCCGTGATGCATGGAGTTGGGAACTGACCAGACCTCAGAAATAAAGAACACCTGTCTCTCACTTCCGCTAGCCAGAACTCTCTCATGGTCCAAGTACATCATAACATGTTATTTTAAATATGACACAAGGGAGGAATCATACAACTGAGTTGTATTGGAGTTTTGAAATAAACAACCCACAAAGGTATGCCAAAATTTATACACACACATATACACATACCTTTTGGGGCACGTGGGTTTTGTTGACCATAAAACAAATGAAATGAAATTAAAGGGGAAGAAACAGGAATGGGGTCTCTACCTGGGAATCGCTGGTTGACACATTGTACCAAATGATGGATGCCCAAGCATTAGGTAACTGACTGACATTGGAAATCATCACCACAGGTAATGAGCAGGTCTGGTTTAAAAAAAAAAAAAAGGCACAGTTATTAAAGGTAGTAGCATCTTGCATCGATTTTATACTTGGATCTTTCCCCTAAAGAGCCATCTCAAGTCAACCCCACTCCTCCAGTGCTGGGTCCACACTACTTTGGTCACTAAAATGATCGTGAAGGCACTGGAGCCGTCTGAGCATACATGAGTCAAAGTACCAGGAGGAGAGAGTGAGGAAAGAGGGGTCCTTTCAGAGTGCTAGGTCAGTCAGCTCCAAATTCCCTGATATTATGTAGATATTTTACTTTCTTGTATCATGTACTGCCTAAAATGTAACTAATTAGAGCTTGTATTGACTTAGCAACTTTCCTCTTAATACATCAAAGAATCTAATTTAACATTTATCTCTGGAATGGGTTAATATATTCAAATTATGATTTAACATCTCATTAATGTCAGTATCAGATATGGGGGTTTTAACTGTAGAAGAGGGAGAGGTAAGTGACTTTGGAATACAAAATATTATGGGAGATAGAGCTGCTGCCTCTATTGTCATAGCACTCAGCTTGGTACTATTGGTGCTAACGTTTTCAACGTTATGGAACAAAAGGCTTCACAGACTCATCTGGGAAACTAATCACCTTACATTAAGTCCCTTCACATTAACAGAAGTTATATTGCTTGTAGGCAGTGAAATGCCCACTTGAGGAACTTAACAGCTTATGGAAGCAGACGTTTAAGGAAAAGGGATGAAGGAATCTCTGGAAAATTTTATAAATATGTTCACATTCATTAAGATAAAAGAGTGAAGGCAGAATGCTAAAATAATATATTCTACAAATAGGGCCATATTCAGGTGTATGAAATTGTGTTTATTCATTCATGCACTCATTCATTCATTTATTCAACAAATGTTGAGCATCTGTTACATGTCAGGCACTGTGCTGGGCACTGGTAATGGAAGGATAAAGGTGTGATATCCTGCCTTCAAGGAGCTCATTGTTAATTATATTCAATTTAATTCCCCATTTCTTGATTCCTTCTTTGAGTTCAATGGTGACTGTTGTCAGAGGATCAAAATAATGTACTATTAATGTTCCTATCATTGGTCTTTGCTCATCACACTATAAATACCTTTCTTCTGAGGCAATTTTATGTACAAGTTAAAATTTTGAAATCACACAAGACATGGTTCAAGTATATTTATTTCTCTTTAAGCTTTCCACTGAGTATCCACGAATCTGGGAATCTCAGAAAACAAACAAATATACAGTCTCAGCAACAAATTATTCAATATGTATTGAATTATAATGACTGAGATTTTATCATATATATATATAATTTAAAAATTATTTTTTGGCCATACCACATAGCTTGTGAGATCTTAGCTCCCTGACCAGGAAACAAACCTGGGCCCTTGGCAATGAGAGTGTGGAGTCCTAACCACTGGACAAGCAGGGAATTTCCTTATCATTTATATTTAATCAGAATAATATATGCTGACTAATGAGTGACTATTTGACATATTGATTTCCTAAATTACAACAAAAATAATGAATAAGGAATGTACTAAAACCTAGAAAATATTGTTTTCATCTTCAAATACTGACGAATTCCTGAAAATGTTATTAGTAAATACTAAATATTCCTTGAAACACCTACCTCCAAATCTATGGTCAGACCATAGAGGCAGATCTGTGTCTCAAATGTTATGGAATGAAGCTCCTCAGTCACCATGTGACAGCCCTAAGGGGGAAAGAAATAAATTGTTATCTTGCAAATGCATATGCATGTGTGCTAAGTCGCGACTCTCTGCCACTCTATGGACTGTAGCCCGCCAGGCTCCTCTGTCCATGGGATTCTCCAGGCAAGAATATTGGAGTGGGTTGCCATGCCCTCCTCCAGGGGATCTTCCCAACCCAGGGATGGAACCTGTGTCTCTTATGTCTCCTGCATTGACAGGCAGGTTCTTTACCCCTAGTGCCACTTGGGAAGCCTTATACAAATGTGTATAGTTGTTACCTATTATTAGATGTGCTTTTATAAAAACTAACAAATTCTTAAAGTATAAAGTATAAAATACCCTCAAACATCTCCTGCTATGGAACGTTCCTTATTTTAAAAAGTTAAAGGATATACAGAGTTTGAGAAATCTTCCTTTCCACAAACAGAATGATATTGTCTCCAAAACAATGAACTTTCTAACTTCAACAATTCCAGCATATTTTCATCAGTTGAAATCCAGATAAATTGCTCTTTATTTTTACTTTTGGAAATTTGTCCTTTTGACTTATCAACTATTAATAAAAGAAAGCCAGATGTGTGTAGCTATAACAAAAACAAGTCAGTATCATAATGGATTTTTTTTAAAGCAAGCTCAAACATGGTTAAACATGGTAAGTGGGAAAAATATGTACTTTCCTCAGCTTCTTCCAGAAACTTCAATAAAAGTAACAACTGGGGTTTTGTTTACTTTCCAATAAAATAAAACTGTAACCTAGGTCTGGGAGTGAAAGCTAGGGGAGTGTGGAGCGAGGGTGGCAGTTAGGGGCTGTGTGTCAGAGCCAGGGGTGGAAGCACTGAACCCCCAGAAGCAGGAGAGTAAGGGCTGAACAGGAGGGGTAGTTACTAGCCTCAGCCTAGGCAATGAGGTTCCCAGCTTCCCTGACCCTGGTCGGGTTTTGGTTAGTTAATACATCCAGTGCTTACATTACTAGGATTATGAAAACATTGTTAACAGCTGAACCATATAACAATATGATTGCATTTCCATTCTTATATTCCCTGGACTTATTTGTTGCCTCAGACTTTTTACTTAATTTGTTTTATCTACCTGTTACTAATGTAACCCCAAACACTGAATATATTAAATAAACTAAATGCTATACAGTAATATAGTAAAAATGGGTGAAATTCATGTGTATGAAGAGCTGGTATATAAGAATAATAGCTTAATTTAAAATATATAACCATCAAGGACCTACTGTACAGAACAGGGAACTCTGCTCAATATTACATAACCTAAATAGGAAAAGAATTTGAAAAAGAATAGATACATGTATATGTGTAACTGAATCATTTTGCTCTATACCTGAAACTAACACAGCACTCAGGGATCGAATCCAGGTCCCCTGTATTGCAAGCAGATGCTTTTACCATCTGAGCCAGCAGGGAAGCCCCTAATCAATTATACTGCAGTATAGAATAAAAAGTTTTTTAAAAAGACAGCCACAGCTTAATCTTTTTCCAGAAATAATTCAGAAGTATATAAAATAAAAATATCAAGAAATATCAATATGATCTTAACATAATATTTAGAACTCAAAAAATGATCACCTCTGAGGAGTGGGTTTGGAATGGGAAGCAGTGGGACAGAAATTGCTGTTTTTCCCAGGATGAAATCTGACCGAAACTTGCTACATGCCCAGAACCAGCAGTACTGCCATCATGTAAGAGCTTGTTAGAAAAACAGCCTCTCTGGCCTCATTCCAGGCCTACTGAACCAGATTCTGCATTTTAACAAGAACCCCAGGTGGAATTTATGAGGCAATTATTCTCAATGTGATGTATCCACATTGTGTTTAGTCTCAAAAGGGATGTAGAAAAATTGGAGATGATATAGAAAGCTTAAACGATAAAAAAAAATAAGTCCTGTGGGAACACATGAGCAGAAGTGGAATTATCTAGAGTAGAAAAGTCAGGGTGGGGTTGTGGGTGGCTGAGTCAGCTCTGAAAGGGAGCTCTTGCTACTGAATATAGTTAATAACAAGCTGGAGTCCTTTTGTGTTAAATTTCAAAAAAGTTCTAATATGATGATATGAATGACAACTACGTGAGGAAGATTTTATTGATAATGAGGAACATTAAAATAGAATTTGTTACTGAGAAGGAAATAGAAAATTAAAAACTCCTCTTTCCCTTGGGCTAGACCATTGTGGTACCTTCCAGTGCCTGGGCGTGGTTAGATTGACTCAGTGAGACTGCTTCTTATGGATTAGTAGAAAGTTATGTTACCGAAAATTCCTTTGAAAATTCTTAGACCACCCCTAAAATTACTCCCAACACACCCAACAACCAGCCCTCTCCCCCAATTTACTTATTATGTAGAACTAAATTGTCCTTCCTTTGATTGACCATGAGATGAAATGGTCATGTTTAGGCACCAAGTTGAACAAAAACCACATTTTGTTTTTTTAAACAACAGAAAATCTCACTGCCCTCTAGGAGGAGGTGTTTATACTACGCAAAGTGAGACAACAGAAGAACCCACAAGTCCGTGTTCACTAGTGGGTGCCACTCACATCCTTACTGAGCTCAGTGGCAGAAAGGACACGGGCCTGTATTTGAACAGAACATTTGAGAGGCCTGAGGCAAGCGCACATACCATATGTCTAAATATTTAGCCTTTATAAATCAACTTAACAAATGTTAAAGTATGGTCTAGCCTCCTGCCTCAACCAACAGCTAAGCTTTCACATGACCTAACTGGCCACGCTTTAACTCCTCAAAGTCCTGCTGAAGTATGCTGGCCTGGGGAGAGCATGACCTTCCGGGACCACTTCCCATCCTTCTTTCTTCTCCCTCTGTGCGGGGCTGACCTGACGAGTGTGGCCCTGAGGCCTCTCCTCATGCCTGGAAATGTTTGCACTGATGGTTTCATCTGTGCTTGAGAGAGCAGACCTGGGGAAAAGGCCTGTACAGCCCTGGAAGTGGTCTTGAGGTCTTCCGGGCTGGGAACACTGAAGCCCTGGGCTCTGGTGAGCACATGGCCTTGACTACCCAGACATCTCTTTCTGTAGGGAGGGCCACAGGGGGAGGACTGCCAAAGGGAGCCTTTGGAGTTCTTATCCCTCCGTCATTCTAGTCTCTGCAGTTTAATTTGTTTAATTAAATGTGTGTGTGTGTGTGTGTGTATGTGTGTGTGTGTGTGTATAACAACAATTCATCATGGATATCATTCCCTCACACCTTTGGGTTATGGCACTTGGGTGATCCACTGGTCCAAATGGCAAGAGTCTTTCAAAGACTCTTTCATTTCTCAGTCCTGAGAAATCTGGACTTTACTGAGCAGTGGCACACGGGGCTGTCCATCAGCTTTGGAAGAAGACTCTGTACTTTAAAAATAGTACTTTGTTGAACTGTAATGTGGATGGCAAGAGATTTACATAGGGATTCAAACTAATTTCCAGTGTTTGCTTTAAACTTCTGATGCAACTGTGAGGTACGTTTAGAATGAAATCCAACAAAGAAGCTGACATCAGCTTCAACATGTGTATCAACAATATACAGGACTGGAGGAGAGCAGCTCTGACAGAAGACAGTGTCATTAACTTCCCAAGCTTGCATGGCCACCAGTCATAGTCTTCATTATTTTATCAGTGCAGTCTAAGCTAGAGACACTATTCAATCTCACATTCCTAGGGTCCATTCCTTACAGACTGTGAAAATGATTATCATAGATAAGATGTACCATTAATGTTGTATTAAAAGCCATTTCAACCATCTGAAATGATTATAGATTTAAAATATCCATATTTATGATATTAATGACATTGATGATATAACTGGATTGACTGTATTGCACTTTTAAAGAAAAGTACCCACTGGATAATCTGCTAAGAAACTAAAAAACTGGCTAAACAACCTGACCAGGACTCCACCTAGGAAAATATATGGAACCTAATGAAAGGCAGGTGAAGATCTCAGCATATTCTTTTTGTTACCTCTGTGCATGCATGCTAAGTCACTTCAGTCATGCCCAACTCTTTGCGACCCTACGGACTGTAGCCAGCCAAGCTCCTCTGTCCATAGGATTCTCCAGGCGAGAATACTGGAGTGGGTTGCCATGGCCTTTTCCAGGGGATCTTCCTCACCCAGGGATTGAACCCATGTCTGTTATGTCTCCTGCATTGGCAGGCAGGTTCTTCACCACTGCACCACCTGGGAAGTCCCCAATAGAGCAGGACATTGTTGTTTATCTTGCTCATTTCTTAACAAGCCATAATCTATGATAATGTTGCACATGGTAAACTATGTGGAATAGAAAACAACTGCAATAATCCATTCGCTTAATGAGTATTTGCTGAGTCCCTATCATGTGTTAGACCCTGGCCTAGATCCTGAGAAACAATAATAAGAGGCGAAACAATGGTACAGTCATATGAGAGAGAGACCTTAATCACAGAATCATAGGAAATGAATGTAAAGCAACAACTAATCAATAAAATAAAGAGACTATACAGAAGATATTGCAAATAAATCTGTGTTTCTAGTGTTATTCGTGCACCAGTCTTTGTCTTTAAAAAGCATTGCAACTACTCAAATTAGTTCAGAAGGCAATCGACTTCCTGTGAAAATGCTTGAACCAGTTGTAGTGTGAGTGGTGGATCTGTGTTTGAGAACACTGAACCTTGACAGAACATCTGTTTGGCTATTTTGTTAAATGAAACTCAAGTCAGCCAGGCTTTACTAATAGCTTCTTTGTGCTTCCTGACTTTCCACCACATAAACAAAATTACCTAACACCTCAGTCTGTGGCTAAAACTGCCATTTATCAGTTAAAGCCTACTGACAGAACAAACTCAAGAGACTGCAATTTCAGCCTCCCTGTTCAAACAATTTCTGCCATTTCAACAATCACTCTCAAGTCAGCTCTTAGGACCTTCAGGAAAGGCTGCTTCCTGGGAATGTTTATTTTATAGAGACAGACTGAAGCTTTCACCAAGTTAGGCCACTTGCTAGATGATGGAATCTTATCTTCAGCATGATTATTCCAAGAAAAGAACAAAGGTGGGAAAAATAAGCAGTCATTGCAAACCTTGAATTTGGGACAGCATGTCAACAGATTCCTCATTCCAAAGCAAATCCTTTAAATTAAATGCATTTTGAAAAATGACCCGATTCTCTGCTGCACTTCTGAGGATTACAGAATCTCTGTCAAAGGAGTTTCAGAGATTGTGTAGTCTAATGGTTCTAAAATCTTTTTTTTAACCCTGAAACATGTTCTTAGAAGTGAATTTCCCACCTGGGCCCCTATCTGTAAAATACTTAAAATAGGGCTGATTGATTGAAATAGGGGTGGGAAGTCCAGAGTTCCACCGTTTACCAAAGCACAACCAAGGAGCGGACTCCACTGGTCTTCCTAGCCTTCTAGGGACAGCATGGGTCTAGTGCAATTTCCTTCTTTTAACCCAGTGCTCCTGGCCAGGAGCCCCTGCGCATCCCGACAGGTCACTTCTTCCCGGATAATCTCAGAGTCAAACGCCAGGGGGCGCTGCAGTTCTAAAGAGGTTTGGATTGGCAGTCTTGAGGAAACTGCCATGGTATGTTCTCAATCGTTTAATGAGCATTCAGTCCATCCCCGCTGACGTAGGAGAGGAGGACTCAGAGTCGGGGAAGTTGTCGGGCAGCGGGCACTGGGAGTAGACATGCAAGCGTATAAAAGGGGTGTATATACATAGCGGTCTGAGGGTTCATGGACCTGGAGCCAGAAGAGGAACATGCTCAGTGGCTCTTAAAGGGAATGTTTCCGGCAGAGCACCTGGCGGGTGGGCAGAGAAGGGATGTTACGGATTGGTAGTTTATCCTAAGCCAGGAACCACCTTTAGGGTCATGTCCGACCTGTTACAGAGGGGGCAGCCTGGAGAGCTGCTCAGGAGGCCCATGGCAGACAGCTGCACGGCGCACTGCCGTGGACTCGCACGCTTCATCTTGTTTGGTCCTCGCAACAACCCTATGAGGTGCAGGTGAACGTGAAACCATTTTACAGTTAAGGAAACTGGGGGTTGGTGAGGTGAAGTGGCTGGTGCAAGGTCAGCTGCCGGCAAGAGGCAGGGCCATCGGTGGCGCTGTTCCCACCACTGTACCAACGCGCGCAGGAGGTGCGGGAGCAGCCCGGGTTTTCCTGGGAACCGTGATCTCAAGTTCCTTCTAAACGTTGTCAGGATTCTGGTGTGAGGTAGCTACGTGTTTCTGAGCAGGCGGGTAAAGTGGGGAAAACAGTGGTTTAAACAGAAGAAAGAAGGAGGTGCTCCCCACAAACCCGCAGAGATCCTTCTCATAGGAATACCAGCAAATGGGTGGTGTGTGTGTGATGAGGTAAAGGGGTCAAAGCGGAGTGACAAGCATCCAGGCCTCTGTGTGTGTGTACGCGATGAAACAGGTCAAAGCAGAGTGGCAACCATCACGGCCTCTGTGTGTGTGTGTGATAAGAGGTCAAAGTGGAGTGATAACCATCACGGCCTCTGTGCATGCGTGTGTGTGGGGGTGGGTGGGTGTGATGAGTTAAAGAGGTCCAAATGAGTGTCAACCATCACAGTCTCTCCCAGGCAAGGTTTTGTGACTCCAGAGGCAGCGTGGCAGAGTGGCCAAAAGCATGGACACAGGAGCCAGATTGCTGAGGTTTGAATCTAAGCCCAAGCACTCAGGGCCTCAGTTTCCCTGGCCAAAATAAGTATGACACTAATGGTCTCTACTTCCTGGCACTGTGGAGAGAGTTACATCAGTCAGTGCCAGCAAAGTTATTAGACAGTGCAATACAGAGTAAATGCCACACAAGGATTTGTCAAGTAAGTTCTTATCAGGTTATGAACTCCTGCTGCAGGTACATAGATAAGCGATAAGCAACAGCTACTGTTTGAAATTTGAAAATGAGGTTATAACATCCCAGCTTCCCATTCTCCCTAAATTTTGGTTACTGCAATTCCTGGCCCCATGACTTTGTGAATCCCACTTAATCACCAGATCCTCCCCCACTCTTTCCTGACTTTCCTGTTGTCACCCCTAAGTTTGGCCAAGCTCCTGATTCCCATCTCAACTTTCTGAGTCCACTTCATATATTGTGTGACTTTTCGGTGGTTTCTATAGCACATAAAACAGCATTCAAGTCTATGGTTTGTTTTGAATGTACCGAGGAGTCATATTAAAATTCTGTCAACAGGGGGAGCTCAAAGAACAGCTTAAAATAAAATTATCCAGTTCCAGCAAATGTGGGGGAAAAAAAAGCAAATCATTCTGATATAACCACATGATCTTGTTATTAATCAGAAAATGAGAGGAAATAAATTCAAAATGAGATAAGTAGGCAGTGTTAATGAGACACTGTTTTTTTATAGTGGAAGCTGATTTACTTAGATCTCTGTCTCTAGAGAAATTCAAGTAGATTCTGATTTTACATTCACAAAGATGACAAAGTACTGAAGAATTCAGCTATTTAATTTATTCCCACTTGATTTGTTTTCCTTAAGAAGAGTTTAGAAGCATTGTGCTTAGTCTATTCAGACTTAGTAAATACTATTCAGAGAGGTCACTGCATGAAATGCTGTTTGCAACTTTGGTGAAAGTTCCAAGGAGATTTGTGAAACAGACTTTTATTTATAATGTGCTAATGTTTTAATTAGGATGTTTGGAAAACCTTTATGGATTTCTATAAGGTGGAAAGAATAACTCTTATTTGTTTGGTTTACTAGAATATTCTTAAACTCAAAAGCTTTGTTCCTGTTCTATCTGCACTGAGAAACCTGTTTGACAGTCTGCTGTAAGCCAAGGTTCTACCTTGGGAAGAAAGCTTAGATCATCCTTGATGGAGTGGTGATATCTGGCAAAAGAATTTTAATACATGGTTAAGAGAATGAAGAATTCTTGGAAGGGAAAAACATAGAGCATGAAAACTGTTGTGATGGATCTTTGTGGTTTTGTGGAGTGGCCTAGATCGACTACAATCGAATGCTGGATTTATAAAGTGTATTTTCTTCCAAATAATCTGAAGAAATTTCTCATAGAGCTGTAACACTAAAGCCAGGAGATTGAATCCATACCAACCACACCAGGAATAAGCCTCATTGCTTTCTAACTGGATCATGTAGGTGGTCTTACACATGCAGTTTCTCTGAGCACAGAGCATTAGGCATTATGACTCTGATCTCTTAGAGGGAAAAAAATGCAATATTTCTCTATCAGATCATTTGCCAAGGGTCATATTTTCAGTCACTGTCCGAATGGACTCAAGGCCAGGTTTTCTAATTCCAAATACGTAGGGCATAGAGAAATGCCCTAGTATCTAGGTCAACTAAATAGATGATTCCCAAAGCCACTTCCAATCCAGGATTTGGCAACTCGATTATTTACTGACAAACTCAAACACCTGGGCTGCATCAGTTTGTTCTTTTAATCAATTCATCCACTGAAGTGCCAACCTTAGATAAATGAATAAAGTAATTGATACCATAAAGTAACAGAACTGTTTTTCACTTGTGATTTTCACATCCTGGGTCATGATGTTCAAAGACTTACCTCTTACCTGTGGAAAATGAGTGATGTTATGATATTCTATAATAATGAACTGACTAAAGAAATTACAGCAATACAATGCAACCACTTTAAATCATGTCCTCCAAGAGTAAGTTTATGGAAAGCTGTTCACTTCACATTGCTATGTGATGGAAAGCAGGTTATGAAACATTGTGTGTATGTATACATTTAAAGTAATGTATACATATAAAGCAGAGAAGGCAATGGCACCCCACTCCAGTACTCTTGCCTGGAAAATCCCATGGAAGGAGGAGCCTGGTGGGCTGCAGTCCATGGGGTCGCTACATGGGGTCGCTACAAGTCGGACACAACTGAGCGACTTCACTTTCACTTTTCACTTTCATGCATTGGAGGAGGAAATGGCAACCCACTCCAGTATTCTTGCCTGGAGAATCCCAGGGACAGGGGAGCCTGGTGGGCTGCCGTCTATGGGGTCATACAGAGTCGGATACGATTGAAGCGACTTAGCAGCAGCAGCAGCATACATATAAAGTCTAGAATGATGTGAACCAAAACATTAATAGTTGTTTTCTTAGGAGGGTGTTATATGCAATTTCTATTCTCTTCTTTTTAAAACAAAATTTCTTATACAGTTGGCAATTATCAAGTTTTACATTTTTAATTAGAGAAACATGAATTTGATTTTATATAAAAATATAAAGGGCAGTTAAGAGCTTTTGCCTTTTCATACTGTTCATGAGCTTTGTTAAAATAAGACTTTATTGGATTATTTCGTAGAAAAATTCCTTTGGAGAAAACATTTCCTACCTCATTTCCTTTGTTTCCAGCACTAGACTTCATTTCCTTTGGCTGCTGTGGAAAAGGAAACAACAGTGTTTGGATGGAGAAGCATTATCAGCTAAATACAAGTTGGTTGTACCTATTATAGCAGTTTTCTTAGTCAGAATTTTGACTTCTAGAACAGTAAGCCAGATGTCTTCTAACACATTGAAACCTAACATAGCTGCCCAGATTCAACAGAAATAGCTTCCTGTTTTACCTCATGGGACACCACTTAAGGAAGTTTCATTGAGATAAGGGAGCAAGCTGGTATAAGACTGTTTTTCAGCCACATTTTGGAAAGAGGAAATCATATTGGGATGTTTTAGAATATATTCAGCACTCCTCTGTACCTGGAAAGTATCATCTGAGCTAAGCCATGACAATTCTCAATGCCTATGAAATCATGTTTAACACACAGGCCTGGGGAAATAGACACGGGCCAGTATGCACAAGGCGTGGTGAGCTATTAAATGCCATGAGAGGAGAAAACAACAAAATGTTCATGACATAGACTACTCGGTGGGAAAATAGGACGGAAAACAATGTGTACAATCTGATCCATTTAAAAAAAGAATATATACATATACATATTATATAGTGTAAGTGTTAGTCGCTCAGTCGTGTCCAACTCTTTGCGACCCCATGGACTGTGGCTCGCCAGGTTCTTTGGTCCTTGGAATTCTCCAGGCAAGAATACTGGAGTGGGTAGCCATTCCCTTCTCCAGAAGATCTTCCCAACCCAGGGGTCAAACCCAGGTCTCCTGCATTGCAGGCAGATTCTTTCCTGTCTGAGCCACCAGGGAAGCTGTCTATATATGTACACACATATTTACATATATATATGAATGAAAATGCAAAAATAAGGATGTAAATAGTGTTATGTCAAGGTGTCAAGGTGTTGGGATCATATAGGTGGTTTTTAATTTTTAAAATTTTGCTTTGCTGATTTTCTATATTTGCTTTGGTATTAAAAAGTGATGAAAGGTATTATATAAAAGGTAATATATATGAAAATGCTTTGCAAATAGAAAAGCATCATGAAAACTAAAGTTTTGTTATTTTATATTTTATCCTTCCTGGAATAGAGACTCAACCACTTTTTGGTATGTTTCTTGTCCTTCCTTTTTCAAATGACTCTTTTGGAAGACAGGTATCTCTAAATTAAGAGCCTTTTATGGCTTCACTTATTAGCAAACATGGGCCATTATTGAAAGTTTCTTGAGAATAGGAATTGAACTTAAGCAAAAAGAGTGCTAGTTGTAAAAATATATATATAATCACTCATCATTACATTTAATTGATTTAGTAGTCTCATACAGAGGGATTCAAGGATTCACACAAAAACAAAATAAAAACTGAACACCAGTATAAATATTTGTATGCAGCTATCTTTCAGTTAACATAAATTTTATCTTTTAGAAAGTAGATCTTTTGAGGCTGCTTCAGTGGTGTCCCAACATTCAGGTGAGGTACCTTCTCAATGCTAATAAGCCAGGTGAGTAACATGTTTTTTGCTAGACAAGCAATAGGACATTTGGAAATCTAAGAACTATGCAAAGAATTAGAAAGGAAGCAGGAAGAGAACTCTAGGTTAAGAGGAAGTGGTAAAACAAGAAGTAACAGGATGAGGCTGGGTCAGAAGCTTTCTAGAAATGCCAAGGCCAACTGTGTGCATCTCACACCCAAAACCATCCTATTTCCCCAAGCCAATTCTCCTAAAATGACAGAGCTTTTAGACAGACATGCCATTATTGGGTATCAATTGGGGAGATTTTAAAAATGAAGCCAGGAGTGCTTATCTACTTTAAGACATATTATCTCTGTCATCATGACCAAAATATTTTGACTAATTAAGACATATGTTTAGGTACAGCATCACCATTGTTAGGAACTCAGACCTTCTGAGTTAAGGTTCAATTTTTTTTTAACCACTTTTAATTCTTCAAAGATGGCATGTTTTATTTCTCAATATGATCCTTAATTCACATAAGAAACACTAAAGAACAAAACACATTAAATTATAAGGTCTATTAGTTTAGATGTGTCTGATTTGGAGGGGTGGGGGGGATCTTGGGTCATTTCACTGCTCAACTCACCAAATGTCGAAATTCTACAGACAGACTCCCGTTGGAAGATTCTTCAATGGACATGGCTTTGACATGAGTTCCACAAAGTACAAATCTTCGATTGCTAGAGAGGAAATCTTAGCTATTTACAATGGTCTCAGGTAAAAATGTATTTATGGGCACAACAAAAAAATTCTAAAGTAAATGTCTTACCTTAGAGTTGAAGCATTCCTGTAAAACCAAGAAGATTCTTTAAAATGAGTTATTTAATAGATCTAAAAAAAGATTTTTCTATGCAACTTTAGAGGATGAGGATAGTATATAAAATTTCATTTCATGTCTTTATAGTAAAATTTTTAAAGTCAGTCTTCATTGGAGTTCTGTTAAAGGTTTGAACTTTAAAGTCAAATATTGAAGTACATTGATATGTAATGTGAGAGAAGTAAATTTAAAAGTTAAAAATTATTCTATAAAATAAGGACAATTCTTCTTAAAAAGTCTTACAATTTCATGTTTCAAAATGAAATTAGAAACTTACTTGTCAATTGATGCTTTCACCTTTACCTGATAATTTAGTTCTGGTAATTTTATTAGCAGTCTGGAAAAAACACATAAAGAATTAAAGATAAAAATTTTCATGGCTAAAAGCCTTTTTATATTTAAAGATTTAAATACATTTATGCCACATATATATAAATCAAGCTCACATTATTTCCAGTCATGTTAGTGTGCTTTAAAAATGTCCAATTCCTCTTTACTTTGCCGTTTTACTAATATTGACATCACCCACTTAATAGAACACATATTTGGAAAGTATTTCCATATTGCTTCAGTTGATGTGTATTGGATAATGCATTGGCTAGATCAGAAAAATAGCTATATATTTTGGCTAAAGCCTAAATTTGGGTTAGACATATAAATAGAAGAAAAAACTTTTGTAAATCTATTTATGTGGATTCATTTAATTCTCATATTATAAAAAAATGGTAAGCTTAGTAAAATTAAATGTTTTGATAACTGTTTTATGGTAAAATACTGAGAAAGACTAGGACCCTGATAGAATATGGAAAATTCCACTTCAAATACATTTGTAGACTTTAAAGATATTACATGTAAGTAACAGCAAAAATTTTTTAACTGAAAAAGCCCTAACCTCACACAAACAAATGATTAAAGGTCAGAATAACAATTCCTTTAATTCTTTCAGGGATCACCTTCAGTTCAGTTCAGTCACTCAGTCGTGTCCGACTCTTTGCGACCCCATGAATCACAGCACGCCAGGCCTCCCTGTCCATCACAAACTCCCAGAGTTTACTCAAACTCATGCCCATCGAGTCGGTGATGCCATCCAGCCATCTCATCCTCTGTCATCCCCTTCTCCTCCTGCCCCCAATCCCTCCCAGCACCAGGGTCTTTTCCAATGAGTCAACTCTTCCCATGAGGTGGCCAAAGTATTAGAGTTTCATCTTCAGCATCAGTCCTTCCAATGAACACCCAGGACTTATCTCCTTCAGGATGGACTGGTTGTATCTCCTTGCAGTCCAAGGGACTCTCAAGAGTCTTTTCCAACACCACAGTTCAAAAGCATCAATTTTTCAGTGCTCAGCTTTCTTCACAGTCCAACTCTCACATCCATACATGACCACTGGAAAAACTATAGCCTTGACCAGACGGACCTTTGCTGGCAAAGTAATGTCTCTGCTTTTTTATTTTTTTTTTTGAATTTTTTTTCATTTATTTTTATTAGTTGGAGGCTAATTACTTTACAGTATTGTAGTGGTTTTTGCCATACATTGACATGTGTCTCTGCTTTTTAATATGCTATCTAGGTTGGTCATAACTTTCCTTCCAAGGAGGAAGCATCTTTTAATTTCATGGCTACAGTCATCATCTGCAGTGATTTTGGAGCCCCCCAAAATAAAGTCTGACACTGTTTCCACTGTCTCCCCATCTATTTCCTATGAGGTGATGGGACCAGATGCCATGATCTTAGTTTTCTGAATGTTAAGCTTTAAGCCAACTTTTTCACTCTCCTCTTTCACTTTCATCAAGAGGCTTTTTAGTTCCTCTTCACTTTCTGCCATATGGGTGGTGTCATCTGCATTTCTGAGGTTATTGATATTTCTCCCGGCAATCTTGATTCCAGCTTGTGCTTCTTCCAGCCCAGCGTTTCTCATGACGCCCGGCATTTCTGCATATAAGTTAAATAAGCAGGGTGACAATATACAGCCTTGACGTACTCCTTTTCCTATTTGGAAGCAGTCTGTTGTTCCATGTCCAGTTCTAACTGTTGCTTCCTGACCTGCATACAGGCTTCTCAAGAGGCAGGGCAGGTGTCTGGTGGTACCTCCTTAGCTTTCCCCGATTTTTCTAAGCTGTGCCCTCTGACATAACCTCTCTGCAGGTTCAGTTCAGTTACAGAGGTATTCATTCAGTCATTCACTTACTCATTCATTTACACGTACACTCATCCCAAACATTGTTTATTCACTCAGCTGCACTGAGCTTCTTATATAAACCCAATACAGCCCCCGGCAGTGGGAAACTGGCATAATGAAGATTAAGGAAGGAGCAGAGTAGACATGGAGATACATCACAGGAAGAAGTCCAGCTAAACAGATGAAATTTAAAGGATGGTGATAAGCAACTGATTGACATTCGAGAAATATAATCACAGATAACAAACAACCCAAACAAAACAAAAAGAATGTATCAAGGTTTCTTAAAAATCCTGCCAGAATTGGTTTTGGGGTTTGGGATATAATGATATAGCTGCTGCTAGTGAGGAAGTCATATGAAGTAAGATGAAATGATTTCCCTTTTTGCCTTCCTCTCTATCCTGGATCAGGAAGGATCTGACTCACTGCTAACTGCTGACGACAAAAGGGAGTCCCATGTCACCTCTTTCCTTTGAAATAGGAGGATGGAATGCTTTGGTAGAGTGGGGTTTTAGGAAAAATCTTGAATACTAAGTAAAGAATCAGCTGTCAAGACAATGGGGGAACTGGGTACAGAAAAGAAGAATGGGGACTGAACAGCTAGATGGAAGAGGAGGGCAGAATACCCTTGCCAGGCACTAACGGTCTATGGCTCTGGCAGTCAGTTTAAACAGCATGCTAGGTGATGCCCATTCAAGGACCTCTTCCACTCAGAGTTCTTTGCTGAGCAAGCCTACTTATCTTCCCTTTTGCCCCAGAGAACATCTTGGACTGAATATATCATATAGGGGTGTCTCAAGGGAAAGCAGGATATATGCACCACCCTTCTATCCTATTTCCCTTTAGTGTTACAATTTTCTGGGCTGTATAGAGATGTGGGGATGAGAAAGGAATACATTTGAAAATTATAAAATTTTAAAAAGGAACCGGGTTTCTGCCTTTTATTTTTGTTTCTTAGTGTTGTGGTGCAAATTCACACAAAGGAAATGATTCAGAATTTCAAGTAGGGTTTCTGAAATGCAAATGAAAGACAGATGCCTTCCTTTTAAAAATGAAGTTCCTAGGTGATGGATGTCAACTAAACTTATTGAAATCATCATTATGCCATTTATGCACATTAAGTCTTTATGTTTAAACTTATACAGTGTTGTATGTTAATATGTCTCGATAAAATGAAACTGAACAAAAGTGGAGTTTCAACAGTGACCTGTGACCAGGGATGCTATCATGGGATCTTAACTACCATCTACCATGGCATCACAACCTCTTGTACTGGTCTGGAATTTCAGTTTTCCAGAGATGACCTAGTGATTAGGAATTTAAAGCTTTGGGACTTAGAGACTGAGGCATGATGAAAATCTTTGAAAGTCTGAAGTCAAACTCATTATTTTAAAACTGTCATTAGGAAAGTTGTATGTGTTAGTTTGCTCATGAAAATGAAAAGAAGCACATACATAGATAAAGCTGCAACAACATAATCATTTCTCTTTAAATCAAGTACATAATAAGGATGTGCTGGAAATCATGGTGTTGAGAGTTTTCATGGAAAATTCAATAAGCTAGTTTCTGGGTGATCACAGGTAAAGAGTTTGCCACTATATGACTGGATAGGATATTTGAACCTTCCAACCTGTCCCAATCTATCTTCTCGATTCTCTCTCCCTGCTCCCCATGCTTATAGAACAGTGACTCCTTATTTTAGAAAGTCCTTATTTCTGATAGTTTCACTCTCACACCCCTGCTCTTCCCTCAAGGTCCTTCCTCCCAGTGACTGCAAGGCATTCTCTAGGCTCCCCAGTCTTCTCTCAAGTCAATCTTCTGAGCAGTTAATCCCATGTCATCCGAAACTGTGATTTCATACTTTCATGCTAATAACTCTCATGTCCTCATCTTCATTGTTCCACTCTTTATAAGCAGGGCTCTCACCTTAATATTTCTGTGGGTATTTAATTTACCATAGTTGGGCATGCAGGAGGCACTCAATAAAGAATAGTTGCATGAAAGCCACATTGAAAGAAATGAGCCTTAATTACACATTGACCATAGTACCATAAATAAGAAACAATAGAATACATTCTGCCTACCTTAGCTTTACAGTAAACTGGATGAGAGTCTTAAGTACCATTGGCCTCTGAGGGTGGGTTGGCATGCATGGCTGTCGTTCAACCACAAATGAGCTGGGGTCAAAGGAAATAGAGCGTGTCATTTGAAAACACTGAAGACATTGACAGGCTGAAAACCATAGAGTAGTAGGCTGCTGTCCTCTTATAAAATCCAAATTTTCTACACTTATAAGACATTCAAACTCCCATTAGGCTCAAATCTCTCCAAGACTTCACAGAAATAATTACCAAGAGATGGGAAATGCCTAAAGATTTCCCTAAGTAACAACAGTAAATAATTCTTAATTATTATGTTTAGGTCAAGAAGAAAAGCCCCAGTCTCTTTTTATCATAATAAACATCAAGTAGAAAGTTAATTTCATGCCATTTTTGACCTAGATATCAGGATTTCTGGTACACAGTAATATTTTTTTCTTTAGATGAGCTTATAAACATAAACATATTCTCCACCCTTCATTTCTTGAATATGTATTGATACTTGAGTAGAAATCCTTGAAATCTTTTTTCTAAAATATGAAAAATGAACTTTGGGTGGGCAGCGTGGTCACTCATGAAAAACTGGGTTAAGTGATAGAAGAAGTATTGATGAATAAACAGTGATGAGTAAAAATGTTTCTGGAACTCTCTGGAGCTTTATTCACTGCACCCTAAAGCTCACTGTCTAACACTTCTCTCCCATTCCTTCACCTGAACACCAAAAGCCAACCAGGGTGTCCTCCCAACTACACAGAACTGAAGCTGCCAGGAGGCATCTAAATGGATAACACTCGACTAACTCTCTTTTTTTAAGCTGAAGTATAGTTGATGTACAATTTGTTTAAGTTATGGGTGTAGAGCAAAGCGTTGACTTACTTCTTAAAGAGGTTGTAGATCAAGAAGGTGACTCTTTCTAGCAGATGTGCTCTTTGCAATGGGATGGGATCTCCTTCGTATGTCATTTTCGTAGATTGCTCCTCTAATTTCTCCAACTGCCTTCTGAGTTGGAACAGACTTTCTGCCAACAGTGTAAAGCTATTGAACAGTCAATGAAAAATGCAGATAGTTTTTTTCTACTAAACTCCACCATTTAAACTATTTAGCAAGTATTACTAAATAATTATTAAATTAATTGGTAATTTAATTCCGTTAGATTAGTGACAGTGTTTTTTTGTGTTTATTTTCCTTACTCAGCTTTTCTCTGAAATGCTTGATGGATGTTAACTGTTTTCAATGTTTTAAATTTTTTACCTTCAGTTTTAGACAAGAAATCATTTAGAAAATTTTGTGAATGTCTAGATTGAAATTCCTTTGTTTTTAAAGTATTTTTATGTATTTGGCTTCACTGGGTCTTAGTTGTGGCACACAGGGTCTTTAGTTGCAGCATATGGGAATTAGTTCCCCAACCAGGGATCAAATCCCGGCCCCCTGCATTGGGAGCACAGAGTCTTAGCCACCAGATCACTAGGAAAGTCCCCCCAAATTCTTTTTAATTATCTTTTTAAAAAAGTCTATTAGACACATATATTTTTAAAAGATGGTACTCACTAAAGGGCAAAGAGAGCAAATTCAAAACTTTAAAAACACATCTTATGAAGAATCTTATGTGTAAGAATACTGATGGAAAAAATAATGTGACCCCCCATATATATTTATACAAGTCCTAAGTATTAACCAAAAGATTGTCAATGGACCTTTCTGAAGAAAATTATCTGCTTAGAGTTTTACACCTTGGATCTCACTTAAGAAATGGAGGTGGCAGCTTGGGCTGGAAGTCTGGGAAAGGGGGAGATTGAAAGGCATGCAGAAAGGGCCTCCAACTAAGAGGAGGCAGAAGTCTCATCACACTTACTAAGTCCATGTGCCCTGACAGCAGCTCTTTCTAAAGTTTATTCCCCATAACATGGTAGAAAGAAGTGTCAACCCCTTACTGAATTTGGTATAAGCACCATTTCTGCTCTGCTCTCTATTCCTCCCTTTGTTATCTTGTTTTCACAACAGTGAGGTTAGTAAATCAAAATATTTCCCCAAGGAAATCAATAAATTTTTAAAAGCACCCAATTACTTTTCTTGAGAAGTAGTCCTGGAGTGCAGAGTTTTTAGTGCAAGTGTGCCCAGTTTCTATGTGTTTTCATCGCATTGGATTGCACCCCTGGAAAGCAATTTTCGATTCAATCAAAAAATTTCCTTCTTTTTCATTATATTTTCTAATTGCTCCTTCACTCAGAGAATTTTCTTTTGCACTGATGAAGGGGGAAACCCTATAAACCTCTGTTTAGTACAAAGGATAATATCTGTACATGATTGTGTGCATGTGTACACTGGCAGCGGATGCCATATTGTATTAGGCACTTGAGATTTGTCATTTATCTACAAAAACAGATCACTTTGTTAAAAACACAAAATTAATGCTTAGTTTTATGTTGACATCTTAAGATACACATTTTAAAAATGAGATAGAGTGTTTGAAGCCAGTGCTGCGCATGCTTTTCAAGAAAGTGTATTTATTGATGATTTGAAAAAAATTCATTTGAGTCTTTTAAGACTGACATATTGACATATTATATAGGAGAAAATAAGCAATTCTTATGCATTCTACAGATTTCTGTAGATGCTTTATTTTTCTCCCCAAAGGAATGGGAATTAAGAACACTTAGACAATTACATCTATTTGTATTCAAGAGTTCCAGCTGCTCATAAGCCATCAACAAGCTGAATGAACTGAGCTGAGGTCTAAGCCTGCATTCTCCAGCTCAGTGACACTGAAGCTGTGTGTGTATTTCCTGTGGTTTTCACTAGAAACTAAAGTCAGCGCGTTTTACCAGTTTTGAAGCTGGTCAAGCCCATTGTGGAGTGGACCTCCAATGCAGGCGATTTGCTGTCGCCTCTTCCAGTCTTGCAGCTCCTCCACCAGCATGCTGTTCATTAACAAGTCCGTCTCATTCACTATTTGTGTCATCTTACTCAGGGCTTCCTAAAAACAAAAGTGACTACTGAGAAGATTCTTTTGACAACACAACCGAAGTCAGTCACAATTCAATCTAGAAAACAGTCTGCCCAACCTGGGAGATAAAACTTTGGGTTAAAATTTTGACCAAATATTTTACCAAATACTACCTTCTATTTGCCATAGGACTACCTTTTCACATAATTAAATTATTGCAATTCAATAACATCATGAAGAAAAAACTATGATCACAGTTAACATTCTCATAATATCTCACAGAAGTCTCATATCATTAATATAAATATGTTGAATTTGTAACTCCTGTGACAATATTGAATCCTGTAGTCATAAAAGCCATTTATTTGCTTCTTAAAAAGCCATTTATAAATTAAATTTACATTCTTATAAATATCTTAATGCATTAATTCTTAAATGTACTGACTAAAATTTGAGCCTCTCTCTGTTAGTTTTTGGGCTTCTCAGTTGGCCCGAGTAAAGAATCTGCCTGCTAATGCAGGAGACTTAAGAGACGCAGGCTTGATCCCTGAGTTGGGAAGATCGCTGGAGGAGGGCACAGCAACCCTCTCCAGTAATCTTGCCTGGAGAACCCCATGGACAGAGGAGCCTGGCCCAGCTGTAGTTCATAGGGTCACAAACAGTCAGACACAACTCAAGCATAACACACACACACATTAGTTTTTATTACCACTTTATCTGGGTTTGGGGAAGCATAGTGGAAGAGGATAATTTTCAAAGGCTTAGGGATTAGAAGATGTGAATTTCTACCCTGGCTTGGCCACAGGCTATGTAAATTTGAGCAAGTCATTTTACTTTGCTTTCTCATCTATACAGTCAGATGAATGGACTGAATTATTTCTGAGGTTCCCCTTCTCCTTAAAATCTTAAGATAGCATGCATAAAATGTATAGCATAGATTCATTATGTACAAAAGTATTGAGCTTATCTTGGGTTAAATATTTACATATTTAAAATCTGATATATAGTTGTTTAAGTTTACAATTGATTTAGGGTGAAAATATTTGTGCTTACACAAATTCCTGCACAAAAAAGTGAAACCAAACTTATATAAATAAACTATCGATTTCAGTAACTGGTTAATTTCAGTTGTGTCTCTTTCCAAAGAGAGGTAGAATTGAAATAGAGATATTTCCCCTCTTTTAAAATATTTTATTGAGCCAGAAAAATATTCTTATTCTCCTTGGGAAGAGATGAGATTGAATATGTTCAGGATTCAGTGGACTATCCTGAAATCTACAAAATTATTTAGTATAATGTCATTTCTCATAATAGAAACTGGGACACATTTCTGCAATAAAATTTTAGTAGTCATCAAGTAATATCTTAATTATACATATACAGTAGAACCCATCTCAGCATATTAAGTACAGCAACTAAAACAGTCATGTCTGAAATAATGGCAAATAAAAACTGGGTAAAATGTTCACCTTGAAATTAATGGTAGCTATAGTATAGGTCTGCCTCCAATGCAGGAGACCCGGGTTCAATCCCTGGGTTGGGAAGATCCCCTGGAGAAGGAAATGGTAACCCACTCCAGTATTCTTGCCTGGAGAATCCCATGGACGGAGGAGCCTGGTAGGCTACAGTCTACGGGGTCGCAAAGAGTCAGACACGACTGAGCGACTTCACTTTCACTTTCTTCTATAGTACAGGTACCACATGAGCAGAATAAATAGACTCTAGAGAGAGTCTGATTTGTAAACTTAGGTAGAGAAGCATGGCAAACAGTATGATACTCGTCCTAGAAACACTGCATAAATGGAATTGATAAAATCAAAGAGCTTCATTTCAGTAGGACTAGATGCAGAAAAAGGAGAAAAGTAGACAAAAGGCCAAATTAGAGTTCTTCACTAGCCTTTCTTTTGAAGTCCAGGCTGTTCAGCATTTCCTGCAGAGTTAGAACTTCCTGATTCATTAGGGCACTGTTCTTGTCACCCTGGTCTGTGAAGAAGAGATCAGATTTAGAGCCCTCTCCAAGGAAAAGGTCTCTGTCCTGAAAGCCAAGCTGGCTGTATCCTGCCACCCTAAGATCCAGGATGTAAGAGCAGAAATGGGGCCATTAGTGATGAGCTTGGAAGTAAATCCCTGACTGCTCATATTGCCAGGAAGGATTACATCCAAGCATGCCAGAGATGAACTCTATCTTATAGACCTTGAGAGAACACCATTCTTCACAGTATTCCTTTTAGGGGCCGGGAGAGAGGAGATACAACGTTTTTATAACAGATTCTTCATTAGATCATCTCTACGTTGATAATGACCTTGGCTGGTTGGCATGTGTAAGAAAAGAAGGGGTCTTTGTGCCCATGATTAAATCATATTGACCCCTCCTGATGTCTTGACTCAATCTCCTGCAAGGGTTGTACTTTTATACACAGTCTCATGAACTAATAATGACTAAATCCTTTAATTTCTCTTTTTCTTTGCAAAACAAGCTAGACTCACAGTGAAACCAGAAGTGGGAGTTGCAAATTAAGAAAAATCTCTGGCTGAAAAAACCCCAAATGATTTATCCTCTTAAATGGAAAAAGTACAAGAAACATCATATTGTTTAATTTTAACTTAAAAATGTGTTGGTATATAGTAAGTGACTATTTATACCAACTGTTCATGTATCTAAATGAAGGCCTAACTGTTCATATATCTAAATGAAGGCCTGGAACACTGATAGGGCTTCAGTAATTGTGAAGAAGAGGCTCTTGAACAATGCTGTGGCAAATTTCTCCACAAAATAGCACTGGTCTCCAAGTATTTCTGGCTGTATTAATTCACAAATTCACTAACTCCTAGATCCCATGTATAGCACACTCTTGCTTAGACAGCATTTTATCAACTCAAAACTTAATTAGCTAATACTTTTCATTCTTCACCAGCAAGGATATAACTTGTTTCCCATGTATCTTTCATTTCACTTAAAACATTTCCTTTCACTTATAACCAATAAAATAAATACTTGGTGATTAAAGTGATAAAATAATCATTTTTATTCTTCATACTGCTTATGAAGTACTGAAAGATATTAAAGTAACTAATTGTAACATAAGTTCAAAATAATGTTATTGTTATAATGTATTTTATTGTATTCTAATTAATAAAATTGGTAGTTCACATATGAAATTTAGAGTGAGGCTGCTTTCAATGAACTGTAATGGTTGATTAAATGTGCAGTTGTTCTAAACCTTTTTAAGGTCATGGACCCCTTTGATAATCTGGTGAAACCTGTGTTGTGTGAATTTCTCCAAAGGAAAAAAATTTGTACATACAAACAATTATGCATGCACAAAAACTGTACACACAATTGTGCATACAAATTCATGAACATACTTATAATCATAACATAATAATAATCAACATTTCATGGGAGTCAAGATATTCTGAAGGTGCCAGGAGAACATGTCACATCTCACCTATGCCAGGAAAAACTAATATCCTCTCTTTTAAATATTAGATAGGAAGTTGATAAGCATTTGATCACAATCATCCATATTACTTCCTTCCAGATAAATTTTAAGCTAGCATTTCAATAGTTAAGGATGATTTTGTAAATCATCTATAAAAAGAATTTATATCTAATGTGTTTTTAAAAATTATTTTAAAATAATTTTAGAATTGCTAGAAGTTACGAAAAATAGTATAGAGTTCCCATATAGACTTCACACAGCTTCCTCTAATGTCTTACATAACCATAGTACAATGGTCAAAGCCAGTAGATTAACACTGGTACAGTCCTATTAACTAATCTAGACCTGATTAAAATTTCTCTAATTGTTCTATTAATTGCAGCACACTTTTAGTGACCAATCTATTATTACTTGTAAATCTTAGATCTTTGCAAATATTCTCATTCTTTCCTTACATTTCTTTAAAAACACCTAATTGTAAACAACCTCAATATTTAACCACAAAGAAATAGTGAAATAAATTGCAGTGTCCTTACATTTGGATATTTATATAATTATTGAAATTATGTGTGTGAAGATTTTTTTTAATGTGAGGAAATATATAAAATAAAAGTTTAGCTTAAAATACTATTCAAAAACTACATGCAAGATGATTTCATTTTTTGTAAATAAATCTCTGTGGATGTATTTTGAACATGTAGGCAAAGGCTGGAAGAAAATATACTAACATTTTAATGGTGTTATATACCTAGATAGCAGAATTTTGTGTGATTTTTAAATTTTGTAATTTTTTTCTACTTTCCCTACAGTGAATAACATTTCTACTTTTAATTTTAAAAATTATAGTAAAAAACTCACCTAGAGATAATATAGTAATTTCCTGATCATAATAGACAATTATTATTCCTTTTCTTAGTTGTAATAACAATATTTTGATTCTACAGGAAAACGTTCTTAGCTTTTGGAGAACCATTCTGATATAGGGGTTATTTCTCATGAGCTTTATAATTTGAATGGTTGGTGAAAAATACATATTTATATGAAGAGAAAAGGAGGAAGTAAACTAAATTCTCTTCTCCTGCATCCTCTCTTCAAAAAAAGGAGATTAATTTATCAATTATTTCAGGAAAGAAGAAACCCTAGTCATGTCCCTTTGTGGAATTGTAGACAAAACAAAAACTTACCCATTGTCTGAATTGTTTTATACCTGTAATCAAATTCATCTTGTAGATCTTCTAAATATTTGGTGTCTTGTTCTGTCATCTTTTTACAAAAGAAAACATACTCTGTTGTTGCAATTAATGGCGCCAATGAAACAATACCATCCATTATCAGTATTTCAAAATACACTGTTTAGTGCTTCCAATCTACAGTAATATCCCAAACTAATTATATATTATAGAACCACAATTTCTAAAGAGCTAATTCCCATGAAAACAGAATAGCTCTGGAAGAACCAGACTGAAGTTGCTCTTCCATTTTCTCTTCCTGAGTGTTTGCAAATTTCAGCATCATGTCTCTCATTTCTCAGTAAATTCCAAATGATGCTAACATCTTTTTCGTATAATGGATACTTTATCCACTTAGCTCCACATAGCTCTGTATTAATGTACCAACTATCTTTTTGTTTAAAGTCTCCTTTATCAAAGGATATAGTTTATGACAATACAGTCTAAAATTTTTCCTCTCTACCTCTTAGAAAATATTTATGCCTCCTCTGTGTCTCCTCTTCATTTCTGTCTTTGAGATTTTTGCTTTTACTCTTCCCCAAATCTAGTGATGTTTTCTGCTCAGACATAAAGATGTCAGAATCTAAGCTAAAGGCTTTTCATATAGTATTAAATCTCATGTAGTCCTCCCAAACAGCCTGTTAGAGTGGTTATCCTTACTTCTATAGATGAAGAAGCAGAGGCTTGGAGATGTAAAGTAACTTACTTGCCTGAAGCCACATGGCTTCTCACTGATAGAGACTGGTGTGATTCCACTTTTCAGTAAATTGAAGTTCAAAGCTTTCCCCAAAGAAATCTTTTCTAATATGAACATAGTGTGTGAGAGATATTTATCTTATAACAAAGTGCCCCATGATTTCTGTACACGGTAACTTTGGGCACACAAGAGAAGGTGCATAGAACGGGGGCCACTGCTCACCTTTTCTACCATCTCTAAGAGACCACTCACCTGCACACTGTTTTTAATGGCGGCCACTTTGTGCTCCACATTCCTCTGTCTTTCTGAAACTGAAGAACTTTGTAAGGATTTCTCCAGAGGTCCCTGGAAAAACATTTTGAAATTTCAACATATTAAAAAACATTTTTTATATGGACCATTTTTAAAGTCTTTATTGAATTTGTTACAATATTGCTTCTTTTTTTTTTTTAATGTTTTGGCTTATAGGCTGCAAGGCATATGGGATCTTTGCTCCCTGACCAGGGATCAAACCTGCACCCCCCCCCTGCATTGGAAGGCAAAGACTTAACCACTGGACTGCCAGCAAAATCCCTGAAACTTCAACATATTGATGAAACAGGCTTATGATGAATGTAGTATATGTAATATACTTTGAACTGAGGTCTGGATCAGTATGATATGCAATACTCTACAGCCATTAAAAACCATGCTGCAGAAAAATATTTAATGACGTACGTGTGTGTGTGCTAAGCTGCTTCAGTCATGTCTGACTCTTTTCGACCCTTACAGACTGCAGCCCACCAGGCTCCTTTGTCCATGGGATTTCCCAGGCAAGAATACTGGAGTGGGTTGCCATTTCCTCCTCCAGAGGATCTTCCCAACCCCAGGATCGAACCTGGGTCTCTTGCATCTCTTGCAGTGGCAGGTAGGTTCTTTACCACTAGCGCCACCTGGGGAGCCCTTAAGGACAGATGAGTAGTGTTAAAGTATTAAGAAATAGAGCAAAATTATAAGACACTATGTTTGTGATCTTTGTTGCTTGTGTATGTATGTATTTACTTATAAATATCTAGATATATGTATAGATATGTAAACTCAAGCACATGTGATTGGAAGAATACATACACCAAAATATTATCATTTGTTATCTTTGAACAGTGAAATTACAGATGATTTTACGGTGAAAATTTTTTTCCTATTTTTCTACATCAGACCCATGTGACTTTTGAAATTCTATAAAATGTGAAACTACATTAAGTTGTACTTGAATTCAGAATTAGGGATGTTGAACCAGCCAGGATGAAATTTATTTTTATATTGGAACAAACAGAGTTTACAAAGAATATGTAAACTGTTAGCCTGGTTAAGTATTATTGGAAAGACTAACCAGCTACTCCAAGCCATGTTTCCTGGCCACTCTAATAACCTATCTGAGTTTGTTCTTTAGATATAATGTTTACGTAGATGTCTGAGTTCAGAGAATGTCCAGAAACCCTTCACCTTACACTTGGATAGGGAGGTATGATTAGAAAGAGTGACGACTAAATAGAAAATGAGTCCCAGAACCTCAAGTGGAACCCAGGTGCTTAACTTTCAATGAAATGTTCTTTCAACTACATCACATTCTTCAGATGATTTGTAAAATTCCCTCTCTCTCATTTTGGCTCCAGTTATTTCTCTCCCTGTGTGTGCATCTCTATGTATTGTCTATTGCTTTGAAGTTTACAAACCAGTGCTTCTTTTGTGGTAGTATGTAGTACTAGAAGATTGCTTGAGGAATGATTTTGATTAGCATCTATTCAAATAAATGTTTCTAACTTGGCTGATACCTGATATATGAAGAGAACAATAACAACAATACACACTCACACACACATATATATATAATGACTAGAGATAAGAGGGCTACCAAAAAGGACAACTGAGAATATATGAAAATGTCATATATTAGTAATAGAATCTTAATTTTCATCCAAATTTTCACTGAATCAAACTATGTTTACTTTAGAAACTTACTAACTTTAGATTTTAAAATTAAAGGTGATATCATTCTTATTCACATCTAAAAAATAAGAGTAAGTTGTTAAAACCTCATAGTTCTCTAGAAACAACCATAAACTAACAGCAAGAAAATTTGAGAATTTTTAATAGTTGAAAAAAAGATACTTTTGTTGGATCTTCAAAAATAAATACAGTAGTGTGAATCACTAAATTATGCAGCATGACATTTGGAAACTTGATTATCTACATGTTCTTTCCTTTTTAAATGGAGTATTCCCAAGGCCTTCATTAACTCCTCTGCTTATTTTTGATGGGGACTCTGAATTCACTCAGTATAGTGGGATAAAATGTTCTCTAAAATATGGCAGGGCAGAGCACACTCAAACAGACAAGAAGTACTTATGGAGTTTCTGTAAGACAAAATTCCTGTTTATGGAACAGTTGGGCCTGTGGTGGAGCAAGCTGGGGAATACTGAAGGGCTTCAAGCAAGACCGTCCCTGAGCATAAACATGCTGAAAGGAACAGAGCCTGGCTGGCACGCAGGAATTTATCCAGGAAATGCTTACTCTGTCCGCAGCCGGTGCCGTAAGACCACAGACCAGAGTGAGAGCAGTGGGAACAGAAAAGAACATATAGATGAGATTCCAGGGACAAACTCTGCAAAGACTTGGTAGTTATCTCAGTAAGAAGGCAGAGAAAAGCAACTATTCAAAGATGATCCCAAGACCTTGATTCCAATTGGATGAACAGATGATGGCACCATTAATATAGATAGAAGAAGACAGCTGGAAAGAAGATTAGAATTTCTGTTTTAGAAAAATTGAGTTCTGGGTGAAAAGATTGCAACTGGAGAAAATATTACCTGAACAGGCATGTTGGCAGCAGCCAATATTCTCCTCTCTTCCCTTAAACAATTTGAAATGACCACAGCTACATGCATTGGGTTTCCATGAAATTTTCCCTGAAAAAAATTGAACAGAAACAACATAAAATCTTAAATATATACATCGCTATTTGAAGATTAAAATAATCTACCAATAAGTATGTGAAATTGTTTGGGATTTGTTTCAACTATCTATTCTATTATAAAGCCACAGAAACTTATATTGTGAGTGTAGACATCTACGTAATATATTGTTCTGTCTCCAAAAGTTATTCTTAATGATTAAAAATACTTTTTGAGCACCTCTGTAGGAAAGGCTCTGAACACACATTCAGAAGGATTGGTTTACTTTGGGCTTAGGATAAGTTCTACAAGAGTTATTTCTTTGTAAATTGTTATTAGGAACCATGGTGGTCCCAGCTGTTCATTTGTTAATCCTGTACTTCGTGACTTGTTTAACGCATTGTTTTTGGTCCCTGTTTGGTGGTCTTCATATCAACTAGCTCATAATTATGTCAGTATGCTAGAGCAACAATTCCCAGGTGGCTCAGATGGTAATGTGTCTGCCTGCAATGCAGGAGACCCAGGTTCGGTCCCTGGGTCAGGAAGATCCCTTGGAGAAGGAAATGGCAACCCACCCCAGTACTCTTGCCTGGAAAATTGCATGGATGGAGGAGCCTGGTAGGCTACAGTCCATGGGGTTGCAAAGAGTCAGACACGACTGAGTGACTTCACTTTCACTTTCATTTTTATGACATCTAAGCATATACATGTTTTATTACCAATGCTAACGGTGCAGATTTTGTAAACTGGTAGCCCGTGGGCCTAATTCAACCATAAGGTATGTTGTGTAAGTTGAAATATTGTAATTCCTTCAGGGTAGCATGTACTACCCAAAATTGCCATAATATCCATCACTGAGTGACTCAGGCACTCATTTCCTTTACCTGCTAGGCTCCCATAGGTGTCTGTGTTTTCTTGGTTTACAGGACTAATTTGAACAGCATCATTTTAGTCAATAGTGTCAAACCTTGTTACTAGACCTCTCCATGGCAGGATTAACAGGAAGCACAATAAATGTAAACAAATGCATTTATTTTTTTATTTAGTTTCCTTCCCTGTCCTCTCTGAACAAGGTGCTACTTATCCACAAAATGGCCAAAAGATCAACAGTAGAAAAGATAAAATAACAAATGACAAAGTGGAAAATTAATAATCAAAAGTAGATTGTATAGACTAGTAAATCAAAGGGTATTTCAGGGAAAGAAATGAGGTTATTGTTTGTAAACATTTTTATGGCCTTGACCATAAAATTACTACAATGTTATTAGATGATGCTTTCTAATTAGCATTTCTATTGGTAAAGTTAGGGTAAACACCAAGTATCTGGTTTCATATTCTAATACTTTCAAAACATTTTTCCCCTTTAAAATCAGAAAACTCCAAAAGAAAAAAACAAAAATGAATTGACAAAAACTCTTAAGAAATTAAAATTATCCTGTTCATTAAGCTGGGATACCAAAAATTCTGATTTCTGCATGCTAACAATTTCAGATTCTCCTTAGTTTGAATTTATTCCTGTTTTAAAATGTTCCTATCTATTGATTTTTCCCCATATACTTTCTATTGAACTCTCCAAGAAAAGCTTTGTTTTCTCATTTTGCCCTTATTTCTAAAATATTCCACTGAAAACAATTAAGGGTTTCTCCCAGGACTAGTTTGGAGGCTCTGTTATTTATGTTAAGTTGAAAGATTTTTCCATTCAAGATCAGGAGTTCCTCTAAAATCCTAAGAATCACCACTATTTGTTTTTCTCAATGTTGTAGAAGTTCTTCATTGTTGATCATTTAGATACTATCTTTCATCATTTCTCAGCTCCTTTGTCTAAATTTCTTTCTTTTTTTTCCTACTTAGACTTCTTTTACCTTCCCTTTTACATTTCAGTTTCCCCACTGTGAGGTTACATTAGTCATTTTTTTTCTGCTTTGTTAAGAACAGAGAATCACCATGTTTTTTACCCAGGCTATCTTTTCACTTTCCTTTTGTATTTTCCTAAACCTTTATCTCACTTAAATACATGAGATGAAAACATCTTATGGAAAATTGATTATTATAGATTCAAAACAAAATTAGCACTTTTTAAAATGATCAGGTAAATTTAAAAATTTTATTTTTTATTGAAGTATTGTTGATTTACAATGCTGTGTTAGTTTCAGGTGTATAGCAAAGTGATTCAGCTGAGTGTGTGTGTGTGTGTGTGTGTGTGTGTGTGTGTGTTACCAAAAGATGTAGTTATGTTCACCTTTTAGTAGTTACTGTGTATAGGGGCCACGGACACTCCTCCTCCCAGAAAGCCACAACAAAAATCAGACACAGAACAGCAGGAAGCCCACCCCTAAGAGCATGCTGGGGGCAGGAGGGAAGGCAGGGAGATCGCCCTTCTCCCAGTTGTGAGTTTCTCTTACGTGTGTGCTGTGTGCTCCGTTGCTCCGTCGTGTCCAGCTGCTCGCAGCCCCCATGGACTGTAGCTCCCCAGGCTCCTCTGTCCATGGGGGTTCTCCAAGGCAAGAATACTGAAGTGGGTTACCATGCCCTCCTCCAGGGATCAAGCCCAGGTCTCCCACATTGCAGGTGATTCTTTAGCGTCTGAGCCACCAAGTTGGAGGGAGGAAGGGAAATTACCCTTTTTCTAGTGTGTGTCTGTTTCTCTTATGTATAGGTATTGCAAATACTTTCTATCTCTGGCTGTCTTTTCACCATCTCTTAGTGTCAATAAAGAGAAGTTTTTAATTTTAGTGAAGCCAAATTTATTAATTCTTCTGTTTATGGTTAGTTTTTTACGACTTAATCTTTCCCTAATCTACAGCCATGGAGACTTTTCCCTATATATATATTGTAAGCCTTTAGAGTTTTTCCCTAATTGTAATTCACTTGGGGCTTATTAATATGAGTGGTTCCTTTCACTTTTCTCTACATGAATATTAGTTCCAACAATATTTATTGAACATTCTAGTTTTTCACCACTGCTGGGTGAACTGTCATAAACCAAGTGCCCACATATGGATGGGGTGGTTTCTGACTCCATTCCACCTTATGGTTCTATCTGCTTTATCAACAGACCATCTTAATTACTAGGGTTGTATAACAAGTTTTTTGATGTCAAGTATAATAGGCTTTCTCTGCATTTTCACATAAATTTTAGAATCACCTCATCAAGCTACAAACACACACACACACAACCCTGTTGAGAATCTGAATGGCACTAAATCTTTAGGTACTTGGTATCTTTATAATTGTGTTCTAATCGATTTATTTAGGTCTTCTTTAATGCCTCTCTATTAAGCATTATATCTTCCCACAGAGATCTTACACAATTTTGTTAGTTTATTTCTATGTAGTTGGTATTTTTGATAATGGATAGTATCTTTCTTTCTTAAGTGTTTTCACTAGTATGTAGAAATATATTTGACTTTTATATATTGACTGAATCCAGCAACTTTGCTAAATTCCAATAATTCTAATAAGGTACTTATAATATCTCTTACCAAGTATAAAAATTTATCTGTAAATTCTTTTGGATTTTTCTGCAAATACGAATCAAATCTTGTCTGACTACTGATAACATTTTTCTCTTTTCCTTTATCTAATTTCCATCAGAATTTCACCTTCTCATTATGACTTGTTTACAAATGCATTGGTTAATTTCCAAACATAGGGTTTTCTATTATCCTCTTAACTAACTGTTATAGATTTTTTAAAGTCTGATCAGAATAGATTTTTGAATGACTTCAGTCACAAAATTCACTGAGAATTGTTTTGTGGCCCAGCATATGGACTTTCTGTAAATGTTCCATGTGAGCTTGTAAAGAATGTGAATTCTGCAGTTGTTGGACGAAAATGTCTCATACAAGTTCATTAACTTAACTTTAATTGTTTTGTTCAAATTTCTGTATCCTTGCTGATTTCTCTCTGCCTCATTAATTTTATCAAATATTGAAAAAGGCATGTTAAAATCTAGTTTGTGAATTATTCTTCTTGTGGTTCTTTCATACACATTCATACTTGTTATAAATTACTAGTCAAATCTTTCATTACTATGAACTGATCTTTAAGAATGCTTTTTGCCTTGAAACAAAAATATAATATAGGCCTAGAAGTGGGATTGCTGGATCATATGGCAACTCTATTTTTAGTTTTTGAAGGAAACTCCACACTGTACATACTGTTCTCCATAATGATTGCACCAATTTACATTCCCACCAACAGTGTAGCAGGGTTCCGAAAATGGATCCTTAAAAGGATCAAGAGTGTGAGTTTGGATTATGAAAAGCAGTGTAATTGATAACAATTAAACACGTATTTTAATTTTTCCTCAGTGGTATCATGCTGTAAATTAAGGGCATTCTGTTCAAAGGCAGCAGGAAGTTTCTGGTAAATGTATATTGTACATCTTAATGACAGTCCTGTGCAATGCATGATTCATTTCCTCCAGCCTGCTATTGTGCTATTTTATTCATCTATTGTGAGGCATTTGATGATTTCTCTTGCCACTGTTGCAGTGTCTATGATAGGCAATCCTTTTGCATGAGTCTCAAAAATAAAATATAATACAACTTCTAATAGTGGGCATCTTCCTCCCTTTCTTATATCTTATAAAGTACTTTATTGTTGCTTTCTAAGAAAACACGGAATTTAGGACCATCCACCTAGTGACAATTAACTTGCTTAACAAATATCAAATTTATGTGTTGCTGATTTTTTCCTGTCCCATTCTCCATTTGAGCAAACTCCAGGAGATGGTGAAGGACAGAGAAGCCTGGCATGCTGTAGTCCAGGGGGTCACAAGGAGTCAGATACCACTGAGCAACTGAACAACATTCCACATACATGAAAACTGTTTGTTTCAATCCTAAATCACAGTATTATATTAATGACACTTAAACAGCAATTAAATTCAATGTCTTGTTATCAACAGTGCACATAGTTCAACCAAAGTGACATGAACAGCTATGACTTAATTGTACATCACAGGAAATGGCCATAACATTGTGACTGCTACCTGATGGTTGTAACTAGAGATGCTATTGATCAGAAGATGCATTTTGATTTCAGAGACGTTAAAATGCAGGAAAAAGTGTCTTAGAATCGATGTGCTCAGTTGCTCAGTCGTGTCCGACTCTCTGTGACTCTGGACTATAGCCCGCCAGGCTCTTCTGTCCATGGAGTTTTCCCAGCAAAAATACTGGAGTAGGTTGCTGTTTCCTCCTCCATTAAAATCAACAAATGTGCTATTTTATTATTTTTGCTGCTTTTGGCTAAATTCCTTGGCTTTCCTTCAAATTCTTCTTCTAGTGCCTTCCATTTAATTTGTAAATTTGATTGTCACTAAAGAATGACTAGTTTCTCTGCTCTTTTTCTCCCAGATAGTCCAAAGAGTACCAGAGTCAGAGGTAAAGGAAGTGATGAGGCTGCTCAAAACGATATCCTTCATTTGGGTGGCATGAAATCTGAGATTTCATCGCTAGACTTTCAGTCTTCCCAAGGATCTCCTTTAAAATGCAAAGACATAAGGGAGAGTTAACATACTGCATTTACGTAATTCCCTCTGCACTGTGAAGGATTTATCAGATGTGCTCTCTGGCTGCGGGGACCTGGCGCCTGAAGGCTGAGTGTAATGGATTCCAGGACAAATAAAAGGGGAAGTTTCAGGACTGCCTTGAAAGAAGGAGGCACAGTAACTAAAGGGGATGGAGGATTCTGAATAAATGGGTAACCAACAACTGTCTGAGCCTGGGTTTCTCTAGAAGCTAACCCTGAGACAAAGATGCCAGTGCAAGAAGCATAACTGAAAGTTCATCCCCAAAAGCACGGTATGGGAGTGGGTCAGTGAGATGAGGAAGAGAAGGCATCCAGTAAAGGGTGCGCCACCCAGCCATTGGCTCAGATGGGCTGGAAACCCCCAGGATAGGGTAGAACACATGCCTTAGAGTTATTTGGGCTTCCTAGGTGGTACCAGTAGTAAAGAACCTGCTTGCCAATGCAGGAGACAAATATAAGAGACGTGGGTTCAATCCCTGGGTCAGAGAGATTCCCCTGGAGAAGGAAATGGCAGCCCACTCCAGTGTTCTTTCCTAGAGAATCCCATGCACAAAGGAGTCTGATGGGCTATGGTCGATAGGGTCTCAAAGAGTCAAACATGACTGAAGTGACAGCACGGCACAGATTTATCTATTCCAGGGCTTTGGGAACTGGAGTATTTTTATATCAGCTCTTGTCATTACTAGCCCTAAAGCAAACACCCACAGATGCTGGCACTTTGAAGTCCACTTGACTGAACTAAAGCCATAAGGCCCAAGGGGCTATGGGCAGGGCAGCCCCTATCTCTGCTCTACCAGCTCTCCTCCTAACATCAGTTTGAGATATTTTTGATTTCTTATTTTTTTAAACTACCTGCAACCACACTACAGTCAAATGCTGATATTTCTTCTTTTATGGTATCTCTGAGATATGAAGCAGTTATTTCCAACTACTGGGTAAAATGTTTTCATTCATGTTTTTATTGGCAATCTGCAATCTACTGCACACTTCTGGCTGCCAGCTCATACTCTCCCCTTTTATCATCCTGAATACTGCTGTTAAATCATGTTTATCCCTGCTCCTTACCAGCATCAAACACACTGGCCATGACAACACACTCTCAGCTTCAGCTTATTATTATTTCCTTCTCTTTGTTCTGAGTACATGATTTTTCTTAAAGGCTTTTCCTAAGATTTCCTCACTAGAATTATAAGGATATATCTAAGGTGAAAAAAAAAATACTAAATTGAAGAAGAGTTAATCCAGTTGTCTTAAGGCTGACTTAGACTGGCCAGTCTAACAGATTTAAAAAGCAATTCTCTTTCATGATAATTAAAACAATAATGAAGTACCACTCCACATCTGTCAGGTTGACACTGACCACACCAAATGCTGGTGAAGATACAGTGCAACAGAACTATCAAATGTGGAAGACACTTTGGCAGCTTCTTACAAAGTTAAAAGCACCTTTATCATACAACCCAGAAGTCCTGCTCCTAGGAAATTACCCAAATGCATTAAAAGTTTATGTTCACATAAAAATCAGCAAATGTTTATAGAAACATTATTCATAATTATTAAAACTTGGAAGCAACTAAGATGTCTTTGAATGGGTGAGTGGATAAACTGTGGTTCATACTTGCATGAGGGCTTCCCTGGTAGCTCAGATGTTAAAGTAACTGCCTGCAATGCAGAAGACTCAAGTTTGATCCATGAGTTGGGAAGATCTCCTGGAGAAGGAAATGGCAATCCACTCCAGTATTCTGGCCTAGAAAAATTCCGTGCTAAAAATAGGAGCCTGACGGGCTACAGTCCACGGGGTCACAAGAGTCAGAAACGACTTAGCAACTAAACCACCACCACATTTCTATGATGGAATATTATTCGGTGATAAAAAGAAATGAGCTGTCAAGCTACACAAAGACATGGAGGAAACGGAAACATATTACTACAAGAATACTGTAAGGCAAAACTGTGGAGACAGTAAAAAGATCAGTGGCTGCCAGAAGTTTGCAGGGTGGGGTAGAAGGATGAATGGGGGGGAGCACAGGAGATTTTCAGGGCAGTGAAACTCATCTGTACGATACTGTAATGGTGGACAGATGGTATGAGGCATATGTTAGAACTCAAAAACCCGGGTAACACAAAGAACAATGGGTAATGCAAGATATGAACTTTATCTAATAATAATGTATTATTGGTTCATCAGTTACAACCAATACACTACACTAATAATGCAAGATGTTAATAACAAGGGAAACTCGGGGGGCGGGCAGGGGGGAGAGGCTAAGGTATGGGAACTCTGTACTGTCCACTCTATTTTTCTGTGAACCTAAGACAGTTCTAAAAAAAATTTTAAAGTCTATTTTTAAAAACCATCATTCAGAAGTCACAGTTTTCACATATCCTTATGCTTTTCTTTTGACCAAGAAAGAGAAAATTCAAATGACTAGAGTTGCCTGCCTCTGTTGTTTCGGTCAGTCAGTCAGTTCAGTCGCTCAGTCATGTCTGACTCTTTGCGACCCCATGAATCGCAGCACGCCAGGCCTCCCTGTCCATCACAAACTCCCGGAGTTTACTCAAACTCATGTCCATTGAGTCGGTGATGCCATCTGACCATCTCATCCTCTGTCGTCCCCTTCTCCTTCTGCCCCCAATCCCTCCCAGCATCAGGGTCTTTTCCAATGAGTCAAATCTACACATGAGGTGGCCGAAGTACTGGAGTTTCAGCTTTAGCATCAGTCCTTCCAGTGAACACCCAGGACTGATCTCCTTTAGGATGGACTGGTTGGATTTCCTTGCAGTCCAAGGGACTCTCAAGAGTCTTCTCCAACACCACAGTTCAAAAGCATAAATTCTTTGGTGCTCAGCTTTCTTCACCATCCAACTCTCACATCCATACACGACCACTGGAAAAACCATAGCCTTGACTAGACGGACCTTTGTTGGCAAAGTAATAATGTCTCTGCTTTTTAATATGCTATCTAGGTCAGTCATGACCTCCCTTCCAAGGAGTAAGCATCTTTTAATTTCATGGCTGCAATCACCATCTGCAGTGATTTTGGAGCCCCCAAAATAAAGTCTGACACTGTTTCCACTGTTTCCCCATCTATTTGCCATGAAGTGATGGGACCAGATGCCATGATCTTAGTTTTCTGAATGTTGAGCTTTAAGCCAACTTTTCCACTCTCCTCTGTTGTTTAGTTGGCTTTAAATTCTCTTGAGAGTCCCTTGGACTGCAAGGAGACCAAACCAGTCAATCCTAAAGGAAATCAGTCCTGAATATTCACTGGAAGGACTGATGCTGAAGCTGAAACTCCAATGCTTTGGCCACCTGATGTGAAGAACTGACTCATTGGAAAAGATCCTGATTCTGGGAAGGATTGAAGGCAGGAGAAGGGGACAACAGAGGATGAGATGGTTGGATGGTATCACTGACTCGATGACATGAGTTTGAGCAAGCTCGGGGACAGGGAAACCTGGCGTGCTGCTGTCCAGGGGGTTGCAAAGAGCTGGACACAACTGAGCTACTGAACTGAACTGAAATTTTCTCATCATCACAAAGATTTTCTTAATAAAAGAGAAATGAGGTATAAATTCTCCATGGATACAAATTATTAATGCCCCATTTCTATTTATGCTAATAATGATACATACATCTTAAATGAACTTAAAATTAACTGTAGATGCATAGTTTGTCTTGGTTTACTTTTTATTTTTGTGTTGGTTTATTTTTTAAATAAAGGCATCAGACTTAAATTCTGAGCCTATTTTGGCACCATGTTCTGTGTCTGTGAAGGCTTAGCTTATCCTAGACAACTGCTACATGAAGCGGTGGGAAAGTTCTCTATATAAAGTCAGGGGAACCTGAGTTTGTGGTTGTCACTAGCTGTGTGACCTTAGGCAAGATACTTCTTAACCTTCATTACTCTAATTGTTCCTTAAAAGTGAAAGTGAAGTCACTCAGTGGTGTCCAACTCTTTGCGACCCCATGGACTATAGCCTATCAGGCTCCTCCATCCATGGAATTTTCCAGGCAAGAGTACTGGAGTGGCTTGCCATTGCCTTCTCCAGGGGATCTTCCTGACCCAGGGATCAAACCTGGGTCTCCCACATTGTAGGCAGACACTTTACCATCTGAGCCACCTGGGAATTGCTTCTTAGTCAGCTGAGATAACAATACTGGTATCAGAGAGTCATTGTGAGGGGCATGCCAGACAAGAAAGAGCTTTGTAACTTGTGCATGCTCAGTTGCTTCAGACTCCTTGCGACCGCACGGACTATAGCCTTCCAGGTTCCTCTGTCCATGGCATTCTCTAAGCAAGAAGACTGGAGTAGGTTACCATGCACCCCCTCCAGAGGATCTTCCCAACCCATGGATCAAACCCTCTTTTCTTCTCCTGCATTGGCAAGCAGGTTCTTTACCACTAGTTCCACTTGGGAAGCTTGTAAAGCATGTAACTTATAAAGTGCTCTAAAAAGAGAAGAGGGTTTTTTTATGTTGTCTCATGGGGGTGTTAGAAGAGTTTAAAGACCATAAATGGTAAATCAATGAAAACAAGATAAAAATCTTCCTATTAGTTTCACAAAAAGGAAGAAAACTGACTAAAAAGCCAATAAAGACCAATTGTTTTCTGGGAAATATATTTACATGAATATAAAAGAAACTCCAGAAAAAGATAGACTATGTATTGGGGATTTTCAAAACATTAAAGAGCAGGGACTTTCCCAGCATTTCTTTAGGATTAACTTGCACATGTGCACAAGTACACAGCTGCTTTAAATTTAAAAAACCAACTCATACAAGCTAGCAATAAGACATAATAATACAGTGCTCCCACCTGAGCATAATTCATAAAACCTTTGGAAGAAAATAATACTACGTTTTCTAAGCAAATAGAAAGGCTTGAGAAGGAACATGATAAACTCTCATTAATGATCATCCTTGGGGAAATGAGATTGGGGGGGGCTGGATACTTTCATTTTATCTCTATTCTTTGATATTGTTGGAATTTTAAAGATATTTAAGCATGTGTTACTTTAATGATTAAAACAAAACAAGTAGTGCTAAATCACTCATATATGCTCCATACCAGATCTTTCTCTTGGCTTGATTTAGGCAGAGGTTTTTGTAAAAGATGAATGTTGGTTTTGAAAATGTGTCATTCAGGTGAAAAGAGAAAAAAAGGAGAGTCAGAGTCTAGTTAGATCACTATAATGACTAAATTTCAATGCTGTTGGGGAACTCACAGTCTTGTAATTAAGAGAGAAATGAATTGCTTAATTCAAAGTGACAGGAAGAGAACAAGGTAGATGCTAACAAACTCTACTTATCATTTATATGTTTGAACATAACAATACTAGAACCTGCCATTTACTGAATACCTCTTATATGTAGGGTGCATTTATAAAAGCATTATAAAAGCTGACAATAACAGGACAATAGTCCTGTTAGGAAGCCCAGAGGTCACGTTATTTGTGAACGGCACTGAACTCTAAAGTTAAGGCGAAGGAGTGCTTCAAAAAACAGGTGTATCTCGTTCTATAAACCATCACCTTTCCAAATCACTACTGTCTTTTTAAAAATGCATTTCTCATTTAACTGGACCCCTTCAGTCACAGTTGCATTCAATTTTACTCTCCCTGGAAATTATCTTTATAATATTTCCCATGATAAATCTGTTCAAGGATTAACCATTCTTTGTGGAACCTCAAGATAGTTGCAGTGGTTAAACCAACCAACAGAAAATTACTATGTGTTTGATTGTAAAATTATTGAATCGCATTTCCTTAAGTGACTTCAGTCTTAATAACCTCTGGCTACTGTGCTTGCTATTCATACCGGCAATCTGCCATGGACCCTGAGGGCTCCTGTGTGATCTTGCTGGTGTGCCAAGAATACAAAGCCCTGACCACTCACCACTCGTTTCATTTGGGGGGGGTTGTATTTGCAGCAGGCAGCCTTAAGTGATGTGGTAACGTCTCCGTCTAGAGCAGGCTTGCTTCCCCTAGCTGTAATAGCAGTGAATTCCTCAAGTTCAATATTCCTCTCCTGTGACACAACCCACTGAGTGTGTTGACAATCATGGTGGGCCCCCTCTGGTACCTGTGTCACGGTTGTAGGATCCAGAGGATAAAGGAAACTAATGCAAATGAGCCTGGAGCTCTGATTACTACTTTTGCTCTTTATTATCCGGAAGTCTCAAGTCTTTAACTGGCACAGGAAACAATAAGCTCATTTGTTAAAGAAAAGGTAAAATTCCAGATCCTCCATGCTTCTCAATACCAATTTGTATTATAAACTTGTAACATTTCCATTATTTGTTCCTATGTCTTATTCCCAATCTATACTTGGCATCTTCCACAAGCAGGAATTGGCTTTCTTCAAGACAAATCTTGTAGTAGCTGTCACCTGATAGAAACCTTGCAAATGCTTGCTGAATGATCAAATGAGAAGATGAATAAATTACAGTAATTCCCTCCTAACTGAGAAAAAATAGAAAAAGCATATTATTTGATCTCAGTGTTGGTAAAGAGATTGTCTTTAAATTCTCCTGGAGTTTTTATTCGTCATCTAACCCTATTAGCCAGGAATATATAATACTAGAATCTTGAGATTAGTTGAAAGAGGATAGCAAGGTATGAAATATTTCTGGAGATGGCAACTTTGCTTCAAAAAGCCCTGGTGGGATCTTCATCCTGGTTGACCTATCACAGGTAGTCAGGCTGCCTTGGGGAGACTTGAATAGTAAGGATGATGCTCTGAGAGTCTCCTGCTGTCTGTATGGTAAGAAACATTCTTTACTTATAGTAAAAGAATCGATGTCTTTTGCTTATGTCTAGTAGAATCCTTTAGTCACCCTTTTACCTTTGCTCTCATGATAGCAAGAATGTATCATCCTTATAATCAAAGATTATTTAGATGAGAATATAAAGACAAGAAAATGAAATACTAAATGTTAATATTGATAAAGAAGGTATACACACATCTCTCTTGTTGATATGTCTATATCTAGAAAAAATAAGAGATTAATAAGAAATTTTAGAATGATAAACAAGATGACACTTTTTTCTACACTGGTAATAATCATCTCAAACTGAAAATGGAAATAATGTTGCATTCAAAATAGTAAGAAAATACTTTTAAAACTTAGGAATAAATGTAAAAAGAAAGGTACACGTTTTACATCAATTAAACTAGGGTCATACTGAAGACTAAAGATCTGAGAAGGCATAAATTAAAAACAACATAAAATAAACATAACAGAATTTTAGGATGTGGGACTTTTCCTAAAAATGTTAATCATCCCAAAATGAATCACATATTTAATGTAATTGCAGTTAGACTTCCAAGAGTTGCTTTTGGAGAGTTTGGATTGAAAGAAAGAGGTAATACAATTCGTATGAAAGAAATGTTGCACAATAGTTAGGAAAATTACAAAAGCTACTTAATTTTTCAGTGCTTAAAATATATCAGGGAATTTTCTAAGTGTTCTATTTCACTTAATCTTCACAACAACTGTTTGTGATCAATACTATCATCCTGATTTCACAGATAGGCATGATGAGAGAGCGAGATGAAGTAGCTTGAAGCCAAGGTTCAATCTGACTCCAGAGTGTGTGTTTTCAACCACTTAACCACCCAAGTCATTGTCACCAAGTTGGGGGGAGAAGGACTTGCCATATAAGATGCTGAAATATACTACAAAGTGTAGTATATTTAAGGTATAAATATACTATATAACATACTTTATAATCATTAATTTTGACATATATCTAGACTAGCAGAGCATAACAAGAGAGTGGTAGGGGATTATTACGTTAAAAATGAACATACAAAAAGCATTTCAATTCAGTGGGGAAAAATGATTTAAAAAGTCTTGCTGGTATAATTGTGTATTAATCCAGAAGAAAAGTTGGATCTTTATATAAAGAATTCTATGTGGATTAAAGATAATTTTTTTAAAAAGTAGAATAAGTCAGGAAAACATGTTTAATTTAAGAATTGGGAGACTTTTAACTGAGGCTAGACCCCCTGAAACTATACAAAAAGATGAATTTTTCACTACATTTAAAGATTTTTTTTTGTATAGAAAAACATGTCATAAAGCCAAAAGACATATGGTAGATTGAGGTAATTATTAGTAACTGTTATTTAACATGAAAAATATTCTTAGTGTTTTTAATATATAATCATTTGAAATTGATAAGAGGGAGCGCAATAGAAGAAAGTGAATGGAAAATTGACAAAAGAGCACATCTAAGTAACAAATAAATATGAAAAAGGATGACCAGCTTCACATGTAGTCAGAGAAAAGCAAACAAAGTAAAAAGAGATATTATTTCCTAACAATCAGGTAGGCAAGATGAAAAGAAATGAAAATACCTACTATTAATGGAGATATGGGAAAGAGGGTCTTCATAGACTTTGCTGATGGAAATGTGAACTTTACTACCTATTTAGAAAGCAATCTTGACAATACCTATTAAAATTCAACTATACCTTGGACTAGAAGGTCCCTTTCTAGGAATCTATCCCATAAAAATAAGGGCAATAGCCTATATGGACACACACACCAGGCTGTTTGTTACCACACTATGGTAGAGAAAAACCGTAGGTAAAGTGCCTGCTCTACTAATGGGAATGGCTCAATAAATTACAGCACATCCACTCCATGGACCATTTGCTACCATTAAGATCTAGAGATTTCTGTGATGTAAAGTTTAGAAAGTAGAGAAATGATTAACACAACTTCATGTTTTTTTCATGACAAGATCCTGACTTCTCATTTACAAAATTTCAGAGAACATATAATGTTCATGGGGATAAATTGCATATGTTCTTATTTTATTTAGAAATGAGATATAGGTATGGAAGAGTACCCATTGATGTTAACACTGATGTCTTTGGGGTGATGGTGTGGATGGAGGTGAGGAAAAAGAGAAATCTGTAATAAAAAAGCAGCATATATTAAATCTAATTTATGGTAGACTATAGGTGAATGTGCAGTAAAAATATGAAAAGATAGTGACCAAAATGATAGTGGTAGTAATTTTATTTTGGTGGAATTTTAGGGAATTTTTTAGTTTCGTCTTAGATTTTTCATTATTGTCTGAATTTTCACAAAGACGTGTTATTTAAGCAATTAGGGGAAAATTAGAAAGCTATTTCCATGATATCAAAAAAGTCCATTAGTAAAAAACTTTTAAATTAATTTACATATTGTGCAAAAATTAGAAAATTAGACCTCTTACATCTAGAAGTGGAAAACCATTCCAATCGGAAGAAATAAAACCATTCTCTGAAGACTGTTGACACTTATGAAGCAACCCTCAAAGTGACCATTAAACATTTTCCATTGAACAAAAATCCAGAATCTATTTGAATTGTAGCAGAGGCATTAATACTGTTCAGCTACTGAGAGAAATGGAAACTGAAGGGTTGCTAATAGCTCATGAATAATGGAAAGTGATGCCCAAGTGACTTATTACTCAACTGTGACCATGAGGATAGGTCTCAGAACCGGTTCTAAAACTGGGAATCCTAATGTTGGTTTACAGATACCCAGAGTGACACTTCAAAGTGGTCTTGAGGCTTAAAATGCAAGTCACAATAACATGTTTATATTTAAAGGGTCACTTTCTCTCAAGGCCACATTAGTAAAGACACTAACCCAGTGGAACTTGTCCTTCAAGGCCTTTTAAACTGACTGGCTCTGGCTTCCGGGACTATTTGTACCATCAGTATCCAACAAAATGTATTCGTCTCATTTCACACTCCTTGCTCATGCAGTGCTAATAATCGATGTAGTTGCCTCTTTTTCTTATCATCTTGGATGAAAACTCCTATTAAGCTGTACAGGTTTATATAGTTTACTACATGAGGGCATGAATCACTTGAGGTGCTGAAGCCAGGCCCTTGTGGAGACATAGTTTATGCAGAAGGCACTGGAAAGTCCTCAGCATTTGAGGTCAGAATCAGGGTTTTACCCAGCCCTGCCATTAACTGTGACATTAAAAAAAGCCACTTTACATCTCTGAACTTTGATTTTCTCCGCTTTAAAATCTGTACCCTGCCCTCTTAAGTTGTGAGAATCAAGTGGGATGTTCAGAATATCAGAGTCAATCATTAAACAAAGGTCAATTATGTTTTGCTCAGATTGCAGAAGCAAAAATATCCTTTGAAGAGAAATTTTTAAGTGCAAAAATACTAATAAAAGACACCCATAATCACAAGATCCGGAGATAACTGATGTTAACATTTAATGTGCCATTCAGTTTATATTTTCCATGTGCAGACATTTAAGAAAATAAAATTTACACACACTTTATATATTATTATATATCTACTTTTCCATTTAATTGATAATTAAATTTCAATGTCATTCAAACATCTACAATATCATTTTTAATAGCTGACAAATGGCTGTTTTAGCCCTAATCTATTGAATAAACTCTCCACTGTTGACATGTAGATTATTTATAATTTGTCACCATTAAAATGCTGTGATATATTGATTAAACCAACCTCATTAAATTACAGTATTTAGATCTTGTTCATTTATGGTTTTCCTACTTGATATGTCAGAAACTAAGAGAAGTTTACTAAAGTGTTCCACTTTGATGTCTCTCATTTCTTCCTGTATTTATAATTTTTACTTTATATTTTGATTCAGTACTATTTGGTGCATATTGATCTGTGAATGTTACATTTCTATTTGAAATTGTCTCTGATAAAATATTTGTCCCGATTATTGCTTTTGAACTGGAATTTGACATTGTCTAACCACCTCGGAACCACCAAGAGGATTAAACATTACATATTCTGAGTACTAAACAAATGTCAGCTCATTTCTATTTTATTATTTTTTATTATAACAATATATAATGACCATACTCTATTTTTGTCTGCATTATTTTTACCCAACCTTTTACTTTTAGTTCTCCTTTTACCTCATTTTGGGCTTTCCCAGGTGACTCAGTAGTAAAGCATCTACTGACGCAGGAGACCCAGGGTTGATCTCTGGGTTGGTAAGAGCCCCTGAAGGAAGAAATGGTAACCCACTCCAGTATTCTTGCCTGGAAAATCCTATGGACAGAGGAGCCTGGCGGGCTACATCCATGGGGTGGCAAAGAGTTGGACATGCCTTGGTGACTGAGCACACACATATACCTCATTTTAGGAGTTGTTTGTAAATAGCATGTCACTGAATTTTCTGTTTTGATTCTAAATGAGAACTTTCTTACTCTTAAGAAGAGTTCAATCCACTTGCATTTACTGCCATATTTATATGTTCAGTTGTACTCTGTCACGTACTTTTCTATTTACTTTGCCTGTCTTTTGTTATATATAGCCCATACTTCTTTTCTGTCACTTTCTCCACTATTGGGGGAGGTATAAATACAGTTTTACATGCTTATATCAATTATCATTGAATTTATCAGAAGTTTTTTTGTGCCCAGTAGTTCACAACCTAGTTTTCACCACAGTCTCCTGGTGGATTACCCACACCCACCCCATACTCCTCCATGCACTGCTGCATTGAGAGAAGAGGCTGTACACTATGGACAACTCCCAGCTTGCACCATCTAGAATCCCACCCTTTTCACTTGCATCAATCATAAGATGTCTTGGCTGTATGACACTACCATTGAACTTCATTTTAAGTATCTGAAGTAGAAGTTAATTTCCATTATTTTGAAATTCCCATGTCAAAATAAGGAATTTAGCATACTTTCCATATCTAAATGATTTCTTTGTCATCCCAAGAAAGTATTCTTCTGGGGCACTGGAGCAGCCGTGAAGAGACTTACCCCAAGTGTAAGGTAAGAGAAACCCCAGTAAGATGGCAGGCACTGAGAAAGGGCATCAGAGGGAAGACAGACAGAAACCACAATCACAGAAAACTAGCCAATTTGATCACATGGACCACAGCCTTGTCTAACTTAATGAAACTAAGCCACACTGTGTAGGGCCACCCAAGATGGATGGGTCATGGTGGAGAGGTCGGACAGAATGTGGTCCACTGGAGAAGGGAGTGGCAAGCCAATCCAATATTCTTGCCTTGAACCCCATGAACAGTATGAAAAGGCAAAAAGATAGGACACTGAAAGATGAACTCCCCAGGTCGGTATGTGCCCAATATGCTACTGGAGATCAGTGGAGAAATAACTCCACAAAGAATGAAGAGAAAGAGCCAAAGCAAAAACAACACCCATTTGTAGATGTGACTGGTGACAGAAGCAAGGTCCAATGCTGTAAAGAGGAATATTGCATAGGAACCTGGAATGTTAGGTCCATGAATCAAGGCAAATTGGAAGTGGTCAAACAGGAGATGGCAAGAGTGAATGTAGACATTTTAGGAATCAGCGAACTAAAATGGACTGGAATGGGCAAATTTAACTCAGATGACCATTATATCTACTACTGTGGGCAGGAATCCCTTAGAAGAAATGGAGTAGCCATCATAGTCAACAAAAGAGTCCAAAATGCAGTACTTGGATGCAATCTCAAAAACGACAGAATGATTTCTGTTCATTTCCAAGGCAAACCACTTAATATCACAGTAATCCAAGTCTATGCCCCAACCAGTAATGCTGAAGAAGCTGAAGTTGAATGGTTCTATGAAGACCTACAAGACCTGTAAGAACTAACACCCCCGAAAGATGTCCTTTTCATTACAGGGGACTGGAATGCAAAAGTAGGAATTCAAGAAACACCTGGAGTAACAGGCAAATTTGGCCTTGGAGTACAGAATGAAGCAAGGCAAAGCAGGGCAATAGTTTTGCCAGGAGAATGCACTGGTCATAGCAAACACCCTCTTCCAACAACACAAGAGAAGACTCTACAAGTGGACATCACCAAATGGCCAACACCGAAATCAGATTGATTATATTCTTTGCAGCCAAAGATGGAGAAGCTCTATACAGTCAGCAAAAACAAGACTGGGAGCTGACTGTGATTCAGATCATGAACTCCTTATTGCCAAATTCAGACTGAAATTGAAGAAAGTGGGGAAAACCACTAGACCATTCAGGTATGACCGAAATCAAATCCCTTATGATTATACAGTGGAAGTGAGAAATAGATTTAAGGGGCTAGATCTGATAGACAGAGTGCCTAATGAACTATGGACGGAGGTTCATGACATTGTACAGGAGGCAGTGATCAAGACCATCCCCAAGAAAAAGAAATACAAAAAGAAAATGGCTGTCTAAGGAGGTCTACAAATAGCTGAGAAAAGAAGAGAAGTGAAAAGCAAAGGAGAAAAGGAAAGATATACCCACTTGAATGCAGACTTCCAAAGAATAGCAAGGAGAGATAAGAAAGCTTTCCTCGGTGATCAATGCAAAAAAATAGAGGAAAACAATAAAATGGGAAAGACTAGAGATCTCTTCAAGAAAATTAGAGATACCAAGGGAACATTTCATGCAATGAAACAGCTCAATAAATGACAAAAATGGTATGAACCTAAGAGAAGCAGAAGATACTAAGAAGAGGTGGCAAGAATACACAGAAGAACTGTACAAAAAAGATCTTCATGACCCAGATAATCACGATGGCGTGATCACTCATCTAGAGCCAGACATCCAGGAATGTGAAGTCAAGTGGGCCCTAGGAAGCATCACTATGAACAAAGCTAAAGGAGGCGATGGAATTCCAGTTGAGCTACATCAAAGCCTAAAAGATGATGCTGTGAAAGTGCTGCACTCAATATGCCAGCAAATTTGGAGAACTTAGCAGTGGCCACAGGACTGGAAAAAGTCAGTTTTTATTCCAATCCCAAAGAATGCTCAAATTACCACACAATTGCACTCATCTCACATGCTAGGAAAGTAATGCTCAAAATTCTCCAAGCCAGGCTTCAGCAATATGTGAACCGTGAACTTTCAGATGTTCAAGCTGGTTTTAGAAAAGGCAGAGGAACCAGAGATCAAATTGCCAACGTCTGTTGGATCATCGAAAAAGCAAGAGAATTCCAGAAAAACATCTATTTCTGCTTTATTGACTATGAAAGCCTTAGACTGTGTGGATCACAACAAACTGTGGAAAATTCTGAAAGAGATGGGAATACCAGACCACCTGACCTGCCTCTTGAGAAACCTATATGCAGGTCAGGAAGCAACAGTTAGAATTGGACATGGACCAACGGACTGGTTCCAAATAGGAAAAGGAGTATGTCAAGGCTGTATATTGTCACCCTGCTTATTTAACTTATATGCAGAGTACATCATGAGAAACACTGGGCTGGAAGAAGCACAAGCTGGAATCAAGATTGCCGGGAGAAATATCAATAACCTCAGATATGCAGATGACATCATCCTTATGGCAGAAAGCAAAGAAGAACTAAACAGCCTCTTGATGAAAGTGAAAGAAGAGAGAAAGTTGGCTGAAAGCTCAGCATTCAGAAAACTAAGATCATGGCATCCAGTCCCATCACTTAATGGCAAATAGATGGGGAAACAGTGGAAATAGTAGCTGACTTTATTTTTTGATGCTCCAAAATCACTGCAGATGATGACTGCAGCCATGAAATTAAAATTTTCCTTGGAAAATTTTCCTTGGAAGGAAAATTATGACCAACCTAGACAGCATATTAAAAAGCAGAGACATTACTTTGTCAACAAATGCCTGTCTAGTCAAGGTTATGGTTTTACCAGTGGTCATGTATGGATGTGAGAGTTGGACTGTGAAGAAAGCTGAGCACCAAAGAATTGATGCTTTTGAACTGTGGTGTTGGAGAAGACTCTTGAGAGTCCCTTGGACTGCAAAGAAATCCAACCAGTCCATCCTAAAGGAGATCAGTCCTGGGTGTTCACTGGAAGGACTGATGCTGAAGCTGAAACTCCAATACTGTGGCCACCTGACCTGAAGAGTTGACTCACTGGAAAAGACCCTGATGCTGGGAGGGATTGGGGGCAGGAGGAGACGGGGAAGACAGAGGATGAGATGGTCAGATGGCATCACCGACTCAATGGACATGAGTTTGGGTAAACTCCAGGAATTGGTGATGGACAGGGAGGCATGGCGTGCTGCAGTTCATGGGGTCGCAAAGAGTTGGACATGACTGAGTGACTGAACTGGACTGAGAATATATTTTCAATTGTTATTTTTGTTGTTTGTTCTGGTCTCTTTAGCAATTATGTTTGTCAGCCCTTCAGTGTCTGATTTCCAAATTCCATTTTCCTTCACTTCACTACATTGGGTGCTTCCCACATTGACTGCATGCTAATCCACTTCATTTGTGTCCAACTCTTTGCGAGCCCATGGACTGTAGCCAACCAGGCTCCTCTGTCCATGGGGATTCTCCAGGCAAGAATACTGGAGTGGGTTGCCATGCCCTCCTCCAGAGCATCTTCCTGACCCAGGGATCAAACTCCGGCGTCTTACGTCTGCTGCACAGGTAGGCAGGTTCTTCACCACTAGGACCACCTGGGAAGCTCCCTTCCCACATTATTTATTCATTCTCCATAGTATCAGTTCTGTCCTTTATCATGTCCAGTATGGATTTAGTTCTCCTGTTTCTCTTTTTCCCTCCTTAGAATCCCTTCCTATATCTCCCTCCTTTCATATTATCTGTTTGAAATTTTTATTTAAACTTATTTATCTCTTTTATGTTTGTGTTCCTATTTTATACACGTGGTTTCCTGAAAAACTTCATATTGTGGAGTAGATCATTTTCAGAGGTATGTCTTTTTAAAATACATCCTTTTGAGCTTGCCAGTCTCTTGTTATAAGGATTTTTTTCATAAGATTCAAGCATGTATCTTTAGGCAATGCTTCAATGGATGAATGTGGGGTTGATTTTCCTAATTTAGTTTTCTTTATTTGTCTGATAATGTAAAGATTTCACTCATGTTTTGGTATTTAACTGTCCAGTCATTTTAGGCTTTAATGTTGTATGTCTTTATCCTTTTCTCCTCTAATGTATTTTATCTAGAAGCTTGGAGAGAGTTTTATATACAATTGTAAACCTGAAGTCTTCATTACCAAAGTCAAAGGCATGATTTCCAGGCACCATGGTAAACTGGAAAAAAAATCTTTAGAGATATGCTGAAATTTAAATCTCTTGTCAGAATTCCTAAGAGCAAAAATAGAAAGCCCTGTTTCTCTTGCTTATAGGGTTGCTTCTATTCAAGCTGAAGCATAATTTGATTTTTAAAAATTGCTTGTCACTATTCTACCTTATTAGTCTCATGATATAGTAATATGTCTTTAATGTCAATTAAGCTCTATTTTAACTTGAAGTAATTTTCTCAGGCATTGGGGGAATCTGTAGCTTTTCCCTATGTATGTTTTTCATCACCCCAGTCTTTCTAATATATGTAGTTTTATTTGCACATTTCTGATGAGCAAACTAGGTTTGAGAGTACGAGTAATGGGTTGCTAAGTTTTCTAAGCATCAGAGCCTCTATAATAGCTTTTTGATGTAATATACTAAAGAAACAACCATTTTGTGTAATCTCCGTTTTGTGAAAAAAAATACATGCATCCATTTCTAATACATTTTAAAAGATAAGAAGAAATATACTAAAGTATCAACCATGGTTGAAATCTGCATGGTAGCATTATGGATAGTTTATTCTTTGCCATATTTTCCAAATTTCCTATAATTAATATGTATTACTTATATAAACAAAGAAAAATCTACTCTAACTGAACAAAACTTTAATGATGAAGGAATTAAATCAATGAATTTTGCTTTTCCCATGTTAAGTCCCAGCCAACATCTATTTTCTGGGACAGGATAAAAGTAGACTATAGGCACAAAGTTTTAGTGGTCATTTGTCATTCAGTTACCAAAAAAAAAGGACATTCGCAACAGGCACATGTGAAGAAGATCTTGCCATAGACTAATGCTGTGCTTTTCAGACACGAGCATTTTATGGACCAGAAACAGTAGAACTTTTGGTGACTAACATAAAGTGGCCAACTTTTTACTCTGCTTAAATAAGTATATAAGGAAATCTCCACAAATATTCCCATGCACATCATCATTTCAAGAAAACAGAACATTCTATCCCAAGGATACGAAATGTTACAGAATTTTTTTAAAATCCTGTAAAAGGAATAAATTTGACTTTGTAAATTTTCTTATTTTGCGGCTGATGGGTGATTTTATTAAGGATGGGCCCTAACTGATGCTTGATGCTTCCTGGACTAAGACTTGGTTCTTCTGGTGACTGGACAAAGAAGTCCCAGAGGAATCTTACCTGGCTCCATAGAGATAGAGTAATACTTGGTATAGAAGCAGGTGTTTGAGAAGGAAAGGAAAAATCAGACTTGGTGTTATTTTCATGAAGACCTATCACCCAATGGTTTTTCAGTTCATCATAAATTCTATTGATAAAATATATTAAATACATATTTAAATCCCCATATAATGAATGATAGATGGTGGGAAAATAGTTTTCAAAACCTAACACTGTGATGGATAACTAGCTAGAATCCAAACCTCATCACCTCTACCATGACCAGCCTTGTTCAGTATGGCTAAACAGAGTGATCTTGTTAAAAACTAAGCAGGATCATACCACTCCACAACCAGAACCTGCCAGTGGTTTCTCATTTCAAAATAAAAGCCACAGTCTTTACACTGTCCTAGCCAAACCAAAGTCATGAATTCATGGGTACATACGTCCCAATTATTTTTCAGTGTTGTTAAACAGTATTCAAAAACATGATGTTAAATAAATGTGTTACTGACTTATCTGGCAAGGCCACAGTTATGGTACTAGTTTCCTGTTATGAATATCCAGGTTGATCCTGATTTCTAAATGTAGTATTCACTATCCTTGCTAATCAGGCTTCCCAGTGGTGAAAGAGTCCACCTGCCAATGCAGGAGACTCAGGTTTAATCCCCATGTTGGGAAGATCTCCTGGAGTAGGAAATGGCAACCCACTCCAGTATTCGTACATGGAGAATCTCATGGGCAGAGAAGCCTGGCAAGCTACAGTCCGTTGGTCTGCAGAAGAGTTGTACACGATTGAGCAACTGACTGCACGTGCACACACACACATGCATCCTTGTTCATAATATGAACAGAAAACAGCTAACTCCCAGCTTCTGGAGGAGGAGAAGGCGATGGCACTCCACTCCAGTACTCTTGCCTGGAAAATCCCATGGGTGGAGAAGCCTGGTAGGCTGTAGTCCATCGGGTCACGAAGAGTCGGACACAACTAAGCGACTTCTCTTTCACTTTTCACTTTCATGCATTGGAGAAGGAAATGGCAGCCCACTCCAGTGTTCTTGTCTGGAGAATCCCAGGGATGGGGGAGCCTGGTGGGCTGCCGTCTATGGGGTTGCACAGAGTCAGACACAACTGAAGTGACTTAGCAGCAGTAGCAGCAGCTTCTGGAGAGGGACAGTGTTGGCATCAGCAGAGAGGCTTATGATAGTCTAAGACTGCAGGTGCATCACTGGGATTTGCTGTGAGCTCTGCAGGAGAAAGATCCCCCATCAGCTTTTCTGTTACTGAGGGATTTTGATCAGGTCATTATGGCCTCATCAGTAACATTAAGAGTTGCATCAAATGATATTAGAATTCCAGTGCTCCTAATTTTTGTTTTGTTATTAACAGGTCTCAAGCCAAAAATAATTAGCCATCCATTATAACACAGATATTACAAAAGCATTTGTAACCCTTGGGGTCTCATTTGTGCTTTTGTGGCTTTGCTGGCAAATAAATCACTCGGTATTGGGAACTTTTCCAACTTGGAAGAACAGGAGACAAATCAAAACACATGCCTAATTCTGTTTAAGTTTTATGATTTAGTGACTGCATAGGAAAAAAATTAAAATGTCCCCAATTTAAGGAGATTTCTGGGAAAAAAAATGTGTATGAGTCAACAAATCATTTTAGGAAAAGCAAACATACATCCTTCAGGAGCAGAGCAAGAGTGTGACAAGTGTGCCCATGCCCAGCATTAGAATTAGGCCAGATCCCTAGGAATCTCACAGTATGTGGTGTGTATGCATGCTAAGTCACTTCAGGCATGCCCACCTCTGTGTGACCCCATAGACTGGAGCCCACCAGGCTCCTCTGTCCATGGGGTTCTCCAGGAAAGAATACTGGAGTGGGTTGCCATGCCCTCCTCCAGGGGATCTTCCCACCCCAGGGATCAAACCTGCATCTCTTACCTCTCTCCTGCATTAGCAGGCAGGTTCTTTACCACTAGGGCCACCTGGGAAGCCCACAGTATATGGAGAAACCTCATTTTTATGAGAGAGCATTCTTGGAATCCTCTAGGCGAGGAAGATATTGCAAAGCAAACTGTACAGGATGTTGCTGTCTGAAGAGGTGCCACGTTTAGTGCGCGGTGATACACCTATAGTGTCAGTCAAGTGATATTGGATTTGATAGTGATCTGCTGATCAGCATATCTGCTGAATTCAAGTACTTCTATACATTTAACACCATCAGCAAAAACTTGTGACTGCACAGAATATAGGGTTTTGGGGAGGCGGGTTCTGTTTAGGTGGCTTTTTTTTTTTTTTAATGCAGTGTTCAGGGAGGTCAGTAAGACAAAAAGTGTTCAAAAGTTTCAGAGGGACTTCCCTGGTGGTCCAGTGGGTAAGAATTTGCCTTGCAGTGCAGGAGATGAAGGTTCAGTCCCTGATTGGGGAATTAAGATCCCACATGCCACGGAGCAACTAAGCCCATGAGCCGCAACTACTAAAGTCCACGTGCCACAACTAGAGATCCCAGGTGATGCAGTGAAAATCCCGAGGGCTGAAACTAAGGCCTGACGCAGTCAAATAAATGCATGTTTAAATATTTTTTTTTAAAATGTATACATAGACCAATTTTGAAAAGTTTCAGAGATCAACCTTCTTGTTCTGTGAGGTCTGTAGCATAAAGTGTGCATGCTAAGTTGCTTCAGACATGTCAGACTCTTTGCCACCCTATGGACTATAGCCCACCAGGCTCCTCTGTCCATGGGATTCTCCAGGCGAGAACACTACAGTGGGTTACCATGCCTTCCTCCAGGGGATCTTCTGGACGAAAGGCTCGAACACACATCTCTTATGTCTCCTGCGTTGACAGGGAGGTTCTTTACCACTAGCACCACCTGGGAAGCCTGTAGTCATTCTTCCATCCCCAATGTCAAATATACTGTGATGACCTCAATATGTACTGCAAGCATGTTTATGAGCTGAAATTCCCCCAAATCATTCTTATTTTCTCTTTGTAATTATCCCACCTATTACTAGTCTACCGTGTCATTTACACTCAGTTCTAGATATGGCAATATTTATAAAATAACATGTATTGAGGGATTTTTGAGTGCCAGGCACTGTGCTAAGCTCTTTACATGAATTATGTCCTCTAGCCCACAACAGCCCTATGATAAGGGGCACAGCATTACTACTTTCCCCATTTGATCAGGCAGAAATGCAAACATAAGGATAGTGAGGTGCAGAGGGATTGAGTAACTTGTCAAAGGTTACACAGAACCAGGAGTCCATCCAGGTAGTCTGATTCATGAATGCATGTACACTTAAAGATTATGCTGTTATTTTTAAATTGTCTCCACTTTTTAGCTTAGTTTTGATATATATATTTTTTAAGGTCAGTGAGTATGGCTTAGCCACTTACCCACGTTAAGTAGAAATATTCAAAGTATAATTCTGTTTTTCATTGTCTCAGTCTGAATTATTATCCACCTTTCCTGCTATTCTACCGTCTGGTCACAGAAAGAGAATCTCAATGATAGCTCTAGCTTTTTATCAAGTATTTATGATGTGGGGAAGTCCCACATTTTTCTATAGGCTGAAGCGTCCCAATTTCTATAGAATGTTTCTTACTTGATCGATGCCCACATTTTACAGAGAGGTAGTTTCTATGATCTCTGAAAACACAGAGGTAGTTTCTATGATCTCTAAATTATATAATTTATGAAGCATACCAAAGATGAAATAAAGAGATTATCCATTGTTTAATTTATGGAGATGTAACAGAAAAAAAAGGGAACTTATTTATCTGTAAATGTAATGATAGTTGCAGTGCTGTTCTACATGAATATCTGTTCTTTTGGAAACAGATACTTTTTCACTTACATGCAGTGATGCTTTGAGAAACAGAATCAGAAACTGATTTTGGTGTGTTCAGGACAAATCAGTCAAATATGAAATGAAGAGGAGGCGGTGGGGGAAGAAGAAAGGGACATGAAATAAGACTTATTTCACTTCAGTTTGTGCGTGCAAGTTATACGAGGCTAAGCAGATAATTTTTCTTACTTAGAAAAGGAAACCTTTTGGTCAGCATCAGCAAAACAGGCGTGATGAACAGGCTAAAATGAGAAAACAAGTGTGTGTCTTGGGACCTTGATTCTGTGGTTGGACCCAGCAGGTTCAAACCAGCCAAAAAGTCACAGCCAAAGCAAGCGCTATTTACTAATGGAAACTCCCCTAAAATTCTAAAACTCTGGGTACATACCCTTAAAAATTTGATAGAGATTCACTAACAAAATAGCTTTTTAAAACTGAATTTTCCATGTCTACTAAACTACCTGAAAAATAAGACTGCGTTTGACAAATCTTTTTCCATTTGGCAAAAACAGAAACCTCTTGGTTTCTAATGGAAAATTACAAAATATTAGCTTTATTTACTTTCCTATTTGTCAAAGACATTCTCCACCTTCCTGAATGGTTCACATACTGACTAGTATCAGCAATCAGCAGTGTGTTTCTGCTCCTGAGAAAAAGCAGTGCTTTTAGAGACTTGTTGAGCAGTGGTATGCTGGGTGTGCAATAGGCACTTTCCCTGATTACCTGTGGTTCTCACACACACCTTGGGAGGCAGGTGGATTTATACTCATTTTACAGATACAGAAGAGAGGTGGAAAGAAAGTTCTGATGAAAATTCAGCTTTTTTTAAAGAGAAGGAGCAAAGCCTGAATGATGTTCTCCACTCGTGCAGCTAAGAGGAGGAGGCCTTTCGGGGGGTAGTCGTACAACAAAGATCTGTTGAACGCTATGTGCTAAGTCCTGTGTTCAGTTAGTCTGTCCTCCCTTTGATCTCGTTTAGTTCTCTTCTAAGTAGTCTGATTAAGATCAATGCCATGAATCACTAGTTCACAGAAGGGGGAAATGAGCATCCTCAAAGTAAAGTGCCTTCCTTGGTCACTGACCTTGTTAGAAGCTGACCTGAAATCCAGACCAAATCTTCCTGTTCCTCCAGAAGTCTTTCTATTATGGTGGATGGAGAAGGTTACACAGGTTGGCCATTCTTCTTTAAGTTTTATGTTGCACTGAATTTATCTTATGCCAGTGGTTTTTAAAATGTTCTTTAGAACATTTTATTTCTCAGTCCTATTATTTCCCATGTCCTACTCCATCCCTCAGAACAACCCCAGTGGTTTTATGTGTTTATGTTTTCATTTAGAGTTCGAGTCTGGCTTTCTGTTTTGGAGTGGGAGCAAGTGAGGTCGATGGAGCCTCAGCACACCCAGAACAACCATTGGCGGCCAAAGGGCTAACTGCAGACCCGGAAACATTGTCTAAGGAAACCTACTGATGTTGGCAACAAGTTTGCCATTTTTCTCTTTCTCACTCAACATGGTCCATTTTCTAAGATTTAAAGTCTCACAAGGGTCTCTTGATCAACTCCCTGGAAACTAATATTCTGACTTTGCACAATGGCAAGGTACTTGGTTTATTCATCACTGACTTTGAGGGTGTGTCAACACCCAAGCTATGCTAAACGGCCCTTGATAAGCTGTTATATTTCCCAGGGGGGCCCTATTCACAAAGAAAGATCACAATTAGCAAGCCTCTGGTTTCTAATCTGAGCTGTCACCTTCCACAAAGCCCCAAGGACTGACAGCACCACCTACCAGGCCCTGCAGCGAATGCCAGCCAGCCGCACAGAGGCCTGCCTCCCCGGGACAGAGCTCCACGCCTTTCCTGGAGTGGACGGTCCTTCCCGCTCCCCAGTCTACACAGCTATTTGCCAGTGCTAGGGTGAAAAGCTCCCGTTCAGGCATTTGTTCAACAAGTATTCCAGCACTAGCTATGTGCCTGTCTCTGTGACAGGTGATGGGAGGAAAGTATATGAAAAGTGCTAAACCAGGAATGGTAAAAGCAGTCCTTCTTTTCCCTGGGAACCTAAAGAAGTCTCTAGAAAAAAGGACTTGGGACAGGCAGGGAGAGGAAATACCATTTTAAAGTGGGAACATTTATTGGCCACTTACAACTATATTACCAAGGAAAAGATGTGTGTGTTTCAACAGATACAACTGAAGCACTGGATTACAGAGTGAGTTTCCATCGTTTGTAGCACCATATTGGATTAATTTAATTATAAACATGATACTTCAAATGCAGAATTTTATGCATAGAATTAAAAAATACAGATTTTATGTGCATGCCTGTGAGGGTAAAATTTCAAAATTAACATGGTTTTGACAGACCAGAGAGATATTACATCTGGGAGACAAACTCTTATCCATCCTGTGCTTTCTCCTCTCTTAACTACCTATCTTATTCTTTTTCAGTTTAGATATCTACTTAATGTTTCAGGGAAACATGGCATGAAGTATGAGGAGAAATATAAATTAAGGATCAGAATATCACAAGTTTAAGAACATAACTTACTTTTGTACTTCCTGTATATTCTAGAGTATGGGAAAATATTAAAAATTATCATAGATAAACTTGTTACAATATGTCCTTACTGCTGGAATACTACTCAGCAACAGAAAGGAATAAACTCGAGTAATTATGATGCACTGAAGATGCCATGGGGTCACCAAGAGTTGGACACAACTTAGCAACTGAAGGTCCCAGTTTAAATGGATAGCACAGGGTGTGGTTATATTTACATAAAAACTCAAGGGTGTCCCTGGTGGTCCAGCGATTAAGAATCTGTCCGCCAGTGCAGGGGATGGGTTGATCCCTGATCCAGGAAGATCCTACATGCAGTGGAGCAACTAAGCCCGTGTATGTGTGTGTGTGTGTGCGCGCACGCGTGTGTGTGTGCGCGTGCATGTGTGTGTGTGCATACACTCAGTTGCTAAGTCATGTCCAATTCTTTGCAACCCCATGAACTGTAGTCTGCCAGGCTCCTCTGTCCATGGGATTTTCCAGGAAAGAATGCTGGAGTTGGTTGCCATTCTCCAGGGGTTCTTCTCGACCCAGGGATTGAACCCAGGTCTCCTGCATTGGCAGGTAGATTCTGTACCATGGACCTGCCTGGGAAGCCCCGCTAAGTCCATGTGCCCATGCACCACCACCAAAGAGCCTGCGCTCTAGCGTCTAGGGGCTGCAACGACTGACCCACGGCCGCAACCACTGAAGCTCAAGGGCCTGGAGCCCATGCTCAGCGACCAGGGAGCCACTACAAGCGGAAGCCCACGCGCCACAAGGAGGGTAGCTCTGCCTCACTGCGTCTAGAGAAAGCCCATGTGCAGCAACAAAGACCCAATGCAGCCAAAAATACTAAAATGAATAAACGAATAAACCTTAAACAAACACAAACTTAATTCTATTTTAAAAGAAAAAACCTCTAAGAAATGCAAGCTAATCTTTAGTATGCAAAAGCAGATACGTGGTTTCCTGTGGAAGGAACCCAGGGCAGGAAGGGGTATAAAGGAGTACCCAAGGAAGTTTTTAGAAGTAATGAATATGCTCATTATCTTGACTGTGGTAATGGTCTCATGAGCGGACACTTGTGTCATAACTTCTCAAATTGTATACTTTATGTGTTTATATTGTTCAAACTATCATAAACTATATTTTTCAGAAAAATATAAACTCAGAATTGGGGAAATTACCTATGTGTGTATATTATTTGATGCACAGTTTTTAGATTCAGAAAAACTGAGATTGAATCTTAGTTCTCTCACCTCCTAGCTGTGTGACCTTTCTAAGCCTCAGTTCTCTCATCTGTGAAATGGGGAGAATAACAGTAGCTACCTCATAGGACTGCTGTGAGGATTAAAAGAGCTGATGAAAGTAGGTATCAGAATGGACTCCACATACACTAAGCATGCACCATTATTCTAAGATGTATTCAAGAACATGTATGAACATGTATGGACATGTAAGCAGATGCTGTGGCACAATCGACATAGAATATAGGATAGTGGTGAACCTAAAGGAAGCAATGAACTGATCTATGAAAAATGAGACTTTTGTTATTACTGTTACTACTTTCTCAAACATCATCTTAGTTTTACAGCTGTGTGAGGTAAGGCTCATTAGTACCCCCATTCTACAGCTAAGAAAACTGAAGCAGAAGCGGGGTAAGTCATCAACTAATGAGTGGAACACAGACACTCTGACTTCAAGTCTAGGGCTCTTGAGCACCTTAAACCTGAAGAAATCACAGGAAGGAAATTCAAGGTCATTTCTCAAATGTAGTTAATAAGTATTCTAGGACTCAGAGTAAACAATTTGTAGTCCTGTGTCTATATCTTTGTATTTGTAGAGCAAATATTAAGGAAAAGCATCTTTCTCCCCTGCACCCCACTGCCAGTTCCCTGTGCTCCCTCATGCGAAGAGCACCCATATAGTCCTCCATTGCTCTGACCCGCCTTCCCAAGACTCAAGTGCACGACCCAAGGGTGACCACAAATCGCCTAGTCCAGGTTCCTATGTCCTTTCACATTGCTTTCCTACCTCTGTGCCTTTGCATACATGGCTTTGTACATCTTTCACACCTCTGCTTATGAAAATCCTGCCAATGCTTGCAGACATTACTGATGCAACATATTTATTCATTCACTCATTCCACAAATTTGTATTAAACAACAGTTATTGCCAGGCACTGATCTGGATGCTCAGAAAACCACACCAAACAAGCATCACCTCCTTCATCTTTCCTTTCTTTGAATCTGACCTTCACTTTTATACTGTGAAGTGAAATGAAGTGAAAGTGTTAGTTGTTCAGTCCTGTCCCACTCTTTGTAACCTGTGGACTGTAGCCCGCCAGGCTCCTCTGTCCATGGAATTCTCCAGGCAAGAATACTGGAGTGGGTTGCCATTCCCTTCTCCAAAGGATCTTCCTGGGATTGAACCCAGGTCTCCTGCATTGCAGGCAGATTTTTTACCATCTGAGTTACCAGGGAAGCCCTATATTGTAGTTGTTCCTTTAACCTTAGAGCTATGACAGGTTCAGGGTACAGCATTTGAAATGTGGGAGACAAACTCTTATTTGAAATGTATTAATTTAAGAGAAAGGAAACTGTTGAATTTGATACAATTTTTAAAAAGTTTGATGTAAACAATGCTCAGAAATTCACACAAGGGAGCCAAACTTGAACAAGGATGAAATGGTTCAAGAAACTTGAGGAGACTTCTGGCCTCCCCGGAGAGATGCAGTAAGGCAAATAGATGTCACTGGGGACAACTCTCACCATCTCTTGTCATTTGGAAGAGGGATTAAATAGGTTAAGGATAAGAATTAGAGAGTACTTCACCTGGGAGTTTCAACAAAAGAGCCCGGGAAATAGTATCAAGGAAAATAATTACAGAGATCAGTATAATGAAAATCTGTGGAAATTTAAAATGTTTTTAAAAGCAGCTTTTCACAGAGAAAGTTCTCCCCAAGAGCCACAGAGAATGTTGTATGAACGTTAGAGGTTTTTAAAACAGAGAAAGTGAGTTATATAGAGAAAATGTTTTCATACGTATTTTTACGTCTTTTTCTTCTGCTCAGAACTACCACAGACTAGAGGTTTCCCTAGACTCGAAGGCCTAGAGTTTATGGTTGATCAAATCTGATGTTTAAAATACACTGTTTCTTAAGAAAGCTGTGGTCTGAGCAAAGGTGTGATATACAGGAAGCTGCTGTTAGAATCTAGTCTGGGTCACAGTTGTTTTACAACATAGGTAGCATTTCAGACTTAGTTTAAGCAACTAAATTGCAATAGGGACAGGAGAATAATTATCAGTGAAATTAATGAAAGACCCCCAAGCCTTACGTGTTGTTGTATGCAATGCTCAGCTGCTAATAGCATTTCTAAAATTGAACAAGACATAAAATTTTTAAAAATTTATAGCCTGAAGTTTTTTCAAAGTCATGATAATGAGACTGTTAACAAAACAATGTTCCTTTTCCTAAAAACAAAAACAAAAAGAAACAAAAACAATTTTGCTGGCTATTTGTTGCACACATATTCATTATTCTTGTGGTCTCTTCCATATCTAAAATATTATTTTTCTAGGATGCTTATACATATAGCGTGATAAACAGATAATATAGTATTCTCTGTGTATAGTATAGATAGCACAAAAAGCTAAAGAAGAAACAATATGTTAAAAAAAAAAAGCATTTAAGAATAGTTTCTCTCTTACTGTTCTATTATCACCTCCTCCATGAAGTTCAACAGGAAATTACAACTTTCAGTTGCATAATTTGTGTTTTCCATTTTCTGTATGTTTTTCAGCTGAGACTTTATTAGAAATATGAAGTCAGTTCTAGTGAGAATACCACGACACAACTTATCACATGTGATGTCACCTTTATCTCAGTCAGAGCCCTGGGACTCTCCCTACTAAAATATATCACTAAATAGGGTCAGTGTTATTAATCATGCCCCTTGAAGGGTAGAGAGATTAGAGATTCCTTTGGAGGAGGAGACAGCAAATATGAAAATAGAAGAGGACAGAGTTCTGCTTTCATTCAATTAAGCAGCCAACCGGCATTTTGTTGGGTCAGGGGAAGGTATGTTTCCACCCCTAATGGCAAAATTTCATATGCCTTGTTTTCTGTGTGGTCATCATTGCTACTCCAATTTTGGGCTCCAAAATCACTGCGGCTCGTGACTGCAGCCATGAAATTAAAAGACACTTGCTCCTTGGAAGAAAAGCTATGAACAACCTGCATAGCATATTAAAAAGCAGAGACATCACTTTGTCAACAAAGGTCCATCTAGTCAAAGCTATGGTTTTTCCAGTAGTCATGTATGGATGTGAGAGTTGGACCATAAAGAAGGTTGAGTGCCGAAGAATTGATGCTTTTGAACTGTGGTGTTGGAGAAGACTCTTGACAGTCCCTTGGACTGCAGGAGATCCAACCAGTCCATCCTAAAGGGAATTGACCCTGAATATTCATTGGAAGGACTGATGCTGAAGCTGAGTCTCCAATACTTTGGCCACCTGATGCAAAGAGACAACTCATTGGAAAGGACCCTGAGGCTGGGAAAAATGAAAGTAGGAGAAGGGGGAGACAGAGCATGAGATGGTTGGATAGCATCATTGCCTCAATGGACATGAGTTTGAGCAAACTATGGAAGATGGTGAAGGACAGGGAAGCCTGGTGTGCTGCAGTCCATGGGGTCACAAAGAGTTGGACATGACTGAGTGACTGAACAACATCATCATTGCTAGTGTTATTTTTTTGTTCTCAAAACTGATGTGCTAGTGTACATTAGTTTGCTTGATTAAAAGGTAAATTTGTTGATATTTTCCTCTATATTCCACATTTTTTTTGACAAGCATGGAAGTGCATTACTTTTATAAACATAAAAAAAAATTACCTGGTTTTCAATTCCTCCAACACTTAAGGAACATCTGCTATGTGCCAGAGATTGTGCTAAGTGATGGGGAAAGTTGAATAAAACACAATTCTACTGTCATATAATTTCAGTTGATCAAAAACCAGTTCACTAAAAGACCATTTGTTAAAGTGATTTCAGGCTGTTTGCTTTCCAAAACTTACAATCTAATAGAAAATATAGATATGTAAACAGCCATGACATGTCTGCTTTATTAGTGGTGTGAACAAAGTTACTGTTCAAAGCCCAGAGAAGAAAATAGCTCTTCTTAGGAGTGAGAGATCAATCCAATGAGAGAGTGTGATTTGATCTGGGCTCTGAAGGAGGAGCTGGATTGAATCTGTATTGTGTCCTTTAGTTTTTCTTCATGACTTCAAGCAGGATGATGGAAAGGGTAAAAGGCTAGTTTAAACTTTAGGTTTTGTTCCAAACTGAGCACTGAGGGGTACTTCCTTTTAGTTAATGTGCTTTCACCTCGTTCTTGTAAGAATTGTTTTTTCATTGAAAGGCATTTTACTTTAATTACAGTAGTATGTACATGTCAATCCCATACTCCTAACCTATCCCTCCCCACTACCCCATAACCTTAAAGTCTGTGAGTCTGTTTCTGTTGTGTAAATTCATTTGTATCATTTTTTTAGAAGTATTTGAACACAGCCTCCTCACACGTACAGCCTCACTGAAGCAAAAAGAACAACTCCATTCTCCCAGCTCCATAATTTCTTAGTTAAGCATACACAGCCCTGAAGTTGGACGAGTTTTTAAGTACTGACCTCACTCAATAAGATGCCTCAACTGCACCTGGAGTAGTCATGTGTACACTGGACTCTCCCTTGTGGCTGGTGGTCATGTCTCGCCTCATGATGTCAGATAGGATCATAAACAATGCCAATCCAAGAGGATAAAAAACTGGATATGTCTCGGCTGAGGAAGGGTTAGGGCTCACAGGCAGATAGGACTTGGCACTATCCTGCAAGCCACGTGATGCAGCCAAAAAAAAAATTGTTTAAAAAAGAAGAAAAGTAAAGCAGTTCCTAGGATGACTTAAAGTGACTTGTAATAAAACAACCTAGGCGGTCTCACAGCAGGACACACAGCTTCATAAAAAGGATCCCTGTTTGTCCCCCAGTCTCATGCATTTGTGCAAGGCATAGCCTGTCAACCATACTTCGAGACTTTGAAAGTTCTGTTTTGAAAAACATCTGCATTGGCTTTGTGCTTAATGCTACTTTATCAGACTTCCCAAAAGCCTATGCATCATTTTTATTGTGTCTCATTAGGGTTTTTACTCACCTGTGTCCAGTTGGACAGAATGATGTTCCCACTGTAGCAAAATTGCAATAGCTTATAGTTCCATGTTTCCAATGAGGATCTTAGGCTACATTTAACTATTTGGGGGCCCAGGCTGGTACATAACCTTGGTCCTCAGAAATAATGACTTCCTACCAATGCACAGTGAAGAATTCCTTAATAAATTAGGAATCATTTAATGTACATTATACCAGTAATACAAAAATTGTATACATCAATTCTTGAGGGGTCCAAAAATGTACTCCGATTCTACATACTATGTCTTCTGTTACCTTTTCAAGCAGGTTTTAAGTGAAAATGCCAGAGAAGATTGTGTCTTTCATGTAGTAGTGCTTAATTCTTGCAGGAATAAGAGATTAGTCAAATGGGATTAATGGACCTATGGTCATGGAACCCATGATTCAAATGAACCTTATGATCATGAGAAAAACTTTGAATGATACTGGATTGTCAGAAAAACAGCATTTGCTTGGGATGTGTTCTGCTTATAACATGAAATACTTTGGTAAGGGCCATGACTGACAGATGGAAATCTTGATAGGTCCTTCCATTGTTTCCATTCCCAATGTGAGACAAGGGTCACATGTACCCTTTGTCCACTTATGTTGACAAGAGGGAAATAGTTTGATAATGTAATAGTTTTAGATCTGTGATCTGGTATCTCCTTCTTTACAGGATCATACTGGCCACTGCATTCCAACCTGGACTCAAACCCTCATCAGCTGGTCTTGTTGATATACAATTACTTTGCAATCTAAAGTTTACATAAAGAAGAATCAGCTTAGTCATAATAAAAAAAAAAATAGCCTAACTAAAGTTGAGAAATGTTAAAAGTTGAGAGTAGTATAGAAAATTATCTTCTAATAAAATAACTGTAGATTTAAAATAAAATAGAAGAAATAACCTCAAAGAATTAGAAAAGTTGTTCTTAAACACACTGTATTCAATTAAGACAAAGATGGCATATTTTGGGAATGGTCCATAATGGTTGAAGCCTACTCACAGATTCAGCTCCAGTGTAATTACTTGCAATTACTTATTTAATTTCCATCTGCTCTGGTAGATTATACACACCATGAAGTCAATATCCCCAACATCAGCAGACTCCTGACAATCTCCTCAATGCATACTTGTTGGATGAATGAATGAATAAATGAAAGTAAATTTACTCTAACTTCTCATAACGGATGACAACGGATTTGAGGGAGATGGTAAATAAACCCTTAGGAACCATTTCCACTGGAAAAGCAACTCACTTATCCCCTGCATTTAAAGTGGCAAAAAATAATGAAATACATTATATGCGAGATCTACGCCTGGTTGTTTTGCATTACTTTTGACAAATGTCCATCTTGGCTACACATTATAATCATCTGTGGAGGTTAAAAAAAAAAACCCAGTTGAAACAATCTCTGGGGTGGGGCTGGCCAAGCATGGTGAATTTTTCAATGTGTTCCTGATGATTCTAATAAGCAGGCAATGGTGGGAACACTGATGGAAAGGCACTCTTTCCCACACTTGTCTGATTACAAGAATCACCCGGGTTGCTCAGTCTGCACTCAGTCCGAGTGGTTTTTAAAACTTTGCCAATTTGGAAGATAAAAAGTGCCCTCTGTTTTGTTTTGACAGAGAAGCACTCATTTCTAATTCTTTAAGTCCATTTGACTTCAAATTTCACCTTCTACAGAGTTGCAATGCTTCTAGTTTAGTGTCAACACAAAAGTAATTTACTTCAGGATTATGTTCCAGGCTATCCTGGGGCATTTCTTCTTGTCCTGAAACAATACTTCTACAACTTTTACAAGCCTGTATCTTTATTACTGTAAGTCAATGCCAATCTATTTAAAGTAATTGCAGCATGTGATTGTCAGGGTGAGTTGTTTGGAGACAAAGGGCTGGGGAAGTACAGAGGACGGAGAAATCATGTGGATTTTTAATGACACAGAGAGAGGTCTTGGACTGGAACTTAATAGACGATGGGAGGAAAGGGGAGCAGAAGGCAGAGCAAGTCATGAGCAATGCCTCTATTCTAGGCATATGAAACATTCATAAACTACATCCACCATTGTTCACATTGTCTTCTGTTGCTTCTGCCTGGAATGTGTCTCTCCTTTGTAAACTTTGTGAGTCCTACCTTCCTATCCACATCTCCAAACCACATTCTTGACCTGCTCAGTCAGAATTGGAAGTGGGTGCTAGAAGTTTTTAACAAGTTCCCCAAGCGATTTTTAATGGAACGCTAATTTAGCATGATGAATCTTTCTACACAATTCAAGAGGAAGACAGATGGGACAGAACGTCCCCCAAGAGAACCAAATGCAACAAACAAGCGCTTCTGTCGAAATAAATCAGATATACCATTTTTCATTTATCAGCCTGGCAAAGATTAAAACACTTTGCACCATTCAGCATTGATGATGGAATGAGCTTTCACACACTGCTGGTGGGAATGTGAACGGTACATTACTAAAGGACAATTTAGCAATTCTGATCAAGAACCTTGACATTTTTCATACCCTTTGACATAGCAATTCCACATATAGAAATTTACCCTAAGGCTGTGGTCTCAACCTTGGCAATTTATCAGAATCATTTGTGAGGCTTTTACATGAACTACAGATTTCTGGGCCCCACTCCCTGGAGATTATGATTCTGTCGATTTGGGGCAAGGTCTGGGAATCTGGTTTTTGAAAATACTCATGTCAACTGGACTTTTTTTTTTTTTAATTTCAGGTAATAGAAAAGTTAAAAATTGCTGACAGGTCTATCTTCTACTTCTTTCCCTCATTCCCTGTGGGTAATCACACAGAATATGTTGTTCTGCATTTTCTTCACCCCATAACATATATCATTATTCCACTTCAGCATATTCAGATCTAATATTTTAATAGCTGTTTATCCAATAGAAATAATTCAACTTTTTAAGAATTAAGAGTTGGACCATTAAGAAGGTTGAGTGCCGAAGAATTGATGCTTTCAAACTGTGGTGTTGGAGAAATCTCTTGAGAGTCCCCTGGATGGCAAGGAGATCAAACCAGTCAATCCTAATGGAAATCAACCCTGAATATTCATTAGAAGGACTGATGCTGATGGTCCAATACTTTGGCCACCTGATGCAAAGAGCTGACTCATTAGAAAAGACCCTGATGCTGGGAAAGATTGAGGGTAGGAGGAGAAGGGGATGACAGAGGATGAGATGGTTGGATGGCATCACTGGACATGAGTTTGAGCAAACTCTGGGAGATGGTGAAGGACAGGGAAGCCTCATGCTGCATTCCATGGGGTTGCAAAGAGTCAGACACAATCGAGTGATGGGACAATGATAAAAGAATTATTTAAAGATGGACATTGGAGATCATCTTCACATTTTGCTATTATAAATAACAAAACAATGAACATAATTGTATGGATATCCTTCTTTTTACCTCTGTAAGAACTTCTATAGGATAAATATCCAGAAATGGAATTCATGAGTTGCATTAAACTTTGATACTGAAAAACTGCTTTTGAAAAATGGTTTTACCAAATGTGGCAAACATACCTACTTGTTCCCCCAAATTCCTGCTTCCTCTCTCCCCTTTGAAGTGTGAAGTGGCAGTCCCTCCAGAGATTACACTGCTTAGCATTCCTTGCATGATGTGGAAGGTGTGTAACTAGTTCGTGCTAATGGGATATAGATATACTGTGTCATTTCTAGGCCAAGGAATCTTGATGTGGCTGTGACTTCATGCTCTTTCTCTTTCTCCAGCTCCTGTCTATCTCCAAAGAGATCCCTTTGGAATAGCCAAGTCCCATGTGGAAGGAACTTGGGTCCCTGAATTGTAATGAAAATGAAAGCCACCCACTTATCTATAGATGAACCAATACCTAACTGTTATGTGCATGATAAATAAAATCTTACTGTCTGATAGCTTAATAAAGTAACTAGTATTATTCTCATTAATATATCAGTTTACACTCATGTCAACAGTGGGTGTATTAAAAACAACAACTCTATAAGTGATTTTGATGCATAGTGTTAAAACCCACCATTTAACAGAATAATCATAAATATGAATGAAAATTTAATAACCGATGTGTATACTTTGGGGCTTCCCTGGTGACTCAGTGGTAAAGAATCTGCCTACAAAGCAGGAGACGTGGGATCCATCCCTGAGTTGGGAAGATCTCCTGGAGAAGGAAATGGCAACCCACTCCAGTATTCTTGCCTAGGAAATCCCATGGACAGCAGAGTCTGGCAGGCTACAGTCCATGGGGTCACAAAAAGAGTCAGACACAACTTAGTCACTAAACAACATGTGCACTTCACTTGTTATATTGTTGAAAAATAGGAAAAAGTAGTAAATATCCAAATAATAGGTGAATATAAATAATGCTGAAAAAGAATATTTAATGGCATGGAATGCTATTCCATGGTTGGTTGATTGGATGATTCTTTAACTGTATTAAGCTTCCCAGGTGGCGCTAGTGGTAAAGAACCCGCCTGCCAAAGCAGTAGATGCAGGTTTGATCCTTGGATCAGGGAGATCCCCTGGAGAAGGACATGGCATTCCTCCAGTATTCTTGCCTGGAGAATCCTCATGGATAGAGGAGCCTGGCGGGCTGCAGTCCACAGGGTCTCAGTTGGAGCAACTTAGCATGCACACACGCATGCAAGCTTAGAAAGGATATAAAACAATACCAATTTTTTTTTAAGTTAAAAGATATATTTGAGTAGAATCATTGGTAGGAAATACACTATAATATACTATTTTATAATACTATCATGTTAACAGAGGTTATCAGTTAAAGATGGGATTACAGATGATTCTTTTTTCCTTATTATTTATCTATGTTTTCTAAAGTTTCATTATTGGATGTGTATCCAATACACAAATATTTTTGTGATACAAAATAAAGTTCTTTAAAAATCAGTAGTTATAATATTGAACTACATCAGCATAAAGATATAACCTACAGGAACTCAGAGATAAACCACCTATAAGGCTCTGAATGTGTGTTGTTTGAGGCTTAATAACTCAGGAAAGTTGGCTGCCTTTGAGAGGAGACCTGAAGCTAAAGTGTTCACATGCTTATTAAAAGGGCTCTTATAGAGCAGATTACCAACAAGTGCATGTTTATTAGTTGATTTGCAAGGTTGGAGTTTAGGACCAATATGTAGAGCTAAAAAGAGTTAAAAACATGGGAAATTAATAGGCCCCTCAATACAGTTTGTTTTCTAATTCATGGAGAACTATTTTTAAAAAATAAAAATCAGATATTCTTCCATTCAATAAGTTCTTTCATTCACTGACAAGCGAACAATGGGAAAACGGGTTTAATTTATAGCAAAATGACAAAAGAAGGCATTTTCTGATAACCATGTTGGTACTGGAAAGCTACAAAGTGTGTTCACGCAGTAGCCTTCCCTAGAGATTTTAAATAACAGGAAATAGATTGAAGTGGTTCAGCTGTGGTTTTAAAAACCAAAGGGTGGGACACCCTTGGTAATCTTTTTTTTGCCCTTTGGCTTCTTGCTTATAGATGAGAATATAGGAGGGGGAGAATGAATAATGTTCAATACCAATACAGCACTTTAAGATGATAATTATAGAACTTAAAATGACAAGCAAAAGACAGACGTGAGGTTTTAAATTTCATTGTACTTGTAGAGATGCAGTGGAGTGAAAACTGCAAACTAGATGCCCGGTTCTAGAAGGCTGGGTAAAGTAAGGTACATCCATAAGATAGGAAAGACCTACGGAAGAACACTGAAAAACATTGCCAGGAGAAATGAAAGATTTAACCATATGGATGTTTTAGGTGACTGCCAGAAGTTTGGGGGTAGTGGAAGAGTGAGGAAGTTGCAATTATGTACAGCAAGATTGACTATAGTTAATACTGTATCAAATAATGTAAATACACTGAGAGTAGATTTCAGGTGCTCTTATCACACACACAAAAGTGATAACTGAGATAATACTAATTAGTTTGACTGCAGTAATCTTTTCATTATGTACATGTATATCAAATCATCATACTGGGCATATTAAATACATATTTATATAAGAATAAAAACTCTAGACTGTGGTTTTGTATCCTTTCCTCAAAGGTTTCTCAGCTTTTGCTGCTTCTGGTCCCATCCAGTCCAAATTCTCTCACATGTACAACACACTCTAAAAAACACGTGTTCCCAAACCCAATCCCCTTCATCTTTAGAAACTGGTGATTTCAGCAAGAAAGTTTTATTATCAAAGTTGAGTTTATGGACGCTAAACTGCAGTCACAATGATGCCATGACATTTGCTCCTTTTATTTAGGATACTGATTGTAGCAGGAGAGAGTCACGGTTTCAACATCGACTACACTGCTGATTAAATGAGGTGCTGAGCCCCTACTATGTGCTGGGCTTGTGTCAAACTCTGGGAATGCAGAGATGAACACGCCAAGGAGCTCACAGCCTTGTGGAGAAAACAGGTAAGCATGCAGACACATTAGTTCCAGTTACTTCCCATTAACTTTCTGCTGTACTCCACTAGAATTTAACAAACCCATCTTGTCATCCCACTTTCGGCCCCAAACCTAATCATTATGCATCAACATCATACAGTAACCCAAACTAAAACTCTCAATCATCTCTCATTTCTTGCTCCGCCCTCTCACACATTCATATCTATCCACTTGTTGATACATTCTTTTACCAAATTATCTCACGACTCCAGCACATTTTTTTCACCCTTGTCATTGCCCAGCTCAACATCCCTTGAACGACTGCAATAATGTCTGGACAGGTCTCTGTGCCTAAATGTTCACCTCTGCCCCTCTATGCTCCACACTGTTGCCATGAAGCCTCTGTCTGTCTATCATCTCTACCTCTTTTTCTGGGAAGACTATTTATTGTTCAGAGAAAGATACAGAAGAGTCCAGAGGAGGAGAAATACTGAGTTGATGATATACTGAACTACAGAGAACCAATGAGATATTAATTTTTCCCAAAAGAAATCTTGACAGAAATGAGGTAAGTTATGAAGACCTGGTAAGTAGAAAAGGCAGTTGGCTGTTTTTGTTTTTTTTTTTTTTTTAGTTTGATATGGCACTGTTTATTTTCTCATTTCCACATCTTGCAACTGAGACAGATGACAGATTAAAGGACAGAAAACAGGCAGGTTCTTGACTCCCCAGGCACACAGGAGGGTCTTCACGTTTCTGGTGAGCATAGTTCTTGGCTACCGGTACCGTGTTAGCGCCTCGCTGTGTACTCAGCGCACAGGGAGTGACGTCATTACGTTCTTGACCAAGGTAGCCAATCACAGGACTATGGTAATGAGTGCAGCAACCAAGTACCAAATATTTGGCTCTATACCCTGATTTGTTTTTAAAGGAAGTACTGTGGGAGATGGAGAAGGAAATGGCAACCCACTCCAGTGTTCTTGCCTGGAGAAGTCCTGGGACGGGGGAGCCTGGTGGGCTGCCGTCTATGGGGTCGCACAGAGTCGGACACAACTGAAGCGACTTAGCAGCAGCAGCAGTGTGAGAGATAGGTGTCAACTGAGCAAATCTTCTGTTCCCCAGGTCATTTCTGGAGAAATCAGTAAGAGAAGCCCAGAGGGGAACTGGTGACTTGGTGAGAAAATAGCTTCTTTCCCAAACAATGAACTTTTCATTGACAACTCACAATTGATACCTTTAAAATTATTTGGATCAATTAAAGGCAATTATTCAATGCCTATGAACTGAGAACTTCCCAGCTGGTGCTAGTGGTAAAGAACCTACCTGCCAATACAGGGGACATAAGAGACACAGGTTCTATCCCTGGAGCAGGAAATGGTAACCCACTTCAGCATTATTGCCTAGAGAAACTGCACGGACAGAGGAGCCTGGTGGGCTACAGTCCACAGGATCACAGAGTCAGACATGACTGAATTGGCTTAACACATAGGCACTATGAACTAAATCTAATTATGTACTAATTTTAGATAGCAACTTGATCATTATTCACTCAGATCACAGTTTTAAAGCTAAAATAAAATGGTTTCTTACAAACTTGGATTATACTAACTTGTTTATAAGTGGATTGTTTATTTTTGCTCCAATTTTTATGCTTTTACTAAACTTGTACAAAAATGTTTAAAGCAGCAAACACCAAGGCAACAAACAAGTCTTATAAATTACCTTGGTTTTGACTAAGTATCTCTTTGGAAAGTTTCCAGGTCACAATGAATTTGGAACAGTTTAACCAAGCTTTCCTATAAGTCTTCATCTCCATGAGATGAGGACAACTAAAAAAATAAACTAATTAAAAAAAAAACAACAACTGCTAGCAGAATGATACAATTATCCCACTTTTAAGATGAACATCTGCTCAGCTTTTTCTTCAGTCACCATGATGCCATCAGCAAAAGGAACCCATGGATAGTAAACATCAGCTTATGACACTTAACATTTTCATATCCTCTTCCCCAACTGGCATCTGTGTCTCTCCACCCACGTTCTCAATGGTGATATTAGTCATCATACTAGGGGCTATAGAAATCTATTTAATTATATTCTTGGGGGTGACTGCTTTCTCTGGGGTTTGGCAGCTCCTCTAAAAGTTTCTGTTACAGTCTGTCAGGCTGACAGATTCAGGCCTCATCTTTATGTCTGGACTTTCCATGATAGCTCTTGGATAAATTTCATGAGCTTCATGTTTAGTTTTGGGACTTCTCTGGCAGTCCAGTGGTTGGAACTTCGCTTTCCGTTGCACACGGGTGTGAGTTTGGTTCCTGGATGAGGAGCTAAGCTCCCACATGCCTCGGGACTCAAAAAGCCAAGAAACACTTAAAAAAAAAACAAAAAAAAAAACCAGAAACAATATTGTAACAAATTCAATAAAGATTTTAAAAGTTGGTCTACATTAAAAATCAAATAGATTTTTTTTTCTTTTCTTGGGAACACTATAGCTAGGCTTTGTATGAGGGGAAATAAAACTTATCCAATCTCTAAATTTAGATGATTTGAGGAGAGGGAGAATAGGAGCTGGAATGAGGAAAGAAAAAGCTTTAAGTCTTAGGAAATTCTCCAAAATTATTTTGCCTACAGCAGATAAGGGATGGGTCTTTCTAGAGAGAAAGATTGCTCTATATATGTTTTCAAAAAAACCTACATTCATGTTCCACTTGGCTCAAAAACCTTTGATAGCTCCCCATTGCCAAAGTCCAAACTGCTTCAGTTCAGTTCAGTTCAGTTGCTCAGTCATGTCTGACTCATTTCAACCTCATGAACCACAGCAAGCCAGGCCTCCCTGTCCACCACCAGCTCCTGGAGCCTACCCAAACTCATGTCCATTGAGTCAGTGATGCCATCCAACCATCTCATCCTCTGTCGTCCCCTTCTCCTACTGCCCTCAATCTTTCCCAGCATCAGGCTCTTTTCAAATGAATCAGCTCTTTGCATCAGGTGGTCAAAGTACTGGAGATTCAGTTCAGCATCAGTCCTTTCAATGAATATTCAGGACTAATTTCCTTTAGGATGGACTGGTTGGATCTCCTTGCAGTCCAAAGGACTCTCAAGAGTCTTCTCCAACACCACAGTTCAAAAGCATCAATTCTTCGGCGCTCAGCTTTCTTTATAGTTCAACTCTCACATCCATACATGACGACCACTGGAAAAACCATAGCCTTGACTAGATGGACCTCATACAAGGTCCCTGTTAATGCTTGAAGTGCCAAGCTTGTTTGAGGGATGGGGATTCATTCCCCTGTTGTATTCCTGCTCCTGCTTATCCCTCTGTACATGATTCCCTTCCCTCCCTTCTTCTTGTCAGAGTTCTGAATCGTCCTCTTAGAACCAGCTCAATTGTTCCCAACTCTATTGTGACTGTAAGAAATCCAAATCATCATTTGGAACTTAAAGACATATGGACTATAAACAAATGATTATTTCATAAGAGGGAAAGAACAAATCATTACAGACACAGGATACACTGTGAAAGAAGACTTAATAAGGAGGGAGAACAATCCTGGCAGGCCTGGATAAGATACAGGCTTGGAGGAATATGTAAAAAATGATCCATGAATGATGTCTCAGGTGGGTGGGATCTTGAGTTGATCACCTGGGATTTCCAGTTTAGTGAGATGTGCATGAGCATTGTGATGTACACTACCCACCTTCTGTTGGCTGTCCCAGATTATGCAGCAAACAAAATCCTGACCCCTAACTCACACTTCATCTTAGATGGCATGGCTTGCAGGTCTCTTAGCTTTTGAAATGTGAGCACTGTGATACTGGCATCTCAGAAGGAAAATAGGGATGTGTCCTGAGGATTTGGGAAAATAACTGTGGCATGAAAATTACAAACTGGCTGCTACCCATGTGTAGAAAATACCCTGAAGGACTGAAGCTTTCATTTGGCTCCTTCAGAGTTAACACCGACTGGCTACACCAGGCTCTGTTCAGGTTGGAGGCTGAAGTCACCTCGTCACCTCTCTTGTATGTGGTGTACATAGGGGAAGGAAGAGGAGTGAACTAAGAAAGCAGCATGAGTTAGAGGAGACCATCTGGTAGATTCAGAGCCACTCAATAGTTTAAAAAAAAAAAAAAACTTTTTTCTCCATCATATTGCAAAAATGTGCTTCTAATCTTCTACCTTGTCATGTCAAAAATCTCACTCTGCTTGATACTCAGAACCAACAGTAGGATTTTTACAGACTGGACCAGAAGGAACCACAGTTTACCCAACTTTAGAGGACCTTTCAACCCCAAAATGTACTTTTGTTCAGGCAAATCCAAACACCTCTGACAAAGAGGCCACAAGAGTGTAGAGAATAGAACATGTTAGGTGTGGTTTGCACTTGCTTGTGCCCCCTCACACATAGAGCCTAAAACTCTCACTAACAGACTCATTACCCTGGTGGGTGAAAAATATTCTGTAGGTGATGGGACTACAAACCACAGAGTTAATCACCAAAACCCTGAACTCAGCCTTCTAATGGAAGTTTGTTTTTTTTTTTAAATCAGACAAGTTTGCTATTGTCTGTTTCCTCTTACTTCCTGATACTAATTTGTGACGGACAGCCATTGAGGCTCCTATAAGTTAAAAACAAAACATAGGAGGTGTGAATTTTTTAGACTGTAAACGTCATGACTTCCTCCAATTGTATTCCTAGTGCTTAAGATGTAACTGATAATATAATAAGAACTTGTCTAATATTTGTTGACCAGATAATGAGATTGGCTATGTGATATTTATAAAATACTCAGTACAAAGTGACAAAGTATGAAAATGGAAAGATAGAGTCATTTGCCTATTGGCAAACAGTAACAAAAAGAAAGCCACACAATAAAATTTCAAAATGCAAATATAACAAACGGGTCAAAGAGGATATTTTAAGTTAATTTTTTTAAGTTGAATTCACCAATACTATTTTGTACTTATGCTCCTCACAACATAGTAACAAATACACAAAGCAAAAACTTCTAGAAGTTTAAGAGTTGATAAACCCCAATAATAGAAAAAGATTGACTCAGTATACTGCTTTCAAAAATCAACGGAATTTTCTAACAGGTTGCCCTGATTCTTTCTTGACTAACTACAGTTCATTTAAAAATCAGAGTAAGCTTTGAAAAACAGAAATCAGTTCATGTCACACCTCTGCCCAAACCTCTCAATGGCTCCTCATCACACTCAGAATAAGACTCAGAATCTTGACCAGGGCCCACAAGATTCTATACAAGGCAGCCCAGGCTCACGCCTTTGATCTCACCAGTTTTTTATTTCATGTTTTAGATACATCCTTGTAAAAACTATAGTTTGGCTTAGAACTGCTAAGTTTGATTCACATAGTGAATGGTTTTTTCTGATATATTATTGCACATTTTCAACCTTTCATGTACTCTATTTTTACTTTTTTGCAGTGAAACTTTTGAAATTTTAACATGTGTGCTTACCATCTGTTTCTGATTTCTTTTAGTAATTTCTTCTGTGAGCATACCGTTGTAGATTTTGTATAGTATTATACAAAACTTTTAATTTTGCATAATAATTGAGCTGGGTATAGAATTCTAAGTTTCTGGATATTAAGATACTACACTCTTATCTCACTTGATACTGTTTTAAACTTGGCTTTCAGTTTTTCTCATTTCTAAGTAGGTAATATATTTGGGCTCTCTTGCTACTTTCAGGATCTTTTCTTTCTCTCTGGTGTCCCATACTTTCTTTTTATTTACCATGCTTGGGGCCTGTATTTCTAGAGTTTAAGGATATATGATGGGCTTCCCAGGTGGTGCTAGTAGCAAAGAACTTGCTTGCCTATGCAGGAGACATAAGAGACTCGAGTTCGATCATTGGGTTGGGAAGATTCCCCTGAAGGAAGGCATGGCAACCCACTCCAGTATTCTTGCTTGGAGAGTCCCGTGGACAAAGGAGCCTGGCAGGCTACAGTTCAAAGTGTCACAAAGAGTCAGGCACCACTGAAGTTACTTACCACGCATGCACATGGATAAATGACAGGATGCATGACAGCCACAAGTTCAGGTCCTACACACAGTTCTGTTTCATAGTTTAAAATTTTTTTGGTTCTCTGTGTATGTGTATGCTCGTTGCTTCAGTCACGTCTGACTCTTTGCGACCCTATGGATTGTAGCCCAGTGGGCTCCTCTGTCCATGGGATTTTCCAGGCAAGAATACTGGAGTGGGTTGTTGTGCCCTCCTCCAGAGGATCTTCCTGCTTCTCCGGCAGTGCAGGCAGATTATTTACCATTGAGCCACTGGGGAAGCCCTTTTTGTTCTATAACTTGCCTTAATTTGTGATAAATTTATCTATGCATTTAAAGTCTTACATTTTATCTATCATTTTTATGTATTTTTAGTGAGATCATTTTTAAGTTTAGCTAGCTAGAAACAGAAGTCAAAACTGGACTAATGAAACATTTAGATTAGATATGAACAAGAGCACCATATTAAAGTATATAGACCATTTCTCCCACTCAAAAACGTATAGTGTTAAATTCATGTATAAGGAAAAAAGGCTGGAAATTAAGTATTTGAATAAAGAAGCTAGACAAAGAATAAACTAAACTGAAGACATTAGATGGATATAGCACCAGATTGGTACATGATATATGTCCACTGGGCTTCCCAGTGGCTCAGTGGTAAAGAATCTGCCTGCCAATGCAAGAGACACAAGAGACAAAGGAGATGCGGGTTCAATCCCTGGGTCAGGAATATCCCCTGGAGGAGGAAATGGCAACCTACTCCAATATTCTTGCCTGGGAAATCCCATGGACAGAGGAGTCTGGAGGGCTACAGTCCATGGGGTCGAAAAGAGTCACTGGACGTGACTTAGCAACTATGAATACATGTAGGCACGTGTCCATTACACGTATGGACAAGAATACCAGAATTCTTACTCTACTGGGAGAGTGTAAACTTGTATAACTATTTTTGGAAAACAATTTTGGCATGATCTAGTACAATTAAAGATATACATAACCCAAGATTCATTGTTTCACTCCCAGGTCTATGTCTCAGAGAACTGCATGCACCAAGCGGTACACACAAGAATATTCAGACCACAGTGTCTAAAATAGCAAAGAAATACTGGAAATAACCCAAGTGACCATCAACATTAAAACAAATAGACTATGACATAGTCACACAATGGAATACTGTGTAGCAATGAAAATGAATGAACCACTGCTGTGTACATCAACATGGGTGAATCTCAGGAATTATGTTGCATGAAGAAAAGTCATGAAGAATAAATATGTGATTCTATTTATGTGAATAGGATAAAAAATGTGATTCTATTTACGTGGCATTTGGTAACTTGCAAACCTATATATCATCTAAAGATGCCAATATATGATAAACTGTAACGAAAAGAAAGAGACTGATAAATGCAAAATTTAGATTAGTGATTACTGTGAATGAGGAGAGAGCAGAGAGGAATTGGGGGTGGGGAAACAGGAGGCTACAAAGATACTGACAGCAACTGAGTATAAAATGTCAATAGTAGCCTGCTCTACTATCTATCATACGGAATGAGAGAGAGAGTGATGTTAGGAATGATGTTTATCAAATATTAATATGGTTATATCTTAGCAGTAGATTTTGTATTATTTCATATTTTATTTGCATATTTTATATTGCCTCAATTTTTAAAATTACGGATATGCACCATTTTAATTATTTTAAAGTCATTTTATCTGAGGAAAAGAGACAGTAAAAGGTTGCTGGAGGCTAAATATTTGTGACTCCCCAATGCATATGCTGTAACCCTACCCACTAAAGTGATGGCATTAGGAGGTAGAGCCTCTGATAAATGATTAGATCGCAAGGGCAGAGCTCCTTGAATGGGATTAGCATTCTTTTAAGAGAGAACCTAGAGAGCCTCCTTGTGAGGTTACAATAAAGCTGAGTCAGACACTGAACACGCCAGCACCCTGATCTTGGGCTTCCTGTCCAGAACTGTGAAAAATAAATGTCTTTTATATAAAATTTACTCAGTCAGTTGTATTTTGTTATAACATCCAGAACAGACTAAGACCCAGACAGGAAGATGAATAAACAAAAGAGATTTTCAATTGAAAATCAAAGATCCAGTAATCAAACTCCAAGGTGCTAAAAATATGTTAAAAACTCAATGCACAAAAACCTGCACATAAATATTAATATGAGTTTTGTTTATAATTCCTCAACACATATAAACACACTGTAGTACCTCCATAAAAAGGAATTATCATGCAGCGATTTAAAAAAAGCTACCAAGCTACAAAAAGCCACAGAGGAAACTTAAAACATATTAATAAGTGAGGAAAGTCAATCTGAAAAGTCTACATACTGTATGATTTCAACTATATGACATTTTGAAAAAGGTGGAACTATACAGTAAAAAGATCAGTGATTGCTGGGAGCTGGGGCATGGGGAGGGAAGGATGAATAAATTGGTGGAGCAGAGGAAACTTTTAGGGCAGTGAAACTGAAATAGCGGATCCAATACATCATGCACTTGCCAAAACCTACAGAATTGTATACCACAGAGAGTAAATGCTAATGCAATCTTGGACTTTAGTAACAATGTACTATAATAGGTTCATCAACTGAAACAAAGTACAAAAAATTGCCAGATAATAAGAGAAATTAGGGAGAGGCAGGTGGAGAGGGAGCATATACAGAATTCTACTTTCTATTCAATTTTCCTTAAACCTAAAACTGCTCTAAAAAATAAATTCTATTAGTTTAAAAAATAAGCCCCAAGAACAGAGTGAAGCGTTCTTGAAATATCTGGCCCAGATATTTATTTTTAGCAAATCCTAACGCAGTCCTTACTACATGTTCTACAATTTTTTAATGCTCCTAACATCCTTGTGGGGTCAATACCACTGTGATTCCACTCATACCACTGAGGAAACTAAGGCCAGAGAATGTGATCATTTTGCCCTGGCCCACATAGCAAGCAAGTCATAGAATCAGGATTCAACCCAATATAGACCTACCTCCTGACCTTGATCTGAGGCTGCCTCCCCTTAAAAGGACTAAGGTAACCTGGACATCAGTGTTCACTGCTTCCAACTCAGAGATTGCCTTGACTCTTGGTTCAGTGGTTTTGTTTAATTTGTCTTTTATAACAAGCCATTCCAAATTTTTATCAGAAGTAGGTGGGATATAAATAGTAAATTAAAATATTGAAACTGGAGACCTCAGTTGCTCTGACAACCACTAAAATAAATTTACCTTACACCTGCTTAGTTCCCCTGGGACCATGTTGTTTGATCTTTTATGCTATAAAAGTTAAAATAGATTGCATTTAAAATCCCATAGGATGAAAATGTTCAAACCAGATAAACATAGTGTCAATATTCTTTCAGCAGGAGGTTTTTGTTTGTTTTTTTTTTTTTTACTTCATTTTGAGGGAGGGGATCTTGCTTTACCAAAAAGATTTGTCTTCATTGGTGACGTTCTTTATCACTATTTTCTACTGTTTTGAATTAATACAAATATCAATAAGTATAGTTTATAAGTCAAAGGAAGAGCAAGTGGCTTTGTCCATTCAAAATATCCTAACCAATCAAACTGTTTTTGGAGCTTCTAGTTTGTAGTAGTTTCTAGTTTGTTTCTAGTACCACACTGGGTACCGGAGGGAAGAGGAAGGTCACAAAAGGAGCTCAGATTTTTACTTTCAAAGAGCTTGTGACCTTCTTAGGTACATCCCCCACAGATGAGAGGCTGGTTATCTTATGGCACAAGCTCCATGGGGAATGAGAAAGCAGGGTGAAGCAGAGGTGAAGGCTCCCTTGCCACCCTGGGGCCTTCACAAGTCCTCTAGGAATGACTGGGAGCTGGACCGTAGGAAGAGAGATGCCAAAGCATTCCTGGCCACCAGATTGTCACGGACAAAGGCTCAGAGTCATTCAAGAGTGGGCTTGCTGTGCTCAGGAACAAGGAGTAGATCTATGGTTTCTAGGGCAGCAATGTGGAGGAGCTTGGGGCAGTTTATTGAAAAGGTCAATAGAGACAAGATGCTGCAAGGTCTGTGACATAAGCAGAGACGTTTGTGCTTGAGCTGAAATGTGACTGGGAATTACTGTGGGTTCTTGGGCTCCCTCACAATCATATCCCCACTCAGAAAAATGATGGGTTGGACACTTACTTTTGAATAACACTAAGAAGATCCTGCTGTTTTCTCTATCAACAATAAGGCCCATTTTTGAAAGCTTATTATTTTTTTGCCAGAATAAAAGCTCTAGTTTTTCTTATAATCCCAAATAATTATCCTCATTTACATGAAAAGATATAAGAATTTACAAAAATTAAGTGACTTGCCCAAGGTCAAATTTTGAGAATCAGAATTTCCAAAGACCACGAATCACCCATTTTATCCATCTATGTCCCTCTGGCAAAGACCAAGGGTCAGCAAACTTTCCTATAAAGGGCCAGATAAGTATGCTTAATACGGACACACACACATATACACATGCACACATTTTTAATTTAGGCTGTGGGTCCATGCAGTCTTTGTCACAACTACTCAACTGTGCCACTGCAGTGCAAAGGCAGCCAGAGTCAATACATAACTAATTAAGTAAGCTACATTCCACTAAAATATAGAAATTTGAATTTCCTGTAATTTTCATGTCACAAACTTATTTATTTTACTTTTACTCTTTTTTTAAACACCCTAAAATGCAAAAGCCATTCTTAGTCATGGACCATACAAGAACAGGCAACAGCTACATTTGACTTGTGGGTACCAGTATGCCAAACCTCTGTTTTAGGTCCACTGATTAGAACAATAGCAAATGAAGCCAAGATTAAATGTCTTATCTCTGGAAGAGATAGTTTGCTTTACACTGTGAAAAACTCTGTTCTGCTGGCAACAAGTTCATTTCCTGCCCCAGCCAAGTCTCTTGCAAATTTGTAGGGGATTACAAAGGCAAAGATAACAGTAAAATGACAATGAAAAAAAAATCCAATCCTAACAACAATAAAACACTAACAATTTAAAAAATAGCAATCCAAACAACAATAAAAACTTAATATCTATTTCCCTCTCACAGATGTTAGTAATATCAAGAATATTTCTATTATAGTCTAGGAAAAGTCTTCTAAAAATGCATTCATTGTAAGTTTGAGGTTCTAATCTGTATCACTAAGAAATGGTACATGTATATTTCATGTTCTCTAATACATTGTATAGGCACTTTGTAAATAATAGAGCAGTTCATGTTTAGAGTTTGCTTCATTAGCATCTCTGTGTTTAGGTCAATAACAGCCAGCTCTTAATTCTTTAGATCCCTGTTTCACTTATTCATTCATCTGTTTAATCAATGACTATTATACATCTACCATATGTCCAGCTTTGTGGTGGTCACTGGGAATTCAAAACTGAATGTTAAAGTCCTTGCCTTAAGTAACCCACAAATTGAGGGAGAAGAAATGCAGAAGTAACACTAATGTAGAAAAACACTAAATGCTACAGCACAGAAGAGTTGCAGGTGTTATGGGAACACCTTGGTGAACTTTTGGAATGGGAAGCAACAGGACACCAAAGAATGCTTTCAAAGGTGAAGTTTGAACCAAATCTGGAAGAAGACATACGATCATAATGCCTCCACCTATGAATGAGAACAATACCAACTCTGATTTGTTACATATGAGACAAAGGCAAGAAAGGTTCAGAGAGACAGCTGTGAAACAAGCATCTTCCAGATCCCCGTCCCAGACTCTCATCAATTTGATCATAACTAGTAAACAGTCACATGCAAATCATACCCTCCCCTTTGTGGGCATCTTAAGATTCAAAAGTTGGTGAAAAACAAACGTTGGGTAATGAAATAAAATTGAGCACAAAATGTAAAGTCGTAAGAGAATTCAGCTTTTTTCCTTTTAAATCTGATATGGAAATACAATAAGACTACATTTTTTTAAACTGAATTTAAGACTTATAAAGACAAATATTTTAAAAAAGTAGAATGCATTCTCACCTGAAGGACTTTCCTAATTCTTTTCAGATTGTGTATTAAAAGTAAGTTTTTCTCTTTGGAAACACGGCCTAACTGTTCATCCAATTGTATTAACAAGTTTTGAAGAAGAATTGTTGCCATGGTTTCATTGTTAGATGCTGCCTCCCTAAAAAACAAAAATGTTATTACACAGCGGGAAATAGCTTATAAAAATGCCTATTTTTTACCATAATCATTTTAAAGTGATAAATATATCCCACAGTGATAAGCATTTAATGGTTTTAAAAATTAAATTATATACATATGACAGTATATTCAACATCACTAATCATTAAGGAAATGCAAATCAAACCAGGAGATATCACTTCACACCTATTTGGATGGCTATTATCGAAAACACAAGTTTTGGTAAGGATGTGAAACTGGAACCTCCTTGTATATAGCCAATGGCAGTGGAAAACTGTGCAGCCAGTATAGAAAACAGTATGGAGATTCCTCAAATTATAAACATAAAATTACATACAATTCCACTTCTGGGTAGATACTCAAAAGAACTGAAGCAGGGACTTGAGCAGATAATTTGTACATCAACATTTAAATCAGCTTTATTCACAATAGCTGAAAGAAGAAATCATTCAAATGTTCATTGAAGGGTGAATATAGAAATGTAGTATATGCATACAACAAAATATTATTCAACCTTAAAAAGGAAGGAAATTCTGATACATGCTATATGAATGAACCTTGAAAGAATATGCTAAGTAAAATGTTGGTCACAAAATAACTAATTTGGTGTGACTACACTTATATGAAGTACCTAGACTAGTTAAATTCAGAGACAGAAAACAGTGGTTGCCAGGGGCTGGGGTGGAAAGAATGAGGGGTTAATATTTAATGAGTATACAGTTTTAGTTCAATTTTAAGATGAAAAAGTTCTGGAGATGGATGGTGGTGACAGATGCACAACAATGTGAATATGCTTAAGGCCACTAAGCTGAACACCTAACAAATGTGAAAATGGTAAATTTTATGTTATGCATTTTAATCACAATAAAAATTTTAAGAAGACAAAAGCAAAAAAAATTAATTGTACAAGGTGAATAGAGCTTCCAAAAATGTTTGTAAAACATATTAAGAAAAAAATGTTTATTTTATTGAGTCTATGATGGAGAACTGATATAAACAATATACTTACTTCTTGGTTTTTTAATACTTAGAAAATCACTGGGGGTTGGCTTATAAAAAATGAAGCACTAGAACTATAAAGTTTTAATCTACAATGGATGAAACCAGAAAGGACAATGATTCTTCTCCCTTAAGGAAGCTTTCCAAAGCCTCAAAGAAAGTTCTTTACCTGAAAAGAATGTATCTACTGAGTTAAAAGCTGACTATAGAGTAAGTCCATATGTAAGTCCTCTAGGGAAAATACAGTAACGTTTGATCCTACCAGTCCTGATTTTCAATCCACTGGGCCAGCAGATGCCGAATTTCCATAGGAAAGTTGTCATCATAGAATTGATCAACTTGCTCCAAAAATTTTATTTCTAACTGTTGGACTTGATTCCACTGAGACATGCTATAAAGAAGAGGAAACAATAGAATTTAAAAATAATATTAATTAACAACTATGGTACATGTTTTCTTTTCCTTTTTTTTTTTTTTTTGGACTTCGGACAAAGACAATGTTATCCATTAAATAACTGGAGAAAAAATTTATTTTATAGTCACTCAATTAAAGAAAACAGAAACAAGAAAATATTTTCAATCCAAAGATAATGCAGTTCTGAGCTTTTTCCTAAGGCATTCCTAAGGAAGGAAAAAGGATTCTTTCTCTACCCCAAGCCATGCCTTTCTTTGTTCTAAAAGAAACATCTGATCCACCTTCTCTAGAAAGCTTTCATTCCCCCTCAAAACCCCTCACATCTGTCTACACAGATGTGTATTCTCAACAATCTCCTTCCCTATTCTGTGCTCCTTTCTCACTATTAGACTTAGAGCAACTTGAAGGCAAACAACAAACTAAACTATATCTGCTAAGATCCCTCTTAAAGGCTTTATATGTGCTGTAGCGTTAGCCGCTCAGTCTTTCTGACTCTTTGTGACTCCACAGACTGCAGACCACCAGGCTCCTCTGTTCATGGAATTCTCCATGAACAAGAATGCTGGAGTATGTTGCCATTCCCTTCTTCAGGGGATCTTCCCAAACCAGGAACTGAACCTGGGTCTCCCGCATTTCAGGTGGATTCTTCACCATCTGAGCCACCAGGGACACCTGATGTGAGAACTACCCAATAAAAGCTTATTTTATATAAAATTGCCCAATCCCTTTTTATTTCAGATTTGTCTGGCTTCTAAGAGTCAGTCATATTCCTAGACTTCTAGTCTCAGTCTTACCTACATGAAGAGTTTCACGTGGGCTTTTTTTCAGTTCAAAATACCTCTGAACAAATATTTTTATTTCTCTCTGGAATGATCAACTATTGCTGGGAAAAGCTTTTGAAGTCTACTTTTAACCAGTCTCTGATGTGTATCTGACAGTGGTTAAACCCTTAACATACTGAAGAAGAAACCACTTGTTACGTAGTTGGCAATGTGTCTTAAAACAAAAGTATGTGTTTCCCCAACATAACCCCATTCTGTCCAGTTTAGAAGCTTTAGATGTATTTCTTAACTCAAGGAAATGAATATGACATCTCTCCTTGAAATTACAGTATTTTACTTTTCCCAAAGTCAAATTTTTTATAGTTTTGTCACTAATTCTAGATCAAACAAAAAAAAACCTTTTATGTAATCAATCACAATGGTGTTTCAACTTACGCTGTTGAAGATTTCCTTTTGCTTACAGATTTTTTGCTTAAGATTACAGATCCTTTTGCTTAAGATTTCCTTTCGCTTACAGAACATTATGATGATAAATTTCTCAGGTTTCAAAGGGAACCATTTCAGGGGCACCTTTTGTATTTAAAAAAGATTAATGCCAATGTTTTGCTAAAATAAAGCGACTGGAAAAAAATTTTCACTTTCCTATCACTTTATATTTACACATATAATCCTAGGGGAAAGTGCTCAGTAAGTACTCATTAATAGAAGAATGAGTGGGTCTCTGGATGCTGTAAATAGCACAGGTGGCTAGCATTATTCTAGCTTTAAAATGGAAAAACAAAAATCTGAGGGACATATAGGCAAAATGACTCTTGCCCAAGACACGCAGCTCTTAAGGAACAACCTGAGGTCTCCTGACACCACACATGGTTGTCTTTCCTGATGCTGGGTGTACACATATTCCTCTCAAAATTTCAACATTTGTTCCCATGCTACTATCCCCATGGCTCTGCTCTATCAGTTTATTCTAGGGAATGACAAAAAGAACAGGTGCTGAGAATAGCATTACAATTGTAACTGCCACTATTGTTCAATCTCTGCTATGATTTGGGTGAAAATCTATTTTCTAACTAAGAATTAAGTGGACTGAACCCATCCTAAAGTTAGATCACTCCTAGGATCTGAGTCCACCCTCCAGAGAGCTGAACTCAAGGCTGAACGGGGGAAAGACAGGTTTATAGTCTCAGGACACGCTTTTCTGTTGCAGCTTCTAGTAATGCCTTTAAAGGACCTAAAAACACCTCTCTCTGAGGGCTAAATCACCCATCCCAAGAAAACTACCGAGCATTTCTTTTGAAGACCGAGTGCCTGCCTAGTCTCTTTGAATGCCTGGCCCTAGAAGAAGCCTGATAAACGGGCGTTTTGTCCCACCGCCTGGGAGCTAACGCTGCCGCTTTGGGGTTCTGTGAAAAGGGGGCGACCTGCTCTTATCAAAGCCTCAATCACTAGCTACCTCAGTTGCGGGCTTCTGGCTGAAACCCAGGCAAGCAATCTAACGCCAGGCATGCGAGTTAAGAGCAGCTGGCTAAGAAAGCGAAGCGGGGGACCACACGCGGCGCGGACACACCCCCGCTGCAGCTCCCGCGGTCTCACCCACCCAGGTTCACGGTTTCCCGGGCAGAGTGCGGGGGTCTCGCCGCGGAAAGACCCGCGCCACCGCGCACCTTTGAATCATGGAGTCTACCGCTTGTTTCTAAGACTACTCTTCCTCAGCTAGGGTGCCGGGAAGTAGCTGTCAACACAGCACGCGCGCGGCAAAAGCTTGGCAGCGTCCTGCAAAACCGCGTCCTGTCCCGCCTTCCTCCAGAGAAGCCACGCCAAGGTGCGGTCTGCCTCCTTACCTTGGCTCCCTCTGCCCGCGTCCACGGTCGGAATCGCCCTGCGCGGCGCCCCAGGACCTAGCCGCTGACGCCTCCGTCAGAGGGGATTTGCATTTCTCCTCCCACTTGAGGCTTTCCTGTGCGTCAGTGTTAGAACCTCCGGTACTTTACTTGGGTCGTTCCCACCCACTGTCTATTCTAGAAACGCTAAAGAGCAGAAACAGGTTGGAGCCACCACGCGGGGCGCCCGCTCCTCATCCGCATCAATCACTCCAGCCACTCCCCGTGGCCCGAGGCTGTCAGGGCCGCACGCTCTTTTTCTTCCGGTTTCCCCAGACTGAGCCCCTGCCGACTTTTGTGCCGCGGTTAGTCGCTCAGTCGTGTCCGACTCTTTGCGACTCCATCCTTGGACTGTAGCCCGCCAGGAGGATTCTCCAGGCAAGAATACTGGAGTGGGTTGCCATGCCTTCTTCCAGGGGATCGTCCCAACCCAGGGATCGAACCCAGGTCTCCAGCATTGCCAGCAGATTCTTTACCAACTGAACCATCAGGGAAGCCCGCAGACTTACTTGCACCGACCTAAATTCCAGGCTTCCCGGCTTCTTCCCTACAGTCTCCACTCACCACGGTGGGAGCCAGCCCCAGGGATGAAAGGGGTGGGTCGCCAGGATGAAAACAGCCAATGGAAGACTTCACTGTGTGCGGATCCTAACAGGGTCTGCTCACCAGCAGGAGGACAACCTCACCTAGCGGCTGGGGCCAGCTCCTGCGCAGGTGGACACCTGCCCTTACCAGCCCAGAATCATCCTCCCCTACCCAGTAGCGACGCCTGGTTGCCAGGGGGATGTGCTTCTTCCTTTGTGAGGTAGACTGGTTCTAGAACCCCAGAGCTGGAGGGAGCCCTGGCCTCTTCTGTTTCTGACTCCTCTTTCCTATCTGAAGAGATGGGGGTGCCCAGAGAGGTGATCCGAATTTCTCATTGATTTACCTGCGAAGACTGGCTAAGAACCTGGGGGGTTCAACTGCCTCCTTTGTGCTGTTTTCTTTTCATCTCTGAGCCAGATGTTAACATCCACTGAGTCCTACTAAAGTTCAGGAAAATAAAGACAAAAACAAAACAAAACAAAAACGGAAGATAGACTGAAGGAGGTAGAAAGAACAACTCAATCTGTTCATGCACATGTCTAGAGGGATCTGCCAAGGTCAAAGGCCTTGCTTCATAACATGGTGCTAACTAGCATCACAGAGGATTCTTCTCCTCTTTCAGGAGATATCATGTGATTAAATTTACCACCCGTCTCCCTTACAAAGAACAAGTCAATCAACCCCAAAGTCAGACATCTAAACTCAAAGTCATCATTTAAATTAATTTGTCAGGTAGAGCTGGTCCTGGCTGCTTGCTCGCTGGGCGGTTTCCAGGAGCTTATGCTGCTCTGTCCCCACCTGAAGAAAGGGCCTCATCTCGGCTGTTCCAGCAGCCCTGGGGCAAAGCCTGGTTTTCTTCTGGGGACACAGACACTGCCTATAGGAAAAAGTCCCAATTCTTGGCACTCAAAGTTCTGTTCAACTTGGTCCTAACCTCTTCTGGAAACTTCTCTCCCCCACCCTCCTGGCCCACCCCAAGAGCCCATGATCTGATGTAGATCAGATGTAGTCTCTGCTCTCTAGATTATCCTCTCATATTTTAGTACTGATGTTCCCTTCAGCTGCAGTTTCTTCCCCAACTTGTCTACTCACTGAAATCCTCTCTTTCTCACTGACGATTTCACTGATGACTCCAACCCTGTAAGCAACTTTTCCCTGCTCTGAATTCTGATCATGTCCAAACTAATGCTGTCCAAGAGAAATAAAATGCAAGCCACATATGTTCACTTTGCTAGTAGCCACATTAAAAAAGGGAAAAGCAGCAATTAAATTACTTTTAATACTTAAATAACCCAATACATATAGAATATTAACATTTCAGCATATAATCAGTATAAAAAGTTATTAATGAGAGACAGCATTCCATAAATGAAAGACCCTTCTATATAGCACAGGGAACTGTATTTAATATCATATATATGTATATTATATACATAACTGATTCACTTTGCTGTGTACCAGGAACTAACACAACATTGTAAATCCACTGTACTTCAATTTTTAAAACTTAAAAAAAAAGAAGACCTAAAGACAGTATTCCTTACTTCATACGAAATCTTTGAAGTCTGGTGTGTACTTGCCATCTTAGTTAGGATTCTCCACATTTCAAGTGCTTAATAGCCACAAGCGGCTAGTGGCTACATACTGGACAGTGTAGACTAGCCCACTCATTTAACACTTTTCACTTCCTGCCTTACATTAGTCACATTGGTTTTGTGGGTCTTTATCATCATTATAGTCAACTGTTGAGTGACTGCTATAGAAAGTTGAGAGCTTGTTCCCTTCTCTGAAGAACCTCGCCTTGAGATACTCCTAGCAGTACTCCAACTGTTTGGTCTCCAGACACCTTTATACTCTTAAAAAAAATTGTTGACAATCCCAAAGAATTTTTGTGTATTTCTATTCTGTATTCATTTTTAATTATTGTACTCAAAATTAACTCTGAAAAAAAGTTAAAACATCTATTCACTTAAAATTATAGTCATAAACCCATTATGTGCTAAACATTTTAAAATGGAAAACAAGCATATTTTCCAACAGACAGGCAAAATAGAAGACTGGCGTTGATTTATATTTTTAAAAATCTCTTTAATGTCTGATTTGAGAAAAGACAGCCGCTTCTGCATTTAATTTATTGCAAAATATTGTTTTGCTTAAAGTATCTGAAGAAAATATGCAGTCACATAGATATGTAACTAGAAAAGGGAAGAACATTTTAATAGCTTTTTCAGATAATGTTGGTATTCTTTGGTACCACACCAAAACTCAACAAGTGGTAAGCCCTTAACAGTTAGTTGTATTGTGGATTGTGAAGCTGTATCAGCAAACTTTACATATATTGTTACATTAAAATCCATTGGTACACCTTGTTTTCTGAATTGAACTCAACCCACTCAGAATTTTGTAATATCACACATTGTTCAGTTTGAAAAATATTGGTCCACTGAATTACACAATTCTTCCAAATGCTGACACATTTCATCATACAATAACAGAAAATCACGGTAGTTAACATCACCACTGATCTCTTCAGAAAAGTATTTTAAGTGTTCTTGTTTAGTCACTAAGTTGGGTCTGACTCTTTTCAACACCAAGGGCTGTAGCCCACCAGCCTGCTCTGTCCATGGGATTTCTCATGCAAGAATACTGGAGTAGGTTGCCATTTTCTTCTCCAAGGGATGTCCTTGACCCAGGGATCAAACCCATGTCTCCTGCATTGGCAGGCAGATTCTTCACTGCTGAGCTACCAGGGAAGCCCCATTTTAAGTATTAGGAAGCTGTTAAATTCATGATGACAGATATAAGTTTTCCAAACTTGCTTAAAAGCTCCAGTTTTGTTAATGGCAATAGATATTGCCAACTGTTCTCCTTGAAGTGATAGCTCACTTTGTTTTCAGGAAAATGTCTTCCAAATACCCAAGTCTTCACAGCCATAGTCAGTTATTTTTTTCAAGTAAAAATGTCCAGGACAGTGGGTGGGCAACTTAAAGAATCACATTATTGCTTTTCTTTGAAGTGACCATTGTATATTAGTATGTGTATACCCCTTTTCATCACACAGAATATTAAAGAGACATGGATTCAAGATCTGAGACAATACAATTAATATGTTTTCCTGCTTTATTGAAAATTCTTAACTCAAACTGGCATTTAAAATTTTTTAGTGGCTTCCATGGTGGTCCAGTCATTAAGGAATATTCTTATTCCTTAATGGGATCCCTGGCCCAAGCAGATCCCACATGCCCATGCACCACAACTACTGAGCCCACCGGCTGCAACCAACTCCAGCCTGTGCTGCACAAGAGAGGCCTCCACAGTGAGGCATCTCATCTCACAGTGGGATGCCTCGTCTCACAGTGGGGATGCCTCGTCTCACAGTGAGGTGCCTCCGAAGCCAGAGAAAGCCCGTGCACAGCAGCAAAGACCCAGCGCAGCCAATAAATAATTAAGTAAATAGAAATTGAAGTGCATGGTGGTGAAGAATGCAGTGACTACTAGGATAATTTGGCACCACAGCCTTGGTTCATTCCAAGGCACCGACATTATCCATCATGGCTTTGGTGCTATCAGTGTAGATGTCAGCAAAGTGAAAAGGCAAACCAGTATTATTATGAAATAGTGCCACCCTGGAGGACAGCCTGAAAAGACCTGGAGGACTACTCTCAGGGGTCCTCAGACAACACTTTCAGAGTCCTTGCTTCATGCACCATCTCCTGTCTACTGTAGTCAGTTACCCAGAGTTATAGATCATAAGGGAATCTCCACTCAAATGAACACTGTCTCTTGGTTCAAACATATGCTTAAGCTCTGGTTCCTTTCCTATTTCATGAACTAATAGGTTTCTAAGAAAGGGTGTCTCTATATCTCCCTTGCTTCTCTTCCTTAGAATTAAATGTAAAAAGCTAGGTTCCCAATTTCTTGACCCTATGCTGGCCTTGGCCTCATCAGCGCCTCAGTCAGAAACAAACAAAACAAAAACAGAAAACCTCAAACCAACCTTCCCCAAAACAATTCAAGGCAAATCAAACAAAAGCATTCTAAAGTGAAATCCCCCCATAAAGTTTCCCAAACCCAAAGACCTTCAGAGATTTCTCTCCACTTTAAATTGTCCCCTAACTGCCCTCTTAAAAGCCCTGCTGCTGTTTGTTGTTGGTTTGCCTCATCTTAAGACAGAAATACCAGATTATAGACTTCCTGAAAAATAGATTCTAGTACTCATTTTGCCACTTTCTAGCAGTACAAAGTTGGATTAGCTACCTAACCTCTGAGTTCCAAACTACCCATAAAAATGGCGATATTATAGCCCACACAAAATTGCTGAGAAGATTCAAAGGTCTAATTTCAGCAATGAGATAAGGGAAAATGCTCAGTAGCTGTTGTGAATAGAATAATAAACAGAGCCAGATTATAAGAAACTTTGGAGGTCACTAGGTTAATAAACTCCATCTTCCCTTCCCCCTGGTTGTACAGACAGGGTCTCAAATGGAGATGGGATGAAGACAGGTAAAGTGAGGTAAGCAGGTTCACTTCTGTAAGTCGGTGGCAGAAAGGATTCAGTCCGTTCTTCTGACTGCTTTTTCCACTATGCTCAGGAGAGCTGTTTGTTTTGGAGGCCATGAGACAGGAACAGAAGGGGTGTCACTTTCCCTCCACGGGATACAAGCCACTTCCACCTTCTCCCCATTTCTTATACAAATAACATAAACATTTGTTTGTTTTTATTTTTGTGGTAGCACCTCACCTCTCTGTCTAAACTTCCTCTCTTGTGTGTCCCAAGGGAACAGGGGTAGGTTGGATCTGATTAGACCGACAGAACGCATACACACAGAAAGATACACTGGATTCCAAGGTAGCTGGTATCAAACAAGAGGTACACAGGATTATTGGAACAAGGCAGTCTGGTGTGGGTCTTACCAGCTCATCTGTGTGTAGGTCACTCAAGCTCCATCAAAAAGCAGAGAGAATGCCTTGTGTTAAGGGCTTCAGTTCAGTTCAGCTCAGTCGCTCAGTCGTGTCCGACTCTTTGCAACCCCATGGACTGCAGCACGCTGGGCCTCCCTGTCCATCACCAACTCCTGGAGTTTACTTAAACTCATGTCCATTGCATCAGTGATGCCATCCAACCATCTCATCCTCTGTCGTCCCCTTCTCCTCCTGCCTTCAATCTTTCCAAGCATCAGGGTCTTTTCAAATGAGTCAGCTCTTCACATCATGTGGCCAAAGTATTGGAGTTTCAGCTTCAGCATCAGTCTTTCCAATGAATATTCAGGACTGATTTCCTTTAGGATGGACTGGTTGGATATCCTTGCAGTCCAAGGGACTCTCAAGAGTCTTCTCCAATGCCACACTTCAAAAGCATCAATTCTTCGGCGCTCAGCTTTCTTCACAGTACAACTCTCCATACATGACTACTGGAAAAACGATAGCCTTGACTAGTTGGACCTTTGTTGGCAAAATAATGTCTCTGCTCTTTAAGATGCTATTTAGGTTGATCATAACTTTTCTCCCAAGGAGTAAGCGTCTTTTAATTTCATGGCTGCAGTCACCATCTGCAGTGATTTTGGAGCCCAAAAAAGTAAAGTCTGATACTGTTTCCACTGTTTATCCATCTATTTGCCATGAAGTGATGGAACTGGGTTGCCATGATCTTTGTTTTCTGAATGTTGAGCTTTAAGACAACTTTTTCACTCTCCTCTTTCACTTTCATCAAGAGGCTCTTTAGTTCCTCTTCACTCTCTGCCATAAGGGTGGTGTCATCTGCATGTCTGAGGTTATTGATATTTCTCCCAGCAATCTTGATTCCAGCTTGTGCTTCTTCCAGCCCAGCATTTCTTATGATGTACTCTGCATATAAGTTAAATAAGCATGGTGACAATATACAGCCTTGATGTACTCCTTTTCCTATTTGGAACCAGTCTGTTGTTCCATGTCCAGTTCTAACTGTTGCTTCCTGACCTGCATATAGGTTTCTCAAGAGGCAGGTCAGGTCGCCTGGTATTCCCATCTCTTTCAGAATTTTCCACAGTTTGTTGTGATCCACACAGTCAAAGGCTTTGGCGTAGTCAATAAAGCAGAAATAGATGTTTTTCTGGAACTCTCTTGCTTTTTTGATAATCCAGTGGATGTTGGCAATTTGATCTCTGGTTCCTCTGCCTTTTCTAAAACCAGCTTGAACATCTGAAAGTTCACGGTTCACATATTGCTGAAGCCTGGCTTTGAGAATTTTGAGCATTACTTTACTAGCATGTGAGATGAGTACAGTTATATGGTAGTTTGAACATTTTTTGGCATTGCCTTTCTTAGGGATTGGAATGAAAACTGACCTTTTCCAGTCCTGTGGCCACTACTGAATTTTCCAAATTTGCTGGCATATTGAGTGCAGCACTTTCACAGCATCATCTTTTAGGATTTGAAATAGCTCAATTGGAATTCCATCACCTCCACTAGCTTTGTTCATAGTGATGCTTCCTAAGACCCACTTGGCTTCGCATTCCAGGATGTCTGGCTCTAGGTGAGTGATCACACCATCGTGATTATCTGGGTCATGAAGATCTATTTTGTACAGTTCTTCTGTGTATTCTTGCCACCTCTTCTTAATATCTTCTGCTTCTGTCAGGTTCATACCATTTTTGTCCTTTATTGAGCTGTTCCATTGCATGAAATGTTCCCTTGGTATCTTTAATTTTCTTGAAGAGATCTCTAGTCTTTCCCATTCTATTGTTTTCCTCTATTTCTTTGCACTGATCACTGAGGAAGGCTTTCTTTTTTTAAATTTTTTTATTTTTAAGTATTTATTTTTTAATTGGATGATAATTTCTTTACAATGTTCTGTTCGTTTTCTCTGTACAACAATGTGAACCAGTCATAAGGGTACACGTATTCCCTCCTCTTGAGCCTCTTTCCCCTTCCACCCCTCTAGGTCATCACAGAACACCAGACTGAGTTCCTTGTGCTATACAGCAACTTCCCACTCTCCTTACTGTTCTTTGTGAGCCAAGGGCTTTGCAAGCTAAGGGCTTACCTATTTAAAGTCCAATTCCCAATGAGAGTGCTCCCTCTACTGTCCCCTCTAAAGCATTGCAAATTATAAATCTGCCGTCCCCCACCCTCTCTGTCCCCTCACTCCACCCCACCTCCCAACTCCTTACCCACCCCCCCTCCCCTGCAATAGAACTTTTTTTTGGCCACCTGATGGGAGGAGCCGACTCATTGAAATAGACCCCGATAATGGGAAATATAAAAGGTAGAAAGAGGTGACAGCAGAGGGTGAGATGATTGGATAGCCTCACCAACTCAATGGACTTGAGTTTGAGCAAGCTGGTGGAGATAGTGAAGGACGGGGAAGCCTGGTGTGCTGCAGTCTATGGGGTCCAAAGAGTCTGACATGACTGAGTCACTGAATAACAACAACAAGAACTTTTTCAGCTCTAACTCCTTGGCAGGCAAGGGCTGAGAACTTCACATGCATTGTTTTACCTAATCCTTACAACATACCCCAAGATTAAGTATCATTCTTATCATCAAGTGACGGATAAGGAGACAGATAAGCTTAATGAGGCTGGAGGATCTGGTAAATCTTAATCAGATAATAAGGGAACAGTTTCAGGATTCAAACACTGGTCTGTCTTACTCCAGAAACACTTGTAACCATTCACCTTTACTAAAAACAAAAACCTTAGCTGCTCTGATAATAAAAGCAATAAATTACTCAGAGAGTTAAGGAAGAGGTAAATTTAAGGATCTAAACACAAATTCCAAAGTACACTCATTACATAGTCTATTGGCTAGAGATGATGCATATCCTCTGATTCTCCAGCATTCCTATGGAGCATATAGACAATTAGCCATGCATTTAAAAGTCCGTGATGTATCATGATGATAGGCACATTGCCAACAGTGTTCCAAAACATTTAGAAAATTACATGCTTCTATAGCATCTTGTTTATACTGTACATGAGGTGAGTGTTTCTATTGAGCCACAAATGAGACAATGAAGTTTGACAGCACGCTAGGATATTTGAGTTGTAGACTTTTCCAAAAAAATTCTGCTTGTGTGGCCAGTTAAATAGCCCTTAACCACCCCATTTTATTTTGTGTATTTTTCATATGCAATTCTCTCTAGACTGAATATTTAGGGAGTCAGAACTAAATGTTAGTGTTCTTTGTGTTTCAGTGTTCAGCTCAGTGCCTGGAACAGAGCAGGTTTTCAAGAAATGTTTACTGAACAGAAGAGCTGATGAAGGACTCCATCATCAAAGTCTGATCTGAGAAGGGCTCTTTCTAGTGACTTTCCTTGTTGAGTCCCTTCATCCCCGCCTAGGTTGATTCTACACTTGATTATTATAACATCTCATGTTTATATGTTTATTAGTAGTTTTGTTGTTGTTGTTCAGTCACTAGGTCATGTCTGACTCTTTGTGACCCCATGGACTGCAGCACACCAGGCTTCCTTGTTCCTCACCATCTCCCAGAATTTGTCCAAGTTCATGTTTAATGAGTCAGTGAGACCATCCAACCATCTCATCCTCTGCCACCCTCTTCTCCTTTTGCCTTCGATCTTTCCCAGCATCAGGATCTTTTCCAGTGACTCAGCTCTTCACGTCAGGTAGCCAAAGTATTGGAGTTTCAGCATCAGTCCTTCCACTGAGTGTTCAAGGTTGATTTTCCTTAGGATTGACTAGCTTGATCCCCTTGCTGTCCAAGGGACTCTCAAGAATCTTATCCAGTACCACAGCTTGAAAGCATCAGTTCTTCAGTGCCCATCCTTCTTTATGGTCTAACTCTTACATGGCTTTGACCATGTAAGACCATGGCTTTGACTATATGGACTTTTGTTGGCAAAGTGAAGTCTTTCCTTTTTAATATGCTATCTAGGTTTGTCTTAGCCTTCTTTTCAAGAAGTAAGTGTCTTCCAATTTCATGACTGCAATTTGATGTGTGTTAATTCTATTTGAATATCAAGGTAAAGAGAATAAGTGATCTTTCAATTTCTCTCTTTCTTATTCTCTCAAATATTTTAGGGAGAGAATGACCTTTCCTTAGGAAAAGAGTTTGGTTACGCTGTTTGGGGTGATAGAAAAAGTAAAAAAAACAGCTAAAGGACTCCACTTAAAGACATAAATAAAAATTGGGACAATGGAATAGATAGGAGAGAAAAATAAGAAAGGAAAGGAAAGAGGAAGAAGATACAGGAAGGTAAAGGAAGCTGAAAATGGGGAAAGAATGGGAGAGAGAACAAAACATGGCATAAAACTTGCCTCAAATACTCTTCATTTCCTTCAATATCGCTGCAACAAAAACCATACTGATCATTCATGAAGTCTGGGGGGATGGAGGAGGTGTGCAACAGAGACAAAAAATAACTTGATATAGATCATTAGACACGGGTCATTAGACTCCACTGCCCAAAACTTTCCATTGACCCCCATTTTGAAGCAAATCAATTAGACCAACTAAAGGCAGCACTCAATGGAAGGCATCCAAAATTAGTCAATAGAAAATGTATCATCTTCCCTCAGGGTAGTACAAGACCACATGGTTCTCTGATGACCAGGGAAAAATTGTAGTTTGTCTGGGAAGTTCTAACTCATCTGCCATACTTACCGTACGTTTCACCTTTGGACGTCCATTTATTTCAGTCTTTACAAAATTCCCTTAATGGAAAAAAAAATCTTCAATTCCCTGAAAGACTGTAAAAGGCACCTGAAAGAGTTCTTTGATCAAAAAGATAAAAAGTTTGGGAAGATGGAATTATGAAGTTGCCTGAAAAATGGCAGAAGGTCATGGAACAAATTGGTTAATACCTCATTCAGCAAAGTTATTGGTGAAAATGAAAACTGTCTTTTATTCCTACTTAAAAAACTGAAGGAGAGTTTTGGCCAACCCAATATTTTCTTTTGTGTGAACTTTGATAGTTTGTATAATTCAAAAAATTTATCCATTAATGTGATCCCTACCAAATTATGCATGACATTTTTCACTAAACTAGAATAAATAACCCTAAAATTTATATGGAACCAAAAAAAAAAAAAAAAAGAATTGCTGCTAAAGCCTGAGGAAAAAGAACAAAGCTGGAGGCCCAAAACTTGACTTCAGATGATATGACAAAGCTACAGTAATCAAAACAGTGAATCAGAACTTCCCAGTCAAGCTGCAACAGTTTTTGCCTGGTCATCAAGGAAGCATGTGATCTTGTGCTCCACTGATGGAAGACAATGCATTTTCTTTTGGCTCATTTTGGATGCTTTTCATCAAGTGCTGCCTTCAGTTGGTCTAACTGATTTGCTTCAATAAATCAGTTCAGAAATAAACCCACACACCTATGGTCAATTAATCTTTAACAAAGAAAGCAAGAAAATAAAATGGAGAAAAAAAAGTTTGATCAGCAAGTGGTGGTGGGCAAGTGGGACAGCCACATGTAAATCAATGAAGCTAGAACACTTCCTCGTACCCTGCACAAAAATACTTGAGATGGATTAAAGACTTAAATATAAGACCTGACACCAGAATATTACTAGAAGAGAACACAGGCAAAACATTCTCTGACATAAATCATACCAATGTTTTTTAGGTTCATCTCACAAGGCAATAGAAATAAAAGCAAAAATGAACAAGTGGGACCTAATGAAACTTGTAAGCTTTTTTACAGCAAAGGAAACCATAAACAAAAAGCAATTTACAGGTTGGGAGAAAAAATTTGCAAATGATGCGACCAAGAAGAGTTTGATTTCCAAAGTATGCAAACATCTCATACCACTCAATAACAAAAAGAAACAACCCAATCAAAAAAGAGAGAAAAGATCTAAATAGACATTCTTCAAAGAAGACATCCAGATGGCCAATAGGCACATGAAAGATGCTCAATATCACTAATTATTAGAGAAATGCCAAACAAAACTGCAACAAGGTACCTGAAACATTCTCACACTAGTCAGAATGGCCATCATTAAAAAGTCTACAAATAATAAATGCTGGAGATGTGGAGAAAAGGGAACACTCCTACATTGTTGGTAGGAATATAAATTGGTACAGTCACTATGGAAAACTGTACGAAGATTCCTTAAAAAACTAAAAATACAGTGACCATATAATCCAGCAATCCCACTCTAGGGCACATATCTAGAGAAAACCGTATCAAAAAGATACGTGCACTCCAATGTTTACTGCAACACTATTCATAATAGCCCAGACCTGGAAACAACCTAATTGTTCATCAACAGATGAATGGATAAAGATATGGTATATATACACAATGGAATACTACTCAGTCATAAAAATGAATGAAATAATGCTATTTGCAGCAACATAAATGCACCTAGAGATGATCATACTAAGTGAAGTAAGTCAAAGACATATCACCTACATGGGGAATCTAAAAAAATAATAAAAATGAACTTACTTACAAAACAAAAATAGACTCAGATATAGAAAACAAACTTATGGTAACCAAAGCAGGGGGGAAGTGAAAGTAATAGTTGCTCAGCTATGTCCAGCTCTCTGTGACCCCACAGACTGTAGCCTACCAGCTCCTCTGTCCATGGAATTCTCCAGGCAAGAATACTGGAATGAGTAGCCATTCCCTTCTCCAGGGGATCTTCCCCACCCAGGGATCAAACCAGTGTCTCCTGCATTGCAGGCAGATTCTTTAAAGGGAAAGGGGAAGAGGCATAAATTGGGAGTATGGGATTAACAGATGCACAGTACCATATATCCAAATAGATAAACAACAAAGATTTACTCTATAGCACAGGGAACATATTCAGTATTGTGTTCTAAATTATAATGGGAAATAATAAAGAAAGAATATAGATAAATACATGTATGCATGTGTACGGGATTTGTCACTCAGTTGTGTTTGACTCTTTGAAACCCTATGAATTGTAGCCCACCAGGCTCCTCTGTCCATGGGGATTCTCCAGGCAAGAATACTGGAGTGAGTTGCCATGCCTACTTCCAGAGGGGATTTTCCCAACCCAGGGATCGAACCTGTGTCTCCTGTCTCCTGCATTGGTAGGTGGGTTCTCCACCACTAGTGCCACCTGGGAAGCCCATATACATGTATATTTATAAACAAATCACTTTGTTATATATGCCTGAAACTTATACAATATTATAAAACAGCTATACTTCAATTTGAAAAATTATCTTTTTTATATAAATAGTTCCAATTATAGACATGAAGTTGTTCACGTTCTCTTCTTGCTCTTTTTAATATCTGTAGGATATGTATAATGTCACCTCTGTCAGTTCTGATACCGATAGTTTATATCTTCTTTTTTCCATAACAATCTAGCTAGATTATCAATTTTATTGATCGTATCAAAAACAAGCTTTTGATTTCATTGATTTTCTCTGTTTTTCTGTTATTTCATTGACCTCTGTTCTGGCTTTTTAAATTTCCTTTCTTCTGTTTACTTTGGTTTCAATTCACATTTTTTATGTATCTTAAGGTGGATGCTTAGATCATTGATTGGATCTTTCTTCTTTCCTAGTACGGTGCAAGTTGCTCAGTCCAACTCTTTGGGACCCATGGACTATACAGTTCATGGAATTCTCCAGGCCAGAATAATGAAGAGGGTAGCCATTCTCTTCCCCAGGGGATCCTCCCAACCCAGGGATCGAACCCAGGTCTCCTGCATTGCAGGCTATTTCTTTACCAGCTGAGCCACAGGGAAGACCAAGAATACTGCAGTGGGTAGCCTAACCCTTCTCCAGAGGATCTTCCCAACTTAGGAAGCGAATTGGGGTCTCCTGCATTGAAGGCAGATTCTTTACCAGCTGAGCTTACCAGGGAAGCCCCAGTGTAAAAAGAGCAAGAAGAGAACATGAACAACTTTATGTCTATAATTGGAACTATTTATATAAAAAAGATAATTTTTTTATATTATTTTTTATATCTGTAGGATATGTATAATGTCACCTCTGTCAGTTCTGATACCGATAGTTTATATCTTCTTTTTTCCATAACAATCTAGCTAGATTATCAATTTTATTGATCGTATCAAAAACAAGCTTTTGATTTCATTGATTTTCTCTGTTTTTCTGTTATTTCATTGACCTCTGTTCTTCCATCCTGGGGTCAGGAAGATCCCCTGGAGAAGGAAATGGCAACCTACTCCAGTATTCTTGCCTGGACAATCCCATGGACAGAGGAGCTTGGCGGGCTGTAGTCCACGGGGTCCTATATAGTCGGACATGACTGAATCAACTTGATCTTATTATTATCAGAAGAGTATTGAAATCTTCAGCTATAATTCTGGATTTGTCTATTTTCCTCTTGGTTCTGTTCTCTTTTTTCATGTTTTAGAAGCACTAAGTGCATAAACACTTAAGATTATTTTGTCCTTTTGATGATTTACCCTTTTATCATTATGAAATCCCTCTTTATCTGTGTTTTGCTCTGATAATGCATATTGCTCTGAAGGCTACTTTGTCTTTTATTTATATAGCCACTTCAGTTTTCTTTGATTCACATTAACGTGGTATATAATTTCCCTGATATTTTACTTTTAACTACTTATTAATATTTGAAGCTGGTTTCTTGCAGGTACCCTATCACTGGGTCTTGCCTTTTTTTAACCAGTTGGCCAATTTCCGCTATTATCATGTACTTGTGTTATCATGTACATGTATTATGGACTTCCTCCACTCTGGCTGTTGGGAGTATGTTGGGACTATGCCCAGTCCTCTGTGAACTCCAGAAATTGTTCCACCCTCTCCTTTCTAGTGGTTTATCCCCCCAACTGTGGGTAATTGCATCACATACAGATACTGATCAGTAGTCAGCTGAAGAGTCAAGGGGCACCTTCTACAGTCTCCTTTCTGGTGTTCAGCCCTCTGGATTCTAGCCAACTTGGCCTCCCCAAACTCTCAACTCCAGGGGACCTGCCAGGCTGTGTCTGAGTTCCCTCTTACTGTGCTGCAGCCTGGAAATTTTGTCCTTTTTAAAAATAAGCTAGGGCAATCATAAAAATTCCTTCATTTTTTCACTCTTCTCAGGGAATATTGTTCTCTTGCACTGCCTGTTCACTATGTCTGAAAACCATTGTTTCACATATTTTTCAGCTTTTTCAAAGTTGTTTAAAGCAGGAGGGTAAATCCACACATGGAAGATTTGCCAGATTTAGCAAAACACAAGGCAAAAAAAAACAAAAACAAAAACCAAAAAGGCCAAAAAACCCCAAAAAACTACAAAGAAAGACTCTTTTAAATCTGAATATCAGACCAACAGCAAATACTTTTTATTATAACCCATACTTACAGTATAATTATATCTGAAATTAAAATTTAATGGGACTTCTTGGATTTTATCTGGTGACCTTAATCCCTGTTAATCCATCAAGTCCAAAGCAAAAGTCCCCAGAGACTCCTTTAGGTACAGGAGCTGTATTCTTGTTTGTAAATCCACTCACTTCAGTATGAAATATTCACTAAGCTCCTACACTGCACTCATCAGAATGAGAATCCTGTAGGGAGGGATCTCCTTGCAGAGATACCAAATTGACAGCAAAGACCAAATAAGCATATATAAGACTAATAAATTCTGTTGACCTATAATACTAAGCATGAATGCCACAGGAATTCAGAAGAGTTAAAGACCAAGATGAACTGAAGTAGCCAGAAAACTCAGGAGACATGGTTAACAAGAAAACGTGAAGGATGGAAAAGTTATACTCAGACAGGGGAGGAAAAATGGTGCTCAGTCTGCCTGAGGAAGTAAGACACAGATGTGGGATAGGGTCAGCATCATTCTGGACAGTGAAAACAGGAACCTGCACAGAAGTGCTGTGGAAGAGTCATTATAAACAAGTGAGCTGGTCTCAGGGCCTCTGAGAAGAGCTATCAGCTGGTCCACTGCACAAGGGGAACTGGCTGGGAGGATGGGTGAGAACTGAAATCTACAAAGCGTCAATTTCCAAGCTGCCAGCCTCTGTGCCGGAGCTCATCCAGTCAGAGTAAGGGAAGACTTTCCTAACTTTCAGGTTGTTAGGGAACATCTGAGGCTCTGGGTGGCAGCCTTGGTGCCTTCCTTCTGAGTAGTCACAGTATAATTACCTCTGGACAGCTGACCCAGATTGTTCAGTGTGAGTACCCCTGTGGGGAGAGGTAGGTGGAGATGTTGGAAGGCGCATCATCTCCTAAGCAAGAGCATTTCTCTCCTGGGCTACTAGGGGGGGAAAATGAGTGCAAAGGGAAAGCAAGAAATGTGATATTATGGTTGGAGGGAGCAGAATAGGTTAGTGAGATGAAGCTGATTGGGGCTGTGGATGAGTATTTTGATAGGACCCTTTGGAAGTGCAGCACCAGCCCCCAGTGGTCTGTATATTAACAGCAAGCTATCCAATGAAGAATGAGTGAGGGAGAGATGGGTTGGGAGTTTGGGGTTAACAGATGCAATCCATTATATATAGAATGTATAAATAAGGTCCTACTGTATAGCACAGGGAGTTATAGTCAATATCCTGTGAGAAATCACAGTGGAAAAGAAGATTTTAAAAGAATATATAAATATACATTCTTATATGTATATGTTATATGCATGTACATGTATAACAATCACTTTGCTGTACAGCAGAAATTAACACATCATTGTAACTCAAAGGTACGCCATTTAAAAGAATGAAAGAAGAAGAAGAATGGCCTTAAATCCAGTGCTGTGAATTCAAAGGCCTCTTGGGGCAGGAAGATAATGTGCTTGTGGAGAAGCTATCTAACAGATAGCTTTTTTCTCTGGAAAAGTTTTTCAGAAGAAGCTGCAAATCTAGATTTTTAAGAAAAAATCTCCTGAATTTCAATTGTCAGTTCAGCTCAGTTCAGTCACTCAGTCGTGTCCGACTCTTTGCAACCCCATGAATCGCAGCACGCCAGGCCTCCCTGTCCATCACCAACTCCTGGAGTTTACTCGAACTCATGTCCATCGAGTCGATGATGCCATCCAGCCATCTCATCCTCTGTCGTCCCCTTCTCCTCCTGCCCCCAATCCCTCCCAGCATCAGGGTCTTTTCCAATGAGTCAATTCTTTGCATGAGGTGGCCAAAGTACGGGAGTTTCAGCTTCAGCATCAGTCTTTCCAATGAACACCCAGGACTGATCTCCTTTAGGATGGACTGGTTGGATGTCCTTGCAGTCCAAGGGACTCTCAAGAGCCTTCTCCAACACCACAGGTCAAAAGCATCAACTTTTCAGCACTCAGCTTTCTTCACAGTCCAACTCTCACATCCATACGTGACTACTGGAAAAGCCATAGCCTTGACTAGATGAACCTTTGTTGGCAAAGTAATGTCTCTGCTTTTTAATATACTATCTAGGTTGGTCATAACTTTCCTTCCAATGAGGAAGCATCTTTTAATTTCATGTCTGCAATCACTGAACATCTGCAGTGATTTTGGAGCATCAAAAATTAAGTCTGACACTGTTTCCACTGTCTCCCCATCTATTTCTTATGAGATGATGGGACCAGATGCCATGATCTTAGTTTTCTGAATGTTGAGCTTTAAGCCAACTTTTTCACTCTCCTCTTTCACTTTCATCAAGAATCTTTTTAGTTCCTCTTCACTTTCTGCCATAAGGGTGGTGTCATCTGCATATCTGAGGTTATGATATTTCCCCCGGCAATCTTGATTCCAGCTTGTACTTCTTCCTGCCCAGCATTTCTCATGATGCCCAGCATTTCTGCATATAAGTTAAATAAGCAGGGTGACAATATACAGCCTTGACGTACTCCTTTTCCTATTTGGAACCAGTCTGTTGTTCCATGTCCAGTTCTAACTGTTGCTTCCTGACCTGCATATAGGTTTCTCAAGAGGCAGGTCAGGCGGTCTGGTATTCCCATCTTTTTCAGAATTTTCCACAGTTTTTTGTGATCCACACAGTCTAAGGCTTTGGCGTGGTCAATAAAGCAGAAATAGATGTTTTTCTGGAACTCTCTTGTTTTTTCAATGATCCAACAGACATTGACAATTTGATCTCTGGTTCCTCTGCCTTTTCTAAAACCAGCTTGAACATCTGGAAGTTCATGGTTCATGCATTTCTAAAGCCTGGCTATGAGAATTTTGAGCATTACTTTACTAGCATGTGAGATGAGAGCAACTGTGTGGTAGTTTGAGCATTCTTTGGGATTGCCTTTCTTTGGGATTGGAATGAAAACTGACCTTTTCCAGTCCTGTGGCCACTGCTGAGTTTTCCAAATTTGCTGGCATATTGAGTGCAGCACTTTCACAGCATCATTTTTTAGAATTTGAAATAGCTCAACTGAAATTCCATCACCTCCACTAGCTTTGTTTGTAGTGATGTTTTCTAAGGCCCACTTGACTTCACATTCCAGGATGTCTGGCTCTAGGTGAGTGATCACACCATCGTGATTATCTGGGTAGGCATAGTTTAAAAATATAAACCTGCCCCCCCCACTCGCAAAGGTACATCCCATAATACACAGTGCAGACTTTACACTGTTCTAACCAAATAACACTGCAGGCGTGAATGCTACTAACGTGCCGTATTTCCTGGCCCTAGTCATTCTACACACAGGTACATTATCTACTGGGGGTTCCCCAAAAAGGAAGAGAAAGGGAAGAGGGAAGAAGAGGAGAACCAAGGCAAAGACTACCCAATTTGGCAACATGGATGAATGGATTTTGGAAGACATGAAGTGAAATATCTACTTTCTCTCCCCTCTCATTCATCAGGTTGTTCTTAAAAGGATGAAGTGGGGCTTCCCTGGTGGTCCAGTGGTTAAGAATCTGCCTGCCAGTACAGGGGAGAGGTTCGATCCGCGGTCTGGGAAGATTCCGCATGCTACGGAGCAGCTAAGCCAGCACACCCCGGCTCCCTTCAGCAAGAGAAAGCCCAAGTGCAGAGATGAAGATCCACCACCACAGGGAAAAAAAAAAAAAAAAAGAATGAAGCAACAGATGCAGACTTAACTGGAGCAATAGTTTTGTATTTAGTTTCACCACCAAAATTTCAGCCTAGTATTCCTCTCTGGAGATCTGGAGATTATATGTTGTAATGATGAATCATTACAGTAAAAAACCTGTATCACATCTCCACCAGCTTGAAATTCCTTACAACAAGAAAAAAAAAAAAAAAAACCGCTAAAGCAAAACCTGTGACAAATATCAGATTTGTGAAAAGACTGTCAGCAGTAGGGTACAGCATTTTTTTTCTTCCACGTGTAGAAATGACCAATTGTGCCGTCTAAAACAGACCTAAACTACAGGAAGCTAAACTAGGGCCATCCCTCCCAGGTGGTGCTAGGTGCAAAGACTCTGCTGATAATGCAAGAGACTCAAGAGACCCAGGTGCAAGTTTGATCCCTGGGTAAGGAAGATCCCCTGGAGGAGGGCATGGCAATCCACTCCATTATTCTTGCCTGGAAAATTCCATGGACAGAACAGCCTGGTGGGCTACAGTCCATCAAGTTGCAGAGTCGGACATGACTGAGTGACTAAGCACAGAGGCACACAAACTAAACTAGATGCCTCCGTGGAAGGTGAACCTGTATCTGCAGCTCCACTGGGTATGAAAATAATGAACTCAGTCTTAAAAATGAAGGATTGCTATCTTCTTTCTCTTAAGAAATACTTGACTTCTCAAATCATTGCTGTTGAGCTGCAGTCAACGTATATCTTGTTTGGCTACTGCCTGCATTGATCTATCTGTGTGAACCACCGAGTTCCTTTCTAGTTTTACGCTATATTAGAGCAATGGTTGGGAGCGGGGAGTCTAATGCACTATTGAAAACACAGTTTTTAATGAAGTGCAATTTTAAGGACAGCCAATCCTATTACCTAAATCTTTCTAGTCACATTGTAAAGATTTTCTCTTCCTTCACCAAATTGAAGGCTACAACATTAAAAGAAGCACCAGAGGGCGCTAGTCTCACAGGGAAACCCACTCACAGACCCACTAAAGATGGAGGCTGCCTCTGAACTTATCTGTAAGCGTTCTTTCCTATTTAAATGAGACAAGTATTCTCTAGGCTTTTGTCATTTGTGAGTGAATAACGACCTTGTTCCTGAGACATCACAAGCTTCACAGAATTAATATACTAGACCTACCGACTTCCTCTATGGCAAGTGTTGTTTTTTTCAGTCACTAAGTGGTGACTCTCTTGTGACCCCGTGGACTGTTGCCCGCCAGGCTCCTCTGTCCAAGGGATTTCCCAGGCAAGAAGACTGGAGCGGGTTGCCATTTCCTTCTCCAGGGGATCTTCTTGACTCAGAGATCAAACCCGCAAGTCCTGCATGTGCGATTCTTTACCACTGAGCCACCTGGGAAGGTCCCATGGCAAGTGGCAACTGTATTGGACAGTACTTTACACAAGGATAGATATGGGGGCAGGATGCGGGAGGAGGCAGAAGGGCAGATGGTGATGTGAACTTAGGTCAAAGAATTGTGGAAATTTATTATTGTTTTTGCTTAATCTGCATACCTGAATGGTGACATTGTCAGGTTCATACCTAGATGAGATCTGAGCCAGGAATTTAGTCAAGTTTTAGATAAAATCTTTGTTTGCACTTGACTTAAGTTTTTCAAGTTTACACAGAATGATACTGCCAAGAGATCAGGAATCTCTTACCTCCTTCCTAATGTTCACCATGTCACCCCACCCCACCCCAAGAAAAGTATATTATCTAATTAAAGGTGATATACTTGCTCTGCAAATGCACCTTCAAGACAAATTCTTTGGCAGTCCCTTCCAGAAAAGGTGTTTCAAATTCTCTCTTTATGGAAATTCCAGCATCACTACTGCTTATTTGCTGATTCATTGGTTTTTCCAGAGAACTTTCCCTAATAATCCAATTCATTTGTCATACAAAGGCAAGGCCTCTGCATCCACTTCCTCATTTGCCACAAGGAGCAGAAAAATTCACAAGGAAATTTGGGTAGTAGTCATCTTTATCAAGTGTTGCTGTGACATAAAAGATTAATTACTAAAGATAACATTCATCCTCAAAGTACTAAGGTACATGGTGATGTAGCCAAAGAGCCAGCTGGCTAGTCAAACTCCCTTTTAGATGGCATTCAGCCTGTAGATTTTCTCAGGGCAGAGAAGCTTGTCATGTTTGGCCATATCGGAAGCAGCCAGTTAACCAGATGTAACATGAAACTTTGACATATTACATAGCAGCAACTTGTACTGTAGGTGTATTGTCCTATCGCCCGCATGCTGCAATACTGCCCCATTGTAAACAAGATGTCTGGCTTAATGGGGATATCCTCTAAAAATATTTAAACTAAAACAGGCTGACATCATAAGGGAAGGCTATATTCCTTGTGTTTGTATTTCTAACTTCCCATGCCATTCCCGAAGAAAGCCACTGGATGTTGCTTAATAATGATAACAATGGATTACATACCGTGGTTGGCAAAGGGAGAACAAATGGTTAGATCATCCAGGCAACTCATCTTTCCAGCCAAGGGCAGAATCCCCAGATAGGGGATCTAACATTTTTTTTAAGGCAGAGGGCCAAATTGCAAGAACCACACCGACTTCGTTGTGCTGTCTTCTCTGGCAACAGACAGAGTGCCAGATCTTTTTTAGTTGGCTATACTCATGCCCTACTCAAGTCCTTAAATGGGAGCTTCCAACTCAGTACTGCTCTTTTCTTTAGAGATAACCAACGTGAAAGGTAATTAACTCTTGTAAAATGAAGCCTGCACAAAACTCAAGGTCAGGTTACCACAGAGAACACCTTGACAGGACAAGACCAACAAGGGGAAAAGTCCCAGAGCCCTCCCATCTGGACAGGCTGTGGACTGTATTGCGTAAACTCCAGCTCAGAAAGGGCTATTGTTCCAGGCTTATTCATTCACCTGATTGGATTTAATCAATAGCCCAGCTGAAATGCTTGATTTCTCACTCCCTAGGCTTTGGTCTTTTTATGAACCAAGGAGTCTACCTTGTTTCCAAGTATATTTTCTTCTTAGAGTCAAATACATATATGGCTAATTCAGATTCTCAAAATGTATTTTATAATATCTGGAGGTGAGAGCCTGGGACTACCCAGACTGGCTGTCAGATTCCCACTCCAATTTGGGCTTTGTTGTGAAGAACACCGTAATCTCAGTCGAGCAATGTTTTATACCTCAGAGTCACCCATGCTTTTAGACTCATGGTGGGACCCGGGATGGTGAGTCAGGGCACTCAATCTCTCTGGCTGTCTCTTTCTTTGAGAAGGTGAGTGGTAAGGACCATGTGATCCTGAAACTCTCAGTGGTCTCCTCCCCTGTCTGTAGAAGATGTTATTCAACAAAGCCAATACATGTCTCTGGATCTAGTCGTATCTAAAGCCCTAGACCATTGGACTTCCCAGTTAACCTGGGAAATGAATACCCCCTTTTCTCCCTTAAGCAACTTGGAATTGAATTGCTATTAGAAGCAACATGATTGGTAGAAAAACTATCAAGATAGTACCACATTATGGACTAGAAATAAGGACAGAAAGCCCCAGAAAGATAACAGGAGGCTGACAGTAGATTGTTTATAAAGAAGCTGTATTCAGTCTTAAAATGAGTATGACTTACTTCACAATGAACTTGCTGAATTGGTTGAAGCTTTGCAGGATTACATCTGTTATGCTTTAACATTTCATGGAGGACTGAGGAAGTGCCAGCATACTGGGAAAAGAGCCAACATAAAATGGTTGTGTAATAAAAGGGAAAAAGGTTTAGTTTGGAAAATTAAGGACCTGTAAGCTCAACTTTTATAGCAAGGAAAAAAATTGCCACAGTGAATAATGTGACTAGAACAAGATATTGACTTTACATGAACTATATTTCCCTCAGACCAATCTAGTATTTTAATCTATTGACAAATGATAGGTAAATTATATCTGTATGTCACCACTGGGACCAGCGGTACACAGCCAAGCTGAAGAAGCTGTGACAAGACTGGGTCACAAGGTGGGAGTAAGGGGGATATAGACCACAGCTAGGGACATATTTTGTTCCAGGATCTAAAGCCAAGGGGATTAAGATAATCTAAGATGTTGTGCCTTTTTTCTGTTTCTTAAAAAAATTGAATTTCCAACCAAAGACCTATGAAGACTGTTCAGTTCCTCTGAGACCCTTTGCCCATCGTTCAGAGAGCAGTCATTAGATGAGAGCTTTGTGCAGTACTTATTTATTAATTCTTCATTCATTCACTCACCAAGCACTTATTAAATGAGATGTAAAGAAAATAAAAATGATGAACAGTTGGTTAAGTTTTTTCCCATTGAGAAATGTGTCTGAGAGCATTTTGATTATGATCTAATCATTACTGGCTTTTCTATTAAAAATTATCAAAAGAATAACAACAATTGAGATGTAACTACTTCCTGAAGTACTTTTAAGATTTGGTGTAAACTAGGACAAGAATTCAAAGAAAAAAAAACCTTTTTAAAATTTTATTTTTAATTGAAGTTTAATTGCTTTACAGCACTGTGTTGGTTTCTGCGGTACAGCAACGTAAACGGCCCATAGGCATGCGTACGTCCTCTCCCTCAGGAAGCTCCCTCCTGCCTCCCACCCCATCCCACCCCTCTAAGTCACTAGCTCTGTTCTGCGTCCTGAGTCATACAGCTTTTTAAATTATGACTTGGCTTCATTCTGACTTCTTTAAATTTAGAGTGTCATTCCAGTCTGGTCTATAGATCCTAGATTTCTGACTTTTTAAATTACTGCTTTATAATAATAATTTTTATAGTTTCTATATATTGCAAGCCAGTGCCCTGCTCTTACCAACCAAAACTGCTGCTTTATCTGCAACTTTGTTTTTGTCATGGTCAGAAGTAAAACCAATATGAAGCAAAACTTATGGAGAAAAGATTATTTCAGTCTTTCCACTGTTTGCTTCTATTTTTACTTCCCTTGTAAATTAGTAAAATGTTATTCTTGAAAGGATGTTTCTACCTCACTCCCACTTTCTGTGACTTTCCATTATTGTATTGTTCTTTTGTAAAATAGCTCATTAAATAAGCTTCATTTAAAAAATGTGACAAGCTTCTATATCTTAAATGAACTCTCATTTTTCACTTAAGAACTTAATGTAAAACACCCAATTTGAATATATTTTAAGCAGTTGCTATGTAATTTCTTTTTTTTTTTTTTATTTTTTCATTTGTTTTTATTAGTTGAAAGCCAATTACTTTACAATATTGTAGTGGTTTTTGCCACACATTGACATGAATCAGCCATGGATTTACATGTGTTCCCCATCCTGAAACCCCCTCCCGCCTCCCTCCCCATCACATCCCTCTGGGTCTTTCCAGTGCACCAGCCCTGAGCACTTGTCTCATGCATCCAACCTGGGCTGGTGATCTGTTTCACCATAGATAGTATACTTGTTTCAGTGCTGTTCTCTCAGAACATCCCACCCTCGCCTTCTCCCACAGAGTCCCAAAGTCTGTTCTGTACATCTGTGTCTCTTTTTCTATTTTGCATATAGGGTTATCGTTACCATCTTTTTAAATTCCATATATATGCGTTAGTATACTGTATTGGTCTTTATCTTTCTGGCTTACTTCACTCTGTATAATGGGCTCCAGTTTCATCCATCTCATTAGAACTGATTCAAATGAATTCTTTTTAATGGCTGAGTATTATTCCATGGTGTAAATGTACCATAGCTTCCTTATCCATTCATTTGCTGATGGGCATCTAGGTTGCTTCCATGTCCTGGCAATTATAAACAGTGCTGCGATGAACATTGGGGTGCATGTGTCTCTTTCAGATCTAGTTTCCTCGGTGTGTATGCCCAGGAGTGGGATTGCTGGGTCATATGGCAGTTCTATTTCCAGTTTTTTAAGGAATCTCCACACTGTTCTCCATAGTGGCTGTACTAGTTTGCATTCCCACCAACAGTATAAGAGGGTTCCCTTTTCTCCACACCCTCGCCAGCATTTATTGCTTGTAGACTTTTGGATAGCAGCCATCCTGACTGGCGTGTAATGGTACCTCATTGTGGTTTTGATTTGCATTTCTCTGATAATGAGTGATGTTGAGCATCTTTTCATGTGTTTGTTAGCCATCTGTATGTCTTCTTTGGAGAAATGTCTGTTTAGTTCTTTGGCCCATTTTTTGATTGGGTCATTTATTTTTCTGGAATTGAGCTGCAGGAGTTGCTTGTATATTTTTGAGATTAATCCTTTGTCTGTTTCTTCATTTGCTGTTATTTCTCACATTCTGAGGGCTGTCTTTTCACCTTGCTTATAGTTTCCTTTGTTGTGCAAAAGCTTTTAAGTTTCATTAGGCCCCATTTGTTTATTTTTGCTTTTATTTCCAATATTCTGGGAGGTGGGTCATAGAGGATCCTGCTGTGATTTATGTCAGAGAGTGTTTTGCCTATGTTCTCCTCTAGGAGTTTTATAGTTTCTGGTCTTACATTTAGATCTTTAATCCATTTTGAGTTTTTGTGTATGGTGTTAGAAGGTGTTCTAGTTTCATTCTTTTACAAGTGGTTGGCCAGTTTTCCCAGCACCAATTGTTAAAGAGGTTGTCTTTTTTCCATTGTATATCTTTGCCTCCTTTGTCGAAGATAAGGTGTCCATACGTGTGTGAATTTATCTCTGGGCGTTCTATTCTGTTCCATTGATCTATATTTCTGTCTTTGTGCCAGTACCATACTGTCTTGATGACTGTGGCTTTGTAGTAGAGCCTGAAGTCAGGCAGGTTGATTCCTCCAGTTCCATTCTTCTTTCTCAAGATTTCTTTGGCTATTCGAGATTTTTTTTGTATTTCCATACAAATTGTGGAATTATTTGTTCTAGTTCTGTGAAAAATACCGTTGGTAGCTTGATAGGGATTGCATTGAATCTATAGATTGCTTTGGGTAGTATAGCCATTTTCACAATATTGATTCTTCCAATCCATGAACACGGTATATTTCTCCATCTGTTTGTGTCCTCTTTGATTTCTTTCATTGGTGTTTTATAGTTTTCTATGTATAGGTCTTTTGTTTCTTTAGGTAGATATACTCCTAAGTATACCATGTAATTTCCTTATGCCTGTATACCAATGTCTCTACAAGATGGGTCAGTGGATGGTTTATTTATTCATCTATTAATTCAGTAAATTACTGAGAAGCAACATTGAACAATGAGTTGTAATAGGTTAAATACAGATGAGACACCAACTTGTATAAAACTCATCAAGAGAGCCAGGGTTCAATGAATCTATGCAATGTCAAACAGCAGGTAAGTGGCCAAGTTGAGACTTTAACCCAGCTCTGTTTGATGCCAATTCTTCTACACATGCAGATTCAAAAGTCATCTTCAGAGACTGGGGAGTAGAATTTGTGAATGACAGTTCCAAGACATAGAAGCAGAGAAGTACAAGGACCTAGATTCATCTGTAATACCTAGTTCCTGGCTGCATCACTTCAAAAGAAAACCATGGATTAAGGCATTATTAAAGCAAAGAATTGCATTCAATGACTTTTCCAATCATCTCTCGCCACCTTAAGTTCATTATCCATTACCAGATTTCCACTTCTCCCTAAACATTTCAATTTCAAGAGTTAAGCTGAACAGTGTGGAGTTCTATCACATTTTGATTTTTTAAAAATGTCTTTTACAGTAATGGGTGCCTATTTTCCCAAACACCAAAAGCAAACTTCAAATACCATTCTCACTGACACCTCTTTCAAAGACAAATAGCAGCAACAAAACCCAGTAAAATTTGGCTCTTGCAGGCTTGACTTTTTTTTTTTTTTCCCATTTATTTTTATTAGTTGGAGGCTAATTACTTTACAATATTGTAGTGGTTTTTATCATACGTTGTCATGAATCAGCCATGGATTTACACGTATTCCCCATCCTGATCCCCCCTCCCACCTCCCTCTCTACCCGATCCCTCTGGGTCTTCCCAGTGCACCAGGCCTGAGCACTTGTCTCATGCATCCAACCTGGAGGCTTGACGTTTAAGCCAGATCTGTGCTTGGTTTCCCAGGCCAAAGACGGATGCAGTTAGCTAGGTTTCAAGCACTTCACAGCACTGAAGAACAATGGAACAAAGAACTTCAAAATAAAAATCATGCATTTGGTAGAAAACAGCTCCAACTGGTGCTTGGTTTACTAACTAGGCATTCTGTCTGTTTCTCACATGCTTTGAACAAACACAGGAAGCCCCACCAGGTGTGAATGGAGAGACGTTTTCCCCTGTAGGACCAAAAAGAGTGACATCTGAAGGTGTTAGGATCACAGTGATTTTGGACACCATCAAGAGTCAAGGCTTATAGGGGTTCTCATTTTTATAGCTTCACAGGGAGTCCTTTTCTTTCCCAGGAATCCTCTCCAGAGGGAGAGGCTGTAGAGAATTTTCCTGAATGTGATGAATGTCAGCACATTCCCTGCTAGACCACACATTCCATTCTTATCAAATGAAACTGACCTCTTTGCCCCAGCTTGTTCTCCTTGTTCATCACTGTGATTAATTTAAAGTTCTCAGTTATGCAGGTTTCTAGATGAATTGCACAGGTCATTTCAGATGGCAAATATGTACTTCTATCGTCTCCTTACCCTGTCGAGGTCATGCACTGGCTCACAAGAATGAGGATTTTAAAAATAGTTGGCTTACATTCAAATCTGTATCCTGCAAAACGCTCTGCCCAGACTAGCCCCTCTCCTTTCAGTTGGCAGAGATCCACCTCTTCCTACTCGTTTTCTAATACCAAGTGACTCAAGTGGGAGTCATAACCAAAATGAAATGTTTAGCACATAATACAAGTTGTTTTTTTTTTTTTTTTAATGAAAGCATTTTTTTGGCCAATAGAAGCAAACAGGATTCATGAAAGTCAATAAGCCCCTGAGCCATGCTTAGCCACTAACGACTTCCAAGTTCATTGGAACTGATACATGCTGCTGAGCTGCTTCTGGTGAACAAAATTCTTGTTCCATTCGCCATCACTGTCAAAGGGAACAAAGTATACAAAGTAAAATCTGATCAGAAATTGCCCTTCACGTGTGCATTTCTGCATCAGAACGATTCAACAATGACTGAATTTGGATTTCTGTACCCTTAAACTTTGTTAGAGTTTTTAAGGGGTCCAGGTTATGGAGAATGGGTTAATTCATGTTTCCATCTTTTCCCTTTTTAAGATTTGGTCTTCTACTGAGGTACTTTAGGATTAAAAATAAAAAGGAAAAAAATTGTTCTCATGAACATCTAGGTAGACCAAATATCCACAAGGAGAGCAAATGCTGATGAAGGCTGGGACTAAGGCAGTGACAATATGATTAGAGAGGGGAAAAGCCTCTCTAATGGAAATGACAAGATTGGTCATGGATGAGGACTAAGAAGTCAACAGAGGTCTCTAGTCTGGGAAACTAGGTTAATGGTGGCAGTTCCCTCTCTCTGCCCATTTCTCTCTCTCTTTCTCTGCTTGTGACCTTTCTGCCTACCTATTTTCTTCATGATGCTTCATCTCTGTGTCTCTCATTCTCTTGTTTGGTCAGCTCTGTCTACATTCAGGCTCCACTTCCCTTTCTCTGTGGATCAACTTCTTCACCATCCACATTTGCTCGGCTTCCTGGTAGCTTCATATAACAAGTGTCTTTGACTTTCCATGACCCTCATTCAACCCCACAAAATTCTTTCATTTTCCATCCCAAGCTCCTTATAAAATTTGTTCTGTGTTTCCTTATTCAAATTTCCACCAAGCTCTAAGCAGACTAGCTCTTCTTTCTACGATGGCTCAGAGAGCATTTTGGCCTGGTTGCCTATCAGAGTCAGCTGAAGTGCTTTCAAAAAACAAGTGTGCGGGCTATGCTGGGCCTATTGACTCAGAATATCTGGGGTTGGAAAGCACAGCATGTGTTTTAAAATCCTAGTGGTGATACTGATACCTAAATAGGCCTGAGACTGCTGCCATAGGTTATAGCTCATGGCGAAGACCTTGGGTCAGTTGAGTTCAGTTCAGTCACTCAGTCCAACTCTTTGCAAGCCCATGGACTGCAGAATGCCAGGCCTCCCTGTTCATCACAAACTCCTGGAGCTTACTCAATTTTACATCTATTGAGTCGGTGATGCGATCCAAATATCTCATCCTCTGTTGTCCCCTTCTCCTCCCACCTTCAATCTTTCCCAGCATCAGGGTCTTTTCCAATGAGTCAGTTCTTCCCATCAGGTGACCGAAGTATTGGAGTTTCAGCTTCAACATCAGTCCTTCCAATGAATATTCAGGACTGATTTCCTTTAGGATGGATTGGTTGGATCTCCTTGCAGTCCAAGAGATTCTCAAGAGTCTTCTCCAACACCACAGTTGAAAAGCATCAATTCTTTGACGCACAACTTTTGTTATAGATGGGGAGATGGTGGAAACAGTGTCAGACTTTAATTTAGGGGCTCCAAAATCACTGCAGATGGTGATTGCAGTCATGAAATTAAAAGACACTTACTCCTTGGAAGGAAAGTTATGACCAACCTAGACAGCATATTAAAAAGCAGAGACATTACTTTGCTAACAAAGGTCCATCTAGTCAAGGCTATGGTTTTTCCGGTGGTCATGTATGGATGTGAGAGTTGGACTGTGAAGAAAGCTGAGCACCGAAAAATTGATCCATGGTAGAATACAGAGGAGGCTGTCTCTAGTCTAGATGGGAGGAGTAAGGGAAAAGCTTCCTGAAAAGGTGACACCTGAGCTGAGACCTGGGGGATCATTAGTGGTTAGTCTGGTGAAGACAATGAGAAACGGGACTGCAGGCAGATGAGAACAGCATATTCAAAGCACAGAAGGAGGTTTGGGGGGCAGGATAGCAAGATGAGTTCACACTTTGGGCATCTTCTGCCACCCTTTCTCAAATTCATATCAGAAAACTCTTCAGTTTCTTTATTCTGAAAGTGATTTAAGTCTCCAACAGAACTTGGAAGGATAGTGAGAGATGAGGTTGGAGAGTTATGCAGGGGCTGTCATGAAGCTTCATAACTTCAGTTAGTTAAAATAGTAGTTACCATAGTAGAAGAGTAGTTACTATTTATTAAGCAACTACATACCAGACAGTTGATGTGCAGTATTTCATTTAACCCTCACAGAATCCAGAAAGTCAGTAGTATTATACTCATGTTACACACAAAGCAACAGAGACTCATGTAGCTTAAATTTACTTGTCACAGTAAGAAAGCTATGAAACAGTAGGGCTGGATTTTGAATCTAATCATTCAAGTTTTCAGCCTTAACACTTAAAAAAAAAACATAGCAGGAGGGTGGGGGAATGCTATATTTGGAAATGAAGAAAAAAGAAACAAACATTTATGTGGCTTAAGATATTGCTTGTTGGGATTATTTCAGCACTCAAAGTGGTTTAAAGTATTCATGATCATATCTTTACAGGTAAATGTTATAAATATTTTATATCTTCTATTTTTGTTCTTTTCAAACATTTTAGCAAAAAAAAAAAAAAGTATTTTCATGAAGCAGAACTTGGTGTAAATGCACAGAAGGTAAAGTACATGAAAAGGGAGTGTCTCAAGGTGCTTGGAGGTGGGAGGTTGATGAAGTGTCAGCATCCTTCATTCTCTTCTCTCAGCCATTTCCCCCAAACTCAGGGACTCCATGGCTCTCATCTACAGCCTTAAATAATATTTAGAATCTTAAACATTTATTTACATACCGTTCAAGCAAATGGATCCAGGAAATAGAGAAATGCCATGTGTAAGTGACAGAGTTGTATCTTTGCCAAGGTGGAAGTCTGTGGCCATGCAGGAGGGCCCTGGTCACCCGGTGGACCCACTCCTCTGTTGTCATGGGTGCTCCTGTGACCTAGAGGAGGGCAGAACCAATCACAGACCTGGTTTAATGCCTACCACCAGGATAGCCACCTCCTTAGTGAGGTCCTGACTTTTGTTCTCAGGGTCATGGAAGAAAACAGTGAGATTATACCTTATTTTGAGACTTATTTACTTACTTTTGGCAGTCTTTGTTGCTGCGCGAACTTTTCTCAAGATGTGGTGAGCTGAAGCTGCTCTCTAGTTGCAGTGCGTGGCGGTGGCATGTGGGATCTTCCAGAACCAGGGAGCGAACCTGTGTCTCCTGCATGGGCGGGTGGATTCTTTACTGCTGAGCCACCAGGGAAGCCCAGTTATACTTAACTTTAGATGGGAGATTGCCATAACTGTTTTTGGAAAAGTTCCCAATTAGACACAGCAAATGATAAAGTCACCGAGGAACAATGCCCCATGGCCAGTGCTCTTTGTTTCAGGATTCTTCCCAAGGGCAGGGCAGAAAGCATTATGAAGTAATTCACACCTGTCCAAACATAAATTGTTTTATTGCCAGCACAAGCCAGACTTAAATATCTGCTCCTCTTGGGAGGTAAGGAGGGTTTCAGCACAGAACACTGTGATGACCAGTGGCCTGCTTTGCTGGGATGGGAGAGGCTCTGAGGAAGTGGGATTTTTAGTAGTGAAACCAAGGGAGTCCTAGGAAAACCAAAACAAATTGAATCAACTTACCACAGCTCAACCCATCACAAAACTTCAGAGTAACTGGATACAGTTTGGAGTTCCAGAGGCACAAATCAGAGCCTCAGCCTTACTGAACATCAAAAACATTTTTAAATTGAATAAAGTAGGGCAAACCACTAGACCATTCAAGTATGCCCTAAATCAAATCCCTTACGATTATACAGTGGAAGTGACAAACAGATTCAAGGGATTAGATCTGATAGACAGAGTGCCTGAAGAACTATGGATGGAGGTTGGTGACATTGTACAGGAGGCAGTGATCAAGACCATCCCCAAGAAAAAGAAATGCAAGAAGGTAAAATGGTTGTCTGAGGAGGCCTTACAAATAGCTGAGAAAAGAACAGAAGCTAAAGGCAAAGGAGAAAAGGAAAGATACACCCATTTGAATGCAGAGTTCTAAAGAATAGCAAGGAGAGACAAGAAAGCCTTCCTCAGGAGCCTGGTGGGCTACAATCCATGGGGTCACAAAGAGTTGAACATGGCTCAGTGCCTAAACAACAACAATACCCTCGGGGTAGCATGTGCGGGCTCTTCTTGCAATTCCTAGATCCAACGTTGGAATCAAGATGTCTCTTGATTCCCTGCTCTCCTGACATCGTCCCCTCCCCCATCCCAGTGCTTCCTTAGTTACACTTTATCTAGACTTATTCTTTGGACTGGGTTCACAGGAAAACCCCAATTCTTCTTTTGATGAGGAGAAGCATCATGACAGAGTCTGTTAGTGAGAATGATGCTGGCAACATGATAGTTGTCCTTTCACAGGCAGCCCAAAGAAGAGGAGAGGAGAGGTCTGTCAGGACTGCTTCCTTGGCCACTCAGACCTGATATCCTAACTTTATTATCCACAGGATAATGAGAATTTCTTACTGTTCCTGAAAGGGGGAATACAAGTCCAGTCTTTTGAGGTAATGGTCAGTTGTAATCTCTTAAAAGTCTTATAGAAGGTTAATAAACCAAGTTATAGCCCTTGCTGCTGCTCCCTGGGCAGCACTGACACTCATTGTTCATCCCCTGACCACCCATTCTGGATTTTCCTTACCCTTTTGGTCTGGTTTGGTTGCTTGCCTGCTGTAGTGACACAGACCTTCATTTCTGATGGGTTTCAGCCCTTAGTTGCCTGATTCTTATTAGATCACTTTTGATGTATTGCCCTTTAATAGATCTTTATTGGGCACAGAAGAGCCAAGAGAAGCTTCTGTGAATACCCTGGGTTCTAGACAAACTCCTCTCTGTAGCAGCAACCCTGGCTCCTCAAGGGAATCATCATCAATCATGCCTGCCAGTATAGTAACTCTTTTTTACCTACTTTTACCACTGGCTTGTGGAGCCCAGTGGTCAGGTGGCAGTTGGACCTTTGGTTCAGTGGAAACCTTGACCAAAGAGTTCCCACTCTGGGACTTAGAACATCTCAATTTAACAGAGACTAAGTTTGTGGGAATGAGAAGCTCAAATTCTGCAAGCGGGTCATTTTGAGTTATGGTGGAACAGGGTCAAATCTATATCACATAGGATATGTATCTCTATTTAATCTATCTATCTAATCAATTACACCATGAAGGATAGCATCCCAGCCCCACAAGCTTTTGTCCCTTTGCTGCTAACTTAGCTGAGATTTCAAAATGCCTTTCCACTGTTCTATCAAGTTAACTGCTTCCAAGTGACAGAATACATTTTAAAACTAATAAACTCTATAACTATGAGCCTGTTGTTGCACTTCAATTGCTATAAATGAGTCCTTTACTCTGAGGAAATGTCATATGTATAAAGCTAGTAGATTAGGTGTTATGGGGATTCGTAGATGGTGATGTTGGAACAGGCACTGTGTGCACGGAGAGCAAGCCCATCTCTAGAGTATCAATTTGGTGGATCACTGCTCTCTCAAGGTAGAAGGGGTCTAATGTAACTGGCCTGCCACCAGCTGGTTAGCAGGTCTTTCCAAGGTTGAAGCCATATCAAGGGATTAGTGTCAGTCTCTGATCCTGGCAGGTAGGGAATTCAGTAGCAGCAGAAGCTGGACTCAGCCTTCTTGAGAGCGAACCCGTGTATTTTTGACCCATGCTTAGATTCCGTTCTTGCCTCATTAGTTTCATGGCCCCATTGCACAAGCACTGGATGACTCAGTAACAAGCTGATTGACATTCATTGTCTACTTGGTGTTGAGAGCTTTGTGTGAGATTGTCATTCTCTGGTAAGGCTTCCCTGGTGACTCAGACAATAAAGAATCTGCCAGAAATGCAGGATACCTGGGTTTGATCCCTGAATTGGGGAGATCTCCTGAAGAAGGGAATGGATACCCCCTTCCAGTGTAATATTAATATGTAATAACAGATCTGCAGGGCTTCCCAGGTGGTGCTAGAGGTAAAGAACCCACCTGCCAATACTGGAAATGTAAGAGGTCTGGATTCAGCCCCTGGGTCAGGAAGATCCCCTGGAGGAGAACATGGCAACCCACTCCAGTATTCTTGCCTGGGAAATCCCATGGACAGAGGAGCTTGGTGGGCTATAGCTCATAGGGTCAGAAAGAGTCAGGCATGACTAAAGTGACTTAGCACACAGGCAACAGTTTTGCATGCATTGTGTTCACTCTCATTAGTCTATGTACATGTAGTTTTGGTAGACATTGTTATCTCAAGTCTTGTTCCTTCTCAGTACTGACCATTTGATTAACATATCCTTTCCTCAGGCCACTTCTCCTTCAATACAAAATGCTAACCAATGTATTGCTCTTAACTCTGTCCAATGGCAGGATAAACCCCTTTCAAGGTAATCATGAGCAGCAGCTCATCCCTGGCTGGATCCAGCATATGGCACTCTGCCTTTTTTTTTTTTTAATTGGAGGCTAATTCCTTTACAATATTGTGGTGGTTTTTGCCATACATTCACATGAATCAACCATGGGTGTACATGTGTTCCCCATCCAGACCCTCCCTCCCACCTCCCTCCCAATCCCATCTTTCAGGGTCATCCCAGTGCACCAGCCCTGAGCACCCTGCCTCATGCATCAAACCTGGACTGGCGATCTATCTCACATATGATAGCATACATGTTTCAATGCTCTTCTCTCAAATATTCCCACCCTTGCCTTCTCCCATAGAGTCCAGCAGTCTGTTCTTTACATGTGTGTCTCTTTTGCTATCTTGCATATAGGATCATCATTACCATCTTTCTAAATTCCATATATATGTGTTAATATACTGTATGGTGTTTTTCTTTCTGACTTACTTCGCACTGTATAATAGGCTCCAGTTTCATCCACATCATTAGAACTGATTCAAATGCATTCTTTTTAATAGCTGAGTAATATTCCATTGTGTATATGTACCACAGCTTTCTTATCCATTCTACTGCTGATGGACATATAGGTTGCTTCCATGTCCTGGCTATTGTAACCAGTGCTGCAATGAACATTGAGGTACATGTGTCTCTTTCAATTCTGGTTTTCTCAGTGTGTATGCCCAGCAGTGGGATTGCTGGGTCGTATGGCAGTTCTATTTCCAGCTTTTTAAGGAATCTCCACTCTGTTCTCCACAGTGGCTGTACTAGTTTGCATTCCCACCAACAGTGTAAGAGAGTTCCTTTTTCTCCACACCCTCTCCAGCTGTAGACTTTTTGATAGCAGCCATTCTGACCGGGGTGAGATGGTACCTCATTGTGGTTTTGATTTGCATATCTCTGATGAGTGATGTTGAGCATCTTTTCATGTGTTTGTTAGCCATTTGTATATCTACTTTGGAGAAATGTCTGTTTAGTTCTTTGGTTCATTTTTTCATTGGATTGGTTATTTTTCTAGAATTAAGCTGCAGGAGCTGCTTGTATATTTTTGAGGTTAAGCCTTTGTTAGTTGCTTCATTTGCTATTATTTTCTCCCAGTCAGAAGGCTATCTTTTCACCCTGCTTATAGCTTCCTTCGTTATGCAAATATTTTAAGTTTAATTAGGTGCCATTTGTTTATTTTTGCTTTTATTTCCATTACTCTGGGAGGTGGGTCATAGAGGATCCTGCTGTGATTTATGTCAGAGAGTGTTTTGCCTATGTTTTCCTCTAGGAGTTTTATGGTTTCTGGTCTTACATTTAGACCTTTAATCCATTTTAAGTTTATTTCTGTGTATGGTGTTAGAAAGTGTTCTAGTTTCATTCTTTTACAAGTGGTTGACCAGTTTTCCCAGCACCACTTGTTAAAGAGATTGTCTTTTCCTCAATGTATATTCTTGCCTCCTTTGTCAAAGATAAGGTGTCCATAGATGTGTGGATTTATCTCTGGGCTTTCTATTTTGTTCCATTGATCTATGTTTCAGTCTTTGTGCCAGTACCATACTGTCTTGATGGCTGTTGCTATGTAGGATAGCCTGAAGTCAGGCAGGTTGATTCCTCCAGTTCCATTCTTCTTTCTCAAGATTGCTTTGGCTATTTGAGATTTTTTGTATTTCCATACAAATTGTGAAATTATTTGTTCTAATTCCCTGAAAAATACCATTGGTAGTTTAATAAGGATTGCATTGAATCTATAGATTGCTTTCTCATTTTCACTATTATTGATTTTTCTGATCCATGAACATGGTATATTTCTCCATCTATTTGTGTCCTCTTTGTTTTCTTTCATTGGTGTTTTATAGTTTTCTATGTATAGGTCTTTTGTTTCTTTAGGTAGATTTATTCCTAAGTATTTTATTTTTTTTTGTTGTTGTTGCAATGGTGAATGGAATTGTTTCCTTAATTTCTCTTTCTGTTTTCTCATTGTTAGTGTATAGGAATGCAAGGGATTTCTGTGTGTTAATTTTATATCCTGCAACTTTACTGTTCATCAATTAGCTCTAGTAATTTTCTGATGGAGTCTTTAGGGTTTTCGATGTAGAGGATCATGTCATCTGCAAACAGTGAGAGTTTTACTACTTCTTTTCCTATCTGGATTCCTTTTATTTCTTTTTTTGCTCTTATTGCTGTGGCCAAGACTTCCAAAACTATGTTGAATAGTAGTGGTGAGAGTCGGCATCCTTGTCTTGTTCCTGACTTTAGGGGAAATACTTTCAATTTTTCACCATTGAGAATAATGTTTGCTGTGGGTTTATCATATATGGCTTTTATTATGTTGAGGTATGTTCCTTCTATGCCTGCTTTCTGGAGGTTTTTTTTTTTTTTTATCATAAATGGATGTTGAATTTTGTCAAAGGCTTTCTCTGCATCTATTGAGATAATCATATGGTTTTTATCTTTTAGTTTGTTAATGTGGTGTATCACATTGATTGATTTGAGAATGATGAAGAATCCTTGCATCCCTGGGATAAAGCCCACTTGGTCATAATGTATGATATTTTTAATATGTTGTTGGATTCTGTTTGCTGAATTTTGTTAAGGGTTTTTGCATCTATGTTCATCAGTGATATTGGCCTGTATTTTTCTTTTTTTTTGTGGCATCTTTGTTTGGTTTTGGTATTAGGGTGATGGTGGCCTCACAGAATGAGTTTGGAAGTTTACCTTCCTCTGCAATTTTCTGGAAGAGTTTGAATAGGATAGGTGTTAGCTCTTCTCTAAATTTTTGATAAAATTCAGCTGTGAAGCCATCTGGTCCTAGGCTTTTGTTTGTTGGAAGATTTCTGATCATAGTTTCAATTTCTGTGCTTGTGATGAGTCTGTTAAGATTTTCTATTTCTTCCTGGTTCAGTTTTCTCTAAGAATTTGTCCATTTCTTCCAAGTTGTCCATTTTATTGGCATATAGTTGCTGATAGTAGTCTCTTATGATACTTTGTATTTCTGTGTTGTCTGTTGTGATTTCTCCACTTTCATTTCTAATTTTGTTGATTTGATTTTTCTCCTTTTGTTTCTTGATGAGTCTGGCTAATGGTTTGTCTATTTTATTTATCTTCTATAAAGAACCAGCATTTAGCTTTGTTGATTTTTGCTATGGTTTCTTTTGTTTCTTTTGCATTTATTTCTGCCCTAATTTTTGTGATTTCTTTCCTTCTACTAACCCTGGGGTTCTTCGTTTCTTCCTTTTCTAGTTGCTTTAAGTGTAGAGTTAGGTTATTTATTTGATTTCTCTCCTGTTTCTTGAGGTAGGCTTGCATTGCTATAAACCTTCCCCTTAGCACTTTTTTTTACTGATTCCCATAGGTTTTGGGCTGTTGTGTTTTCATTTTCATTTGTTTCTGTGCATATTTTGATTTCTTTTTTTATTTCTTCTGTGATTTGTTGGTTATTCAGAAGTGTGTTGTTTAGCTTCCATAGTTTGTATTTTTCATAATTTTTTTCCTGTTCAGTTCAGGTCAGTTCAGTCACTCAGTCATGTCCAGCTCTTTGCAACCCCATGAACCACAGCACACGCCAGGCCTACCTGTCCATTACCAATTCCCAGAGTCCACCCAAACCCATGTCCATTGAGTCAGTGATGCCATCTAACAATCTTATCCTCTGTCATCCCCTTCTCTTCCTGCCCTCAATCTTTCCCAGCATGAGGGTCTTTTCAAATGAGTCAGCTCTTTGCATCAGGTGGCCAAAGTATTGGAGTTTCAGCTTTAACATCAGTCCTTCCAATGAACACCCAGGACTGATCTCCTTTAGGATGGACTGGTTGGATCTCCTTGTAGTCCAAGGGACTCTCAAGAGTCTTCTCCAACACCACAGTTCAAAAGCATCAGTTCTTCGGTGCTTAGCTTTCTTTATAGTCCAACTCTCACATCCATACATGACCACTGGAAAAACCATAGCCTTGACTAGACGGATCTTTGTTGACAAAGTAATGTCTCTGCTTTTTCTTTTCTTTTTTTTTTTTCTTTCTTTTTTTTTTTAGAAAAGCAGACTGCCACGTGCAGCGCCTCATTTGGATGTGTCTGGAGTCTTGGAAGCTTGACTACCCTAGTTCTCCTACAAATGAACCTTGAGAACTTGTTTGGAGGTTCTAGCAGGGGAGCGCAGCTACTCGTATACCCTTGACCGAAGATCGGTCCTACTCTATCGGGGATGGTAGTCCTCTTTGACTGAGCATGCAGCTTCCAGAGGGATGCACATGGAGCTGTGAGGGAGAAAGGGGACACCCGCCTAGCCAGCCAGGTCAGCCGAATCAACCCTGGCAATCAATGGGGTGACAGATGTCGCAACGAGATCGCCCTCACATCCGTCTCTGCTTTTTAATATGCTGTCTGGGTTGGTGTTAATTTTCCTTCCAAGGAGTAAGCGTCTTTTAATTTCATGGCTGCAGTCACCACCTGCATTGATTTTGGAGCCCAGGAAAATAAAGTCAGCCACTGTTTCCACTGTTTCCCCATCTATTTGCCATGAAGTGATGGGACCGGATGCCATGATCTTAGTTAGTTGACATCTAATCTTAGGACACGGGTTTGAGTAAACTCCAGGAGTTGGTGATGGACAGGGAGGCCTGGCATGCTGAGATTCATGGGGTCGCAAAGAGTCGGACACGACTGAGCGACTGAACTGAACTGAACTGAATCTTACTGCATTGTGATCAGAAAAGATGCTTGAGATAATTTTGGGTTTTTCAAATTTACCAAGGCTAGATTTATGGCCCAGGACGTGATCTATCCTCGAGAAGGTTCTGTGTGCACTTGAGAAAAAGGTGAAATTCATTGTTTTAGGGTGAAATGTCCTATAGATATCATATGGTCTAATTGGTCCATTGTATCATTTAAAGTTCATGTTTCCTTGCTAATTTTCTGTTTAGTTGATCTATCCATAGGTGTGACTGGGGTATTGAAGTCTCTCACTATTATTGTGTTACTGTTAATTTCCCCTTTCATATTTGTTAGCATTTGCCTTACATACTGTGGTGCTTCTATGTTGGGTGCATATATATATTTATAATTGCTATATTTTCTTCTTGGATTGATCCTTTGATTATCATGTAGTGTCCTTCTTTCTCTCTTTTCACGGCCTTTATTTCAAAGTCTATTTTATTTGATATGAGTATTGCTACTCCTGCTTTCTTTTGGTCTCCATTTGCATGAAATATCTTTTTCCAGCCCTTCACTTTCAGTCTGTATGTGTCCTTAGGTTTGAGGTGGGTCTCTTGTAGACAGCATATATAGGGGTCTTGTTTTTTTATCCATTCAGCCAGTCTTTGTCTTTTGATTGGGGCATTCAACCCATTTACATTTAAGGTAATTATTGATAAGTATGATCCTGTTGCCATTTACTTTATTGTTTTGGGTTCACGTTTATAATCTGTTTCTGTGTTTCCTGTCCAGAGAAGATCCTTTAGCATTTGTTAAGGAGCTGGTTTGGTGGTGCTGAATTCTCTGAGTTTTTGTTTGTCTGTAAAGCTTTTGATTTCTCCTTCATATTTGAATGAGATCCTTGCTGGGTATAGTAATCTTGGTTGTAGGCTTTTCTCTTTTATCACTTTAAGTATGTCCTGCCATTCCCTTCTGACTTGAAGAGTTTTTTTTTTTTTTTTTTTTTTTCAGCTTTTTTTTTTTTTTATTAGTTGGAGGCTAATTACTTCACAACATTTCAGTGGGTTTTGTCATACATTGATATGAATCAGCCATAGATTTACACGTATTCCCCATCCTATTGAAAGATCAGCTGTTATCCTTATGGGGATCCCCTTGTGGGTTAATTGTTATTTTTCCCTTGCTGCTTTTAATATTTGTTCTTAGTGTTTGATCTTCATTAATTTGATTAATATATGCCTTGGGGTATTTCGCCTTGGGTTTATCTTGTTTGGGACTCTCTTGGACTTGGGTGGCTATTTCCTTCCCCATTTTAGGGAAGTTTTCAACTATTATCTCCCCAAGTATTTTTTCATGGCCTTTCTTTTTGTCTTCTTCTTCTGGGACTCCTGTGATTCAAATATTGGAGCATTTGACATTGTCCCAGAGGTCTCTGAGGTTGTCTTCATTTCTTTTAATTCTTTTTTCTTTTTTCCTCTGTTTCATTTATTTCCATCATTCTATCTTCCACCTCACTTATCCTATCTTCTGCCTCAGTTATTCTACTGTTGGTTCCCTCCAGAGTGCTTTTGATTTCACCTATTGCATTATTCATTATTGATTGACTCGTTTTTATTTTTTCTAGGTCCTTGTTAAACTTTTCTTGCATCTTCTCAATCCTTGTCTCCAGACTATTTATCTGTAACTCTATTTTGTTTTCAAAATTTTGGATCATTTTTACTATCATTATTCTGAATTCTTTTTCAGGTAGACTCCCTATCTCCTCCTCTTTTGTTTGGTTTGGTGGACTTTTATCATATTCCTTTACCTGATGAATATTTCTCTGCCTTTTCATCTTGTTTAGGTTGCTGTGTTTGGGGTGGCCTTTCTGTATGCTGGAAGTTTGTTTTTCCTCTTTATTGTGGAGGTTCCTCCCTTTGAGTGGGGTTGGACAAGTGACTTGTCAAGGTTTCCTGGTTAGGGAAGCTTGCATTGGTGTTCTGGTGGGTGGAGCTGGATCTCTTCTCTCTGGAATGCAATGAAGTGTCCAGTAGTGAGTTTTGAGGTCTCTATGGATTTGGTGTGACTTTTGGCCACCTGTGTTTTTGTGCTCAGAGTTTTATTCCTGCATTGTTGAAGAATTAGCTTGGTATGTCTTGCTCTGAAACTCATTGGCTCTTGGGTGGATCTTGGTTTCAGTGTAGGTATGGAGGCTCTTGGATGAACTTTTGTCAACTAATGGTCCCGGGAGTCAGGAGATTTCTGGTGATCTCAAGTTTTGGTTTTAGGCCTCCTGCCTCTGGCATTTAGTCTTATTCTTATAGTTGCCTCAAGACTTCTCCATCCATACAGCACTGATGACAAAACATCTTGGTCCTCAGGTCCTCCAACCAACTGAAATACAGGGAAGCCAGGTTGTCAGCCTGGATCCAAAAAGTGTAATTATTTATCACTGGGGCCACAAAGAACCCACTGAGCCATGCTTTGGAAAGCAGAGGAACACAGAGAAAGAAATGAGGGCAACCAAGCCCGGTATCACTGATCCAACAACCCACTCTGCCTTTTTTGAGCCAGGCCCAAGTCCTTTCTTCCTCTGACAGTTGCCATAGAGAGCCCCCGATGATCCATGGCTGTGGGTTGAAGGACAGGCACTAGTATAGCAGAGTTAGGGAATATGATCCCAAGCCACCTGTCTCTGTACTTTCCTCAGGCGTCCTGGACTGACTTCAGTCTGATGCTGAATGTGCCCCTTTCATTATGTCATGCATTGCTCCTCCCCACCTGCACCTGTGGTGTGCTGAGTCTGAAAGCACTTAACTCAGGAGGAGCAGCTCTGTTTCACAGTCACTTGGTGTTCATGATGAGGACTAAATTTTTATTTGTGATGAGTATCTTGCTAGTTTTCCAAATAGAGTTGTTTCCTGCCACAAAAGATATAACTGTGCTCCAGAATCATAAGAGTCTGTACCATGATTCTTTTTATGAGACTTTTGCAGAGTCTACACAGTATTCTTACTCGCAGATGCCTTTAGAACCTTCCAGCCAGATGAGTCACATGGATCAGGTGGCAGGGCAGCCCTCACTACAGCCTGGACTGGGTGCAGCTCCCTTTTGGCTCTGGTCCACTCTTGATGATGTGCCTTCTTTATAGAGATCTGAGAGCTAAAGGGAGAGAGTGAGAACACAACATCTTCACTGGCTGTCCATCCATCCCACTCCTAGGTTGGTCAGGATCCATTGCCCGTCACCAGCCATCCCTGTAGATCAAAGCACTCCCTGTGACCAGACTGTCCTGGGATGTTACCACGATTATCAACCTGAAGGCAGTGGGGCAGAGGAGAGCAAGACTTCACATGAGATCATTGCATTGTCTCAGGACAAGAAGATTTTCTCCTGTGAGGAGGGAGAAAGGGCCATTTCTCCTAACCAGGAGGGAGGGACAGGGACATGTGGACATTCACAATGAATGTCCCTTCAAATGTCCCCATTCCAGGACTCAAGTTTATACTCCTTTCCTCTCTAGACCCTTACTTTGACACAAGAGCACTTTGGGGCTGTGTGTTTTGTCTACACTGAAAGTTTGCCACCCTATAACATGCAATCCTGGATGTGATTTTCTTCTTTGCCTTGTGGGGAACAAGAGACTTTTAAAAGCTGCCACAGAGACCTTCTGGCTCTCACAGCATGCTATAAGTGGGCAATTAGCCTCCTTTTTGCAAATCTCCCAAAGCCATCAAAAGCAGCCACCCCATAAGACAGTCCTGCCAATTATCACTTCCCCTTTATTCATCAGGTACGGCAGCCACTTGACATACCAATATCTTGCCTTCCACATTTACCACATACCAGTTAAATAATTTAGCAATTGTGACATGGCTGCATGCCAGGGACTGGAGACACCCAGTTTGCCACCACAAATGGGAACCCAGAGTTTTATCCTGAATGTTTGAATGTTTGATTTCTAAGGGCACTCCCAACACCACTGTCTTTGCTGAGGTTCTTAGAAAACAGAACTTGAGCCAAAATTTTCTGCACCAAGACTTTATTGCAGGGTGGAATCCCAAGGGAAAAAGAGAAATGAGGATGGGAATGAGAAAGAACCAACTCAAGGAGGAGCATGACTGAGCTAGCCAGAGCCTCACCACAAGCGCATTAGTTGCTCAATCTTAAAGAGACATCTCCAAAGGAACCATGTGACAATAACTGCATTTTGAACTGTCTATTGGAGGAGATGGGCAAGTCATTTACATGCAGGTGGGCTTTCATTTCATGTCCCTAATTGGTCTAACTTCACCCCATTGTGTCAACTTCCCCCCAAATCCAAGCTACATCATCACCTCCTGCAGGGAGCACCTGGAGCTTCTGAAGGCCCAAGCCAGGCAATGCTTGGCCACAGTAGTCTGTCCTCCTTGGATGGTCATGTCTGTTGAAACTTCTCAATGTGGTGACATCTCCAGCAGCAGCAATCGGGCCTTAAGGCGGCAGCAATGTGTGGGCTGCAGCCAGGCCCTACCTGGTTGGGGAAGAAAGCTAATGGCCAAAGCCCGGCTTTGATGACTAGGTGATGATGAGTCGTTAGCACAGAAACTGGGCTGAGTGAGTATATTCATTTTCCCTTCAAGGAAGTAAAGCTGGATATTAAAGTTAAGCCTGCTTTTAAATGTGGCGAGTTGGCACTCTTAATGAGAACCTTTCCTCATTTTAGAATTTCATAGGCTCACAGGACTGGAGTGGTCTGTGCAAATCACTTGCTTCAGTCTCTGTATCTGTCAGATGAGACGTGTGAGCTTTACAAACAATAAGTAGAGAAGCGAGACCGCCTCCCTCCAGTGTAGACTTTGTTTTACAATATCACACTGATAACACAGTTGAAGGGCAGGGGTGTTAGTGGGCACCCACTTTTGCCGTTATCAAAAGCTTTTGAAGGTGTTGGTTTAGTGAGGTAATGTCTAGGAACTGTTAAGAACACTGAAGGAAAGATGTTATGTAATTTTGAAGTGTTGTTGTTGGTTTTGGAACAAAAATAATTTAAATAATACTAGCTTGCCTTGTTGGTGAATCAGTCAGTGTTAGAAGAATCTACATTTGCAGAGGCAAGACCTGGTCTTTGGATATGAAATAGAGTGAAATACAGAGAAGGAAAGGCAGTCAGCAAGGGTGAGTGTGTTGTGTGGAGTTACTTCCTCCCCTGAGTTATAAATCTAGATAAAACAATTCTCAGGGATTGGCTGTTCTGTGTTCACAGCTAAGTGGAAACATAACAGTCTGTGCCCTTTTCAGCACAGCCATTGAGGCAACATTGGTAGCTGTCATAAAGGTCAGTATGTACCCAGAGCAGAAATGCTTTGTTCCTTGAGAATAGCTTCATTTCGGGCCCATCTGCTTGCTTTGCCCTTGGCCGACACTGATTTCAGTGACATCTAGAGATTCTTGACACATGTGCTGACCATATACAGCCCTGCCCTCCACCTCTGTCAGCCTTCACTTCTGGAAGTGAAGCAGCTCACAGGGTTGATGCACCCATCTTCTTTCATTTCACGTTCCAAATAATATCCTAGGAAATGTCTTGTTTTTATTTCCTGTCTGAGAAAAAAAAAATTCTGACTGGCTAAAATCTGTTTCCTATCACATCTTAAATTAGCCTGGCACTGATTTGCTTGAATATCTCCCCCAGGCCTGTGGGAGGACACTGATGAGCTGGCTTCGAATTTCCAGAGTGGATGCCAGCCACGGTGTGCCCTGGCACTGCTTTCAGATACTTTTTGCCTAGGCTAGAGTTTCTGACTCCACAGTGAATCAAAACCTGAATGAGAAGACAGTTACAGACAGGAGGGAAAATAGCATTTTTTTTTTTTATCTGTCAGCTCTTCTCCTTATATCCCTTTCCCGTACAGAAGGATGCATTGATATACAGCAAGAAAAATACAGAGTAAGTGCAATTCGGTGAAGTAGAGAAAAAGCATAGGTGGCTTCCAGGCAAGACTGTCTCATCAGTGGTACAGGTAGAGCACTTCACTAGTGGAAACTAGTGTTTCCACCGCAGAAAGTACGGTCGCTTCCAGGGCCTGCCAGGTGCTACTGTGGGTGCTGGCAACCTCTCCTGGTATGGAAGTAACATTGCACTTACTTTTGTGCCTTTAGAGTTTCCTATTTTATCCCTTTTAGCTTGAGAGAGGACATTGCCCTTTAATGGCACCGTAATGCCGAAGACTGGGAAATATATAATCATGCACTTTTTGGTTGTTTCCTGCATGAGGCAGGATGTTCTTTCCAGTGAATTCTACTTTCAAGGCTTTCTGAAATGTCAGTGTCTATTACCTGCATCCTAGGAGAATCCATTACAGACTTTTACAAGTGGACCCAAAAAACCAGATTTCACCTACTAATGGAAACTGAGCTGGGGCTGTAGAATTTGACCCCCTAGAAGTGTGCTGCTTTTTTTCTTCGTTTCTTTTAAGGTTTATTTATTTATTTTATTTTTTGGCTGCAGTGGGTTTTTGTTCTTATGTGCAGGCTTTTTCTAGTTGTGGCAAGCAGAGTCTACTGTTCACTGTGGTACGCGGGCTTCTTATTGTAGTGGCTTCTCTTGTTGCACACAGGCTCCAGATACGTGGGCTTCAGTAGTTGCAGCACATGGCTCAGTAGTTGCAGCTTTCAGGCTTAGTTGATCTGTGGCATGCAGGATCCTCCTAGATCAGGGATTCCTTGCATTGCAAGGTGGATTCTTAAACACTGGACCACCAGGGAAGCCCTCTTCTTTTCTTTTTATATGAAGGAACCTTGTTGAATGTGGGAGGCACGGTAAAACCTGCAGAAATTCAGGATGGACAGTCTCCAAGTCTTTGATAGATATTGCAGGACTCTTTGCCTCTCCTAGAATATATACCCTTATATATTGTCAGGCCACTCCAGATGGCTGTTCTCTTGCTCTCTTACACCCTCTGCTCAACCAGCTCCCACTTCACACCCATGACTACCCAGTCTTTTAATTTTAGAGCTTAATCAGTAACTGCCTATGTGCTTGTCCGCTGCCCTAGCAGCTGGTTCCCCTGGTAACTGATGACCCACCTGACATCAATTATCCCTGCAAATGGTAGCCTCCTCTTCCGAGTGGCAAAGTCTGTTGTTATGTCCTGCCTGCTGTCTACGATCCATGGTGGAGTGTCACACTGGGATCCTTTGCTTCAGATATGCAGGATTCCTTGTCCAATAAATATTTCTGTTGCTGTCTCTGGGCTCTTTTCTTCGGTTGTGAGGCTGGACAACTATGAGGTGTGCAGGCCTGTGGGGTATGGTTCAACAACTGGGGAGCCAGCTAGGAGGCTGAAGAGATTCTGTGAGCAACAGGGCGCTGGGAAATAAGGATGGGAACAAAATTTGGGGGGTAATCCTGAGGTGGCCGTCGACTCACACGTGGGGCCCTGGGGCAGCTGACCACCATAAACAATGTCTTTCTCTCAACACTATACAGGTGATATCCTGTAAACCTCAGTCAGAGCCTCTCTCCATTTTAAAAGTAGCAGCCCACACTCATGGCATATCTGACTGCACAGGCTATGACTGGTGAATACAGACAAAATGCTAGGACCGGGATGATCTACGAAATACGTGGGTGTTATCTGGTCAGGTGAGACAAACACCACATGACCTACCACCCCTAGACAATTACAGACACAGGATTCAGGATTATTAACTTACGGACAGTCTTGTGAATTTGTCATGGCCAGTTACTCAGACAGGTCTGGTTGCAGCCTGTGGCAATGGCAAAATAATAAAAGAGTACCCATGGGCTTCTGGCCCCAGCTCTAGGGGGCCAGAGCAACAATAGTGTGATGAAACAACAGCCAGATGCAGTCCACGATGTGTTACAACAGGCAGAAGACATTACTCTTCCTAGAGCTGTCAAGCAATGCAAAAAACCACTGCTCGGGGGCTGGAACAGCTGTGCCTAACATATGGGCCTCCCGTGGACTTCAGTTATGACCAAGAACCATGAAGTTCAGGCCTGGGCCAATAGAGATGGCATACACTGACACTTCCACCTTCCTTACAACCCAGTTGCTGCTGGACTGTGAATGGACCACTTAAAGATTAAGACAGGAAACGGCTCTCTCAACACATGGGCCAGGAGACTAGGCCAAGCCCTGTGAACTATAACCAAACATTGTAGGAGCAATTGTCCCAGTGCTTGTGCCAAGTTAACCCAGGCAACTGGTCAACACAATTCAAGATCAACTGTTGACCACCAAAGAACCATTGCCAACTGCCAGTCAGGACAAAAAATCACTTTTGCCCTTCTCACAGGATCTACCCCAGGTCCTGGTAAGGTAAGTCCCTGGTGATTTGGGTTTGCCACCCCACGGGGAATAGAATTAAAAAAGGATTTACAGATTTCACCTGCCTTCTACCTGGCCCCACCTGACTACTAGGGTAATTAATCTATGTCCCCTACCCTACTAGAGAAAGGCACCATTGTAAGAAGCCTCTCATCTGTTGCTGCAGTGCCTCTCCAATATTTGGCACCGGCTATGAGGACTGAGGGTGGACCGGTGGTGTGGAACTGCAGGCCAGGACAAAAATCACACCCAGGGCTAGTATTATCTCAGAATGCTGATACTGTTTTGTATCAGACCAGCAGAATCAGACCATTCTGCTTAATGGTCATGAACTTACCTGTACTGTGCCTAATAAACAACTTAAATTTCATCCCTAGTCTGGGAGGAAGGAATCTGCATGCTGGGTGACAGTGGTGGTCTCACTTCAAAGAAGTCCTATTGCTGGGTCTGTAGTGAGATGCTATTGTCATTCTCCTCTGAATTTCCTCTGGTCAATGGAAAATTGAACCAGTGAGTACCTGGCTCCAAAGTTTGTCCACCTCTTAGAAAATCACTGTCTTTAGTCAACTGAGTGTCTTACTCCTGATACTCTTTAACTGCTGGTGTCTGTGTTGCATTTGGGTAATTGATTGCAGTGCATCTCTATATAGCTGACCCTGTGGATATCCCAGAAGAGGGGTGGGCCAGGACTGCAAGGGTCAGCAGGGTATGTAGGGATGCAGTGTATGGTCAGGCCATTCAAGATGGCTGTTCTCTTGCTCTCTGTACATCCCCTGCTCAACAAACCCTGCTCACTCCCATGACTACCTAATCTCACAATTATAGGGTTTAATCAGTAACTACCTACATGCTTGCCCCCTTTATTATTTTAAAAATGCAAATTAAAAAAATACATATTTCAAGAGAGCCTCAGATACTTGTGAGACCATTAAAAGTAATTACTAAAGTGGTAAAAGCTAAAAATCATATTATAACATATTTTAAAAGTCAAATCTCAAGTTATTGTTGAGTGCTGGGATTAGAAGTGCTTTTTATTTTATTTTCCTTTTACATCTATATTTTTCTTTTCTACAATTCATTATTACCATTATGATAAAAATTAAAGTTATTTAAATAAAAAATTTTGGGGGGTAAGATATGGACATTTGTAATAAACATACAAATATCTAGAAAGGTCAGAATTACCTTCAAAAGAACCTATTTTAGTTTAGTGTTCTGGCCTGTGTTGTTAGTTTTGTTTTCACTCTGTCAACAGCATATACATATACATTTTTTTTTTTAATTGAGATAATTGTTAGTTCACATACAGTTGTAAGGAACAGGGCAGAGATTTGTTGTACAACTTATCTGGTTTCCCCCAGTTGTAACATTTTGCTAAACTATAGTATAATATCACAGGCAGGATATTGACACAATTTACTGATCCTATTAAGATTTTCCCAGTCTTACTTGCATGTGCTTATTTGTGTGTGTGCCTATAGGTTCAGGCACTCTTGTGTACCAAGTTCCATATGATTTTATCACCTGTGTGATTTTATCTCCATCTTTTCAAGTATTTATTTGCTATCTGTATATCCTCTTTGGTGAAATGTCTATTCATGTCTTTTTTTTTTTTTTTTTTTTGCCCCTTTTCTAATTGGATTGTTTGCTTTTTTAAATCTTGAGTTTTGAGAATTCTTCACATTATAGATATTAATCCTTTGCCACATAGGTATTTTGCAAATATTTTCTCCCAGTTTACAACTTTTCTTTTCATCTTCTTCACATGGGCTCTCACAGAGCAAAAGTTTTAAACCTAATGAGGTGCAATTTGTTAATTTTTTTTGCTTTCATGGATTGTGGTCTTGATGCCAAGTCTAAAAACTCTACCTAGTCTTAGGTCACAAAGACTGTTTTTTTCTCACTCTAAAAGTTTTATGTATTAAATTTAAGTCTATGATCCATTTTGAGTTAATTTTTGTATGATGTGTGAGACTTAAGTCAAGGCTCATTTCTTCCTTTTTCCTGTCTTCTTTTCTCTCTCTCCCTCTTTCTCTTTTTTCTACGATGCCCAACTGCTCCAGCACCGTTTACTGAAAGGCTATCCTCTCTTCATTAAATTGCTTTCTCACATTTATCAAAAATCAGTTGGATATATCTATGTGGATCTATTTCTGGGTGTCAACAGTATTTTGACACAGCATCCGCTTCACATGGAGAGATAGAATGAGGAGTTTACTGCTTCACTGCGCATGAAAGAAGAGGGTTTCTGTGAGGTTATTAGTGTAGGAGAGCCAAATGCAAAATTGGTGGGAAAGCACAGAACCTGGTCCACAAAGGAAATAATCTGCCTGGCAGTGGCTGAAACACCAAGCCTGAGCTTTAAAAAAAAAAAAAAAAAAAAAATCACTCTTGCTTAAAGCATACACCAGCAGGCTATGGTCAGTTCTCTGCCTCCCTATTGTCTTCTACTTTTATCACTTAAAGGCGATGGGGCTCTTTGATTCCCCACTAATTTCTGTTACAGCTAATCAAAGACTAATTTTTAGGATATCTCTTTGAGTGCTCACTGTTTCCCAGACATTATAATTATCACCTTCAAAATATCAATTCATCCCCTTAGTTCCCTGTTGTCCATGTATTGTCAAGTATCCAGACATGTGGTTGAGTGGGGATACTTCTTAGGGTGTTTTCATGCTAAGAGGTCACCATGAACGTAGGGGACTCCACGAATCTTTGAGAAACCTAGCCTTGACTCACCGTACCTCATACAGGTGCCTCACAGTATTTTCTGTAAATCAGTTTGGTTAAAATTATTTTGTCCTGAATTGTTCATGTTCTTTGATCACTTGGAGAAGTCTTTGAAGGATAAAATGACTGTAACCTGGAATTCTCCCCAGTCATGGTTACTTTCATCTTCATTCCCTCTACCTTTCTCTGAGATTTAACTCCTTTTAATCAGAATAATCTATAATATGTATGGGGACACACAACAAACACTTTACCGTTTCTTAATATTAAGGGAACGAACCATCTCCTTCTCTGTAAGATATATATTCTATCCTGGCCTATTTTATTTCCTCCTGGGAGCCAGCTTCACTCCTGTTTTGTGTCTCATAACACACATGGGAAGAGACTCATTCTATCTCACTCTCCCTTGGTGTTCTTCTTCCTCATTATATTTTAATCATATTTCTTCCTATTTTCCTTTCAGCAGGTGTAATGAAATATAATTTTGCAGGTTGAAATATTTATGAGGATTAACTATGTGTTTCCATCAGGGAACCTTAACATTTTAACTTTTTAAACTACATGAAAATAGTTTCAACATGAAATTCAAATTAAAGCTTTGTATAGAAAAAGGAAAGGCTTCAGGTCTATCCTGACTGGAGGCTGTTGGCATGAAAAAGCTGTAAGCAGCTAACTATAACTGGGGAAATGCTGTGTAATTGGTTAGGGGTGCATATTTGACTTTCTCTGGTTGAGCCTAAGTTGAAAGAGCAGTCAAAATTATTAAAGCCGTCAGTTATTAATCAAGTCCTGACCATTTGGGGCTAGTTATTACAGGGGTATTGTTTGGTTTCACAGACTAATGGCTAGAGACAGTAGTCCATCTTCCTGGACTGCATAGTAGGTTAGCTTTCCTGGTGGCTCAGCCTGCAATCCAGAGATGCAGGAGACACAGGTTCGATCCCTGGGTCAAGAAGATTCCCCTGGAGGAGGGAATGACAACCCACTCCAGTATTCTTGCTGGGAAAATCCTATGGACAGAGGAGTCTGGCGGGCTACAGTGCATGGGGTTGCAAAGAGTCAGATGTGACTGAAGCAACTGAACGCACACACACACACACATTTATAGAATACATATAGAAATCTCTTCTGTGGCTCAGATGGTAAAGAATCTTCCTGTAATACAGGAGGCCTGAGTTCAATCCCTGAATTGGGAAGATCCCCTGGAGAAGGGAAACTCTGGCCATTGTTCGTTTGTGTAATCAATCGCTTAAGAATTTAAGCAACTTATCCACAAACAGATAACAGAATTAAGATTTAGACTCACAATGCAACAAGAATATGAGTTTCTATCACTTCAGTGTATTGTCTCTGGAAGGATTCCCAGGAAAGATTGGCAGAGATAACCAAGTTGGTGAATAAGATTGTGTTTCATCTGATAACTGCTGCTGGACATTGTTAGTCACTTATCCTCCAACTCCCATCTTCCTTCCTAGCTAAAATCTGATTTTATTCAGGTATTAAGTCCTTATGCCATGCAGCAGGGTTGAAGTTGATGCCTTCTCCAATTTCTGGAACTCTGATTTTTCTCAGCCAATCAGCATTTGGCATTGCCCTGGTCAACTTCCCCCCTTGCTACCCCAGCCCAGGCATAAACATGTGACCTAACTTGGCCCAGAAAGAGTGGAACATGGAGGGAAGATTCTTTCTAGCTAGATGGCAACAAAGGAGTTCATATATACCCTTTGCTACTGGTTGCTGTTACTGACAATAAGGGCAAGGAATCTTAGGTGAAGTTAGTGCTGTGAGTAACAGGATCAAAGGGCAAAGAGAACTTGGCTTCTCCATGTGACATCAATGAATCACTGATGACCAATTGTGCAGCTACCCTTCCTACTGACTTCTATCACATGAAATAATTTCTTCACTGCTTAAACCAGTTTGAGTTGAGTTTTCTGATACACACAGCCAAAGCAGCCAGCAAGCAGAACCTCATGATGAGTCTTTGCCTTCATACTCTATCCCAAGTCCAGTGCTAAGCTTTTGAACATTCAATAAGGCAAAATGGCTAAAAGCCATTGCCCTGGACCCAGAATGTCTGCGTTCAAGGCCGTTTCCACTTTGCAGTTGCTGACTTGAGAAACCTACTTAATTTCTCTATGCTTCACCCTTTTATTTGGAGATAATGATGATACCTAACTCATAGGATCGTGTTGATTTTAAGAACTAAAATGTGTCAAGTGCTCAGCATAGTGCCTGGAACATCATGAGAGCTATCAAAGTGTTCATTGCTGGTATTAATATTTAAAAACTTGGCAAATATTTCCTAACCTTTCTTCCAAAAAGAAAAAAAACCTTTTTACCATTTAAAACTTTAAATCGTTTCCATTACTGAAGCGGATGAATCCAGTTCGGCTTTTTCTCCTCTGCTTCAAACGTGTAGCCAGGCCCCAGCCTCCCAGGAGCAATCAGATGAAAAGCGGCCGCTCTCTGCCTCTTTTCTTTACATGCCTCCTGTCCTGACAAGTGAGGTTTCAGTGTGCTCAATGGACTCAACTCTGCTTTCACTCTAACTCTTCCAATGTTTTCTAACGTCTTAATAACTGTCATGTCAACATTTTCCCTTTTAAAATGGTTGAAAACCCACTACTTTTAGACAACGTGTTTTGAGGGAGTGACATGTAGTCCATTCCAGATTACATCACTGTTCTGTCTCTCTTTTCCATGTAGAATGTTCAACCAGGAAAAGAAACTACTACCCAAGTGCTTACTCTGTCCAGGTACCGTGCTAGTTGTATTCACTGTTTTTAAAAAAAATTTTATTGGAGTAGATTTACAATATTGTGTTAGCTTCTGCTACACAGCAGATTAAGTTATTTGCACATATACATATAGCCACTCCTTTCTAGATTCCTTTCCCAAATTGATCACTACAGAGTATTGAGCAGAGTTACCTGTGCTGCATAGTAGGTCTTTCTTAGTTATCTCTTTTACATATAGAAGTGTGTATATACCAATCTTCTAATTTATTCCTGTTCCTCCTTTTCCTCCAGGTAAGCAAAAGTTTGTTTTTACATTTGGTTTCACGATTTATTGAGAAATGTTTTTCCATTAATGACATACACACACATTGGGTGATTTTTTAAGAGAGTTTTGTATCAGTCAGAATAACCTGGGTCTATATGAATAACAAATAGTCCCCACTTTTTGTTGGTTTAAAATAACAAAGGTTTGTCTTTCAATCTACATGCCCTTCTCAAGCATGTGGAGTAGGGTAACAGTATATCAAGAATTGGCATACTATTCTTAGAGGCCCATTTAGTAGACATTTTAGGTTTGCATATTGTAACAGCCTCTGTTGCAACAATCCAATTCCACCGTTGAAGCTTGAACACACGTAGACAAATGGATACGGCTTTATTCCAATAAAACTTTGTTCATAAAAGTAGGCAGCCAACCCAGGGACTGTGGATTGTTGAAGCTTGTGCCATATCACCCTCACTCTGGCACCCAGGCTGGTGGAGGCGCCCTCATCTGGAATGCACCCATCATGGTGGCAGGGAGGAAAAAGATCATGAAGAATCATGGCACCAGGTCTTAAATGCTTCACCTGGAAGTGACCCATGTCACTTGCACTCATGTTTTATTGACCATAGACAATCATACAGCCATATCTGAGTTCAGTATATGGAGGTAAGGAAGCCCATCAGTGGGCCTAGAAGAGCAGAACCAGAAATACAACCAGAAACACAAGTTCCAGTCTATCTGCCGTATGTTGCATCATTCTGCTGTTCATTTCATTTTGTGGCTATTTTTGCTGAGCTTTAGGTTCCTAGATAAGGAAATGAGAATAAAGCTGTGGTTTGCTCCATGTTCTTAGAGGTGTATTACTCAGTTTCCGGACAAACCAAGCCTCTTTTTCCTGCTTTTCTCATCCAACCCTTAGGCTTGTTATTACTCAACAAGCAGAGCACTAAAAAGCCAGAGGGAAAGTGAAGTGTAAAAGCCAAATTCACCCACTTCAAATGTGGTTCCTGGATTTATACCATCCACCTAGGAAAGTCCCTGAAGAGGCCCATTGTCAGGCTTGGGGATTGCAGAAATTTGCATATCATCAATTATTATCTAAATTATACAGTATTCAAAGTAACCATTTTTTGTGACAACTTCTGGTCTATGTTGAACAGCTATGTATTAATATGTTAGAAGTATGTGTGTGTGTGTGTGTGTGTGTGTGTGTATTGGGATGAATATTAAAAAAAAAACAATTTGGTCAACTTCTTGTTACCATCCTCTTTTCCTCTATTTTCTCTTTCTTTCTTCTTCTTGAACCCTAATGTTTTCAGTGAGTCAAAGATAGGTTGGAGGGAGTGGGAATTAAAGATTTTTTTTTGTTTAAAATATGTCCATAGCCTATGTGCCTAATCATATTTTCCCCAGAATTTCTTTTTCTCCTTCATGCATCCATTCATCTATCCATCCGACATCTAAATGAGGACCTATTATTTGCCAGGCTCTTTCTAGGCAGGTAACAGGGATATAGCTTCCCAGGTGGCTCAGTGGTAAAGAATCCGCCTGCCAATGCAGGAGATGCAAGAGACGTGGGTTCGATCTCTGGGTCAGGATGATCCCTTGTAGCAGGAAATGGCAATCCACTCCAGTATTCTTGCCCGGAAAACCCTATGGCCAGAGGAGCCTGGCAGGGTACAGTTCACAGGGTCCCAAAGAGTTGGACACAACTGAGCAACTGTGCTCACACACACAATGAGGATAAAACTATGAATTCGAGCAGCACAGTCTTTGCCTTCATGAAGCTGAAAACTTTTGTGGAAAAAAAATTTGTAACGGTTGGTAAGAGACCTGAAGAATATTGAAGGTTGTAGACTATAAGGGAACATATGGTACAGGCCTCTAACTCCAGGAAGGTAAAGCACTGGAGTGGAAGTTTTTGTTCCTCTAAGTGAATGAAGGCACTATTAAGGGATTTTATTCCAGTGCTTTTGTTCTTTAACCTTTTGCTTCCTCTGTTTATGCTACTGCTATCTTTAGCTCTGTTTGAAGAATGGCAAATAGCCAGCAAGTTATTGGTAGATTTCCCATTTGTAATATGTTTCTCATTTATCAGGTTTTGGCTTAAAGATCAAATTGCTGTTAGGCCTACTTCTGATCTTTGCCAGAAAAAGCTGGCTCTTCTTCCACTCATCTGTGTAAAGCATTGCTCAGGTGAGAATTTTCACATGATTTGAATAGAAGAACTAAAACTTCCCAGGAAATAAAGGGAGCAGGAAGGGTATAATTTATTTCTTTATTTTGTTACTTCCAAGGATGAAGATAATATTTTGTGGTTTTCTTTTGTTTCACTTCTTATTTTGTGGCAAAAATGTATATGTAGTTGGAATGTTGACCAAATAAAATGAATGCAATACCTATGTGTAGAGATATTTTGAGAAAATAATCCTCACATAAAATCAGCACAATGGTAAAAATAACAGAACTATATCCAGTGTCAACTCATTTATTTTGCAACCTGGAAAAACGTAATGTTCCATATCACAGAATTTCCAGAAAACTTGCTCTTTTTGCTTGCTGTTTTGTAAGCAATTAAAAAAAAATGCTAAGAAATTTTGAATTAAAATATTTCTATGATATTTCTTTTCTCTTAAACCAAACATAATTTATTCTTGATGGCTCCAAGCATAATTACACATGAATTCAGATGATTCTAATTTTCTGTAGCATAGTGACGCGCTTGGAGCCAACCTAAGAGGTTTAGGACAATTTATCTCAATAGGTGTGACAAGAAGGCTATACTTTAAAAGTATTTACAGGAAAACCTACTATAGGTTGGGCTTCCCAGGTAGCTCTAGTGGTAAAGAACCCGTCTGCCAATGCAAGACATGGCATGGGTTTGCACCCTGGGTCCAGAAGATCCCCTGGAGAAGGGAATGGCTACTCACTCCTGTATTCTTACCTGGAGAATCCAATGGACAAAGGAGTCTGGCGGGCTACGGTCCACAGGGTCGCAAAGAGTTGGACACACAACTGAAGCGATTTAGCAGGGATGCATTACCACAGGTTTGGCAGTTTGTGTCTTCTGGTTTTTGTGTGTGTCTGTGTGTGTCTTAATTGTTATAGATGTCAGACCTCTCTTCTCCCAGGTATCATGTATCTGTGTCTAGTAACCACAAAACTAAATTTATTACCTTCAATTTATGTTGAGCATACTTATTAGAATAAACTTGGATGCATATAACATTGAGAACAAAAGTAACAGCAGCTGAAATAAGATAGTAGCTTATTTCTGTCTCATGGGTAAGAAACCAGAGATAGGCAGTTCCAGATGAGTACAGCATGTCTTGAAATTTTTAGGGGTGAAGTCTCCTTCTAGCTCTCCCCTGCAACATCCATAGGCCATAGTCCTTATACTCACAGTCCCAGAAGATTCCTAGAGCCATCAAAGCAGGGCAGCCAGCAGACTGGAAGGCAGGAAGACAGAAGGGCTAAGTCCCACCTTTGTGGGCTAACAAAACACCATTTCTGCTTGTCTTTCATTGGTCAAAAGTTTATCACACTTATGGTTGTAAATGTAGTTTTTATCTAGCTTACCTGAACAAACTTCAGTTTCTGATACTAAGTAGAAATGGAAGAAGGGAAGCTGGGGTCAATCAGCAGCAGCCTCTGCCATATTTCAATACCAAACATACAAGCCTCTTAGAAAATTGTGTAGAGATTTTGAATAACATGGGTTTCTCCTAGGAAGTAAAGTGAATGGCATTTAATGCATGGACTTACATATTTTAATCACTACAAGACCTTTGAAAATTTTTCCATATTCTCAACTGGGTTCTGAATAACTAAATTTGTTACATGAATGGCATTTGAACAATGAAAGTGCTGTTGTAGATGAAGTGAATATTTATACATAAAATCCTTTTCTAGAATTCAAGAATGGGAGAGGGGTTCAAGATGCGGGGGACATGTGTATACCTATGACCTATTCATGTTGATGTATGGCAAAAAACATCACAATATTGTAGAACAATTATCCTCCAATTAAATAAATTTGTAAAAATAGAATAAAAGAAATTCTAATTTGCCATATTGCATAGATGCATTCCAAATATGGGAGTTTCCTCTTGAAGTATGTGCCTTAAATATATGCAGGAATTGTATGTGGCTTTAACAATCTGAATTGGATCCTTATATTTGGTTACATCTACTTCCCTTATCACCATTTCTCAGCTTATGACATTTATGCCAGGACCTACTCTTTGAAACCCCATGGACTGTAGCCTACAGTTAAGTTAGAAATAACTTTTTCACATTATCTAATTCCTAGAATATAAGCAAAATCTTATATTTGGTTCATTTTCTACATTTTGTCTAAATCTATTCTTTGCAGCATTTGAAAATTTGGAGTGAAGATGAAGTACACATGAAAACAGGTGCCAATCTGTACATTTAATATATGTGTTTGGTGAGGACCACTGTGGGCATTATTTTTGGTTCCTGGGTATTTGGTTTAAAGTTAAAAACATTTGCATGAGCTTGATACATATCTAATCTAGAACAGGGTCTCATTCCCCCATGCCCTTGAGTGACTTAGTTCTCTGGGTAGCTCTCACGGCAGCCTGCACATATGCTCTTCTGGTGAATTGTACGGTCAGGTTTTAACTGCCCTGACCTAGCTGTGTCCACAAATGTAACTTTTGCGTGTGGAGTAAATGGGAAGTGAAAACAGCGTTTCGCTCACTCCTGGGTTGATGAGCAGCTGCTGCGCGCTAATACAGCGGCGCTGGCGGTTTACAGTCACCCTACGAGGTATCAGATAATTTGAATATCTTCCCTGGTAAGGACTGGACGGATCTTCCTAAGTTACATACCGAGCCCTCAACAATGCAAGATTTCCAGCTCTTCTAGAAGTCCACCTCACACACCATCTCTGGCACCTCGAGTTGCCCACAATTCCCAGCCAAGCCTGGGAAGAGATGAGTTCACTGGGAAGATGACAGAGTTCTTTGTCTTCCACATTTTCCATAATGACCACTGTCCACTCCGCTTTTACTCCAGCATCTCAGCCATTCCTAGCCTCAGCGTGTTCACATGAAGTTATAATAATAGGAGTAAATGCTTTTTTGATATACCATTAAAAGGAAAAGGTGAAATAACAAGGTGGCTTAGGCATCTTCCTTCTGCACCCTCTGCAGGCGTCTGCCTCCTCTTTGCATTCTGCCTGAGCTCTCATACTGTGCTGGAGGAGAAGCGCCTGCCAAATTCTGGGGAGTTATGGAAATGACAGCAATGTAGAAGACACGGCAGGAGCCACAGGTTCGATCCCGGAATCAGGAAGATCCCCTGGAGGAGGGCAGGCAATGCTCCCCAGTATTCTTTCCTGAAGAATCCCATGGACAGAAGAGCCTGGCTGGCTATAGTCCATGGGGTCACAAAGAGTTGGACACGATTTAGAGACTAAACAAAAACAACAAATATGGAAATAACTGCAACTCCAGCTTTGTCTTTAGGTGCTTACAGCCCAGAGGTGGAAACAGTAAGATGCCACAATAATGAAGTGAAGGATCTTTTGGCCTGGTCCAGCCCCTCTTGTGAAGGAATGTGAGTTCAGTGGGGAGAGAAGAGAAAAGATGTGTATCTTATTCTGCTCAGGCTGCCATAACAAGATGTTATAGATTAGGTGGCTTGAACAACAGGCATTTATTGTTTCATAATTTTGGAGGCTGAAAGTCCAGGATCAAAGTTCAAGTCAATTTGGGTGTTGGTGAGAGCTCTCTTCCTGATTTGTTGACAGCTCCTTTGTGCATGTCATTACTTGGCGTTTATTCAGCCTGTGCACTGTAGGGAGCAAGTTGCCAAGCAGTCTGGTGTCCCTTCTTATAAGAACACTAATGCTATTGACCTTAAAAGGATTCAGTTCAGTTCAGTTCAGTTCAGTCTGATTCTTTGCAGCCCCAAGGACTGCGGTACACCAGGCTTCCCTGTGCGTCACCAACTCCTGGAGTTTACTCAAACTCACATCCATTGAGTCAGTGATGCCATCCAACCATCTCATCTTCCGTCATCCCCTTCTCCTCCCACCTCCACGCTTTCCCAACAACAAGGTCTTTTCAAATGAGTCAGTTCTTTGCATCAGGTGGCCAAAGTATTGGAGTTTCAGCTTCAGCATCAGTCCTTTCAATGAATAGTCAGGACTGATTTCCTTTAGGATGCACTGGTTGGATCTGCTTGCAGTCCAAGGGACTCTCAAGAGTCTTCTCCAACACCACAGTTCAAAAACATCAATTCCTCAGCCCTCAGCTTTCTTTATAGCCCAACTCTCACATCCATACATGACTATTAGAAAAGCCAAAGCGTTGACTAGAGGAACATTTGTTGGTAAAAAAATGATGTCTCTGCTTTTTAATATGTTGTCTCAGTTGGTCATAAGTTTTCTTTGAAGGAGCAAGCATCTTTTAATTTTCTGGCTACAGTCACCATCTGCAATGATTTTGGAGCCCCCCAAAATAAAGTCTCTCACTGTTTCCATTGTTTCCCCATCTATTTGCCATAAAGTGATGGGACCAGATGCCATGATCTTAGTTTTCTGAATGTTGAGTTTTAAGCAAACTTTTTCACTCTCCTCTTTCACTTTCATCAAGAGGCTCTAGTTCTTCTTCACTTTCTGCCATAAGGGTGGTGTCATCTGCATATCTGAAGTTACTGATATTTCTCCCTGCAATCTTGATTCCAGCTGTGCTTCATTCAGCCCAGCTTTTCACATGATGTACTCTGCATATAAGTTAAATAAGCAGGGTGACAATACACAGCCTTGAAGTACTCTTTTCCCAATTTGGAACCAGTCTGTTGTTTCAAGTCCACTTCTAACTGTTGCTTCTTGACCTGCATACAGATTTTTCAGGAGGCAAGTCAGGTAGTTTAGTATTCCCATCTCTTTAAGAATTTTCCACAGTATATTGCGATCCACACAGTCAAAGACTTTGGCATAGTCAATAAAGCAGAAGAGGATGTTTTTCTGAAACTTAGGAGGTTTCTCGATGATCCAATGGATGTTGGCAATTTGATCTCTGGTTCCTCTGCCTTTCCTAAAACCAGCTTGAATATCTGGAAGTTCATGGTTCACATACTGTTGAAGCCTAGCTTGGAGAATTTTGAGCATTACTTTGCTAGCATGTGAGATGAGTGCAATTGTAAGGTAGTTTGAACAATTTTGGCATTCCTTTCTTTGGGATTGGAATGAAAACTGACATTTCCTGTGGCCACTGCTGAGTTTTCCAAATTTACTGGCATATTGAGTGCAGCACTTTCACAGCATCATCTTTTAGAATTTGAAATAGCTTAACTGGAAATACATCCTCTCCACTAGCTTTGTTCATAGTGATGCTTCCTAAGGCCCACTTGACTTTGATTTCCAGAATGTCTGGCTCTAGGTGATTGATCACACTAACGTGATTATCTGGGTCATGAAGATCTTTCTTGTACAGTTCTTCTGTGTATTCTTGCCACCTCTTCTTAATATCTTCTGCTTCTGTTAGGTCCATACCATTTCTGTCCTTAAGTGTGCCCATCTTTGCATGAAATGTTCCCTTGGTATCTCTAATTTTCTTGAAGAGATCTCTAGTTTTCCCATTCTATAGTTTTCCTCTATTTCTTTGCATTGATCACTGAGGAAGTTTTTCTTATCTCTCCTTGCTATTCTTTGGAACTCTGCAATCACATGGGTATATCTTTCCTTTTCTCCTTTGCCTTTCACTTCTCTTCTTTTCTAAGCTGTCTATAAGGCCTCCTCAGACAATCATTTTACCTTTTTGCATTTCTCTTTCTTGGGGATGGTCTTGATCACTGCCTCCTGTACAATGTCACGAACCTCTGTCCATAATTCTTCAGGCACTCTGACTGTCAGATCTAATCCCTTGAATCTATTTGTCACTTCCACTGTATAATAATAGGGGATTTGATTTAGGTCATACCTGAACGGCTTAATGGTTTTCCCTACTTTCTTCAATTTAAGTCTGAATTTGCCAGTAAGGAGTTCATGATCTGAGCTACAGTCAGCTCCTGGTCTTGTTTTTGCTGACTATATAGACATTCACCATCTTTGGCTGCAAAGAATATAATCAGTCTGATTTCGGTATTGACCATCTGCTGATGTCCATGTGTAGAGTCTTCTCTTGTGTTGTTGGAAGGGGGTGTTTTCCGTGGCCAGCACGTTCTCTTGGCCGAATTCTATTAGCCTTTGCCCTGCTTCATTCTGTTCTCCAAGGCCAAATTTGCCTGCTACTCTAGGTATTTCTTGACTTCCTACTTTTGCATTCCAGTCTCCTGTAATGAAAAGGACAAGTTTTTTGGGTTTTAGTTCTAGAAGGTCTATAGGTCTTCATATATGCCAAAGCATTTGACTGTGTGGATCACAATAAACTGTGGAAAATTCTTAAAGAGATGGGAATACCAGACCATCTGACCTGTCTCTTGAGAAACCTGTATGCAGATCAGGAAGCAATAGTTAGAACTGGACATGGAACAACAGACTGGTTCCAATAGGAAAAGGAGTACATCAAGGCTGTATATTGTCACCCTGCTTATTTAACTTATATGCAGAAATGCTGGGCATCATGAGAAACTCTGGGCTGGAAAAAGTACAAGCTGGAATCAAGATTGCTGGGAGAAATATCATAACCTCAGATATGCAGATGACACCACCCTTATGGCAGAAAGTGAAGAGGAACTAAAAAGCCTCTTGATAAAAGTGAAAGAGGAGAGTGAAAAAGTTTGCTTAAAGCTCAACATTCAGAAAACTAAGATCATGGCATCTGGTCCCATCACTTCATGGGAAGTAGATGGGGAAACAGTGGAAACAGTGTCAGACTTTATTTTGGGGGGCTCCAAAATCATTGCAGATGGTGACTGCAGCCATGAAATTAAAAGACACTTACTCCTTGGAAGGAAAGTTATGACCAACCTAGATATCATATTAAAAAGCAGAGACATTACTTTGCCAACAAAGGTCCGTCTGGTCAAGGCTATGGTTTTTCCAGTAGTCATGCATGGATATGAGAGTTGGATGGTGAAGAAAGCTGAGTGCCGAAAAATTGATGCTTTTGACCTGTGGTGTTGGAGAAGACTCTTGAGAGTCCCTTGGACTGCAAGGAGATCCAACCAATCCATCCTAAAGGATATCAGTTCTGGGTGTTCATTGGAAGGACTGATGTCAAAGCTGAAACTCCAATACTTTGGCCACCTGATGTGAAGAGTTGACTCATTGGAAAAGACCCTAATGCTGGGAAGGATTGGGGGCAGGAGGAGAAGGGGACAACAGAGGATGAGATGGCTGGATGGCATCACCGACTCAATGGACATGGGTTTTGGTGGACTCCAGGAGTTGGTGATGGACAGGGAGGCCTGGCGTGCTGTGATTCATGGGATTGCAAAGAGTTGGGCACAACTGAGTGATTGAACTGAGAGCCATTCAACTTCAACTTCTTCTTATGACCTATTGATCATATGACTAATCCTTATGTTCTGATTTAATTGTAATAACTTACTTACTCAAATACAGTCACACTTGGGGGTAGGACTTCAACGTATGGATTCTGGGGAGACACATTTGGTCCCTAACAATGGTTTGAGATGGAACACCTGGAAAAGGGCGATGGACTTTCCAAATTTTAATCTCGTTCTCTGGAAGATTTACTTGAAAACCAGTTCTTTATCCCCTTGAGAAATTCCTGTTGGTCTAACTCCCCACCTCCTAGTTTAGATCTTCAGCCTCAGAGCTACTTCATTTGAGGAACATGGATAATGCTAGAAGTCCGAGAAATGCCTGAGTGGGGTGTTGAAGTGGCAACATCTTGATGGTCCTTCAGACTGTGGTTTTGAATAACCACATTTTCAGAGCTAAAGCCAGGACTGACCTCCAGACTGAGATAAAAATGTTTAGAATTGAAATTTCTCTAAACTGTATTGAATAGAATATGGCTGCTCTAGGGTGGGTGCAGAAGACAGTAGGGGAAAGAGTGGACTGTGTCAAGGTAGAGAAGTAGGGGGTTGGAGTGGGGGAGAGGAACCTGGCTGAGGAGCAAGATCTACATTTATCCATGTCTATAAAAGGATGGGAGGTTCACAGGTGTTTACTTAGGCCCTTTAAGTTCAAAGTCTACATCTCAAAGACCTCCTTTCTGTGCTGCCCTGGGCACTCAAGGTTTCCCGAGCTAGGTTTCCCACATCTCTCTCTGTGTATGTGAACAGATACTGTGGGAGATTCTCATTCTCCCCATCTCTCTGCTAGTAGGTCGCTCAGAGGCAGAGCCTGGAAACTGGAGAAGCAGGTGTGGTCGGGACGGAGCAGCAGGCTGAACTGACTTCTGGCATGTGTATGACAAATCATAGGGAGAGATTGCTAAGGTTTCTAAAACTCCAGAAAATTCTCGGCCCTTCCATGTAGCACAACTTCAGAGGGTATGATTCATACCAACGTGTACATGAGCAGTGCCCCAGAGTTGGGCAGGGCAGAGCCTGCAAGGCTGTTCAAAGTGACCCTGCCCCTCTCTAGTGAACTCACCTCTCTCTAGTGACGCCAGTCCTGAAGGAATTGGTTACTGCACGTCTTCTCTAGAAACAGCAGGAATAGGAACAGAGACAATAATGACAAAAAAGGAAAATGGAAATATTAGTCGCTTAGTCATGTCTGACTCTCTATGACCCCAAGGACTGTAGACCGCTAGGGTCCTCGGTCCATGGGATTCTCCAGGCAAGAATACTGGAGTGGGTTGCCATTTCCTTCTCCAGGGGATCTTCCCGACCCAGGGATCGAACCCAAATCTCGGGCTTTGCAGGTGGATTCCTTACTGCTTGATCCACCAGGGAAGCCCAGTAATCACAAGGGCAAAATCTATTCAAGTGCTTGTGCAAAAACTTGATTTTCCATACCATCTTATTGCTCAGCTACATGCCTTGATATTGGAAGTGACCTGTTTTGCAAAGGGCAATTTGCCTAAGAAATGTAATTATTTATTCCACACAAATGCTGCTTTCACTCCCTCAAATATCCCAGTCTCCTCCTGGAAAAATAGGTTAATAATTCTTCTATTTACAAGACTGACTTAATCTTGGTGGACCAAACATATGCAAAATTATTTAAATTAGCACTGGAAAGTACAAGGTGTCCCTGAAGCTTTCAAAGTAGCATAAACTTTTTTTTCCTAATTATTTTAAAACTAGTGTTGCATGCTAATAGCTAAGAATCTGTAAACCAGTGACTCTCAATATGTAGTCTTTGAAACAGCATTGCCTGGGAATTTGTTAAAAATGCAAATAATCAGGTTCCAGTCCAGACCTACTGAATCAAATTCTGAGGGGTGGGGCCTGGCAAGCCCTCCAGGTAATTCTGATGTGTGCTTATGTTTGAGAAGCTGTGTTCTAGGTCTAGGAAAGTGATTCTCAGTCTTGCTTGAATTGATATCTAAGAATCTCTTGTTGCTGTTATTTAGTCACTAAGTCCTGACTCTTTTTTCCCCCATGGACTGCAGCATGCCAGGCTTCCCTGTCCTTCACTATCTCCCAGAGTTTGCTCAGATTCATATCCATTGAGTCATTGATGCCATCCAACCATCTCATCCTTTGCCACCACCTTCTCCTCCTGCCCTCAATCTTTCCCAGCATCAGGGTCTTTTCCAGTGAGTCAGCTCTTCACATCAGGTAGCCAAAGGATTAGAGCTTCAGCTTCAGCATCAATCCTTCCAATGAATATTCAGGGTTCAATTCCTGTAGGATTGACTGGTTTGATCTCCTTGCTGTCCAAGGGACTCTTTTCCAATGAGTATTCTCCTGCATTGCAGTTCAAAAGCATGAATTTGCCTTAAAAGTGATGTCTCTGTTTTTTAATATGCTGTCTAGGTTTGTCACAGCTTTTCTTCCAAAGAGCAAGAATCTCTAGAGAGCTCTAAAAATCTGCCCATGGCCTAGACAAATCAGAATCTCTGGAGAGAGAAGGCAGGCATAAATTCCTGACACAATTACAATGTGCATCCAAGGTTAAGAAGCACTTATTGCTTTAGGAGCAATACATCTCAAATTTTAGCATGTATAAAAATAAACCAGGAATACTTGTCAATATTTAGATTGTCCCCAGAAACTTTGAGTTAGTAGATCAGTGGTTCAGTTCAGTTCAGTTCAATCGCTCAGTCGTGTCCAACTCTTTGCAACCCCATGGACCGCAGCACCCCAGGCCTCCCTGTCCATCACCAACTCCCAGAGTTTACTCAAACTTATGTCCATTGAGTTGGTGATGCCATCCAACCATCTCATCCTCTGTCGTCCCCTTCTCCTCCTGCCCCCAATCCTTCCCAGCATCAGGGTCTTTTCCAATGAGTCAATTCTTCACATGAGGTGGCCAAAGTATTGGAGTTTCAGCTTCAGCATCAGTCCTTCCAATGAATGTTCAGGACTGATCTCCTTTAGGATGGACTGGTTGGATCCCCTTGCAGTCCAAGGGACTCTCAAGAGTCTTCTCCAACACCACAGTTCAAAAGCGTCAATTCTTTGGCACTCAGCTTTCTTTGTAGTCCAAGTCTCACATCCATACATGACTACTGGAAAAAACCATAGCTTTGACTAGATGGACCTTTGTTGGTAAAGTAATGTCTCTGCTTTTTAATATGTTGTCTCAGTTGGTCATAACTTTTCTTCCAAGGAGTAAGCATCTTTTAATTTCATGGCTGCAGTCACCATCTGCAGTGATTTGGGAGCCCCCCACCCAAAAAAAGTCTGTTAATGGTAAAGCCCGGGAATTTATATTTTTAGCCAATATCTCAGGTTGCTATTGTAGAAAGTCCATGGACCACTCCTAAAGAACATTACTTTAAAGCCAGGACTACCTAAAGAATCTTGAGAAAGAGCCATGCTTTACCAGTGGGAATTAAGAAACCATAGCTCTGAAGACTTAAACTTGCAGGGTCAATTGGCTGGTGGTGATTGGATGGTAAATTGACCTTGGGTGGTGATCATTTTGTAGTATATACAGATGTTGAATTATATTGTTGCACACCAGAAACGTATACCATGTTATATAGCAATTTTTACCTCAATAAAAATATAAAATGTTTTTCAAAATTGGTGGCTGAAAAAAATCCGATGGATTGTTGAATGGAGAGGGTGGGAAATGGAATTGCAGACTCTTGAGAGTCCCTTGGACTGTAAGGAGATCAAACCAGTCAATTCTAAAGGAAATCAGTTCTGAATATTCATTGGAAGGACTGATGCTGAAGCTGAATCTCTAGTACTTTGGCCACCTGATGTGAAGAACTGACTCATTGTAAAAGACCCTGATGCTGGGCAAGATTGAAGGCAGGAGCAGAAGGGGACAACAGAGGATGAGATGGTTGATGGCATCACTGAATTGGTGGACATGAGTTTGAGCAAGTTCCATGAGTTGGTGATGGACAGGGAAGCCTGGAGTGTAGCAGTCAATGGTGTTGAAAAGAGTCAGACCTGACTGAGCAACTGAACTGACCCCTGTCACCACTGATTTCCTTGATCTTGGGAGCTAATGAACTCTCTTAGCAAATGAAATCGGCAAAGTGACCCAAACAATCCCTTAAATTGCATGGTCTTATGGTGGAGGCTAGGGCTTTCCTGGTGGCACAGTGACGAAGAATCCATCTGCCAATGCAGAAGATGTGGGTTGGATCCCTGGTTCAGGAAGATCCCCTGGAGGAGGAAATGGCAGCCCACTCCAGTATTCTTGCCTGGAGAATTCCAGGGACAGAAAAGCCTGGCAGGCTACAGTCCATGGAGATCGCAAAGAGTCGGGTAAGACTGAGAAACTGAGTAAGCACACACACACAACTGATGGAAACTACACATCCAAACAAAAAATTCCCACACCACGAAGCAACAGACTTTGGAGTCCAGCAGACTTGGACTTGAATCTGAATGTCACCACTAGCTAGCTACATGATCTTGGGCAAGTTGCTCATCTCTCTGACTCTGCACTCTGGTCTGTCAAATGAAGATATGGATAACTCCCTCACAGGGCCATTGTGAAGATTAACATGAACAGCACTTGGCACCCACTACTAGCCTCACACAAAGGGTAGCTATTGTTACTTTGCTGTTGATTTACCAGTCTGCTTTCTAATTTATTGTATCAATTGCCATTTAGAAGTTTTGACTTATTGAGAAATTTCCCCAGCTCCTCTGTTTAGACATAGAGTTCACAAGAAGCACAGGCATGAAAACCTGTCATTATCTTTAAATAAAAGCAACCAAAAATGGATAATCTAGGGAATACTTTTTATAAGCCCTGTGCTTGATTTAAACCTCTAAACACTTCTTGAGTCTGTTGAGCAAACTGTACCTATAGCAATTTGACTGATAAAAAGCTAAGTTGGGAAAAAAAATCTTAACTATTTTCCCAGCTCTGCTCTAACTGTCTGCTTAGAAAGAGTATACATACATTTTTTTCTGTTTTGCTGTGGTAACTTCAAGGATAGATGCTGTTAAAGGGAATTTTAAGTGATTCATACCATGTTTCCTCATTCGAGAAGACTTTTACTAACTTTGTTCTGATACGTCTACAGAAATAAAAGAGGATATGGTAGAGGAGGACATTAAGAATTTAAGTTGGGACAAGGAGTCATCCAGTTTATTTTATGAGCTATATATAGACAGAAAATCTAGCCTGACCCTCATGGTGATCTGAAGCAGATGGAAGCTTCTGCGAACCTATTTTTACTAAAGTGAAACTCTCCTTATTGTTGGGCTGTATTTCTCTCACTACAGGATAAACACGGCTTCTCAAGTGGGTTTGGGATGGAGAGGAGCTGGGGGATCACTCAGATCGGAATTACCCCTCAGACACATAAGGTGACAATTGAGTCATCCTTTAGCCTGTTTTTTTTTCCCCCTAGGAAAAAATCCAGTTCCTTAACACCTACCTCTTGGGCTCTTCTCCAACCCTGTAGTCATGGTCTCCTGTGTGCCCTGGCCACCTGCCCTGCTTCTCTTCTCAGCTGTGACTCTCAAAACTGGACCTGGTCCACGAATGAGGACCTGACCATGCTGATAGGAATAGGAAAGCCCCTCTGTTTCCATAAGCACTGTTAAGCCAAGAAAGTCGTTAATAGTCATCACGGAGTACGTCCCAGGCTTTGCTGTAGAAGGTGTGGATAACTCTGCTGCCATAGAGCAAGGCAGGAGCTCTATGAAGTGAGGGGTGGGGCGTGGCGGGGGAGCAGGGGACGGTGTCAAGCAAAAGACTGTGGCCCTACTTGGCTCCAGGGTCTCTCGCCCTGAGGTCCATTGTTTCCAGATCTTTTTCTTTCTTTCTTTCTTTTAAAATTTATTTTCTATTTTTTGAAAAAAAAAAATGTAACCTTGAGGTGAAATTGACACACGTTTCTTTAGGTGTACAGCATAATGATTCAGTGTTTGCATATAGTGCAAACTGGTCACCATAACTAGGCTAGTTAACATCAGTCACTACACAGAGTTGAGAGTTTTTTTTCTTGTGACGAGAACTTTTAAGATTTACTCTCTTACCAACGTTCAAATATGCACTGCTGTATTTTAATTAGGACCAGCCAAGGCTGAGTGATTCCTCTCTCAGAGGACTTGGTAACCAGGGTGTTGCTGTCGCCTCCTTGTCTTCCCACATGTTTACCATCTAACGCATTGTGAGAATATCTACGCTTGTGATCTTTCCATCTTTCTCTCTCACTTAATCTTCAAGTCTCTAAAACCCAACTTCACCCGTCAAAACTAATGCTACCCTCTCACAGCCCCAGTAATTTACTGGAAGTAATTTCACTGCACATTTTGACGACCTCCTTCATGTGACCTCTCTGTAGTGTTTGACACCTTTCACCCTGGTCCTTCTGGAAACGTCTCTCTCTCCTTTAGCTTCCAGTACCTCACCTCTTGCCACTCACTACCTCATTCTGTTTGTGCTCTTTGCAGTCCCTTGTGCAGGTGATATGGTGGATTTAGGATTCACAACTCCTAAATCAAGTATGACACTCACACTCCCCTTCTAGCAATTTGATTGGGAAACACAAATGACCCAAATCCTAGCCAATAAGATGTAAAGGGAAGAAAGATTTTCTTATTCCAGAAGACAGTCCTGTGGAAGAAAGTATGTTTTCTTATGGGCAGGATGGAGCTGAAAGCAAGGAGGAGAGAAGCATCTGGAAGGCCCAGACAAGTGAAGGTGAAAGTGTGGGTGCCCAACTTGAGGCCCACACTACACGTGACCTTCTTGTCGTGTAAGATAATAAGCTGTTTCATGGCTTAGTCAGTGTGAGTCGGGTTTTATTTACTAATGAAACTTAACATTTCTTCATATGTGTATTGGCTGTATATGTTTCTGCTCCTGATAAGTGTTTTAAAAATTCTTTTGTTTTTTTCTATAATTTTATGTGTCTTTTCTCATTGATTGGTAGAAACTTTTTAATATTCTTGGTACTAATTAGTGTTAGTTGCTCAGTCATGTCTGACTCTTTGCAAACTCATGAACTGTAGTCCACCAGGCTCCTTTGTCCATGGGATTCTCCAGGCAAGAATACTGGAGTGAGCTGCCATTTCCTTCTCCAGGGGATCTTCCTGACCCAGAGATCGAACCCAGGTCTCCAGCATTGCAGGCGGATGCCTTACCATCTAAGCCACCAGGGAAGCCCTTGGTACTAGTTGCGTGTGTATTAAAAATATTTTCTCTCCATTTTGCAGGTATTTAATTTAATTGCAGGTATTTTTCTGATGAACAAAATATACTAATTTTAATATAATTTTAAAATATTTATAGCAGATTTTTTTAAGAAAAAAAACATGTATTAAGAAATCTTTCGGACTTTCCTTGTGGTCCAGTAGCTAAGAATCTGCCTGCCAATGCAGGAGACACAGGTTTGGTCCCTGGTTCAGGAAGATTCCACATGCTGTGGGGCAACTAAGTCCGAGTGCCACAGTAACTGAACCCACACCCAGCAACTACTGAAGCATCTAGAGCCTGTGCTCTGCAACTAGAGAAAGCCCACATGTATCATCCAAGACCCAGTGTAGTTAAAAATAGATACATAAAATTTTCTTAAAAAAGAAATATTTCCCTATCCAAAAATCTAAATCGTTTACTTTCATTTTCTACCATGAATTTTAAAGTTTTATTTTTTGTATTTAAACCCTCAATTCATCCTGTGGTAATTTTTATATGTGTACACACTCCTCTATTTTATTGTTCCTTCTGCCTGGGATTAACTCTACTTATTCATGACAGTTATCTTTTCTGTACATGGTTGAACTATGATTGGATTTGTTTTGCTAATTTTTAAAAAAATTTGTATTTATTTCTTGACAAATAGTGGTCTACAGTTTTTTTGTTTTTTTTTGTTTTTTCTTTATTGTAATGTTTGTCTGGTTTTAGTATCAGGGTAAAACTAACTTTACGGAATAAGTTGAAAAGTGTTTTCACATCTGGAATTTTCTGTCAGAGTTTGAATTGTCATTAGTTTTTCCTTAAACCTTTTATAGAATTCACTAAAGAAGTCACCTGGGATTGGAATTTTCTTTGTGAGAATATTTTTAACTACGAATTCAATTTTTAATTAGATATAGGACCATTCAGATTATTTATTTAGTCTTAAATGAGCTTTGGTTGTTGTGCCTTTGAACAGTTGTGCCAATTTTATTTTAGTTTTGAATTATATTTGCATAAAATTATTTGTGATAATCTTTTATCACTTTGATGTCCGTATGATCAATAGCAGTGTCCTTTCTCTTTTTTTCTTGATATTGTTAATTTCTGTATGTGGTGGGGGAGATATTTCACAGCTTAGTGAATACGAGTTATTCCATAATCAGTGAACACAGCAACTTGTTTAATAGTGCGGTTCAGATCTTCTATATTCTCTCTGATTTTGTGTCTCCCTATCATTTCTACCAGTTACTGAGAGTGAGTATTGAAAAATTATAGATTTGCCTATTTCTTTTAGTTCTGTCAGTTTTCTCATTGTATATTCAAAACCTGTTATTAGTTTCACATACATTTAGAATTTTTATTTTCATTTAATGAATTCTTTTATTACTGTGAAATTTCCTTTCTGATCATTCATAGTATTCCTTTTTCTGAAATTGTCTTCATCTGATATTTATGTCTCCATTCCAGCTTTCCACTGATTAGTGTTGGCATAGTATATCTAATTTCATCTTTTCAAATGTAATTTATCAATATCTTTATATTTAGAGTGCATTTCTTATAGACAGAAAATAGCTGGGGATTGTTTTTCTATCAATTATTATAGTTTTGCTTTTTAATTGGAGTGGTCTTACCGATTATATCTATTATTGTCATTGTTGGACTTAAATCTACCATCTTGGTTTCTGTGTTCTATTTGTCTCAAGTGATGGTTCTTTTTTCCCTTTGAAATTTCAGCCATTATTTCTTCAAAATAATTTTTTTGTTCCCCCACCCCCTGCCCCATCTCTTTCCATCTGTTCTGAAATTGCAGTTGCATACATTTTAGATAACTTGATATCGTCTCACAGATTATTAATGCTCTTAATTTTTTCTTTAGCCTTTTTTTCTGTGTGTATTTTATTTTGGATACTTTGATGTCCTCACATTAGCTAACTCTTTCTTCTGAAGTACCTAGTCTGCAGTTAAACCCATTCAGTAATTTTTCATCTTATATTATATTTTTCATTCCAAGCAGTTTAATTTTGTGTTTCAAATACCTTCCATTTCTTTCCTCATAATTTCCATGTTTACAGTGGGCACGCCATTCAAGGTCATCCCACCAGGATCTGTCTGAGTTTCTTTTCCCTGCAATATGGCCTGGGATGTCTCTCTGGAGTAATCACAGAACTTATCTTGTTTAACTTTTCTCAATGACCATTCTCCTGCCCTGATACTTTTCAGTATCTAAAAATCATTGGTTCATATATCCCCCCCTCCTTTTTTTAGTGGTTTAATGCAGGTGGGCCAACCCTGTCCCTGTTACTCTATACTGGTCATGCTGCTGCTGCTAAGTCACTTCAGTCTGTCCGACCCTGTGTGATCCCATAGATGGCAGCCCACCAGGCTCCCCCGTCCCTGGGATTCTCCAGGCAAGAACACTGGAGTGGGTTGCCATTTCCTTCTCCAATGTATGAAAGTGAAAAGTGAAAGTGAAGTCGCTCAGTCCTGTCTGACGTGTAGCGACCCGATGGACTGGAGCCCATCAGGCTCCTCCATCCTTGGGATTTTCCAGGCAAGAGTACTGGAGTGGGGTGCCATTGCCTTCTCCAATACTGGTCATAGGCTTCATTATGAAGATAATTTTTCTAGGTGTACAATTCTATGTTGACAGCATTTTGCTTTCAGCAGGTTAAAGCGTTTTGCTCTTCAGTATGTTAGAAATGTTACCTTCTGGCTTATGTTATTTTTGACAAGAAATTACTATACTATTTTCAGTGACTTTCTTCCTGGTCACAGGTCACATTTTCTTGCTTCTCCACTTGTCTAGTGTTTTTTAAATGGATGCTGGAAATTGTCATGTTGCACTGCTGTGTGTCTGGATTTTGTTGTCTTTCTGATTTCTGTCTCCTCAACTCATTACTCAACTTCAGTACGCTGCTTGATTCCTCTACCTTGGGGTATGGTCTGGAGATTGCCTCTAAGTAGTAATTGCCTCTAAGTAAGAGTGATCACAGGGTCACTTTATTTGATTCTCTTTCCTCAGGGATCACTTGAGTTTTTTCCCCCTATATTTTGTCTAATTTTCTAGTTGTTTACAGTGGGAGCATAAGCCCAAAACCGGTTACCCCGTTTTTTGCCAAAAGCAGAATTTGTTACATTATTAACAATAACTGTCCAACTAACAAGCACACAATTAAATAAGGGTTTTCATGTATGAACCAAGGAAGAGTAGTATCATAAACCATGAATTATGATTAGAACAATCCCACACCCCTGAGGCCCTTTTTGAAATAAATTGAAAAAATCAATTCCACATTTGTATTATCTATTATTGCATTCAATGCTGAAAACCCACACTATTTAGCAATATATAATTTCTGCTGTTGTGTGCAATTGTGGGTCTGATATATGCCTTTTCTTTTTCTCTGTTGTGACCTAATTCTCTTAAGTATTATGAAGAGATATTATACGCCTTAGGGAGTATTTGCTATTTGGGAGAGTCTCAAAGATTTTTGGACTAATTCTTTCAGAATGAAAACGGTGTTCCAAGTATTAGATTCTCAGAATTTACTCCACGCTCATATTTTCCTTCTTTCTTGAACATCTCACTCCTGTCTATATCTGTTAAAATTCCATTCCTTCTTCAATATTCGAATGATAAGTCACCTACTTTAGTTTTTCTTCCTTGTCAGTATCTTTAAATTGAGACTTAGCTTCTTCTCCTCTGTGTTTCCACATTTTTTGGTTTATACTTCAAGTAGGATGATTCTAAATTCTAAATTAAATTGTAATTATTTGTACAGATGTCACATTTGCCCTCCAGTGAGTTCATTGAAGGAAAAATTAAACCTTAATAATCTTTGAGATCTCATGTCACTTTGTATCATGTTTGTCAAATAACTGTGCTCAGTATATCACTGTTGAATGAATGGTGAAGGAAAATGGAAGGGCTTTCAAGACAAGTTGCCCTTAATCTAATGTTTCTACCTACACCCAGCTCTATTCATTGCAATCGCACAATGCGGGCATCACTGTTCTCTGAATGCATGCTTCCGAGATCAGTGGTCCTGATGTGGCTACAGCTCATGCCAACTTCTCTTCATTCTAAGTTGCCATGGAAGGTGGATGGTCACTGAATTGGTGGTAAAACAGAGTTTCTTCTCCTGCTCATCTATTATATTCTTCTGCCAATCCCCTAGCCCATTGTCAGTCTCCCTCAATCTTTGAAGCTCTGGAAGCTTCTGTGAGCTAATGACAAAAGGTCCCCGTCTTTCCGGATGTGTACCTGCCCATGGAGAGTAGTGGTGTGTATTTAGACAACAGGATTTCAGCACCACTTTAGTGCAGCTTCCTGCCTTGAGAACACTCTGGGTTCTGTGGCTTTTTGCCTCTGTAAACTTCACTTTCCTCAATGTGTTGGCTTATTTGTCTTTAACCACCCTTTGATTGCCAAATTCATCTTCACATGGTTATATTCTTTGAGAGTCTAAGTGAGCTGGAGGTGCAGCTCAGCAGGGGAAGGCTTACTGGTATACTTCTGGCTCTTTATTGAGAGCAGTCCTCAATTATTTATGGAGTAACACTTGAATGCTGTGCACAGCCCTGGGTACTGAAGGTGCAAAGTTTAGTCCATTTTGGCCTCAAGGAACTCATCTAGATGGAGAGATTGATAAGCAACAAACAAGTATATCATTCATGAGTGCAATAATAAGATGGGTAACAGGATGGTCTTCTCCGGTGGCTCAGTGGTAAAGAACCACCTGTAATGCAAGAGATGCAGGGTTCGATCCCTGGGTCTGGAAGATCCCCTAGAGAAGGAAATGACAATCCACTCCAGTATTCTTCCTTGGAAAATCCCATGGACAGAAAAGCCTGGCGGGCTACAGTCCGTGGGGTCGCAAAAAAGTCAGATATGACTTAGAGACTAAACAACAACAGATCCGGAACTCTGAAACTGTAAAGAGGAACTAATTCTGCCTGAAGGCAGTAGTATGGTGTCTCAATACTGGGGAAGGTAACATCTGAGCTGGGTCTTCGGGGATGAGTAGGAGTTCATCAAGCAAGAGTAGGTAAAGAGTTCAGCAGAAGGATGTGGCAGAAGGAAGTACAAGAGCCCAGAAACATGAAAGACTGTGGTTTGTTTGGTATGCTTGGGAGAGAGGCAGGGAGAGGAAATTGTTGGAAAAGTACTCTTGAACCAGACTGCCCTTTTTATGATCTGCTAAGAAATATGGATTTGTTTCCACAGGCCCATGTTTCCTAAATTTTGGTCTTTTTTTTAAACCACTGTCACATTATCACCATACATAATTTACAATACCTGTACCAATGTTTCTTTAACACTTTTCCTCGAAATCAACTCTAACTCATCTCACTTAAAATAGTTTACTATGCAATATTTGATTTTAAAAGAATATATCACATGTATGAGTCAGAATAATAGAATGGCCACTTGTGAACTCTTTATACAATAAAAGAAGTAAAACATTTTTATTCTACTTAAGAACTAAAACATTTCCACCTTTATTGTTCTACTTGTATACTTCTTTTCTGTGTCATCTCCTTGACTCTCCTAAGAGATTACCACTGGCTATACTTTGTGTTCATTATTCCCTTGTTTTTTTAAAGAATTTCTTCCCCTCCTATGTATAGGTCCCTAAACAATGTATTACTTAGCTTTGCTTGTTTTTTCATTTTTATTTTATTAGAGTACAGTTGATTTACAATGTTGTTTGTCCCAGGTGTACAACAAAGTGATTCAGCTATACATAAGCATACATTCATTCTTTTTTAGCTTTCTTTGGTTTTGCACTTTAGATTTTGATTTGTGATATCCTTGTACAAGAAAGATTAATGCAGAAACAAGGCTAGAAGCAGGGAGATCATTTAGAGGTTATTGTCATAATCAAGAAAAAGTTGATGAGAACCTGGATTAAGGCAATACAGAGAGGAGAGGATCATTATGAACTATTTCAAAAGCAGGGTTGCTGAAATTAAGGGACCATTTAAAGAAATATATAATATTAGCTTCTTAAGAAATCTGACCTCTGTGATGTTCCTAATACTAAAAATCTTTGTTTAGTTTATTGATACATTTTGAATTTTGACCCTTGATGAGCTAATGGTTCCCTGTGGTTTCCAGGGAACAGGGAAAACAAACCTATATGTCTCCTTTGTAGAAGGTCTGTTCTGTGACTTTTAAAGTTAAGTAAATAAAAGTCAGGTATTTTTTGAATGATGTTTAAGGTATAGTACTTTACAATTCTACTAGGCAGCTGAACAATCCTTTTTAACTCCAAAACAAGTCCTCCCCTCCAGGCCACAATGTCTTGAATTTACTTTTTAATTCACCGCACCCAGATTTTCCCCACATTTTTTTAAACAAAAATGTCATCTCTTGTAATTTGTCTATACAACATCACTATTGTTTTCAGAATGACTTTGGAAATACCCAACAATTTGAGAGATATTCACAAATTGTGGTTAATTTAAGTCTGTCTACGCTAAGGAGATTTTTAACTTTAAAATAAGAGGTTGAATTAGCCAGTTTCATTGAGACTAGAGAGATTAACTTGTAATTTGTGTTGGCTGGAAACAGCCATTCACTGGAAGGGGAGCCTGGGTGCTCCCCAAGGCCTCATGCTAACCTGGATTGAGCCGTGTGAGCAAAGCAGGGTGGTTTGGAAGAAGCGTTCTCCAGCCAGGAGACCACTCACGCTATACCAGTTAGACTTGGAAACTGGTTCAACACATTGGATCAGAGCACAACCACACAGCAGGAGTTTTGTAAGAAAATACAAAGTGATCACTTGTGAAAAATATAGGTGAAATACAGTGATTTAAGTCCTCTTTTGAGAGGCAATAACCCCTCTATTTTTTTAGTCTTTTAGTTGAGCAGTTTCCTTAGTTTGAGCCAGACTGGTTGCTCAACAAACTATTTGATAGTCTAGTAAAGCCAGTTATTGGGAGACACAAAGTCTTGGATAAATTAGCCATTTTCACCAGTGGTAGAATTCAAAAAGCACCCCGTGGTTCCTCATGCCTCTTCTGGGCTGTGGCCTCTTAGTCTATTTAGTTCAGTCAAACTAATATTTAGTTAGTGTCTGTTATGCAAAAGTTCTGCCCTAGGCACGCTACTAGTATTGTATTAATTTCCTAATAGGCTGGGCAAAATGGGGAAATAGCAAGTAGGTTACAACAGGAATCCCAATTTTATTCTGAGGAGGAGATACTATTTATCTCAGAAAAAACTGACCAGTCTGGGGAAAGGAAGGAGGGCATGAATGGGAATCCCAAGGGGAGTAGCTCTGTTGTTTTGTCTTCCCCAGTGGAAATCTGACTAATATGAGGTGGGAAGCCTAGTGCAGAGAATAATTTGGTGGTTTGGGGATCTGGAGAGGCAAGATCTTAGGATCTACTCTCCAATGCTAGAGGAGGTCCTGTGACTTAATTCTAACAGGATATGACACATTCAGGACTTTGTGGTCACCTTGATGGGTTGACATACATTCTTTCTGCATCGCTCTTCACTCAAGTCGTTAATTTTGTTTGACTATATACCTCTACTCTGGAGCGGTGCTCTTTGAAAAGGTGAAGTTTGCTTTATTTTTATTTTTTACCTCCTGATGATTGACGGTGGGGAGGGGAAGGATGAGATAGGAAGCAGATAGATAAACTGATAAAAATGACAAAATACAATTTTATGTTTAAATCAGAAGAACAAAAGGCTGTTTATGAGTTGTGGTATTATTTGGTATTGAAGAGTAATGCAGATGTAATTAAAGTCTTTGAACCCAACGTTTTATCCAGAGAGATAAAGATCTTCTTTTCAGAGTCAGGCAGTATTTATCTCATACAAGCAACCCTGGTGCATGCAGCTCATTTATATGACAGCTATTATGACCATGATATCTAGAGCCAGGGCCAGAAACACGGTCCCAAATAGAATCTTTCAATACCCGTGGCATGAAGGAGTGAGTAAGCATACAGAGAGAGGGTAATAAAATCCTACATTTGCATAGTGCTTTTCTCTTCTTTCAAAGCAGTTTTACATCTACTAGAACACAAAATGGTGGTGCTAATTTTTTTTTTTCTAATGATCATTTGGCCACAATTCTCTGGACTGTGTTGAACTAAGCTGAACTAAGAATCTTAAGGTCCAAAAGGATATTTGGTGGTCTCTTGGACTGGGAGATGAACTGTGAGATCTAGAGGTCTTTCTTAAAATGCAAATACCCCTTGGAAGAGATATATTCCTAGATAACAGTTTAAAATGTGATTGTTCACGTATTAACACAGATTTGTTGCAATTACCTGAAAAGAGAGGGGGCTTTTAAGGTGGTGAAGGAAGTTATCTAGAACAGGAGAATGCCTCCAGGAGGTGAGGGGGCATCCATGGGCCTACCAGAGACAAAGTCCATCTCTCCATCTCTCCAATTGCAATCTCATAAAACTCCATTAGAATTATTTTCTTAATTTCTCTTTCTGATAGTTCATTATTAATGTATTGAAATGCAACAGATTTCTGTATAGTTTATATCTTACCATTTTACTTAATTTGGTAAAACAAATAAAGGGAAAGATATACTGTGCTCACAGAGTGGAAGAATTATTATCTTTAAAATATCCATAGTACCCAAAGCAATCTACAATTTCAATATAATCCTTATCAAAATATCCATGGTATTATCTCAGAACTAGAACAAAATAATTCTAAAATTTGTATGGAACCACAAAAAATCCCAAATAGCCAAGTAATCTTGAGAAAGAAAAACCAAGCTGGAGGCATCATACTCCTTGATTTCAAGCTGGTCTACAAAACTATAGTAATCAAAATAGTATAATTCTGGCACAGAAACAAATCTAGATCTATGGAACAGAATAGAAAGCCCAGAAATAAACCCATGCTTATATAATCAATTAATCTATGACAAAGGAAGCAAGAATAAACAGTGGTAATGAACGTTTCTTCAATAAATGGTGTTGGGAAAACTGGATAGCTACATCCAAAAGAATGTAACTAGACCACCACTTTTTTTATACCATATACAAAAATAAACTCAAAGTGGGTTAAACACTTAAATGTGGGACCAGAAACCATATATTTTCCTAGGAGGAAATATAGACAGTGTGCTCTTTGATATCAGTCTTAGGAGTATTTTTCTGGATAGAGCTTCTCAGGAAGGGAAACAAAAGTAAAAATAAACAAATAGAACTATACTAAAGCTTTTGCACAGTGAGAGGAGCCATCAACCAAACAAAAAGACAACCTACTGAATGGGAGAAGATGTTTGCAGATAGTATGACTGATAAGGGGTGAACGCCCAAAATGCATAAGGAATGCATACGATTCAAATTTTTAAAAAGGCAAATAACCCTATTAAAAAATGGGCAGAGGACAGGAGTAGACATTTCTCCAAAGAAGACATACTGATGGCCAACATGCACATAAAAAGGTGCTCAACACCACTAATCATCAGGGAAATGCAAATCAAAACCACAGTGAGATATCAGTTCAGACCTGTCAGAATGGCTACCATCAAAAAAACAACAAATAGGAAGTTCCCTGGCAGTCTAGTGGTTAGGACTCAGCACTTCCACTTTTATGCCCCAGGTTCAATCTCTGGTCTCCTAATTTAAGATCCCACAAGCCAGAGGCATAGTAAAAAAATAAAACAAAAAACCCAAAGAATAAGTGTTGGCGAAATCCACGTGGAGAAAAGGGGACTGCGGTGCATTGTTGGTGGGAATGTAAATTGGTACATCTGCGACAGAAACAGCACAAAGTTTCCTCAAAAAAAAAAAAAATAGAACTATGATACAAACCAGCAATTTCATTTCCAGGTATTTATCCAAAGAAAATGAAAACACTAATTCAAAAAAATATGTATATCTTTCTGGCTTACTTCACTCGGTATAATGGCCTCCAGTTTCATCCATCTCATTAGAACTGATTCAAATGAATTCTTTTTAATGGCTGAGTAATATTCCATTGTGTATATGTACCATAGCTTTCTTATCCATTAGTCTGCTGATGGGCATCTAGGTTGCTTCCATGTCCTGGCTATTATAAACAGTGCTGCAATGAACACAGATGTACAGAACTGACTTTTGGACTCTATGGGAGAAGGCGAGGGTGGGATGATCTGAGAGAATAGCATTGGAACAAGTATATTATCAAGTGAGAAACAGATCGCCCTCCCAGGTTGGATGCATGAGACAAGTGCTCAGGGCTGGTGCACTGGGAAGACCCAGAGGGATGGGATGGGGAGGGAGGCGGGAGGGGGATCGGGATGGGGAACACATGTAAATCCATGGCTGATTCATGTCAATGTATGGCAAAAACCACTACAATATTGTAAAGTAACTAGCCTCCAACTAATAAAAATAAAGGAAAAAAAAAAAGATATGTATACCCCAGTATTCACTGCAGCATTATTTGCAATAGCCGAGATACAGAAGCAACAAATGTGTTCAACAATAGATGAATGGCTAAAAAGTATAGATGACTATTTTTAGATATCTCACAATTGGAATATTACTGAGTGGTAAAATAAGACTAAAAGCTTGCCATTTGCTACAACATGGATGGACCTAGAGGATATTACATGAAATGAAATCAGATAGAGAAAGACAAATATTGCATGATTTCACTTATATGTAGAATCTAGAAAACAATGGAAAAAGACAACAAAAGAGAAACAGACTCATAGATACAAAGAACAATCTGGGGACTTCCACGAGAGTCCAGTGGCTAAGACTCCCAATGCAGGGAGCATAGGTTTGAACCCTGGTGAGGGAACTAACATCATGCATGCTGCCTGGTGTGGCCAAAAAAATAAAGAAAGAAAGAACAATCTCATGGTTGCCAGAAAGGGCGAGAGAGGTGAGGGGATGAGAAAAAAAGGGGAGAAGGATTAAAAGTTCAAACTTCAAAAGTTCAAGGATTAAAAACTACAAACTTCCAGTTACAAAATAAGTCATGGAGATGTAATGTATGGCAAAGGAAATGTAGTCAACAATATTTGATAGTAACTTTGTATGATGACAACTGGTAACCTGATTTATCATGGTGATCATTTCATAATGTATAAAAATATCAGTTCACTAAGTGGTACAACATGAATTAAAAGCTGCATCAGTCACACCCTCTATGTGCTCACAGGGCCCCTGTCCTCCCCTGACAGCACACGTCACTCTTGGTTTCTCTGCTCAGTTAACACTCTCCTTCTCTCCCTCGACTCTACCTTCTTTGGGTCAAAGCCTCTTGTACCTCACCATTGCTTTCCAGCATTTTTGCATATAGTAGAAACTCAGGAAATAAACATAGAATGAATTAAAACTTACTAATCCATGACTTTGCGCCTGGTTAGGCTTGTCTCTCCCACTGTCTTTGTCTTCAAAGGGATGACTCTGGAGCACCCAGAGATGGAAACATTCGTCTTTGTCTGGGTCCTCTGGGAGAGGAAAGTACCCCATTTCCTTTACAGTAGTATCGATAATAGAGAGCTAACACTTACTGAATGTTTGCTGTGCGCTGTTCTATCATTTTATACAGATTAATTTGTTTCATTCTCATTACAGTCCTCTGAGGTAAATGCTACTATTATTACCATTTTAAAATAAAGAAACTGGGGTGCAGAATTTAAGTCTTCTTGCATGTAAATTTTGCCTTTCTTATGGAAAAGGAAAAAAGACACTGAATGACAATGACCAAAAAAGTTTTTTCTATTTGCATTTATCACACTTCAATTAGACTCAGTAAAAATTAAATGCAATTTTAAAAAGACAAAAGGAAGAATTCATCCCTGAGGGGCACAGCACACTGCCTAAGTATGTCATTGTATAACAATCTATTATTAACAAGTTCCTAAAACCCACATGAATGTGGGTTAGCAGTAAATATTAAGTGGAGGATCCAAGACGGCACTCAAACGACGTCCACCAGGTGGCACTAGCGCCTCTAAATGAGGGGCACGGGTGGGAGCACTCCTGGTCCCACCGTCAGCACCCTTAACAAAGGAGATCCAAGCACTGCTCTTCAGTTTCCCAGGCTCCAGCTCTGCATCCGGAGGGAGCTGAGGAGCTGTCTGATACCCACCAGTGCACTCTGCCTATTTTGCTATAAGAGGAAAGTTCTCAGAGGCACAGTCAGTGTGGGGTAGAGGATAGAGGCTGATCTGTGTCAAATCCAAATTCAAATTCAGGTTTCTTCAAATCCCGGCCCTACCAGCTGCTAGTTGTATGACCTTGGGCAAGTTTTTTAACTTTCCTGTGCTCCAGGGTTCTCATCTGTGAAATGGGGACAATCCTTGAGCCTACTGCATCTTGCACCACCTATTGTAATGCTCTGCTCACAGAAGGTCTGAATCAATCTTCTATGCAATAGAATCAATAGTTGACCTTTCCACAGCTGAGTGTGTGTGTGTGCTAAGTCATTTCAGTCATGTCCAACTCTTTGTGACCCTATGGACTGTAGCCCCCAGGCTCCTCTATCCATGGGATTCTCCAGGCAAGAACACTGGAGTGGGTTGCCATGCCCTCCTTCAGGGGATCTTCCTGACCCAGGGATGGAACCCGTGTCTCCTGCGTCTCCTGCATTGGCAGATGGGTTCTTTACCACTAGCGCCACCTGGGACACTCAAATGCAATTAGCACTTTACTTGGCTCAGAATAGGCCACCAAGGACATGAACTTGAATTTCAGTTTTACTTTTATTTTCTTGGGTCACACAGCACGTAAGATCTTAGTACCCTGACCAGGGCTTAAACCCATACCTCCTGCAATGGAAGCACTAGACTTCCACAGAAGTTTCTGAGCTTCGGTTTTAAGTACTAACGTAAAGCTACTACTATTAACTTGATGTGAGCTGGTCATTAGAAGAAGAAATACAATTTAGCATCTGCAATGCTCCAGTCTCTTCTCTAGGTGTTGCTGGTGCTAATATGGACAAAGCAGGTAATACCCTCACCCTCATGAAGGCTGTAGTCTAGCCAGCAAGATAAACATTAAGCAGATGATGACATAAAAGTAGACAATTACAGAGGTACAAAGAACCAAGTCTTATGGGAATGTAAAACAGGTGCATCTAACCTAGTGGTGGGGTGGGGGGGGGGGCAAGGAAGGCATCAAAGTGGAAATGACAGTGTTAGCTAACAGGAGGGTGGCTAAGCATTCCAGGTGAAAGACATGACATTTGTATGGGCCCCTAAGTGGGAAAGAACCTGCTCAATTCCCACAACTGAGAAAATTCCAGTTTAGTCAAAGGGTAGGAATAGTGGATGGGGGAATGGAAGCTGGAGAAGCTGCCTATTGGGCAGTAAGAAGTATTAAAAGATTTTAAATAGTAAAGTGACATCAGATATGCATTTTTTAAAAGGTCGTGTAACTGAAATGGGGAGGTCGGTTTGAGGAGTTTGAGGAAGTGAGGGAGAGAGCCCAGTGGCGAAAATCTGATGTTGTTTTAGTCAAATAGTGATGGCAACCTGGCCTAGTGTGGCAGGAAGTGTGAATTTATTGGTTAGGTGTATGAGGGGGAGGAGTCAAGGCTTCTCCCTTAAACAGGAGGATTGATGGTAACGCCATTTGCCAAGGTCGAGAACATTACAGAAGTAGCAGTTTTGGAGGAAAGCTCCTGTGTTCCTCTCAGGATATTTTGAGTTTGAAGCACTTGACAAATATTTAAGAGGAGCTGTTTAGAAAGCACTTAAATGTGAGGAGCTCAAAGGAAAGACTGTGGTTGTTCATATAGATTCAAGTGTTAGCAGCACACAGATTTAAGTGGAAACTACAGGAAGACCTTGTAAGGAGAAAGTGAAGTGGGAGAAAGGAAGATGTCCAGGGACAGAATGCTACGGAATCCTACCATTGTCAAGTTGGCAGAGATTAGATATCAACAATCAGTAATGAAAACAGAGAAGGAGCAGTTAGAGGTACAGAAGGAAAACCAGAAAGCCCAGTTCACCTCCCCCGAGAAATGATCGTGAAAGAGGAAGGTGTCGTTAGTATTGAGAGCTGCTGAGAAGACAGGCAAGCGAGGACTCAGCGCGTCCTTTGGATCTGCGGACAAGAAGGCTGCCGGTGACCTTGGTGGGCTGAGTTTCTATGGCACCTTCAAGGCTGACGCCAGATTGCAGGGAGTTGAAAAGTTGAATGTGAGGTAAGCAAATGGTGATGATGTCCACTACATGTTGGCACTTGCCAAGGGCATTTGCCAGTGACTGAACAACTATCAGAGCATTTGCCATCTGTCTGTGCTGCTGCAGCTGCCGACCTTCAACACCCCCTGAGGGGAATTCAGGGTGGACAGTGAGGCACTCCATACTCCAGGGAAACTGGTGGAACGGGTCTTTGTATAGTTACATATTTTCAGGAACTGATTTCATGATCCCAATCCTTGCACATCTCCTCATATCTAGAAAAGCACTAAATCCCTTCATGGTGACATCAGCTCCTCGTGAAGAGCGAACTATCTGAGGTTCTGTCTCCTGGACTGTGGTCCTCATTTTGCCCCAAATAAAACTTAACTCTCAACCTTCACATTGTGCATCTTTCTGTCAACAATGATTATGCTAAAAATGTAACCCAATTGATTGACTGGGCCCACACCAGGGTCCTAGTCTAGGGAAGACCGCATGTCTTTTCCAGGGAGGTTTTTTTTCCAGTCAGATTTGCACAGCCAATAGTGGAATAATGCTGAGGCTGGAACAGCACAAGCTTTATTCAACAGCCAAAGAATGGAAAAGCAGGAACCTAGATCATAAATCAAGCTGTCAACCCAATATTGTCAGAGACACCAAATATATAGGAGAGATGAAGTAAAAGGGAAGGAATTGAAGAGTAGGCTGTTCATGACTTATCTAAGAATAGGGGTGTGGTTTGGACCTGAAACTGATATAGTTTCTTTTTCCGTCCTCTTAGGGACTTGTCCAGTTGTTGTCATGGCAATCATCAATGACCACGGTGCTGGTGGTTGTGTCATTGAGCATACCAACGTATTACAAAGAGTGTGTAATAAGGCCCAAGATCATGGGAAGTCAAATCTTGCACCATCTTGGGCCTAGTTGGTTCCAACTAGTTCTTGTTTGTTTGTTTTTTTTCTCTTTGAAGCTTCCTTCTGAAACTTAGATGAGAGTAATTGGTTTCCATTTCAGGGAGGGGAGGGGTATGACTCTGGGGCAACAACCTTAGTAAGAAAAATATTTTCTAGAAATTTGGTTGGGAAGGTAAGGTAGAAGGAGGGCTTTTTCAAAGGGGAGAAACATGAACAGTTTTAAATGCTGATACAACAAATCCAGTAGAATGAGAGAAATGTTGAAAATCTCAGCAACGGAAAGGTTCCTAAGCAGCCGCAGGGGATAGGATTCAGAACACAGAAGGAAGGATGACTTCTCTGTGAGAAGGTCAAGGTGAGGCAAATTCAGGAATGTTTGTAGGCTTGGTGGCCAGAAGTTGGTGTCGTTTCTGTGCAATATTTGTGATTGCCTCTTACATACAAAGGGTGTCATCTGCTGACAGTGAGTGAGGGCAAGCTGAATTCAGAGGCAAGATTTGATGTAGTAAAAGTGCTAACCAAGCAAGATGAAGACCCGACTGAGGTTGGTGACAACTGACTCATGGTGACACAGGTAGAAGGTATGTTATTTTCTGCAAGTTATGTTCATGATGCAGAGTTACTCAAGATAGTGAATGGCTGGGATCACTCACTTACACATTTTTATTGTCTATCTGCTGTGTGCAGACCTCCTGCTATGCATTGGGTTCCAGTGGCCAGATGTTGTATAAGGAAGACTTGGACAAGGTCATTTTGGATATTAATAAGAGAGTGGCTTAAATGATGGAGCACTGAATCTTAGCTATGTAAGGGAGGAAAGACTTTTCCTCAGGCCTCTTAGATCCTGTGGCTGGGCCTGAGAATTAAGCTAACGAAAGCCAGATTAAGGGAAACGAGCATATAGGTTTATCTGGTGGTGCTGTTTTCATGTGACACAGGAGGCTTTCTAGAAAAGAACTGAAGACCCAAAGAAGCAGATACTTATGTACTGTATCAATAAAGAACAATGCATTGTGGAGATTAACAAGGCAAGGGAAGAAGGGTTTGGGGTGAGGGGCAGGAGACTGAGGGCAAATGATTAGGAAATAAGTGGGTGGGGGGGTTAATACAAGATGCAGGCTATTTTAGTAGGTCTGTTTGTACAGATGCATCTCGCTTCTTGTGATAAGAATGTTCCCCTCTTCATGGTACAGTGAGGACATCTTTCTCACTGGAAATTTATGTTCTGCTTTTAGATAGAAGTGGGAGGGCAAAGAACCCTTCCCCCATCTGCTGTTTCTCAAGCGCCTTGGGCTCAAAATAATCAATATATCAATGTGGCACATTTTGGGGTGGCAGGTTCTGATCCCCTTCAGCTAGAAAGGGAGGAGAGTGAAGGAGAGAGGACGGGTGAGCGTGGAGCCAGCAGGGTGAGAAAGCCACTGGAGGTCTCCATAAGATAAAAGAACAGGCGTCCTGAGGTGTCTGCTGTAACACTGGGAGAATAGGAAGTTGTGGCCAGAGATGACAATTTCTGCATTACTGCTCTGAACTGTTGATGTGGGTCTAAGAACTGATGGCTGGGGTGAATGAACCATGTTGTCACAGCAACCAGAGTGATTTTTTTAAAATGCACATTTGAATGTGTCATTTATGACCTTTGGGGTTTCCGTTGTGGCTCAGTGACTCAGATGGTAAAGAATCTGCCTGCAATGCGGGAGACCTGGGTTTGATCCCTGGCTCGGGAAGATCCCCTGGAGAAGGGAATGGCTACCCACCCATTCCAGTATTCCTGCCTGGAAAATCCTATGGACAGATGAGCATGGTGGTCTAGAGTCCATGGGGTCGCAGAGTTGGACACAACTGAGCGACTAACACTTTCATTTTGGTGGCTCTTAGGAAGAAGATTTAAAATTCTTAACATGGCCTGCGAGGCCCTGCTCACTCTTTCAGCTTCCCCTCTTTCCAGCCACTCTGGCCTTCTACCACAGGGCTTTGGAAAATGCTGTTTCCTTGACCTGAAATGCTATGCCCTCACCTAGTCCTCAAAAGCTCTATCAAGTTATCCCCTCCTCAACCTTTCATACTTGGGTATTAGCTTAATGTCACCGCCTCAAAGATTTTCTTTGACCTCAATTGAGTTCTGTGAACTTTCCCTTTGTAGCGATTATTACAAGTTATCATATGTTTGTGTGATCTTTAAGAATTATTTTTGTGTCTCTCCCACAAATGGAAAGCCCCACGAGAGTAGCAACTATGCCTGCTTCCCTTCTTGTCCTGTTGTAACAACAAGCTCTGTGCCGAGGACATAGGAGGTGCTCAAAAATATTTGTTAAATGAGTGGATGAATAAAGAGGTTAAGTGACTTGCCCAAAGGCATCGATTGGGCTTGCTAAGAATAACAATACTTATAAACTGTGCTTCTTATACTTTATACCTCTGTGACTCTTGCATGTATATCCTGACAGGTGAATGACACCAACAGACATGACTGATGGCAGAGAAGACAGAAACAGGAAGGGGACCGCAATATACGACAGGAGATAATGCAACATAGAGACTTGATACCCAGAAGTCTTCCCTGGCATTTCTCCTGTAAAATGAGGGTTATGACAGGGTAAGATGGGTCCTTTTCTATAGCCACAGAAGGCTTTATTTTATTCTGTCTCTCCTCCTACCTGACCATTGTGGAAAGCCTAGCAACGTATGTGCCTGTCCACCAGGAGCAGATATGTGTAAAACAACCCCTGAGTACTGACTACATGGTGGGTAAAGAGAAGGAGCAACACTCCAAGTCTGAGGTTGGTCCAAGGTCTAGACCGGCCCATCTCTTCCCTTATTTTCTTGAGCCGGCGTTTGAATAGTTGGTAGCAAGATACTTTGACCTACTATCTGAGGATTTTGCTCACATATTTTCTTGTCACCCTTCAGCTCTGCTCCCATTTTACAGCCAGAGGACAAGCCATCCCCTGACTCAGAGGAAAAAGAATTCTTTTCCTGACTTGAGGCCAAATGTACAAACCCTGCAGAGAACAAGTTAATGGATCTGAGAGAATGATGCAGGAACAAGATTTTCCAGCCCAAAAGATTGTTTGATGGGTCAAGAGTGATAAGTGTCACTGAGTGTCAGAGGGGAAACAGAGTCTGTGAGCTGCTAGTTTGTTCTTAGGGGGAAAAAGACATCCCGTCCCCACTCCCCATCTGGCTGCTGGAGAGGAGACGATAGAAACTCCAGGTGTACTGAAAGACTGGCTCCTGGCTGCAGGTAAAGCTTAAGGAAGCGTCAGGGTGTCAGAATAGGCTGTGGATTTTGTCTCAATTCAGAGGCCTGATGCTCTGCCTCACAGAGCATCCCCAACACAACTTGATGGAGCTCTAGGGAATGAGTCTAGTGTGCTCATGAGGAGTATAGAACTGCTGAAGGCCCTTGGACAGCCCCCCAGACCCCACCCCCTGACATGCAGGGTCCTCAAGGAGAGCTTATGTAGCGAGGACACTCACTGACCTTAAGGGGCCCTTTGGAGAGGAACAAGGTCCATCCGAGTAGCCATCTGGCAGCCCAAACCCCGAGGGCCAGATAAAACCATAGATATCAGTGGATGTCAGCCTGGGCACCTGCCTGTTCCCCATTCTTCCTCCCATCATCTGGGTCCCCTCAAATTGAGAGCTGATAGCATTGATGAAGACAGAAGTTCTTTTATTTGACTATGGTTTTGCCTCTTGGAAGAATTTGAACCTGACATCAGTTGTAGACATTCACTATTTTCTATGTTAGTGACGCTAAACAATAACAACAACAAGCCTTTTCTACTATTGAGAAATAAAGCATTCCTTGCACACTTGAATCTGTGAGCAGAGAAGCATGTTCCACACACAGTTTGCTAGTGATCTTCTCTTACATTCATGTCCAGTCTCCACAGCTGAACTGCAAGATTTTCAAAGCTGGAGAGGGGCCCCTTCCTACCCTCTTTTCTTCCTACTCAGCATCTTGTACATAACAGGCCCCATTTTCTAAAGAAAACCTACGGAACAGGAATGCATGGTGGTTTTGTTTACATGTTGGTTTGCCAGAGTCTCATTTCAAGAGTCTCTCAGCTCTGACTTCATTTGTAAGTCATAAAAGTTTTCCCAATATTCATTTTTCACTTTGAGAGATAACAGATGTTTGCCAAGTGTCCATCATATGCAAAGCCGACTTGGACTTCTTCCTAGGGATGCAGGCCTCGTCCTTAAGGAACTTGTTATCGTAAATGTAGATGGGATATAGATGAGGGAGCTAAATGTGCAGACTTTAGGACAACAGCTAGGGGGTTTTGTTGCCTGTTATTTTAAATTCACACATAATCTCATCACCAAAGTGACAAATAATCTATTTGAGAAAACTTGCAAAATTTAGAAGCAAAGAAATTGCACCCACAAACTCAGTACCTGTAAAATTAGAAGTAGTCAATGCTGACATTTTGATATATATAACTACTTATTCATTTTAAAATGGTATCATGATCTACTGGAGTTTGTTATTTAAATAAAACTCTGATATATTAGGTTGTGTGTGTGTGATTTTTGTTTTCTCCTAAAAAGGAGATAGGGGTATTCCAGGGTTTCAGGGACTATGTATTCGGTAACCAGCACAATGATGAAAGAAATTTGAAAATGTATTGCAGACTAGGAAAAGTTGAAAATTAGGTTTCTGGTAGCTGAGTAGGATGGGAAACCAAATTAAACATACATTTGAATTGAATCCATGATGGATCCTTGAAAATGATTCTACTGATTAACTCAAATATCGTCTCCTCACTGAAGCTCTACTGTTTTCTTCCAGCAGTTAGCCAGTCTCTCCTTGCTCTCAAATATATTTTTACTATTTATATTTAATAATATATTAATTATTTTAATAAAATATAACAGATACTATTATCTCTATACTATATCTTAGGAAGGCAGTATACTGTTGTGGTTAAAAAAAATAGATTTTGGATTTAAACATCCCAAGTTCAAATTCCAGACTTACCATTTGCTGGCTGTGTGACTTGGACAAGGTATTTAGCCTCTCTGAATCTGAGTTCTCATCTGTAAAATGGGAATAATAATACTTACTTCATAGGTGGTGAGAGACAAGTAGGACAATATTTGCAACATGCTGACCCACCCCAAAACACAGTCAATAGCTAATAGGTATAATTATTTTTATTGCAGAACTTGCCAAGTTGCATTACAGTTACCAACTTAGGAATGATTTCCTCACTGGACTGTGAACACCGAGACAGCAAGCCCTGGGTCCTGACCTCTCTCATCCAACCTCTCTCTCTTCTAGCAGAGTAGCCCATAAATAGTAAACAATCCATATGCATTTGCTGGAGGATAAAAAGCTATGGAAAATGCCAGGTTTCCATTGCTTTCCCTAAGAGTCCTATATCCTTACTCAGATTTTTAGAACAAACTCTTAACTGCAAATCATCAACTATTATAATCAATATGATACAGGACCATTTCCACTTGAATGCAAGCTAACATTTAATGGGGCTTCCCAGGTGGCGCTGTGGTAAAGAACCCACCTGCCAGCACAGGAGACTTAAGAGACACGGGTTTGGTCCCTGGGTGGGGAAGATCCCCTGGAGGAGGGCATGGCAACCCACTCCAACATTACTGCCTGGAGAATCCCACAGACAGAGGAGCCTGGCAGGTTACAGTCCAGACGGTTGAAAAGGGTTGGACACAACTGAAGTGACTTAGCATGCATACACAAAATTTAATGAGCACTTACTGTGTTGCAGATTTTGTCCTAGAGCCTCACATTGCATGTAAACCTTTATGAGAGGGACACTATATCTCCTTTAACAGATGAGGAAACTGAGGCCCAGAGAGAGTGCTGTGAACTCTTTGACTTCTGAGATCTTTTGAAGAACCCCAGGGGGGTTCCTGGCTCTCTGTTCTTCCGTTTAAGTATGGAGGTGGGAGGTGAGGAAAAGAAGCAACCATCTATTTTTCTTTCTCTTTAGTAAAAAAACATTTTATTTATTTTGCAGTTTCTTTTCTTTTCTGGAAAAACAAACAAAAGAAATTCTTGCTTCATTCACGATTTTACCCCTGCTGAGGTCCAGGGTAAGACTTCTCCCCTGCAGAGCCCTGTTCAGGAATGCAAATAAAGACTGGTTACAAGACTCAACTGAGTGTCCTGAGCAGTAATTTTTTTTTTTTTAGAAGAGAGGCATCAAAATAGATGTTCAGTACATTCAATTAATAACAATGCTTCATATCTATCTGTGTATATAAAACCAATGAAGTCACCTGCAAAACCATGAAATATCAGTATGCCAAGTAAAACTGAGAGAGGAGGGCACTGAGACTCTTTTAAAAGCAACTTATTCTCAAGGAATATATTTTATCCCGTATGACCCAGGCTCTATGTGAATGAAATTTATCAGCTACTTGTTCATATTGCCTGCATGAGTGAAAGATATGTTTTAAAAATAAGAAAAACCTTGGGATGATTTTACATCAAGGAAGCTGATTGGAATCTCTCCAGATTCCACATTTGTTCCTTTTGACCAGAAGTCTTCTGACTTGGGAAAATATTTTTGTTTCCCTCCCCCTTTTCTAAATGTCCTACTAAGACCTGCACTAGGATGGGAAACATTTTCTGAGTCCCAAAGGAATCTTCGATTTGTCTGAAAGAGACAGTTGAACCAAGTGTTGAGAGAAGCCACTAAAGAAGAGGATGAAGATGCCTCAGAATAACTTTTTCAAACATTCTGTGCATACTTTCTTCATTCATAGTAACATCGGCCATGCGATAGAGAAAATGGGAGTCTAGAGAGCGTCATGCTATTTTTCTTCCACATACATCATAAAAGATGCCCCAAAAGTCACTTTTGAGATTACAACTGCATGGTGCCTAGCTTATTTATTCTTTAAAAAGTTTGTTTCAGTTTACTTTAGAATTAAACAAAGAGCAGAGGCCACTACAGTAGACAAGATCAACTGTCATTCTTCTCTAAGAAAATAAATAAATTATGAGGAAGGGAAAGAATTGACCAGGTCCCTCAAATATGAATTTTGCCTTATTTTTGCTAACATTACCCTGATAATAATAGCCTAAAACAGGTTAAGCAGGTAAATTAAGTCCATCTGGTGAAACTACTACCTGATGCAGTAATAGAATTCTCAAGTGAAATATGTAGTGAATTTGTAAACCAATGCAGTCACAAAGGTAGCTGCTGGCTGCCCAGTGGTCCTTTCTGTAGTGAAGCAGGTAGCCCTTCCTTGGGAAAATACTTTGAAAAATACTATCCTTGTGGAACTTTGTCTTAGAATTGAGGCCAGGATTGCTTCAGGCTTCAGCTCTTGGAGAGGATATTCTGAATGGGTGAAATGAGAAATGTAATGTACTAAAACGGCAGGTTTCATTCAAGGTATGAAGAAGGTACTGGTTAAATATTTGATGAATAAATGATGAAGAATGTTACTGGTTGTTAAGGGTCTGAAAGGTTGTCATTTAGAACACACCAGAATCAATGAGTCTCATTTACTTCCATTAGGTGTGAATTTATTTCTTCCTTCCTTCTTTCATTTATCTATTGATGCCTGCCATGTGTCATGGAACTGAAAATACAACTATGAGCATTACAGACACTGCTTTTATCAACCTGACATCCTAAAAGATGGAGAGCAAAGCAAACAAGCAAATAAAACTCCGTAGACCAGTCAATCACCTTAGGCAGCACATGTCTTCATGTGGCTCTGATCCTGTCTATATAGAGGTTAGGACATGCCTGGTATGAGAAACAGCAAAGACAGCCTCTCTCAGGAGCTCCTCCCCAACCCCCCTCCATTGAATTCCCTGATCTGAGGGTCTGACTGGCTCAACTTCCAGCTTCCAAGCTCTCAGTTAAAAAAACAGGAATCAGCAGTGTGTCATTGCACTGCTGGGGGAAGAGGAGGGGCAGGAAACTTGTTGGAGTAATAAACAAATCTTATATGCTTTTTCTTACAAAATGCTCATTTAGGCTTTAGTTTACTTAGTTGCATCTGCCATCAGAATAGTCAGACAATTTAAAGTGAATAGAACTCCTTGACAAGAATGGCTGATGACTGGTTCCATAAAGCAGTGATTATCATACAAGTCCCTCTCTTCCCTCACTGTCCCTCCCCATATCACCATCATCTTCCCCTGGTTGTCTTATAAAATTGAGTAAAAAGCAGGATCTGGGGTCAACATTTTCAACAAAGCTAGCCCACATCATCCTCTGATACCAGACACTTTGTATTTCATTTGTGGCTTTGAAAGAGGGCACTATGTCCCTCTAACTTTCCAAGTTAAAGTAGTCAAATTTGCTTTTTCTGTACAAGATTCCTCTACCATGCAGAAAGATAGAGCTGAAGTCTTGTTTCATCTCTACTGGTTCAGACAAGCCCTTAGGTTTTCCGTGGTTTGCAACATCAAATTTTAAATGCTGGGTCGTTGAGCTAGACTTAGGACTTCACACTCAGGACTCTGACGCATGGCCCGTGCTGACTCTGTTTTCCAAGTGGGTCCATTGTTGTCGTGTGTGAACCACTGTTACCTTTCCTGTGAACCAGTGTGGCTCGGTCCTGAAGAACAGGGTTGTGAAAGGGAGTCACTCTGGCAGCAGTTAGGGACTGCTTATCCCCTCTTGACTTCATGGGCTGGACCATGCAGAGCTGAATGACAGCAGGCAAGCCAGACAGCTGTCCGGGAGTGAGCCCAGGGGACCCAATTCCATGCTGGGTGGGTGGAAGAAATGCTGTCAGAGTCCCTTGAAGTACAACCCCAGGCTACATGGCATAGGTGTGGCTGAACTGGAAACACCAAGAGCAAGAGACTTTCTCAATCAGAAGGGAACCAGCAATTATAGAAGAAAGAAGCTTGGTTCTCTGTGAATTAACAATCAGGACAGAAGGTCAAGTGTTACCATCAAAAGCTGTGCCCCTAAATTTAAAGGAAGGCCTTTACACAACCATCATGTAGAAAGAAGTCCTCTGACACTCGCTGAAGAGCATTGCTCTTATGTCCTCTAGAATAAAATACCTATATCCGCTGAAGAGACAACTACAGCTTTTAATGTGGCACCACATATGGGTGAATGTATTCACCTTAAAAAAATTTTTTTTAGTCATGTATTTGCTTGTTTATTTATTCATTTTGGTTGTGTTAGATCTTTGTAGAGGTGCTCGGGTTCTCTCTAGTTTGAGGGCCACTCTTTGTTGCAGGGCATGGGCTTCTCATTGTGCGGGCTTCTCTTTTGCAGAGCACGGGCTTGAGGTGCCCGGACTTCAGTAGTTGCAGCATGGGCTTAGCAGTTGTGGTGCAAGGGCTTAATTGCTCCAAGGCATGTGGGATCTTCAAGGACCAGGGGTCAAACCTGTGTCCCGTGCATTGGCAGGTGGATGCTTAATCACTGGACCACCAGGGAAGCGCGATAGTCATCTTTTAATCAAAGATTACTCTCACTTCTTGAGTTGCAGGGTTGCAATAATGTATCTATAGCTGTATAAACAGTTATCCCAGCTTAAAACCACAAATTTATCTCACACAGTCTCTGAGGGTCAGAAATGAAGGAGTGGCTAATCTGGATGGTTCCGCCTCTCCTAAGGCTGGTGTTGAGCTCTGGGCCAGGGTGGGTGGGGTGGGGATGGAGGGACACAGTCATCGCCATGCTCATCTGAATGCTTCCAGGACAGCTCGCTCACGTGACTGCTGGCAGGAGGCCTTGGTTCCTCCCCACAGGGGCCTCTCTGAGGGCTGCTTAAATGTCCTCATAACATGGCAGCTGTCTTCTCCCAGAGCAAGTGACTGGAGAACAAGGCAGAAGTCACAATGCCTTTTATTATTGATCATAAAGACACACACCATCACCTCTGCCCATTCATTAGAAGTGAATCATTAAGTACAGCCCACAGTAAAGTGGGGAGTAGGAACTTTTAAAGGACGAACTGTTGAAGAATTTTTAACTCCTACATATAGTATTCATTTAGGATATCAAGAAATGTATACAGGATTTGTGGGACCCAGTGCAAAATAAAAATGTAGAACTACTTAAGAATTTCAAGACAGTGACTGTAGAACATTAAGCATGGGCCCTTTCTAGGTACCAGGCCCTGTGCTATTGCCCAGGTTACACATCCAGGAAAGGCAGCCCTGAGGAGAATGATGAAGAGCATGGGCTTTGAAATCAGGGGTTTGAATTCCAGCCCTTCTGCTTTATAATTGTGTGACTCTTGGAAAAACTACTTAATATCTCAGAATCTCCATTTCTGGGTATGATTAATGTACCTGCTACTTGGGATTTCTGTGAGCATTAAATGAAATAAATAAAGTGCCTTGCTCCGAATAGGCACTTGAAAAACCTACAGATGTAATGATTATATTTCTAAGGAGCTTGGGCTTCCCGTGTGACTCAGCTGGTAAAGAATCTGCCTGCAATACGGGAGACATGGGTTCGATCCCTGGGTTGGAAAGATCCCCTGGAAAAGGAAAAAGCTACCCAGTCCAGTATTCTGGCCTAGAGAATTCCATGGACTGTATAGTCCACTGGGTCGCAAAGCGTTGGACACGACTGAACAACTTCCACTTTCACTTTCAGAAGCGAACCACTGAGCTGATGACTCAGATTATTCAGCTGGTGATCGTAAACTCCTTAAAGTGGGAAGAGAATCTCTTACTCTCTGCAGTATCACATTTGTTTTACCAAGCATGGACCCACATGTTCATGCATGTGAAAAACATGGATGGTAAGCTACAGTAAGAATGGCGAAGAAGACCTATTTCAGGAAGGGCATTTTCAACATTCTGCAAGTAGAACCAAAGCTACTATTTTAGGAAAATTCATTTATGATCAACATTCCATTGGCCACTGCAATACTAGGCATTTATTGGCACCTTAGAAATAGTTGCCATGAACTGCTCTCTGTGAATAACTCAACTGATGAAACTGAATATTGAATAGGAAATTTCCCTAGCAATATTCTTTCTTAGTGGCTCAAAAAACAAAAACTGAAACCATTCCTGGATGAAGTCTTAATACCAGCAAAATGATTTTATGAACCACTTTAGAACTTCAAGCAGGCTTTCTGCTTTCTTTCCTCAGCTGAGCTGAGCCTGGCTCAGTGACGCTAACAACCATAGACCGGCCATCTTCAAAAAGCATCAAGTGTTTCCCTGTGGACCTTCTTCTCCTAAGCTCTTAACCAAAATCTACTGTTGGGCCAATACATCTTCACTCATTTGACAAAAAGCACGTGCACCAGCCCACGCAGCAGAGTCCACAGAACCTAGGAACACCTTGCTGCGTGTATGCTCCGTACTGTTCTTCAGTCACAAAGTCGATTCTGGTGACTGCAGCACGCCAGGCTTCCCCGTCCTCCACTATCTCCTGGAGTTTGCTCGAATTCATATCCACTGAGTCAGTGATGCTATCTAACCATGTCATCCTCTATTGCCCTCTTCTCCTTTTGCCTTCAATCTTTCCCAGCATCAGGGTCTTTTCCAATGAGTTGGTTTTCCCATCAGATGGCCAAAATGCTGGAGCTTCAGCATCAGTCCTTCCAGTGAATATTCAGGGTTGATTTCCTTTAGGATTGACTGGTTTGATCTCCTTGCTGTCCAAGGGACTCTCAAGAGTGTACCATACCTTTAATTACTGCTGAATTGTGCCAGGGGTGTCTCTGTTGTCTCTTCTAAAAAGACGGTCTCATCAAGGGCTAGAATAAGGAAAGTAGATAGAGATACTGGTTCTTTGCATGAGCAGATAAGAAATGTTAAGAGAAATAGCGCAAGCTAGAGTCTTTTCACAAACACATTTAACACCATAAAATCAATAAGCCAGGTATAAGTGGGAATAGACTCCTTCCCCAACCCCACGCCCCTACTTAGCTACAGGCAGTGCTGTTTTCTTAGCAATAGTCTATTTCTCAAGGAACTTCTTTATTTATTCCCCAATCCAAAATTAGTTCCTTAATTTGAAACAGCCATAAACAAACATTACTAAAGAAACCCCTTGGGCTCTCTTCTCCCACACCCTCTCCCCCCACACACATATTTTCTGTTGCTTTGTTCTCAGTTCTTTCTGCCTTTGTGCTCAACACAAGGACCTGCAGTGGCTTGGCTTTTCTGAAATCCCTTCGTAAGTCTCTTGAAAGATGTTTAAATTCCATTTTGGCACAAGAGAATTAAATTCACATTAATTTCAATTAATTACATATTAAGTACACACAAACTTCAATAACTTCAAAGCACGGGTCTGAGCACTCCACTAGTTTCTAAGGTCGCTTGAAGCTCTAGAATTCTGCTGATGGCCTGTGCCAGCTACCACTGGCCAGGGAGTATAAATGGAGCCTCTGATCTCAGCAGTTGCTCCAGCAGGCTTGGAGAGAGATCCCCCCACTTTATTCTATCTCTTCTTAACTTCTGATCTTTGCTACCCTTTCTTCCTCTCCTACCTTTTTCCTTGGCCTCCCTTTCCCTCCCCATATCAACAAAGAATTTCACAGCCATGTGGCTTTCTTCTTCAGATTCATCGTGACACTATCTTTATAAAAAGGAAGGTGCTGTGACCTTTTACCTGGTTGCCCTGGCCTTTCGCCTGCTCTGCTCTCTGGCATGGGGACTGCATTTGCCCCCATGCAGCTTTGTTGCACTCTGGCTTCCACATAAGCTGAGTCAGTGGGAGGCACAGGCAGAAGATGGGAGCGGGGAGGAGGGGAGAAGCCAGGGAGTTTCTCCCCTCCCTTTCTGTTTCAGTGCTTTATCTGGCAGGGGCTGCTTCTCTTCCATGAGTCCAGCTGCTGTCAGATAGTCCCTCCCTTCCTGGTCTCAACATCTGCTAAGAATCCTCCTCTGTGCTCCTGACTTCCCTCTGATGGTCCCACCTTCTAGGCTCTGCCCTCTCCCTGGGGCTCTTCAGCCTCAAGGAAGGGGAAATCAGGCAGCTTAATAACCTCTGACCATTGTTAATGTTTGGTTACCCACACCATCCTACTTAACTCCTTGGTTTGGGGTCTTTTATTTCTTCTACCACATGTAGAATGAGTTCCTGTATTAAATTTCCTCTGTTTGAAACACCTACAGTGGTTTCTTTTTTCTCATCTGGGCTCTGATTGAAGTAGAGAGCTCACGATGACAACAACAAACAGGAACCCCCAGGCTGTGGACACGTGGAGGTGCAGGGAGAGTGGCAGGCTCAGAGAGGTCAAGGAAGCTCCTCTCCTTTTCACACACCTGGCCTGGGCATCTCTTCCATCTGGCTTCTCATGAGTTATGTAATAAACTCGTAATCTAAAAACAATTAAAAAAATTATAACCTCCTCTGAATCTCTCCTTCAGCATTACTGGTCGGGGCATAGACTTCGATTACTGTGATATTGAATGGTTTGCCTTGGAAATGAACAGAGATCATTCTGTCATTTTTGAGATTACATCCAAGTATTGCATTTTGGTCTCTTTTGTTGACTATGAGGGCTACTCCATTTCTTCTAAGTAATTCTTGCCCACAGTGGTAGATATAATGGTCATTTGAGTTAAGTTCACCAATTCCAGTCCATTTTAGTTCACTGATTCCTAACATGTCAATGTTCACTCTTGCCATCTCCTGTTTGACTACTTCCAATTTGCCTTGATTCATGTACCTAACATTCCAGGTTCCTACGCAATATTCTTCTTTACAGCATCAGACTTTACTTCCATCACCAGTCACATCCACAACTAGGTGTTGTTTTTGCTTTGACTCCGTCTCTTCATTCTTTCTGGACTTACTTCTCCACTGATCTCCGGTAGTATATTGGGCACGTACCAACCTGGGGAGTTCATCTTTCAGTGCCCTAACTTCTTGCCTTTTCATACTGTTCATGGGGTTCTCAAGGAAAGAATACTGAAGTGGCTTGCCATTCCCTTCTCCAGGGGACCACATTTTGTCAGAATTCTCCACCATGACCCATCCATCTTGGGTGGCCCTATACAGCATGGCTCATAGTTTCATTGAGTTAGACAAGGCTGTGGTCCATGTGATCAGATTAGTTAGTTTTTTGTGACTGTGGTTTTCATTCTGTCTGCCCTCTGATGGAGAAGGATAAGAGACTTATGTAAGCTTCCTGATGGCAGTGGCTGACTGAGGGGGAAATTGGGTCTTGTTCTGATGGGCAGGCCGTGCTTAGTAAATCTTTAATCCAATTTTCTGTTGATAGGTAGGGCTGTGCTCCCTCCCTCTTATTTACCTGGGGTCAAATTATGGTGGAGGTAATGAAGATAATGCAGACGTCCTTCAAAAGGTCCCATACACTCACTGCTACACTCAGCGCCCCAAAACTGCAGCAGGCCACCGCCAACACATGACTCCACTGGGGACCCCTGGACACTCATGGGCAAGTCTGGGTCAGTCTCTTGTGGGGTCACTGCTCCTTTGTCCTGGCTCCTGGTGCACAAAAGTTTCTGTTTGTGCCCCCCCAAGAGTCTATTTCCCCAGTCCTGTGTAAGTTCTGGCAGCTCTATGGTGGGGTTAATGGCGACCTCCTCCAAGAGGGCTTATGTCATACCCAAGTCTGCTGCACCCAGCTATACCCAAGTCTTTTACCCATAACTTCTAGAACTAACACCCCAAAAAATGTCCTTTTCATTATAGGGGACTGGAATGCACAAGTAGGAAGAAAAGAAATACCTGGAGTAACAGGCAGATTTGGCCTTGGAGTACAGAATGAGGCAGGGCAAAGGCTAATAGAGTTTTGCCAAGAGAATGCAAACACACTCTCCCAACAACACAAGAGAAGACCGTACATGGACATCACCAGATGGTCAACACTGAAATCAGATTGAATATACTCTTTGCAGCCAAAGGTGGAGAAGCTCTATACAGTCAACAAAAACAAGACTGGGAACTGACTGTGGCTAAGATCATGAACTCCTTATTGCCAAATTCAGACTTAAATTGAAGAAAGTATGGAAAACCACTAGACCATTCAGGTATGACCTAAATCAGATCCCGTACGATTATACAGTAGAAATGACAAATAGATTCAAAGGATTAGATCTGACAGAGTGCCTGAAGAACTATGAATGGAGGTTTGTGAAACTGCACAGGAGGCAGTGATCAAGACCATCCCCAAGAAAAGAAAATGCAAAAAGGTAATATGTTTGTCTGAGGAGGCCTTACAAATAGCTGAGAAAAGAAGAGATGCTAAAGGCAAAGGAGAAAAGGAAAGATATACCCATTTGAATTCAGAGTTTCAAAGAATAACAAGGAGATGTAAGAAAGCTTTCCTCAGTGATCAGTGCAAAGAAATAGAGGAGCACAATAGAATGGGAAAGACTAGAGATCTCTTCAAGAAAATTAGAGATACCAAGGGAACATTTCATGCAAAGATGGGCACACTTAAGGACAGAAATGGTATGGACCTAACAGAAGCAGAAGATATTAAGAAGAGGTGGCAAGAATACACAGAAGAACTGTACAAAAAAGATCTTCATGACCCAGATAATCGTGATGGTATGACCACTCACCTAGAGCCAGACATTCTGGAAATCAAAGTCAAGTGGGCCTTAGGAAGCATCACTATGAACATAGCTAGTGGAGGTGATGGAGTTCCAGTTAAGCTATTTCAAATTCTAAAAGATGATGCTGTGAAAGTGTTGCACTCAGTATGCCAGCAAATTTGGAAAACTCAGCAGTGGCCACAGGACTGGAAAAGGTCAGTTTTCACTCCAATCCCAAAGAAAGACAATGCCAAAGAATAATCAAACTGCCTCACAATTGCACTCATCTCATATGCTAGCAAAGTAATGCTTAAAATTCTCCAAGCCAAGCTTCAGCAATGCATGAACCGTGAACTTCCAGACGTACAAACTGGTTTTAGAAAAGGCAGAGGAACCAGAGATCAAATTGCCAACATCTGTTGAATCATCAAAAAAGCAAGAAATTTCCAGAAAAACATACACTTCTGCATTTCTAGCTATGCCAAAGCCCTTGACTGTGTGGATCACAACAAACTGTGGAAAATTCTGAAAGAAATGAGAATACCAGACCACCTGACCTGCCTGTTGAGAAACCTGTTTGTAGGTCAGGAAGCAACAGTTAGAAATGGACGTGGAATAACAGACTAGTTCCAAATAGGGAAAGGTGTACGTCAAGGCTATATATTGTTTCCCTGCTTATTTAACTTATAAGGAAAGTACATTATGAGAAACACTGGACTGGATGAAGCACAAGCTGGAATCAAGATTGCCAGGAGAAATATCAATAACCTCAGATATGCAAATGACACCACCCTTATGGAAGAAAGTGAAGAAGAACTAAAGAGCCTCTTGCTGAAAATGAAAGAGGAGAGTGAAAAAGCTGGCTTAAAACTCAACATTCAGAAAACTAAGATCATGGCATCTGGTCTCATCACTTCATGGCAAGTAGATGGGAAAACAGTGGAAAGAGTGCCAAACTATGTTTTTTGGCTCCAAAATCACTGCAGATGGTGACTGCAGCCATGAAATTAAATGACGTTTGCTCCTTGGAAGAAAAGTTATATGACCAACCTAGACAGCATATTAAAAAGCAGAGATATTACTTTGCCAACAAAGGTCTGTCTAGTTAAGGCTATGGTTTTTCCAGTAGTTATGAATGCATGTGAGATTTGGACCTAAAGAAAGCTAGGCGCCGAAGAATGATGCTTTTGAACTGTGGTGTTGGAAAAAGACTCTTGAGAATCCGTTGGACTGTGAGCACATCCAACCAGTCCATCCTAAAGGAGATCAGTCCTGAATATTCATTGGAAGGACTGATGCTGAAGCTGACACTCCAATACTTTGGCCACCTGATGCGAAGAACTGACTCATTTGAAAAGACCCTGATACTGGGAAAGATTGAAGGCAGGAGGAAAAGGGGATGACAGAGGATGAGGTGGTTGGATGGCATCACCACCTCAATGGACATGAGTTTGAGTAAACTCTGGGAGTTGGTGATGGACAAGGAGGTTGGCGTGCTGCAGTCCATGGGGTCACAAAGAGTTGGACATGACTGAGCGACTGAACTGAGCTGAACCTCTCAAAACTTAAGTCTTATGATGTCTTTATAAGCTGATTCCAGATGACAAGTCCTCAGGAATGGCAGAGCCATAAGAAGGAATGAGCCTAGGTCCCTAAATCACCATGTAGAAGAAGGCAGCCTACTCAGCAGATCAGCATCTTCAAACTGACACACGCACAACAAAGAAACTATCATTGCATCTGTGCCATTCTATATTTGGGTTATTTTAGCAGCTTATACACTCTGTTAGTTACAGGCAGAGAAGAGATGAACTCAAGTAATAGCTAGATCTTAAATGAGTGATTTATATAGATAATACTTCTACAATAAATATCCAAATATTAGTCATTTTTTGTACTGATGAGATGATCAACTTTACACAAGGTAATGGAATCTTCCTTGTGTATACTTGAATCAGCCCTGTAAATATATCTAGACTAATGTGTTAGTAGGTCTGCCAATGTTGAAAGAGACACAAATTCCCAGAGACATGGAGCTAGTCATAATTTTGATGTAGTAAAACAATAAAGATCAAAAGGGCAATTAAAAACAATTGTAAAACAACAATAGCAGCAACAGCAATAAACCACCACAGCAGCATCTCAGGTCAACAGTTCTCCCAAGCGGAATCCTGTTCCGCATGGCCTTCTCTTGTCTTCTCTGGGCTTTTATACACATGGCACAACTTAGGAAACTGGTAGCTTTCAAAGCCCAAAATCAGTGTCAAAGGTAATTTTGGGGTGCACTAGGGGTGCACTAGGGAAGCAGGTGGAATATCTTGTCCTCTCTGCACCTGGCACCCTCTCCTAAATGTGGAGAGGAGGATTCTCCACGCACGTTACTAATATGGGCTTTATACAAAATGTTATATGAGAGTTGGCAGTGACTTTCTCATTTCCATCTGAGAGGATATGTCACACCCACTTTGTACAACTGCCTCAAGACTCCAGCACTGTGGTCTGATCTTCACTGGGTTAAGTAATCTTGAATCTCACCTGACAGTAGCACCTCTCTGTTTATGAATCTGAGAAATATTTGCCATAGCGCATGGTTGGAAACACTCCATGAATCAAAAGCCTTTTGGGAGAACCCTGGGACTCATCAGATTCCTCTTTGGTGCACCTCTCAGGTGCATGCATGCACACGCATGTGCACACACACTACACACACTTTGATATACATCTCAGCTAGTTCACTGGTTCCAGATTAAGCATGCTCCACCCCCTGCCCAACTACATGGTCCTTGGTCAAATATTATTCTTTTATTAATATCCAGAATACCTTAGGTTTTGCTTATGTGTGTAACTATAGTTTTATATATAACTTATTTTCTTCCCATTTACCTCCTTTTCAATGATGGATTTAAGTTCAAAATACAAAATCTGTCAGACATTATTTGGAAAGATTCTTCCTTCTTTTGGACTGATCCTCAAGCAGATAGTTCCATGTCTTACTTGTGTTAAAAGATTTCCTCATAGTGATATTAAATGCTTCTGCACATGAAGCAGTCATTTCCTCCTGCTGTTTTGAGATAGCTCTTTTACTTACTGGCACCACATGAGATAAAGTTCTATAATTGGAACAGAGATTTATGTAGTGTTATTGCTGAATGTATGCGTATGCTGCTTTCTGGTGGTGAAAGACCCATGATATAAGACTTCCGTTTGGGGATTGATCTGGGGTAACATATATGCTGTAATAAGTCACAGCAGATGCTGCCTATTCAGTCTCTGCTGTCCCATGTGGTTCGAGAGTGGATAATTTCGCTCATTCTTTTGGCCTTTGCTATGACTTGTCAGGGACTGAACTCATGTTCATAACTCTGAGAAGTGCTCAGCTGTGAAATAAGTACTCAAAGGATGAAATGCAGTTGATACTGAGCCATTGTGATCTTTCAATCTCATGTAAGCAAGAAATAAGTATTTAAAGTGGCTCCATAAATCTTCTTGGGTTTAAAAGTTCATAGATTTAAAATATTTACGGACTGACATGGGCAGAAAGACCAAGAAAAACATACGTACTGGCTCTGAAGCAGAGATAGAAACCATTATGGTGTATTCGTGACAAGCTCAGTGGGTCAGTCTAGTGTATCTGTTTCTATAGAAATGAGGACCTTTTAGCATCCAGGTGGGAATGTGTGTTCAAAAGTATAGGAGATGTCAGTTCCAAGATTGATTAAAAAGGAAAGATTGGGTTTCTTTTAAGCATCTGTAGCTATTTTTTTGTGTTTGAGCTTATTAGAAGAAGATGTTATACTAAAATTCTTGAGGCTTTCTCTAATAGGAAATGGGGTAATCTTACAAACTGAATAGTAAGAGTTATGCAAGACCCATGGAAGAATATATTGAAAATGTTTGATATTCATTCATTGTTCATTTATTCAACAAGCATTACTGAATGCCTGCTACATTCCAGGACCTCTGTTAAACACAGGAATAAGAAAATGAATGACATGATTCTGCATTTAAGATTGTCTCAGTATAGTAAAAAAGACTGATAGGTAATTTAATCATGGTGTGATACATTCTATGACAGACATGCAGAGTGTTACTGGAGCACTGAAGAAGTGTTCTTTTCTTATTTTTAGAGGTTAGAAGATCTCAGAGAAGGTGATGTTTTCCAGAATGAGAAGGTGCCTTATTTCCAGGGGAAAAAGGAGGGAGAGGCACCCCAGGCAGCAGAGACACTACATGCAAAGGTGAAAGTAAGGAATCCTGAGAGATTGGGGACTGGAATGACGTGGTGCAGAAGACCTGGGTGGCGGTGTGGTGTGAGATGGGCTGGAGAGGGGGCGCACGTCACGTGTATGCCCTGCTGACAATGGACTCATTGGAAGCCAATAGCTTTAGGGTGAGAAGACAGTGAATATGGAGAAAAGAACACGGGTCTTTGAGTCAGCCAGGATGTAGAATAACAATAGCTCCCAGACTGACAGAATTCAGAAGATGACAGAGAACAAGCAGGCTAGAATACATTTGCTTCTGACTTGGACCACTAGATTGATTAAGTTGTATTCATCAGTTCAGTTCAGTCGCTCCAGTTGTGTCTGACTCTTTGCAACCCCATGGACTGCAGCACCCCAGGCTTCCCTGTCCATCACCAGTTCTTGGAGCCGACTCAAACACATGTCCATCGAGTCAGTGATGCCATCCAACGATCTCATCTCTGTCATCCCCTTCTCCTCCTGCCTTCAATCTTTTCCAGCATCAGGGTCTTTGCAAATGAGTCAGTTCTTCATATCAGGTAGGCAAAGTATTGGAGTTTCAGCTTCAACATCAGTCCTTCCAATGAATATTCAGGACTGATTTCATTTAGGATGGACTGGTTGGATCTGCTTGCAGTCCAAGGGACTCTCAAGAGTCTTCTCCAACACCACAGTTCAAAAGCATCAGTTCTTCAGTCCTCACCTTTCTTTATAGTCCAACTCTCACATCCATACATGACTACTGGAAAAACCACAGCTTTGACTAGATGGACCTTTGTAGGCAAAGTAATATCTCTGCTTTTTAATATGCTGTCTAGGTTGGCCATAGTTTTTCTTCCAAGGAGCAAGCATCTTTTAATTTCATGGCTGCAGTCACCATCTGCAGTGATTTTGGAGCCCCCCAAAAGACTTTAGTCTCTCACTGTTTCTACTGTTTCCCCATCTATTTGCCATGAAGTGATGGGACCAGATGCCATGATCTTAGTTTTCTGAATGTTGAGTTTTAAGCAAACTTCTTCACTTTTCTCTTTCACTGTCAAGAGGCTCTAGTTCTTCTTCACTTTCTGCCATAAGGGTGGTATCATCTGCATTATCTGAAGTTACTGATATTTCTCCCAGCAATCTTGATTTCAGCTTATGCTTCATTCAGCCTGGCATTTTGCATGAAGTACTCTGCATACAATCTAAATAAGCAGGGTGACAATATACAGCCTGACTTACTCATTTCCCAATTTGGAACCAATCTATTGTTCCATGTCCGGTTCTAACTGCTGCTTCTTGACCTGCATATATAAGGGACAAGAAATGAGGTTGGGATTGGTAGAGATGATGGTTTCTTTTTTCATGTTTTGTCTGAGGTACTTGGGAGTTTCTGTTCTGAATGTACTAAATTTGAGGTAGATGTTCAGTAGACACTTAAATACAGGAAACTTGAGCTTAAGAGACACAAATTTGGAAGTCATCCGTAGTTGAAGCCTTGGATGTGGGTGAAATTAGAACAGAAGGTTGAAAAGAGAACCTAAGGTAACATCACATTTATGAAGGAAAGGCAGAGACAAAGGAATTTTAAGTAATATTGAGAAAAGTTTGCAAGAACATTAAGAGGAAAATAAGAGGTAGCCAAATGAAGCCAATAAAGAAGGGTGGCTCAAGAAGGCAGCAAGATTTCATGTGGTGGTGACTCCAGGTGACACAGGACTTAAAACTGCCTTTAAGATGTGACAACTGAACTGAGCATGTTGGCAAGATCAGTTTTAATACAGTCATAGGAGCAAAAGCCTGGGTATAAAAGGAGGTAAAAAAGTTTTCTAAAACTTGATTGGCGGGGGTAAGAGCTTTTAAGGCCAGGTTCTTTCATAAGAATGCAACTTAATTAGCTCAAAATTTTGATCAGATAGAGCTCCCATCTCCCCGAGTATCATGGCTCAATCTTCTGAATATTTCTACCCACCAAGCACCTTTTATTCTAGATTTACTTATAGTAATTTGTATTATAAATGAAATATTTTTCCCAACAAGGAATTTATAGTGTAGTATAAAACATCATCCACTCCTCAAGAATTCGATACTATACATAGATAGGAACTACTGAGGTTACTAAGGTAGAATTCACCAGCACAGTGAAAGGATGGGGGTTGTGGTCATTAAGTTGTTCGGTTAATTTCAAAAGCTAGGAGTCATGAATGAATTATTATTGACTGGAAACCAAGTAGAACTATGGTGTTGTATGCAATAGCAACCAGCATAGGAAAATAGCTAGTTGGGAATTTAAAGATTTCATATTTAAGTTCTTACATGTATGCAGTGGTTCAGCCATTTTTGAGGATTCTAACAGAGCCCCCTGGCCCAGGGATCTTGGTTGTCTTGCCCTTGGCAGATGTCTTCACAGTCATAATTTTCCTTTGAGATGGTCATCATAGCCAACTGCCAGGCTGGCAATGGAGAGACTTTCCCCAGCACACCCTCCAATCACTCATGTCTCCTACTCTCTGCCTGCTGCCTGTAGGCACAAGACTTCATGAAGTGGAAAGAAGGCCCTCTCCTATTAAAGAGCATTCAGTAAAGAAATCCAAGGACTTTGCACTCAAGGTAAATGCTCTCTGTAGGTTCTTAGCATAAACCCTCACTCAGTGGAGCTAGTTATCAGATCTGCTACTTTCTAACATATTTGACAGAAAAGTTCACAGAGTACTGAAATGTTCTGATGGAAAGGTATTAAAAAAAGTGCACAAGCAATATTTATTATTATTTTTTTCAGTAGGGCTAATGCAAAAAAACATCCTCTCAAAACTTACAGACCACACATTTTGTCCAAAGTGAAAATAGCTTTATTATTTTTCCTGATTGTAAAAATAATGCATGTATATTATTACAAAAACTTGAACACTGTTTGTATGAAAAAGAAGTAAATATAGCGTGAAATCCCAAAACCCACAGGGGCCAACAGTTTAAAAACAACTCAAGTAGTTTGTTTAGTATTTGACTTTCTTGACTAGAGAAATGTCAAAGGATATGTTTTAGCTACTAAGTTTTTGAATATTTGAAATTTGATGATTAAAGTTTGAAATGAAGAAACAAAAGGCAGCTTTTTAATCTCTTACTCAGAATTGAAACCCTGGACCACATTGTAGCCCTTCCGAATAACTGATCTAAAATGCTCAGGGCAACACATGAAGGACCACCTGGACTGTTGACGCCTGGGGGAGAGGCATCAGGGCTCTCACTGCCTGAGGTCTGGGGAGATGTTCTAAGGGAAAAGGGAGTTTCAGTCACCAGGAGAAGGAGCCAAAGATCTGAAGTTTGACTTATTTTCTGAAAGGTCACAATCATCTTGTTCATTGTCCCATCCTAGCGACAGGGCCAGCAGGACTGGACACAGACTCGATTAAAACCTCTTGATGTAGGACAGGTTTTATCTACTTCACTATTTGGCCCTGGGGTAGTGATGCAGGACCACAAGTAACAGAACAGAAGGAGTCACCACGGTTGAGGTTCATTTATGGCCGCTGTGCTTGTGTGCGTGCTTGGTCGAGTCAGTCATGTCCGACTCTTTGTGACCCCATGGACTGTATCCTGCCAGGCTCTTCTGTCCATGGGATTCTCCCGGCAAGAATACTGGAGTGGGTTGCTATGCCCTCCTCCAGGGGTCTTCGGGATCAAACCTGAGTCTCTTAGGTCTCCTGCCTTGGCAGGCAGTTTCTTTACTACTAGCACCACCTGGGAAGCCCTTTATGGTCACTAACCTGGAGCAATTATAGGACTAATCAAAATCACCCAGTGGCAGCAAAAGCATGGAACAGCCCATGTGCCTGGAAATAGAGTGAAGCCTGGAAATAGAGTGAAGTAAGCCAGAAAGATAAACACCAATACAGTATACTAACACAAATATATAGAATTAAAAAAGATGGTAATGATAACCCTATATGCAAAACAGAAAAAGAGACACAGATGTATAGAACAGACTTATGGACTCTATGGGAGAAGGCGAGAGTGGGATGTTCTGAGAGAACAGCATTGAAACAAGTATACTATCAAGGGTGAAACAGATCACCAGCCCAGGCTGGATGCATGAGACAAGTGCTCAGGGCTGGTGCACTGGGAAGACCCAGAGGGATGGGATGGGGAGGGAGGCGGGAGCTGGGATCGGGATGGGGAACACATGTAAATCTATGGCTGATTCATGTCAATGTATGGCAAAAACCACCACAATATTGTAAAGTAATTAGCCTCCAACTAGTATTTCATTTATAAAAATAAATGAAAAAAAAATTAAAAATAAAATAAATAAATGTAAGAAATCCATGGCAAAATTTGAAAAAAAATGAAAAGGAATTGTTCATTAAATATAATTATATATTATTTATATTAAATTTACACACAAAAATTGGATACTTAACTCATAGAATGTACCAATTAAATAGAAGTGGGTAAAATATTTAATAAAAAATATAAACAACAAAAAAAATAGAGATCCTCTTCCCTTATGCCCAGGCTACATCTGGCTGGGGCTAGTTGCTTTAGGCTAATAAAGATTCATAAAGAAAAATGAGACGTTTTAGCATGCTTTCCAAACTGTGAACTTGTAGAAGCTTGCAGGACCCTGCAGAATACCTCAGATGGTAAATAATGAGTTTCGAGGCGACTTCAGGATTTTTGAAGCAGTTTTGCAGATCCAGAGCTCCAGGGAAGGAAACATTTGAGGTCATTGGATCAAGATTATTTCAGATCCAGATTCGAGATTTGGGGAGAACCTGTAAAACACCCACTGGCTGAGGGAGCCTTGGGGCAGGTAAGGCCTGGCAAGAGAGGCCCAGGGGGTCTAGGACATGTGTCTGTGTCCTTTTCTTAGCAGTATGATAAGATTTCATCGTGTCTTGTGGGAAAGGAGATTATGCATCTTTTCAATAGAAGTCACGCTGGCTTTGGGAGCTGGGTTGCTGTTCAATACATGGGCTCATGTGATCTCACTCTTCTTCCTCCCCAGGAGGTGGGCTACTCTTCGGTGCTTCTCTCTTTAAAGTTTCAGCTTTATTCACAGTTGAAGTAGATCAGGGAACCCATCAGCAAGACCTACTTTTGTTTTACCTGGCTGTGAAAAGTTTTAAAATTGATCTAAGACCCATCTGGAAATATTGACTGAGATTATGTGCTAGTTCAGTGGGCTTCCCTGGCGGCTCAGCTGGTAAAGAATCCGCCTGCAATGCGGGAGACCTGGGTTTGATCCCTGGGTTGGGAAGATCCCCTGGAGAAGGGAAAAGCTACCCACTCCAGTATTCTGGCCTGGAGAATTCCATGGATTCTTTAGTCCATGGAGTCACAAAGGAGTCGGACACGACTGAGCGACTTTCACTTTCACTTTACCTAAAATAATAATGATTTATAAAATTCAGAAACTCCCTGGTGGTCCAGTGATTAGGACTCTGCACTTTCACTTTGTGAAGGGTGCAGGTTCAATCTCTAATCAGAGAACTAAGATCCTACAAGCCTCAGTGGAAAAAAAACCCATCATTCATCAGTTCAACAGTATTGAACCTGGTGTTTCTAGGCTCTGGGAACATGACAGTGGGCCACTGGGACAAAATTCCTACCCTCATGGAGCTTCTCATCTTGTACAGAAGATGGCAAGATTGAGAACACAGATGAAACCAGTGAGCAAATCTATTATGAGAGGCTTTTAGTTTCAGTTAAATTTTGGTTTATTTAGTCAACAGTCCTTACACCTGGATTACATGTTGTCTTGTTTGTTAATACGTTAAAATGCTTTTTGGCTACACAATTATCTTTCTCTATCAGTATTTTCTTTCATATGCTAATACCTATGATGAATGTATTCACCATACTCAAATAAATGGGCATTTAGCTTTAGGGACTGAAGCAGAAGCAGACTATTACTTCATATATTTGCTAATTGCTCTTCATTTGGTATAGATAGCTAATTTTTTTTTTCTTTTAGCATAAAATTTGCTTTTCCTTGTAGTCCTCCTCAGGTCTCCTTGGCAATGAGATGACAAACTCCCCAGTTATCATTAAAAAAATGAAAATGGTTTTTTAAAAAGATTGGAAAAACCATCTAGTCATTTTTCAGATTGATTTATTGCTTAACAGCAAGGTTTTGCCACAATGGTGCTCACTTGCTACAACTTGAGAGGAAATAAAAAAGACAATTATTCCACTAGTTGAAATGACAAAATGTTAAATTATAAAATGTTAGGGGAAAAATTCAGGCTTTAAATTTCCTGGCAATGAATCTATAATTTATTTGAGGGATCAGAGTATTTCTGAGCTATAGACAAATGTATTTTGTGGAGAAAAAAATTACACTTCGAGTTTCACTGCCCAATTTTAGTGCTCAATTACACTCATATTTTATAAAGCACAGTTTTTGGTCTTCACATATAGTTCCTATAAGGAGCCCTATTCCTGAGTTTTTAATTCTTCTCTTTTTGTCATCTAAAAGTTTTAGCAAACGTTGTTTGGAAGAAATTTTATCAATCATTTTTTACCCTGTAATATTTTTATTATTGCTTATCTACAGTTTTTAATTTTTTAAAATTAATTCTATTTTTACAGAGGTATAATTGACAAAACAATATTAATTTCAGGTGTACAATGTAATGATTTGATATTTGTACAAAGTGCAAAATAATCATCACAGTAAGACCAGTTAACATCCATTATCATACAGAGTTACAAAATTTTTAGTTGTTTTCTTATGATGAGAACTTTCAAGATCTATTTTCCTAGCTACTTTCTATCTATAGCTTTTTTAATACTTAAGAGTAGGAGTTGTATATTTCCTGCTGAGTCCCAGAGGCTGAAAATGCTATAGAAATATTTTCTACAACACCTAATCTGAATCAAATGATACTTTAAGCAATATGCATTTATTTTCAAAGCATTCTTTAAATACATAAAAAAAGATTCTTTTTTTTCGCATGGATCTGAGAAGTACTAATTCAGTTCTTACTGCATTTAGAGCACTACTCTAAACTAAGAAATATATACATTAAAGAAATGAGACAGTACTTGTTTTTTCATAGACAAAAGAAAAAAAGAACTCACAGACGTGAGAGGAAGTGTATTTTTAGACTTTAGGTAAGAGATCAAGCCCGAGGCTAGACTGACCAGCTTCACATCCTGACTCTAGTGTTATTATTGTGGAACCTCTGGCCAGTAATAATCTTTGCTCTGCTTCAGTTTCATTCTCTGTAAAATGGGATCATAAAAACCTACCTGATCGGGCTGTTACAAGGGTTAAATGAATTAACACACATGCAGAGAATTTAGATTATGTTCTAGAACAGAGTAAGTTCTCTCAGGCAGTTCTTACTATCATAGACTTGGTGTTCTCAAACTGAATTACTCCTTTAATCTAGAGATTTGTCATTTAGTTGGAAAGGCCAAACATTTATAAGAGAACAACTGGAAATTTTTCACAACCTGGGACAAATTGCTAAGTATGGAGAAGATGTGGCATCAAGATGTTACTAGAGCAAATGAAGCAGGATCCAATTCAAGAAGATGGCCAGTAATTAGTAAGAACTGAGTGTGGTCTCAAAGGATAAGTAAAGTGGGTGAAAACGAAGGACAGGTAGGTAGGGAGAGGAAACATGGCAAGAATAAAGACTCTTAGATTTTTTAGAACCAGAAGCTCTGAACACTTTCAAGATGATGTAAAATAACTAAGGACAGAAAGCATGAGCTTTTTAGCTAAAATTCTAAAGTTAGTTGCCCACAGAACCAGTGAGATAATCTAATATGACTTCCAGCACACTACGTCATTTGCTACACCAATATGAGGTAGAATCAGGTCATGTGATCCTTTTGTTGGTCAATTTTCTCCAATATTGAATTCTTAAAAAAAAATTTTTTAAGGGTTCAAATAAAAACATCTAAGGAAAACAACAATAACAACTCTACACATTTAGTGGTAAAATAATTCTCTTCCTGAAATGAGCTTTCATTTCTAAACTTTTCCACAAAGATCACAGGATTTTCCGTGTTTTAATTTAAATCACTGCATGTTTTCATTGAGGTAAAATATACTTCTTACATTCTTTTACTCCAGTGGTTTGATAATTTATGTTTATGACTGTAATAACAGTCTTTCTGTTTCTTCATAGATTCTACTTCCTTCAAATAGACTGAGGGGAAAGTAAAAAAATCCTTTGTACTTGATGGATTTATTATCTATTCTTGACAGTTATTAGAACAACTGTAACCTGCTTCTTTTAAATTCATAAGTTGTTGATTGATTGACTTTTGGAAAGAACAGCCAGGAAGGTAAAAGTATTTAAAAACCTCATGGTATGTCTTCAGAAGTTTGAATTCTGATAGTTATGAAAACTAGGCTAATGGTATTTTTAAAAGAGAAGCATAGCTTTGCTCTAGAAACACTTTGGGTTTTCTAAGAGCTTCTTGGTTCATTTTCTCAGTGTTACTAGGATGAGTTCAACAGCTTTTACTATTTTCTTCTCTGAACTTGCTTTAAAAAAAAAAAAAAAAAACAGGAAGAACGCCTCAGGTATCCCCACTCTGCTAGATTCTTCTTGAAGCAAAACTCTTCTTACATAACTATGCTCCCAATTTTTTTCCTGGGGCAGAAGCTCCAACACCTTCTTGAGAGAAGCTCTCTTAATTATCCTACTCAGGACATACCTGTCTTAAACCTACTTTTACTAACCTGGTCTTCTTCCAAGATCAAAACGTTACAGAATTCGCCCACTCTCTCAAACCACCTATTTATATTTGTTCTTGTGACCCTACTGTTTGAATTTCTGTGATTTTTGAAAAGCTGGACTGCACAGCAGAGGTCAGGGGCTCCCTGACTGCCAAACCACTAAAAGCAGTTAATTTGGAACCTGAAGTCAGATGGGCAAAATGGAGAAGAGAGTCTAACACTTGTCATCAGGTAGCAGGTCTGTATGCTGTCTGCTGCGAAGGCAGGAATCTACAGGGTGTTCATTAGGCTAGGTTATCAAAGTCTGAGGCAGTGTGCTTGATGTGGTGAAGAATGTGGAGTCAGATTGCCTGGGCTCACACCCCAGCTCTCCCAGTGTTCCCAGTGCCTGCTGGTCTGCAGTGACCACCCTGAAGACAATCTTGTATAATTGTTACCTCTCCTGTTTCGAGGCATCAATTAGGGCTTCTTTTGAGGTCTCTCAGGCAGTGACTGGGACTGGAGTAATCTCAATGGCTTCGTAACTCACATGTCTGTCTGTTCATCTGGCTGAGGGTTGGGTCTTCACTTGGCATCATCAGCAGAACCACCCATACCTGACCTTCCATGTGACTTGGGCTTCCTTATAGCATGGCTGCTGAGTTCCAAGGATGATTGTCCCAGGAGAGGGCCAGGTGGAAGCTGGAGCTCCTTTAAAGACCTAGAATCAGAAGTGTGAGTTCTGTAACATCATTTCTGCTGGATTTTATTTGTTAGAATCACATCACTGAGTCTAGCCTATATGCTAGAGGAAGGCAATTAACTCCATTCCTTAATGGGAGGAGCATAAAGGAATTTGCGGGCATGTACTCAAACAAGTATAGCCACTTATTAGCTGGAAGAATTCTCTGTTCTTGGTTTCTGGTTTGTAAAACAAGGGCAAAGAAGGTAACTTACCTCCCAGTTTTTTGTGAAGATTAAACAGGAAAAGAACAGTATCTGGTACTCAATATGTTTAAGTTTAGAACATCTCCGGTGTCTTATGTAGATCAGAATGCTGATGGTGCCATCAATGATAGTGTAGTTTCAAAGCAAGATACAGTTACCTTTTCAGTCTCTACTGGTAGCGTTTGACAAATAGCACTGCCTGTGGTTCTTATGCCTGTGGGGACAATTACTATATATGGTCTGAATTCTTTGGTTCACCTCATTTTAGTGAGTTTCCAGATATAGGTCAGTCCATTTAAACCTGGCCCCATTTATGGCAATTTATTTCATTATTGGATAAAATAGAAACATGAGTAACAATTACCGTGTCTACATTGCTTTCAACACCTTAGCCAAGTAATCCTCACCTCACCCAGTGAGTAAGTCAGGATGAGCACCCTTTCCTTCTTGGGATGAGGAAACCAGGGTGAGGGTCAAATGGCTTGCTCTGAATTTTAGAGACAAGAACCCAGCTGGCGTGAAGGAGGGCCTGATTCTCTGTCCACTCCAGGATGCCGAAATAATATGCAGGTGAACACTTTGTCACTGATCATTCTATATTCATATGTATTGTTCAGATATTAAAAAATCTTGTAAATAAAATACAAACACATACACACGTAGTTGAAATTTCTTTTTAAACTATCTTTTATTTTCTATATCAGAGACTTGGCCAGTGTTTACTTAGCATAACATGAAACTGAGTTAGCAGATATTAAAAAATCTTGTAAATAAAAGCACACTTTGCTACTCAGTACACTTTTCCCCTTTTCGGTCAAATTAATATTTTCCAATATTCTTGGGTATCCCAACTTTTTTTATCCAAGGGAGAAGGAACAAGGAACACTCCTCCTCTTTGCCAGCCGGTGCCCTCGGACTGGCTTCTAGTTGTTATTCCCCGCCGGCCCGGTCCCCCTGGCCTGCCCCCCGTTATTATATTTGTCGTTTGATGTTAATAAATCCGGGAGTGAAAAATGTAGAAGGGCCGTGCCTTCCGTGAGCTGAGAGGGACGCCTCTTCCTCTCCGTCTTTTCCACTGCTTGCCCCGTGCAGGGTCCTGGGGCCGAGGCTGCACCCGCGCTCACCGGGGGGCGCTGTGCCGCCGGCCCCGAGGCGGCCGGAGGTGAGTCGGCTGGGAGGCGGCGGCTCCCGGGTCTGCCGGCGCGCCGAGGGGCGAATCCCAGGCTGCGAGGTCGCCGCCCCCGCCCCTCGGCCGGCCCCTCCGCCCGCCTGGGGGAGAGGGGAGTGGCCGGGCGCCTCCCGCCGCAGCGCCGCACTCCGCAGCGGCCGCGCACTCTGCAAACGGGCGCGCAGGGGAGCCCCGGCCGCGGCGCTCGGAGGCGGTGTGGGAGCGCGGGCGCAGGGGCCGGCAGTCGCCGGGCAGCAGCCGCTAGCAGCGTCCGCCGAGTAGCCGCGTGGGAGCCCCGTAGCCTCGCGGAGGTCCAGCGTCCAGGAGCGCGCCGGAGAGGGAGGACGACGAGGAGGCAGAGTGGCGCTCGGCGAGGTAGCGCGAGCGCTTTCCCTCTTCCCCCTGCCCTGCCCGCTCGGTCCTTTGTGCCCGCGGTCCCCGTGGTCCCGACGCAACCCGTGGGGCGCGGGGCAGCGGGGTCTGCGGTCTCCACTCCCGGGCCGAGCGGCGATGCGGCGAGAGCCGCGCACGCCGGAGGTCGCGCAGGGTGGTCGCGACTCCGCAGTTGCTTCGGGGGCGGTGGGAGAGTAGAGGGCGCTAAGCTAAGTTGCTCTCAGTTTGCCCCATCCCCCTCGTACCTGTGGGCAAAGTGGAATCCAGGTCTTCCTGGCGTTCACCCACACCCCCTCCATCCCCCTGGTGCACAGCTGTTTCCTGGCCCCCTGGTTCTATAGAAGGAGGCGGGGTGGCCTCCTCCGGGAAGGAAAGCCGAGAGAGAACAATAGGGCGTCCTGGGGAGTGGGGTTCAGGTGCGGCGTGCCCCGGCGGCTGCGGAGAAAGGGCCGGGGACTCGATGGGGCGTCCTGCGCGTGCAGCTGCGCTCTGCTCCTTTGTTCCGCCGCAGCGGAGGGGGCTGCCCTGGGTGTCGTTTCCTGCCCTGGGATGGGATTGATTCTCGGTCCTGGAGACGGAAGGGGAGGGGGCGGGGCGGGAATGGAAGCCCGTTTAGGAGCGGGAGTCCTGGAGGGTTCTTGCTGGGGCGGGGAAGAGGGTTGGGGGGGTGGGTGATGAGAGAGCAGTGGGGAGTTGATTACAGACACCCCGCATTTTGTCCAAGGGCTTGCTGTGTGGGTTTCTGGAGCTTATTTGTAATGCTTTGTTCAGACTGCGGCCGAGCGTTTATTGCTGCAACAAGTTGTGTACTTCCTTGAGTTCTAGGCGTTCTCAGTGTGAGTTTGTTGAAATCAAATCTTCTTAATTAGAATGGAAGAAGACTTTTTCCCGCGCTGTAAACCAGAGTATTTGTGTGTATATATGTGCCGGTGGATCCGTGTTTGTAGCTAGTAGGTATTGACTTGAATGGGTAGGGAGCAAATTTTATAGCATTGATTTTGACACAATTTTCTCCATTGTAATATAGTATAACAAATTTCCAGAAATATTTGAGAAGGGAAACCATCAGAAAATTAGACATTGCTAAATACATGAATCAGATTAGATAACACCAGATTGAAAAACCCTTTACAGTCTTTCCCAGAAAACACATTATAGACACCACTGTTTGGGTTTCGAGTTGAGGAGTCATGACTTCTGGGCTTTCACTGCCATGATGTGGGTCATCTGGACTAAGAGAGAGAACAGTTAGCTATGGTGAACAGGAATCTTTTTTTAGGGGAGGTAGAATTGAATGTAAGGTGTTGGGTATATGTTAAGTGACCCTTTCCTAGATTGGAATCAAGAGGCCCAAGAGGATTGGCTGACCTCTGGGGGGATTGAATGATGAGTGTTTTTTGAATGGAGTATTCCAAGCGAAACCATTTAGGGAGGAGGCTGACATTTCCAGGCATTCATGGTTTGTGCCTATGGGACCGTGGTGGAAGGATCCCAAAGTTGTACTGAAGGTTAGAATTACTGTGGGGATAGCTTAGGAGACATTTAGTTATAGTTGTCTGGCTGCAGGCAGGGCTGGGAAATGACGCAAAGCTGCTGCTTTGGGCTCGGGTTAAGTACCCCATTGGCTGTTCATTTGAAGACGATCAAGTTTGAAAGTCTCTTAACCTTAGACGGGGGATGAGAAACTTACTCCGGGGGAGAAAAATGTTTCCTGCCCACTCAGTGGTAATGGAAAAGAGCTGTACCAGCTACTAGGATGTGGTCAGATTTTTAGGCCAGGCTGAAAAGCAGTGGGGTTTGTCCTTAGGAGCGATTATGATGTGCAGCTGAAGTGGGATGCTGTCCAACCGCCAAGCTGTTTGTCCTTATAACTAACACACTGCCTGGCAAAACATGGTGCCATGGGCAGCAGCAGAGGGAGACTGCCTTCCTTACTGTTGTCTTGCCATTTTGGGCTTTTTGTTTATGTTGTGAATTGTTTTGTAAAATAGAGCACAATTGGATTCCTCCCAAGTACTCTTTGGAATATACATTAACAAAATGCAAAGTGTAAGACTGTCACTGCTACCGAAGACATGGATGGGGGATGCTCTTAAATAGCTGGTCTCTGGCCACAGGCCATTCGATGGATTCCCCACTGTATGATGAGGCTGGTTACAGGCTGCACCCTCTCCATGGGATGGGATGAATCATCACTTTGTCAACCCTGGAGTTAAAGACAGACTCTCCCTGATTGCTGCACAGCTATGCAAAGCAATGAGGAGCTTCTGACGTCAGTGGGAAGGAGTGGGGGTGGGTGGGAGTGGTATTTGGCCAAGAAGGGAATCCTCAGAGTGTAGGATCTATGTTTTTAATATTTGTTCTCCTTTTGGGCGAGATTCTTCTATTATTCCTCTGACTTCTTCTATTTCTCATTTTTTGGTTGTGCTGGGTCTTCATTGCTGAGTGGGCTTTTCTTTAGTTGCGGAGAGCAGGGACTACACTTTGTTGTAGTGCATGGGCTTATCATTGCGGCGGCTGCTTTTGTGGAGCAGAGGCATGAGGTGCGTGGGCTCCAGTAGTTGAGGCTCCAGGGCCCTGCAGCGCAGGCTGGGTAGTTATGGTGCACGGGCTTAGTTGCGCTGTGATAAATGGGATCTACCTTGACCAGAGATCTTACTAGTGTCCTCTGCAAGGCAGATTATTAACCACTGGACCACCAGGGAAGCCCCCTTCTACTATTTTCAATGGACACTTTGATTTTATGCTATCATTTAGTATTTACTATGTGAAAAGGGTTTTATATACATTATTCTATTAATTCTCACAACTTAAGTGGATATTATCTCCATCCTAACTTTTGAAACTGAGGCCTAGGGAGTTTGGTAACTTGCTTAGGTGTGTGGGTATCTAGTAAGTGGTGGAGGTGAGACTTGAATTCTAATCTCTGATTCCAAGGTCCACAGTGTATGGTATGATTTTCTTTTAATACTGGGAATGACAGCAACTTGATTATCTATTTGATTGTGCTTAGTCTCTCAGTGTCCAACTCTTTGTGACCCTTTGGGCTGTGGTCTATCAGGGTCCTCTGTCCATGGGATTTTTTTAGGCAAGGATACTGAAACAGGTTGTCATGTCCTCCTCCAGGGGATCTTCCCGACCCAGGGATCAAACCCAAGTCTCCTGTGTCTCTTGCATTGCAGGTGGATTCCTTACCTGCTACACCATCGGGAAGCCCAAGTATGTATTTGTTTAGCCATTTTCAGATTTCATATCACTTTCATGTGATTCTTACCACCATCTTACCACCATTGATTCTTTCAGAAACCACTGTGAGATAGGTTTGAAAGGCTAGATTAGTGACAACTCTTCAAACTGTATTGTTAAAAAGCTTTGCTGTTTGATGGCCTGTGTTAATAAATTTTAAGTGAATGAAATAAATGAAAAAGTTAGGCTGCACATGTGTAAAAATAGATGTGTTGTTTTTTGGCAGGGGGAACATTTAAAGGTAGTGGAATGGAGTAGATCATATAGTCACTTGATATTTATTGAAATCTATTTTAGCCCGTCTTTCTTCCAGCCTTTATTAGAACACTGCACTTTGCTTCTTTACTGAGACCTAATGCCAGCGTGTCTTTTTAGAAGAGGAATAAGGATGGAAGGAATGTGATTCTAAAGAGGAAGTGGGACATCAGAATTGGAGTCATACACAGCAGCAGGCCGTAGATTTTCCCAGCACTTGCTTTTTGTCCTGGCAGTCGCCTTTTACAGAAGACATTCTTCCTTAGGGAAGTGTCAAGGGTCTTTCTTTACAATATCCTCTGAGATCATCACATTTCTGAGCTCTGTGGGAACACACATTCCACAGGATTTCTGTGCTCATCCTGTCCCCACAGGGGAAGGGAAGGGAAGCTCAGGCATTGACCTGAGAGGGGAATGGAAGTGGTATCTATCCTTGGGGTGGGGAGTGGAGTGTGGTGCTGGACTGGAGGCACCTGACCTTGACCTAGGAGACCTCCGAGTGCAGGAGTGGAGTGGATTCAAAACACTGGGCATCATTAGTTGCTTATTGACTTCTCAGAATGCTCCTGGGCAAGTGGAAAATTCAATATTGGTTTCTTTTTGTTGTTGTTGTTCCTAAGATAACACTTTGAAGACTGAAAGTTCTACCTTTACTGGTTTAATTATTTCAAGCTAGGACATCATTTGGGGTCTTCAGAGACTGTAGTATAAGTGCAGTAAGTTTTGTCTCCTGAGGCCATTACTTTCCCATCCATTGGATGTTTAGAGGGGATGCACACATGTGGGTTGCTGAGTGCTAACTGGGAGCACCTTCCATACCAGCTAAGAGGGATGAAGGATGCTCTTATAACCAGTCAGAGGTTTCTTTGCAGTTGCCAGTGTCTTCATCAATTCGTATCTTATTAAGTACACAGCTGATGTAGGGCTGTGCATTAAAAAATAGCAAAGGAAGTCTATTGTGTATCAGAGGATGTACAGGGCAGCTCAGTGCACCCAGAGAGTGGATGTTGGTGATGCAGAAAATGACTGTGACAGCCGTGGTGACCAAGGCCACGCCAACACTTGCTGCTGAGACAAAAGCTGGAAACAAACAGAAGTGTGAGCGGGAGGACCCAAGCACAGCGCCTCAGCCTTGGTTTTGTTCTGATGGTGCCAGAGGGCTGAGTCTCTGAACACCTGCCTCTGAAGGCTGGACTGGTTGAGAGGTTAAGGAGCATCTTTCTTGTGAATTTGCTGCCTGAGGAGAGAGGACTGTGTCCTTTTTTAGACCCCGAGGATGTATAAAGTGCCATCCCATGGGAGAGGGTGTTGAATTCCATGGTTGGTCCTGCTGTCTAGCAAGTCCCTCCTGCTTTCTTCCCTGACAGCATTCCACCATTCCTCATCTTGTGTTCAGCCCCACTGAGGCTGTTCATAGACTTCAGGCCTGTTTGCATTGTGGACTGGAAATGCCAAGTCACCAAAGAATTGTAATATATTTTGCTACATGACATTCATGCTAAGTACCATGTCAGGCTGCATCCTGTATTCTCCATGGCCTGATTCATTTATTACTCACTGTTCTTTAGTAGGAGGTATTTGTAAATGGGGGGTTGAGGAACCGGCCCGGGCTAGTAGAGATCAAACCCAAGACTGTGTGCTTCGCTCGCTTCCTCTTGGTGAGTGCTTTTGGAAGCCTTGAGGAGTGAGTTTTATGGATTTAGGGAGCGAGCCCACCCTGACAGTCTCTGTCTCTCCTAGACTGCTTCCTTTGTCCCCTGGAGTCAGGGCTCCTGTGTCCTTGACTGGACTAGTGCTGGGAGAGTTGGTTGAAATGCTTCTGAGTTTCTCCTTTTTCCCCTGTGTCTTGTGCTTGGCTCTCCTGCATTGTTCTCTTCTCTTAAGTGAGGGAGACTTGGTGAAACAAACGAGGAGCCAGCCGTGCCGGTGACCTTTCTCATCCTCTCCTGATCACCGCCTTCCCTGTGGGAGTTCACTGACCTTCTGGGAGTTTTCCGGGGCTTTGTCTGATCTCTGGCCTCCAGTCTTTGTGGGCACAGTTATGCTGCTGGGCATCCAGTTGGAGCTCAGGGTCTCATGCATGTGGGTAAACTGTGGGAGTGCCATTGCAGAGCTGGAACTTTGGGCGTTAAGACTTTGGACAAAGAAAGGAAGAAAAGAATTGGTATGAAATGCATTCTCGTCCAAGATAGGCAGTTTTTGAAGTTAAAGTCTAGAGGTAAGTGAAAATGGATATTCTTCCTTTGCTTATCAGATAAACCACAACATGGAGCTTTACAAACACCAGGTGCCTGGCTTTCGTAGATAACTTGGAGGGGCCAGGAGGACACCAGGTCTCTGATTTCCAGAGACTTCTGATCAGTCCTGCATGGACTCAAGATGCCTTGAAATTACACAGATGGCTTCATTTTGCTGTGTTAAAATGAAGATATGATTCAGAATTGTACCTTACAAGTTTTAAAACTTGTTAAGAAAAAAAATTCACTTCCCTGAAGAGACTTTAGAAAACTGCATTGAAAGGACAATGGAATGGAGCAGGTTATTCATTATTGGTTTCGTTATTGTGTGTGTGCATATTAGTTTACTGCTCATTTTCATTGGCTTCATGAAAACGTTTTCTGCACACTTCCACCAGAAGAGAAAAAAACAAACCAAAAACCTTGGTTGAAAAATTCCCGCTGGCCCTACTGACCTTTGCCAGTGTACACCTTCCCTCTCTTACCCTGGTGCTTATTTCTTATAAACTTTATATTAATAGACTCTGAAGCACTGTTTGCAGTGTTCAGATTGCAAATAAGCCCAGTTCCTAGCTGATCATTTTCTCCCTTGAAAGTGCTTCAAAAGGATCATCACTCTTTTTATTCATTTTACAAAGTCCCTGTCTTTAGACAGGGACAGCTTTTAGGAAAAGTTTAATTTTTATGAACATAGGGCTTAGGCCAGTTTGCTTGGCTTTTTTTTTTTTTGGCAGCCCTTATGCAGTCTAATTACAGTTGTAATATGCTGACCACAGTTTTGATTTACTCCTAATGTGGTGAGCCATCTAGCAAAAAGTTCTCACTTGCTTGAAATCTTCAGGGTGTTAAGAGACATTCATAAAAATATATGAACCACCACATTGGGTCAGACTCAGGAATTTGCGTTCTGCCGTAGCAGAACACTAAGTATTTTGTGACAGTGAAAGAGGGGACTGTATAGCTTTTATAGATCTTGGGACAATCTCTTTAGCACCCATCATTGTATATAATCTCTTAAAAACCTCTCATCCCTGTACCTAAATTCATATATTCAGATTCTTGAATTGTTTATTTGTATCCTGTGTTGTAAACATTTCATACCTTCTTTAAAGGCAGAACTTGACTTTCTTGGTGTTTTGACTTCAGATATTTAGTTTTTGGAATGGTAGAGTGGTAAAGTTGAAAGGGCCTTCAGGCCACCCTCATAACCCCTTCCATGTATCTGAGAACTGCCCAGGCTCAAAAAGTTACCCAGGGATACATCTGTCACTGGACTCCCAAGTCTTTGAACTCCTTGCTCAGTTTTCTTTCCAGGGAGTATCTTACTCTCTCTCCAGATCCATCAAAATCCGACCTTAGGGCCCATTACCTAAGTAGTTGTTCCTATGTCTGCACTAACAGCATTCTTCTAGTCATCTTGACTTTGGATTTTGGAAGCATCACTGACTTCTCTATTTTCTGTGACTTTTACATCCATCCACTCAGTTACACTGTCTGGTTGAGTGTTGCCTTTTATTTTCAAATCCCTAAGTCTCTATTCTGGTTCAGGCCTTTAAAAGTCTGGGTTACCAGAATGCAACATTTCCCAAAGGGCGTTGTTCCATGAAAAGTTAGTAGATGTGAGTGTAAAAAAGAGTTCCTTGGCCAAGTAAGTGTTGGTTAAACAACATTTTGAATAAGTTTCTTTAAATAAACTTAAAACAGTTTCCTCTTTGCAGAAAGCCTTATCGTGGGCTTTTATTTGTGACTGTGCACTGTGGATCTCCAAGAGGAAGAAGGGGTGTGCACATGTCCCAGCTTATGTGACCAGTGTCCCCCTTTGTGGCAGGATCACTTTGTAGGTAGCACTGCTGGAGTTTCTAGATCTGTCACTGTCTGGCTTTCCATGACCTTGTGTTCCTTGGTTCTTGCTCAGATGCTCCTTTTGCTTCTCTACCTTGCTCTCCTGGATCTCTCCTTTTTCCTGGAAGTCGCTCTCCACCTGTCACACCTGCACCAGTTTTCCTGAGCTGGCAGCATTGACTGTTTCACAGCTTAAGCACAGAAAACATTTGAAACAGTCAGAGTATTGGAAGCAATATTGCACACCCATAATAGTTAAATTACTGGAATTCACACCAAATGCCGTGTTCTGTCTTTGTGTCAGTTGACGTCAAATGCATGTTGCATTCTTCTCTCTCCCTCCACACAGGTTAACTTGCATATATGTTCTCCAAGCGTGCGGCTTGTTTATTTATTTATTTTTTTATTTTGTGTTATTGGAATTACATTCATAATAAAAGTTTAGGGAGAATTGATATCTTTAGGGTCTCATGGCTTCCCATCTGCAACCTAATATACCTCTGTATTGATTAGGTCTTTATGTCTTTCAGTGAGAGGACTTAGAAGACCTAAGTAACTTTTGTAATTTTATGTGTAAAACTTTTTCACAACTTCTCTTAGATTGGTGCCAAGGTGCTTTATGGTTTTTGTGGGCATTGTGAGTGGAATCGTTTAACACGTTCCTGATTGGTGTCGCTGGTATACAGGAATGGGATCAATTTTGTGTTTGTTTATTGATGGGTTCTTGACCAAGTTCACTTTACAACTAGTGTTTGCTCTGGGAGCCTGCAGTCTGGTGGCTTTTCTATTTAAAGTGTGAAATAACTAACAGCCTGTCATGGAAATGTCATAACTCACTTCAATTTAAAAAGTCTGTGTCACTTTCAGAAGTAAGGGGAAAGGGTGATTATTGGTTGTTTAATGCATTCGTGTATTCAGGCATCAAATGTCTGGTTGCCTAGTATGTCCTCGGCACGGTATTAGGTGCCGAGTAACAGTGAGCAGAGCGGGCATGTTTCTGTTCTCATGGAATGTGAGGGGAGAGACACTGCGGAAGTGAACACAGATGTTTATGACATGTTTATGAATTGTGATATTCGCTATGAAGGGGAAGGACAGGACACTGAGAATAAGAAAGATGGGGAGGGGAGACTTGGGCTTGGAGGCAGAGGGAAGGCCTGCCTTAGGAAGCAGGCGTTCACGCAGTTGCCTGATGGGCCTCCCCAGGAAGAGAAGGATGGTGGAGTTTTCCAGGCAGTGAAGGTGGGTCCAGAAGCCCTGAGGTGCAGTCCTGCTTTAATGATCGATTGATGGAAATGTTAGTCATCAATGATTTAAAAAGTTTGACTTCTCAGTAAGTCATCATCATAGTAAGTCATCAGGAAGATCCCCTGGAGGAAGGCATGGCAATCCACCCCAGTATTGGAGTTCTCTTTCCTGGAGAATTCCATGGATGGAGGAGCCTGGGAGGCCCCATGGGGTCGCGAGGAGTTGGACACCACCGAGCGACTCACACGCCCTCATCATCATAGCGGTATGTGATAGTGTTTAAGTTACGATGACATAAAAATTTGGTCAGTGTGTTCCCCTTCCTTCTCAAACGAGGCTCCCCAGGTAAAGAGAGCGCGGCCTGTGTGGCGGACCTGAATGGGGCCACTGCCCACCCCCAGCCCCTGGTCCACCCCTGGAGCGTGGCCGCTGCCCTGGTTCCTGATGGCTGCTGGGCACACCAGCGTCCTGGGCTCTGCCCTGTTGGACTGAGGTTTGCTCTGCGGTCTGGAGAAGCCCTCTGTCTCCTCCTGGGAGGGCTCTTGAGCAGGGCCATCTTTGGCTGTTCCAGGGTCTAGGGTCTCTCTCTCCCATTTCCCTCTGGCCCCTTCTCTAGACATGCAGAGGGTGCTCCTGTGACAGGGTGGGGTGGGGGTGGGGGACACTGGTCTGAGTCATGCACACTTGATTCCACCTCAGAATACACACTTTAGTCACAGCTCTTTGGTCTTTGAGGCTTTGTATCTGGGCCAAGTGTGTTAAGGTTTGGTTCTCCCTCAGGTAGTGATGACCCTCATTCAGCGAGAGGCAGTGTGGTTCAATTTTTATAGACTTTGCTTTGGGGAAAGTACTGGGTTTGAAACCTGACTCTTCTGCTTAGCAGCCCCTGTCCACATCCTGGGGCACATAGCTTAATCTGTCTCTGCCTCCGTTTTCTCATCTGCAACATTTGGATAATAGCAGAGCCTTCTTCCTTGGGTTGTATTGAGAATTCAATAAGTCAAAATGCGTATAGAATACTGTCAGGCACAGAGCAAGTGCTTGGTATAAATGTTAGTTGCTACTCCTCAGTCTTTCCTGAAAATGGATTTCTGGGGTTCTTCTTCGCTTTCTCCCACTAGCTATTCAGATTTGTTTGACTCTAAGCGGTGCATATAATATATGATATGCTATAGGTCTCTAGATACTCCTCTGAAAAATGTATAGGAAGAAAGATGACAAAGAAACCAAAGTGTTCACAGTGATCATGTTAATTTAGTAGGTTGGGATGGCTTACTTTACAACCCTGTTTATTTTCCATGTTTTCTGTAATCTGGTTATGTTAGCTCTGAACTGATAATAATACACAAAAATCTTATAAGAAAGATCAGGCTGCTATTGCCCAATGATTCCCTCAAGTAGGGCAGAAGAGGGTGGGATGCCTGGGGTCTGTCTGTTTTGATTGCAGTTCACAGGTGGGGGAGTTTCCCATGTATGCTTATAGTTGCAGGAGCACACCGTATTTAATAAGTCTTCAGCAGAAGTATTCCTGAAAGTTAGAAGACGGGGATGTGGGTTCTTGTGAGGCTCTTCTGTCTTTGAGTGTTTCTTTTTCTGTCGTCATTTTCCCATTTTGTCTCTTGCTGCACTCCCTGAGTGGGCCTCTGGCCATCTGCTACTCTTTTTGGTTTCCTCGTATTCCCCTCCCTTTGAGAACTGCTTCTTTCAGTACCCCATCTTTCTCCTTTACTTGCTTGTCTCATGGAAATGATGCACACATTTCTACAATTCAAAGTAAAGACTAAATTTTATTATTTTTAATCATAAAAATAAATGTAACTTTCACCCTCAGAAATCTAAATTAAGTTGCCTTTTATTTACTCATATCTAGAATTAATTAACTTCCTAGCTCACTAAAGGCTGGGGGAGTGGTCTGTGTTCTGTGTGCTAAGTCACTTCAGTTGTGTCTGACTCTTTGTGACTCCATGGACCATAGCCCGCCAGGCTCCTCTGTCCATGGGATTCTCCAGGTAAGAGTACTAGAGTGGGTTGCTGGGGGTGGTCTTTGATTTCCTAAATCAAAGTACTGAGAATCTTGGGGGACTTGGAAAATTGAGGGAATGTTGAAGTTGAATTTCTCCTCTTTTCTTATTTTGTTTAGGGTTGTCGGCATGGCCACTTTCTTGTTATGTGTCAGAATTTTTAAAGTTTTCCAAGCTTAAAGAACAATGGAAAATTGTTGTTGTTCACTAGCTAAGTCGCGCCTGACTCTTTGTGATCCCATGGACTGCAGCACGCCAGGCTTCCTTGCCCTTCACTGTCTCTCGGTGTTTGCTCAAACTCGTCCATTTAGTCAGTGATGCCACCCAACCATCTCATACTCTGTGCCCCCTTCTCCTCCTGCCCTCAATCTTTCCCAGCATCAGGGTCTTTTCCAATGAGTCTGCTCTTTGTGTCAGGTGGCCAAAGTACTGGAGTTTCAGTTTTAGCATCAGTCCTTCCAGTGAATATTAAGGGTTGATTTCCTTTAGGATTGACTGGTTTGATATCCTTGCTGTCCAAGGAACTCTGAAGAGTCTTCGCCAGCATTGCAATTTAAAAGCATCACTTCTCGGGTGCTTAGCTTTCTTTATGGCCCAACTCTCACATCTGTACATGACTACTGGAAAAACCATAGCTTTGACTATATGGACTTTTGTTGGCAAAGTGATGTCTCTGCTTTTTAATGCTGTCTAGGTTTGTCACAGCTTTCCTTCCAAGGAGCAGGTGTCTTTTAATTTTGTGGCTGTAGTCTATCCGCAGTGATTTTGGAGCCTAAGAAAATAAAATTTTCTGGAAAATTGCCAAAATACATCTTTAGAAATAGAACTTTGCCAAATTTGACACATTTCCTCAAAAGCCCGTTGATTTTAATTACTTTTTAAAAAACTTCAGCGAGCTTTCCAGTTTTCCTTTTATATGTCCCTTCTCAAGTAATTGTGAATGGAGAAATGGGCTTTCTGCTAAGTTTATTTTATCTACAGGAATTTATTTTTAAGCAGTGGCATGCTGTAAATATCTCAAAATGATACTAGTGAGAATTTCAAAGGAATGTGACAGCAATGTTGCCTGGTATTTACTTGAGAAATATTGCTAATTTCAGTGATGTTTGACAGTCAAATATAAAATCTAGTTGAGGGGATTTAAATAAAGGGATGCCTTCCTATACTTTATTCCACAGTTTGTAATGTTTTTCATCTTCAACCACAATGTCTGATTTGAACAACATAAATATTTATGTGTGTTCTTTCTCTGGTATAAGGACGTCTAGTTTACTTATGGTAAAATCTAGATTGATAGATTGGGTGTAAGGAATCCTCCTGCCAATGCAGGAGACCTGGGTTCCATCCCTGGTTTGAGAAGATTTCCTTAGTGAAGGGAGTGGCTACCTATTCCAGTATTCTTGCCTGGAGAATTCCATGAACAGAGGAGCCTGGTGGGCTACAGTCCATGGGGTTACAGAGAGTCAGATGTGACTGAACCACTAACACACATAACTGGGATTTAGTATTTACTTTTCAAAGGGATTTATCAGAGGAATTCTTTAAAAAGGCAACAACATATATACGACTATTGAGTAAGGCAGCAGTTCTGAAAGGTCTGTATTATCACTGACCCACCAGGCATGGACGAGATCTTATAGCTTGTCTGTTTCACTTCATCTACACCAGTACATCGAGGAAGAGAAATTTGTTGGATTTAGCTGATGCATGCCAAGGGGATGGCATGAGTTGTTTGAGAAATAGTGGTCAAACTGTCAGCCCAACCTTAATGTTTGCCATTTGTTGATAATTTTAAAAAGAAACAGGAAAATGTAGGTAAAATGCAACAGGAAACTGTTTCGTATCTCATGGACTTTGGGATGAAAGTGTTGACAGCTTCTCCCCTTGGATGGAAAAATGCCCCTTACTGACCTGTTAGTCAGCAGCCCTGTCGGACACTTGGTACCTCGGGGCTTCACCTTCTGTGATTCTACTCCAGCTCTGCATTTGCCCTCCTGGCAGCCGCGCCTGTGTGTTGATCTTCTCTTCCTAGAACAGTTAATAACCACAGCAGATGCTGGGAGCCCAGTTCCGCAGTCATGCAGCTGTTAATGTGTCCAGTTAGATTTCTTGAAAGAATCAATTTTTAGGATCTCACGCTGAGGGCTACAAGTATAATGGGATTTAGAAGGAAACATGATTTCGTGGGAGTTTGCGTTGGATGTTGCAACAGATGTAACATGAAGGTAGCGTGGCAGCTGAAGGGAGTTCTGTAGTAAAATTCCCATTTATCCTGAAACCAGGCAACTCAGAAGGTCCAAGACTACTAACAAACACTCGCTTTTGGATATTTTGTACTAAAAAAAAAAAATCACCTTAAGAACATTATAGAAAGTTTAGGAAAAGAAACTAAAAGAAGACACTTCTTGAGCCAGCTGACTGTAAAATATCAACTATGACCATTTCTGAATATTCCTTTTCAAGCTTTCTGTGTGTTTGTTTTGCAATGATTTAATCATAGCATTCACGTATTTTCTCTGTTACTACAGGGTTTGAAATAAATTTTATAGTTGTGTATTCTGTTGAGTACAACCATTTTCTGAAGCACCTCCTGTTTATTGGGCATTTGGGTTGCTTCTACCACTTTGCTCCTGTAAAATAATGATTCTATGATGAACATTTTTGTACGTTGAGCCTTTTCTGTATTGTGGGTGATCTGCTGATGGTGGCTGTTGAGAATGTGCTGCTTGGGTCAGTGATCGTGGTGAGTGTTCTGCTGCATCCTTCTTTAATCAGTGGGGGGATGTAGTGACTGGGTGGAGAGGGCTGGGGAAGTGGGGGTCTGGGATGACTCCTGAGTTTCTAGCCTGTGTGACGTTGTGAATGGTTGGCACAGATAGGCTGAAAGTGGTGGGTTTCATTTGGGATGCGGGGCCTCCAGACAGAGAGTGGGATTTAACAGATCCACGAAGCGCAGACACTAGGGCCCAGGGACAGGCCAGGGACTGAGGTCTGGATGGAGGGACCGTCAGCGTCTAGGTGTGATCGAAGCTGTGGATGTTGTGAGGGTCACTTAGAGTGAGGAGGGAGGAAGGGAGAAGGTGGGTGATAGAAGTCTGGGAGGCATTATTTTGTGACAAGTGGACAAAGGAGAAGAAGCTGCTGAGGAGAAGGAGGAGTGGTTGGGGTGGGAAGTGGACAGCCAGGAAGAAGTGGCCAGAGGGAAGCCAGGGCTGGAGACAGGTTTTAGGAAGAAGTGCGGTGGGCAGCAAACAGGTGGTGACATTGTACTTGAAGATGTTTCAGGGGCATGTGCTGAGTGAGCTCTGGATGCCTAGGAAGGATGGCAAAGGTCAAGGTCAAAGGTCGGGTGCATCAGAAAGCTTGGCTGTGGAGGAAGAGAGAAGTAGGCAGTCTTATAAGGGGTTATAGAATGTCGTATTAATCTGCATGCACTGCTCTGACAAAATACTATGACTGGGTGTGGTACACAGCAGAAATACATTTTCTCACAGTTCTGCAGGCTGGAAGTCCAAGATCAAGGAGTCGGCAGGTTTGGTTTCTTTGAGGCCTCTGTTCTTGACTTACAGATGACCGCCTTCCCACTGGACCTTGTAGAGGCATCCCTCAGTCTATGCTGGCTGTGTTCCTGTTACATTATGAGGACACCAGTCATGTTGGGTTAGGGTCCACCCTAACAGCTTCATTTTAACTTAATCGCCTGTTTAAAGGCCCTGTCTCCAAGTGTTGTTGTTGTTGAGTCCCTCAGTCGTGTCTGACTTGTTTTGCAACCCCATGAACTGCAGCCTGCCAGGCTTCTCTGTCCTTGGAATTTTCTAGGCAAGAATACTGGAGTGGGTTCTCATTTCCTTCTCCAGGGATCTTCTCGACCCAGGGATAAAATATGGTGAAGAGAGGTAAAGAATCCACTTGCAATGCAGGAGATGCAGGTTCGATCCCTGGATGGAGAAAGATCCCCTGTCCCATACTCAGAGGTGCTAGGGGTTAGGGCCTCAGCATGTGAATTTGGCATTGGGGTGAAGACACAGTTCAACTCCTAACAGGTGGTTTCTAGATCTGATGACACGCTTGTTCTGTCTCCTTCGTCCACACCCCCCATCCTGCACACCGTTGACCCTCACACAGAGCCCACGAGTGTGGCTGTGGTGACCTTTGCTCTAGTCTTATCCTCACCTCCCCCGGTCCCTTGGTGTCCAGGTTTTCTAGGATTTAGGCCTTGGCTGGCTTTATTCTCTTCCTGGAATCAAGTTCATTTATTTGTCCAACTCTTCCTCAGCTCTAACTCAATCTCATATAGCAAAGCATTCATTCTCTCAGGTGTAAAAGTTGTGTCTGGTTAACCCTGTAGTAAATTTAATTGATGCTCAGACTAAACCATTCTGTAATCTTGCCCTCATGGCTGCTCATTTCACAGTTTAAAAAAAAAAAAGCAAAAACAAACCATAGTGGAAACACTGATTTAGTCAGGGTTCAGTCAAAATTTTTATGAGTTCCCCTCATATTTTACAAATTAATGCTCCCCCCCCCAAAGTTTCGATTTGGATTCCTTCCCACCCCCCCACCCAAGAGCCCATGTCAGCTAAAATAAGACTTGAGTGGGTGGCTATCCCAGTAGTGCCTGGGGGCAGAACTATTTGGGTAGATATGGTATTACTGCCTTTTTTCTCCAGATGTGGGTGGTTTTTTTTTGGAATTAAAAGCATATAGAAGTGTAGGTTCTCCTACTAGATGCAGACGAGGGAGGTTTTCCATGCATGGTATTGGTGAAGGAGTTGGGGTTGAACTGTGAGTATATGTTATTTAAAATGGTTGCTCACTTTGGGGTGTCTGTATATGTGTTTACATAGTGTCTCTCTCAGTAGTCTATTGAAATATATCAGCATGATTTCTACATAACAGTTCATATTTTCATTGAAAAGGCTACCAGATTTCTCAAAGGAGATAAATTATGGATGGATTTACTATTTGGCTACCTAAAATAGAAGCACCCAGATTTTTCTGGGCAAGCTTGAGAGGAACATTTATCTCTGTCGACAGCTTTAAAAGAAGTATATAATTTTAAAGTATGAAACTCAAATTTAGTTTTTAATAGTAACTTCTGTGTTTTTTCTATCTTTGAGAGGTAGGTTATTGGAATGACATGTGACCTTGTACTCTTGACTCTATGTCTGGTTGTGGGTTTGAAGTGTTATTTTTGTGCTTTCTTAAATGACCTAAGCACTTCTGACTGTACATTTGGGACAGAATAAATATGGTAGTTGGATATGGTTTTGAAAAACCAACTAGATTTTTAGCCTGGTAACATGATAGTACTGTTCATTCTTATAACTGTCTAGGCTCATAACTTTAAAAAAACTCTTTAAGCTCCTAGTGACCTCCAGATTGGCTGGGTTAGCTGGCGCTCTTTTCCTTTGTGAAATATATCAGCTGATGCCCATAACACAGGAAATGCCAAGTTGGAGGGCCATCCTATAAGTGGGCTCTTGAGTTTCCCTTCTTACCAGTCTATGCTTATCTGGACTCAGCTGTGTTTATTTCAAGCCTATTTATGCCATCTTTACTTATTCTTATAGTTAATATAATGTTTTTAAAATGTATGCAGAAAGAATTGTTTCTATGAAAAATCATTTGATTATTTTATAAACCACCTAATAAGAATAAATTTCTAAAAGTGATTACAGCTGATTTAGGAGTAGCTGAAGTAACTAAAAGATTTGCTGTTGTTTAGTTGACCAGTCATGTCTCATTCTTTGTGACCCTGTGGACTGAACCCGCCAGGCTTCTCTATCCATAAGATTTCCCAGGCAAGAATACTGGAGTGGATTGCCATTCCCTTCTCCAGGGGATCTTCCTGACCCAGGGATTGAACCTGTGTCCCCTGCTTGGCAGGCAGAGTCTTTACTACTGAGCCACCGGGGAATCCCAGAGGATTTGGGAGAGCATAAAATAAGTGTTCCTATTAAAATTGTCAGTTATTTAGCATAAGCAGATTAACTTGTGATTATGTAAAACCTGAGAATCTTAGTGACTCAAATAATCACACTCACAGTGGGTGGGCCATTATAGGTGAGGCGGGAGGTCTGCCCATGTGGCCCTGGTCCTCAGTCCAGGGTGCATGTGATGGAGCTGTGCCCTCTGAAACACTGCTTACCCTGTGGCAGAGAAAGGGCAGATGTGAAACCTCCTTAGCTATACACCTGAATTCAGCAACCCCGTAGAGACGAGTACTGAGCATTTGTCAGGAATACTGCAGTCCACCCCACATTGCATCCCAGGTGTCTTTATAGCCTTACCTTTCTTTGAAGAAATTAGACCTGGAAAGTGATGCCATGGAGGACGTTTTACAAGAGACCACTGGAGACTACAGTCAATGGACATAGACTCAGAAGGCCTCAACACTACAGAAAAAGATTGGAAAATAAATATATATCTTTATAGGGTTTATTTAAAATAATAGGTTTAGGGGGACTTCCCTGGTGGTCCACTGGTTAAGACTATGCTTCCACTGCAGGCGACCCAGGTTCCGTCCCTGGTTGGGGAACTAAGGTCCCCATGCTGCTGCTAAGACCCGGTGCAACTAAACACATATATTAAAAAATAATAGGCTTTGGTATATATCATTTACTTATGACTTCCAACCTTAACTGACCTTTAAAAAAAAACAACCAGCCAAACTTAAGCATTAGGATGAAAAAGGACCTGAGTCTTAAATCCTCCTCTCTCTCTGTGCTCTGCCATCAAGTTAGTTTCCCACCTCTTATGATAGATTTGTCTGTTCTTTCTCTTGCACTTACCTTGTTTCATTTCTATTAGTTCTACCCTAGTTCTTATTCCTGACTTCTAGATTCATGCCCCAACTGAATTTCCTGCTGCTAGCTTGTACAGTGCATTTATGCAAGTAGAAAAAGGTGTCCTTTAGGGCAATCCCAGCCCCTCAGGAGCTTGACTTGATGTCAGTCCCCACATTACCCCTTGGCTGGCCCATTTTTATGCAGTGCTTGAACTGAACACTGCACAGAGCAATCCCACTTCCTGCTTCTACTCACTCCCCCAACAAATTCAGATTATTTCCTGATCAAATTTCAAATTTTTGTTGTCTCCATGTCTGCTCAAAAATTTTTGATGACTTCCCATCATCTCTAACGCCTGTCCTCAACTTCATTTTCCATCCGACTATCACCAGTGACTGTCAGTCACACTTGTTGCCCCCTGGATGCACTGAGACCAGTAATGACTGTAAGAGGCAGGCTGTGTGATGCCCCTTCCCCTCTCCCCCGCCTCGACCCCCACCACCTCAGCCCTGCCCCAGCTCTTCTCTCCTCCCAGCCTCACGGCCCCGCAGGACGTGAGATTAGCTGTCTCCTGCTGCTGTTCTGTCTAGACACCATCTTCTGAATAGGTCTTGTACCTCTTGTTTAAGTTATTCTCTCTTTAATCACATTCTGAGTGCTCAGTTGCTTCAGGCGTGTCCCATTCTTTGAGACCCTGTGGACTGTAGCCCACCAGGCTCCTCTGTCCATGGGGATTCTCCAGGCAAGAAGACTGGAGTGGGTTGCCATGCCCTCCTCCAGGGGATCATCCTGACCCAGGGATCAGACCTGCATCTCTTAGGTCTGCTGCATTGGCAGGTGGGTTCTTTACCACTAGCGCCACCTGGGAAGCCCCTGATCACATTCTAGTAATCATATCCTACTCATCCTCAAGAAGGATGGTCAGGTTTCACCTCTTCAGCCATCCTTCTGTGATTCTCCTAGACCATGAAAATAGTTCACCTTTGAACATAGATGGTAGTCTCTATATTCTTTTTATGGTTAATTATCAGCCCTATGTGAGCACTTGTTTTTTTTTAGATTTTTTTTTTTTTTAATTTTGATGTGGACCATATTTAAAGTCTTTGTTGAATTTGTTACAATTTTGCTTCTGTTTTATGTTTTTTGGCTTGCTGGCCTTGCAAGCTATGTGGGTTCTTAGCTCTGCCCACCAGGGGTTGAGCCTGCCTGGCATTGGAAGGCAAAGTCTTAACCACTGGGCTGCCAGGGAAATCCTTGAGCGCTTGCTTTATTCGTTGCATTGCTCCTGAGAATTTTTTTCACCCAGCTAGTTTGCCAGTGACGGGAAGCAGGGAAGGGTCTCTCGTTCCTTGTTCTTCCAGTACCTTTGCATCATAGGGGCACAGGTCAGAACAGGAGGCTGTGATTGGAAGAGCCCAGCCTGGTTAATCATATAATGCAGTTCTGGATGGAAGCTGAGGCTGTGTCTTCCTAGCCACAGGATATTGAACTACTTCCCCCCTCTTATCTGTTTGCAATATATTTGTTGTACTTAGTGTGTTTTCCCTGTCACAACGAATGTTTGTCTCTCCCTTTCATATGAACTGAATGCTAGAGTGCTGGTTAAACTGGTGGAAAAAACAATGGAGAAGAAAAGTTGGTAAGCAGTTTTAATTTCTAAACTCGGATGTCATAATTGTGTCATTTAAAGAGAACTCCGTAGTTTTTAGATCTACCTGCCTACCTACTTATCTAGTGAGAGACATGATTAAAGATAGAGTGTAAATTTAAGGTGTTTAGGCCTTTTGAGTTGATGCTGTACAATATTAAAATGTGGTAGTTTGAAAGTTGATGCATTTGGTTTTAAATTCAGTAATGCTTCCAAAATGAGCAAAAACTAGAAAAAAGTTATTCCAGAAAATAGTTCCAAATTCTAATCTGACTGCTAATTTTAGTCAATTTAGGTGAAGTAACCCCAGTGTAATTTAGCTATTTTCTTTAAAAATTCTTTTTCAGTGACAAAGTCATTTTGCCTTCTCAATTTACATATCAGTGTCATTTTGGTAACATGTTAGCTGTTTTTGTTTGATCAGTTCTCAACTAATAAACATTCATGAAGCCCTAACGTAAATGTATAAACATCTCTGTCTTTGATTAAATAGTGTGGATATGTAACTATCCACTAAAGTGGTTTAGTGGATAACTGCTTGAGGAAGCTTCTGAATTTTTATTATTCCAAAAATACTTTTTCTTAACCACAAGCACAGAGACATTACTGAAGAGGTAGTGTTGAGTGATGCATATTTTTCTTTTACTGTAGTTTCTTTTTCTTTAATTCTTATTAGAGTATAGTTGGTTTTATATAGATTTCTTAATTTTTAATTTTAGATCCCTTTTTGCTTTCATAACTAGATACATTTGTTAAAACAGCCAGTGCCATTTTGCAGCTAAGCGTGTAGTTGTAAACAGAGAACACGGTCACATGTGTCCTGATGCCTTTCCTGATGGTGATCCTGTGATTTTGTGCATTTCCCTCTGTGCTGTGTGTGGTTATTCCCTTTATGTATATATATATATATATATTTGTTTTTTTTTTTTGGCTGGTGAGGTCAGAACAAAGAGAGCTGCGTTCCTTTATGTCTGAGTAAGTGTCATTGGGAAAGTTTTATGTGGCCTGGCATTTTTGGTTTTTCACATTCTTTGTAATCAGACCCGTGATTGCTTACCCTGAAATGAAGGAAGTCAGTCTTTCCCAGTTGAGCTATTCATGCTGAGTCAGTAATGATGGGAGCCGGGACAAGACCTTAGGAGACTCTGTGTTCAGCTCCTCTGTGGGGAGACTGAGTCTCAACGTTGGCAGTGCCCTGGGTCCCCCTGCGCTACTGCATGGAACTCGGGGGATTCTTTCTGAGCCACTGTGGTGTTCATTCCAACTTCTGGTCTGTTGCAGAATGCAACAGCTGATGTTTCCCGGAGAGATCCTTTGCTTCCTTACCGCAGAGAGTGCACTAAATTCAGTACATTTCCCTCCATTGTCACCGAAGAGAGCCTGGGTGACGCAAGGAGCCTTTTTTAAGGAAAGTAGTTTTGCTTTGGTGTACCCCAGGCTATTTCATGTGAGTGTCTTTGTTCAGCCAAGTGTCCTCAAATATTGACATATAGGGACCCCCAAACTGCTGGGTACAAGGAACCCTACATGTGTGGCTCCCAGGTGCAAATCACTGTACTTTGAACTTTAGGGGAACAGCTTGCGTGCTTGGATGGTCTGATCAAGTATACAGAGAACAGAGAGAAGGACTCCAAACCATGTAAGCAGGAGGAGGGGCTCGGGACAGGAGAGCTTGGGTGCGGGTGTGAGCGTGTGGGACGAGACTGAGACCCTCTGATTAACAGGCCGGTTCATCTGGAAGGAAAGTTGGATTTCCCCTGGTGGCTGTGTTCTGTTCAATAACCACTGGTCACATTTGGGGTCTGAGCACCAGCCAGAAGCTAATCAGAGCCGTCAGAAGTGCCAGGTACACGCGAGCCCTTTTACGTTCACCTGGGGGTCCCAGGGTGTCAGGTTTGGCAATCTAAACACGCTGGACTTCTTGGAAATTTTTTTAATCCGTCATGAGGGAACGGATTGAGAGGCCTGTTGGTTATAATTTGCAGGTCCCAGTGCAGCTGAGTTTGTGTTTCTTACTATAACAGTGGTTTATAGTTTTTGGCTCCTTTGTCCCTCCAGAAGTCATAGGCCTTTTCAGACATTAGCTCATGAGTTCTCATAATGTCCAGTGTGAGTGGGACAGCACCACCATAGGTTCCCCCTAAAGCCAGGACGGCTTGTCTTGCATTCCCGATGGGTGCCACACTGAGGAAGGGGGTGGAGAAGAGGCATGGGGGTGGGTGGTGTTCTCTGAAGGCACCCTGCCCTTTGGCAGTTGTTCCTGCCATGACTCTGCAGAACTTCCTCCGGGAAGTGACGGTGGAGACAGTGCTGTTGGCTGCATGCCTCCTCGGGGTACTGACCTCCATGGGATGCCCATTGCACAGGAGGCAATGCTCGAGGTTATTTACATGGACACACCGGCCCGGAGACCTCAAGGCTGAGCAGGGGAGAGGTTAGGAGAAGCAGGCGCTAGGGAGGGAGAGAACTGGCATCTGGTGACAGCCTCCTGGGAGTCGGGCTTTGCTTTCTCAAAAGAGAAGCAGACTGGATGTTGTCATCCCTGAGTTTTTAGATCAGAAACTCAAATTCCAGAGATGAATTTCCTTGGATGCAAGCTTGGGTCAGTGATTCAAAGCCTGTGATGTTCCATGTTGGGTGGATCAAATGGGAATTCTCAGTCATGGTAAACGCTTGCTACTAAACTTGTGAAAAGTTACTCTTTCCCAAGTCAAGCTTCTCTTTAAGAACTGTGGAGTATTCTGAAGTTTGATGACTTAGGAATTAGAGTGAAGAATGTGTGTGTAATATAATAAGTGTGAAAGCCTATACTCTTAGACCCATTAGGAAAGCTTCCTCTTCACCCTGGCTCTTCCAGAAACCAAATATGCAACATCTCCTGGGTCCATTTCTATCTCTGGTAAAATAAGGATTTGCCTGGGATCCTAAGAAATTTTGCTTGTACATCAGAAGAGGTAGTTTGTAGTTTGTAATCCAAAACCTTCAATGTTGTCATAGCAGCCAGTTATTTTTGATTCAAAAGTCTTTCTAATTAGTCTTGATAATACAATTCATCATTTCCTTAGTGAGAAAAAAGCTTTTTTTTTTTTTTTACACATCACATTATAAATTATAAAGTTCTGTCTAGATGCTATCTTTCAAATCCTTAATAACTGGACCGTGCCCGGGGTTGAGGGTAGCCCAGCTCCTGGCTGACGGCTTTGGTTGATAAGGCCAGCCTTGCTGTACCCAGACAGAAACAAACCTTGACATTGACACTGAGTGGTTCCTGGCCCATCTCTGCCTATTCAGAGGTACCCTCTGGGGTGTGGATGCTTAGATACCCAGAAAGTTGGAATAATTGCCTTTTGCATTCACAGAGCTTTATAAGATCTGGGTCTGGCTTTGTGGTTTATGGGCTTTTGTATGGTTTTAGCTGTTTGTTTTCATTCCCAGTTCAAATCTATTCCACTTTATCATTGCCTGATAACTTAATGTCCTTTGTATTATCCATAGTTGGAGCTCAAGACAACAGTTATTATATGGAAACTGCCCAGTAGTTAGGCCTGTTTCTTTCCTAAATCTAAGATGCTAACAAAGGCCTTCCTACTAGCAGTCTATTAAATATCCTTAACAAAACACTTTGGAGAAAGATGGATAAAACCTCAGTATGTAGTGGCTTTAACAGTGGAAGACAGGATTGGAAAATCAGATAACTATGTGAAGTAAAGCCATGAATCAGCATCCCGTATACTATGAGCTTCTCTAAGGAGTGTGTTGATAGGAATGAAAATTGGTACCATCTGAGCCTTTTCACAAATGCACATCATGGCCCATTTGCTTAGACTTGGGGGAGCCCCGCATAGCACCCTGTGTGGTCCACCCACCTCTTCTCCTTTAAGAAACACTCTGCTTGAGCTAATTGTCCTAAAGAATGCAGTTTTCATTCCACTTGCCCTTAACTTCACAAATACTGAGAAAGTGTTTTGGCCTTCAGTTTCTAAGCCAGGTCTTTCTTATTCCTGGTGAACCTCATGAGGCTCTCTGGCAGGAAGGGTAGAGCTAATGGAAACAGCCCTGGAAGGAAAAATGGGCTGAGTCAGTCCCACGTGCATCCATCCACCTGTTCCGCACACCAGCGCCCTGTGCACCCTCCCTTGGCCAGGCAGCGGGAGTCTTCACACGTGGGGAGCCCAGGCTTTCTCCAGAGGCCGGAGGAGACCAGCAGGCTGACAGTTGTGCTGGATGTGTAGGGCTTGCTCGGAGCACATGGCCTTTGGGGAAGGGCTGCTCATACCGGTTTAAGTCAGCGGGGATTTATTTAAGACAAGCAGCTCAGCTGATCTGTGGAGCAAAGGCCTACAGCTAGAACCACTTTCCTGTCTGTCCCAGGAGGTCCCTTGTGTGAGGTTTGCCTTAAGGGGTTGAGAGACTTGGTCAAGCAGCAGTGAGAACGAGGAGGAGGGCTGGAGTCCAATTGTGGAGTCATGTCAGCTCTGATGAGGAAGTTTTTTTTATATTTGATAAAATATACATAACATATCATGACCATTTTAACCTTTTTAAATGTGCAGTTCAGTGGCATTGAGTATATTTACATTGTTGTGTAACCATCAACACCATTGGTCATCTTCCCAAAGTGAAACCTTGTACTGGTTAAACAGCAACTTCCCTTTCCCGCCTCCCTCAGCCCCTGGTAACCACCGTCCTAGTTTCTGTCTTCATGAATTTGACTGCTCTGCTGCTGCTAAGTCACTTCAGTCGTGTCCGACTGTTCTAGGACCTCACATAAGTGGAGTCATGCAGTACTTGTCCTTTTGTGACTGACTTATTTCAGTTGGTCAGAAGGTAAAGAATCCGCCTGCGATGCGGGAGATCCGGGTTCGATCCCTGGGTCAGGAAGATCCCCTGCAGAAGAGAATGGCAACCCACTCCAGTATTCTTGGGGCTTCCCTGGTGGCTCAGATGGTAAAGAATCTGCCTGCAGTGTGGGAGAACTCTGCAATGCAGGAGACCTGGGTTCAATCCCTAGGTCAGGAAGATCCCCTGGAGGAGAAAATGGCAACCCACTCCAGTGTTCTTGCCTGAAGAGTTCCATGGACAGAGGAGCCTGGCAGGCTCCCATCCGTGGGTTCACAAAGAGTCGGACACAAATGAGCGACTAACACTTGAACCGTTTCAGTTAGCAAGATGTCCTCAGGTTTCATCTGTGCGATAACATGTGTCAGAATTTGCTTTTTTTCTTAAGGCTGAATGATATTCCATTGTTTGTGTGCCATATTTTGTTTTGTGAATAATGCTGCTTTGAACATGAACATTTGAGTCCCTCCTTTCAAATTCTAAAGTAGAATAGCTGGGTCACATGGCAGTTCTCTGATATTTTTGAGCATCTCCTAAGGAATTTAAATATTAAAAGATGCTGGAGAGTTATTGGAGAATTTAGGGCTTACCTGATCAATGGAGAAGGAAATGGCAACCCATTCTAGTATTCTTGCCTGGAGAATTCCATGGACAGAGGAGCCTGGTGGGCTACAGACGATGGGGGTGCAAAGAGTCAGCCATGATTGAGTGACTGAGCACACACACAGAAGGTAAAGAACAGAGGGGCAGGTGGCCATCCAATTTGGCTGAATTTTAAAGTGTTGGATATTGTTGGTGTAGCTCCAGAGTTTCATAGCTCCTATAGATCTATTTCACATTCCTACCTGAGGCAGAAATACTTACATTGATCAATTTATAAAGCCAGAAATGATGGCCATTTCATTGGTTATAAAAATCAGGTTTCCTAGGGATTCTAATGAATCCAGAAGGATTTAAACTAAAGCATGAGGCTGTTGGATTTGGCTTATATTCTTTTTGCTCATCTACATTTTCTGATTTCTTTTTTCCTTTAGTGACCTCGTGTTGCTTTTAATCATTAAGATGGTCATTTGACATTTCAAAAGTCACCTATTTTTTGTCTCGATTCTTACTAGACTGTGAGCTCCTGGGGAGTGTATGGGACAAGAAGGTACCATGATTATTCAGAGTGTCCCTAGCACTTAACACAATGCCAGGGACCAACAGGGCTGAATAGTGTAAGCGGTGGTTGAACCGAATTGAATGGAAGTTTAATCAGACTTTTCTCAAAGATGAGGTTGGTGCTATTTTGAAAGATCCAGGAAGGAAGTTTCAGGTTTTTTTAGCCCATTATGTTAGGTATTGAACCATGTCCTATAGACTTGGCCTCTCTTTTGCCTTGTTTTGCTATCAGGATTTGCTGACTCATTTTATTCATGAAATCTTGCCACATTGGCCTTGTTTTCTTAGTTAAATGTGTTTCTCATGTTATCCTTAAAAGCATTAGCGATGTCTTTGGGAGCCAAATAGCTCAATTCTGTTTCCTGTCCTTTGTTGATAGTATTGTGTTTTTAGAGGAATGGATCAAAGTGGCTTGAAGCCACAGTCATTATTTTGCCTTCTGATTGGCTGGGAGGGAACCACCCAGCCCAGGATGGCAGCTGTGAGAATGTGCACTATTGAACAACTCAGTTGTCAACCATAAATTTGCATACTTGTTTTCCTTTTGTGTTTGTCTGAATGCCTGCCATGTGCCAGAGGCCGTGCACAGTGCCTTTAGGGAAATAAAGATGAATAAGGGTGACTCTTGACACCATGGAGCTGATTCTCCAGAAAAGGGGCTACAAAGCATACAAGACTACGGCATAAGGAGGTTAATGAGGGGAACTCGAGTCAAATTACAGTGGCTGCTATGGTAAGAAGGCTCCCCGAAGGCTCTGCTTCTGATGTATATTATAATAGATGTATTTCAGACGTCCTCATTTACAGTTATCAGAGCAGTAGATAACCTGCTTTCATTAAGTTTTCCTGCAAGTGGCATTTATAGCTTTGCTTAAGAAATTTCTTCACATTTAAAAATTTATTTATTATTTATATCATTTATTTACTGGGAGACTCGCAGGGTCTTAGTTCCCCCACAAGGGATTGAACCTGGGCCGTGGTAGTGAAAGTGTCATTAAGAGTCCTAACCACTGGACTGCCAGGAAATTTCCATTATTTACTATTTTTTTAAGTTGAATGGCTCGGATGGTAAAGAAACTTCCTGGAATGCTGGAGAACCAGGTTCAATCCCTGGGTGGGAAGATCCCCTAGCGAATAGAATGGCAACACTCTGCAGTGTTCTTGCCTGGAGGAATCCTTGGACAGAGGCGCCTGGTTGATGACATCCATGGGGTTGCAAAAGAGTCAGACACGACTGAACCACTAACACTTTTTTTTCATAGTTGATTTACAATGTTGTGTTAGTTTCTGGTGTGCAAATGATTCAGTTTTATATGTTTTATATTCTTTTTCATATTCCTTTCCATTATGGTTTATTACAGGGTATTGAATATAATTTCCTGTACCATACAGTAGGACCTTGTTGTTTATCTGTTTTATGTAATAGTAGCTTGTAGTCCAAGGTTTTTTCAAATTTAAAATTGTGTTCATAAATTAATGTTAATCCTTTTTAACCATTGCCCAGCTCAGCTCTGATTTGAGCATGTTCTTTCAGATTCTACAGTAAAACTTTCAACTTAAAAATACACATTTGCTCTCATCTGTGGCATTCTGAGGCTTTTGAGTAACGTAGGAGACTAACAGATAATATATTTCAGCTTAAAATACATCTTAGTCAGTCATTAAATTACCAATTACTTTGGAATAAGTTTTAGTGTTGCTGTTTTGATGTCAATAGTAGAATGGTCATGCTCTTCATAAGGATCTACTGTATGGTTTGGCCATGTCTGTGTGGGGCTCTTGGCTTGGGGAATGCTGGTCTTGACATCCCTAGGCATAGACAACATGGTAGGTGACTTGTAATTTAAGTTTGGGGCTGGGTGGACTACTCATATATAAATGCTAGGTTATAGATGGCATTTTAAGATGCTGTGGGATGTTTATGTTTCATTCTTTTGGATTTTGAGGGATTTTTGAAATGATGCTTTTCAGATTTTAAATGGTATTTTTATGCTGCAAAAGATGCCAGTAAATGAATTGCTATACACTGCAATATAGGTAGTAAGTTTGTGAGATGAGAGTAAGTGGGGGAAGGAATGGTTGTGATAATATATTTTGTTTTTCTTGGATGGACAAACAGGTGAAAAGAGCTTGTGCAGCCATGGAGTCACCTGTTATCAGTTGGTGAGCTTCTGGCTGGGCTAAACCAGTGCCCTGAGGTGGAGGTCCTGCCTCCAGGTTCCCCTGTGGTCCTCTAAAGGCTCCGCCAGTCATTGTATTTTGTGGATTGCTTTCTCCAAGGTTGGGAGAAAAAGATTGGTTTCACATAATATTGAAGATCGAACGGTGGTTTAATACTTATATTGGGCACAGTACTTGGTGTTCAAATCAGGCAAGGATTTTGGCTGGGTGCAATGCAGAAAGGATGTAGGAACTCACAGAATTGCTGAAAGGTCAGAGGACCAGGGAGGATACAGGCAGGAACCTCTGAAAGACTGGGGGACTGGGCAGCGGGCTCCATAGCAGAAGCCGGGGCCCGGGACCCACCTGGTCTTCATGCTGCTGTTTGTCATCATGTCCCGGGACTTCTGGTCATAGAAGGATGTGATTGGCTGTGCATAAGCCATGTTTGGGCTTTCCAGGTCGCTCAGTGGGTAAAGAGTCTGCCTGCAGTGCAGGAGATGTAGGAAACTGGTTTGATCCCTGGATCAGGAAGCTCCTCTGGAGGAGGGCATGGCATTCCACTCCAGTATTCTTGCCTGGAGAATCTCACGGACAGGGGAGGCTGGCGGGCTACAGTCCATAGGGTTGCAAAGAGTTGGAGACAAGACTGAAGTGACTTAGCACGCACACACTCATGCAGGCCATGTTCTTTGGGGGTGGAGAAAGCACGTCTGTCTCCTTCGAATTCTGTAGTGAGAATTGGGCATTACTTCTCACTAGTTACTTGTCATAAGGTAACTTGGACTCCCTGAAAGGGGGAAAAAAAGTAAAAGTAAAAGTTGCTCAGTTGTGTCTGACTCTTTGCCACCCCATGAACTGAAGAATAGACTCCATGGACTAGCCCACTGGGCTCCTCTGTCCATCTCCTGGAGAATCCAGGCAAGAATATGGAGTGAGTTGTCATTCCCATCTCCAGGGGATCTTCTTGACCCAGAGATCAAACCTGGGTCTCCTGTATCGCAGGTGGATTCTTTACTGGAATAGGATTGTATACAAGATAGTGTCTCCATTAAAAAAAAAAAAAGGCAATGTCTCCTCTGGATACCCTTGTGGCTGCCCAACACCCAGATATGCCTTTCTTTCCATACTTCAGCTTAAGAAAATAAAATGCTCCAGCCAGCATCATGCAGCTCTTGCCTGTGTGGCTGAAAACATAGTTGCCCCTCCACAGAAGGTATCAAGAAGATCTCTTGTGTCTGTTGTCTTCTGTGGCCCCATCTAAAGTGGAGTGTAGGGGGTGATGGCTTTGTCATATTTTAACAGTTCTTGTTTTTAGTTTGTTTTATGAGTTGGAGGTCTTGGTTTTGATTGTCTTAAAGATTAAGCACTCGTCACTGTCAGCCAGACTCCCTTAAAAATGTTATTGGCTTACAAGGTTTACTGCTTCCATGGACTAATAAAAAACAGTATGTGTATGCTAAGTCGCTTCAGTCTTGTCCGACTCTTTGTGACCCCCTGAACTGTACCCCGCCAGGCTCCTCTGTCCATGGGATTCTCCAGGTGAGAAGACTGGAGTAGGTTACCATGCCCTCCTCCAGGGGATCTTCCCGAAACAGGGATCAAACCCATCTCTTACATCTCCTGCATTAGCAGGCAGGTTCTTTACCGCTAGTGCCACCTGGGAAGCCCCAATAAAAATTAGACATACTACCAACCCCTTAGGTTTTCAACCTAGAACCTGATCTGAGAACTTGTCTCTGGGCAGTTGGACCTGGCTTAGCTCTTGGTGAATGGAATCCAGCTGGGAATAGTTAAGCTTAAGAAGCAGTAGCGTGGGTGATACTTTCCCTGTGTTCCATCTTCATGGTGGGTGTGCTATCCAGTTCTCGGGCTGTAGAGATGAAACAGTTGGTTCTTGGGATACAGGACTTCTCCTCTGCATCTCCTGCCTCCGGGCAGATGACTCCTCTTAGAATCATGTGTTCTCCCCTTTGGCTTTCGGACAGGCTAGTTTTATAGCTTTCTTGTAGATCTTCAATGAGTAGCCCACACATAGCCTCGCTTTCTCACATTCTCCAAACTTGCAAGCACAAGGTTCATGTTTTAAGGCATAACAGTCCATGGTTTGGTCACCTGTTTCTCTGTTAAATATCGACGGTGATCTTGCCAGTCCAAATTAAGTAGGACTGTCCAAATAAGTAGGTCCTCATGCCTCCACCCTTGCGGCCTTGGCTTAGCCGGTTCATACTCTTTAGTGTGTTATTTACAATATTCTATTTCCTTGTGCCACTTTCTTTCATTGGATAAGATGCTTTCTGTCGAAAATAATAGAAAATCCAACTCAAACAACTTAAACGATAAGGACTTGCGAGCTGTGTGGCAGGCTTCAGGTGCAAACCTTTCCGGAAGTTTGTGATGTCACTGGGTTATTTTCTTTCCTTGCCCTCCTCTGTGTACTGTTTTCCTCCTCAGACTAGCTCCCTCATAAAAGCAGACCCCATGGACTGTAGCCTGCCAGGCTCCTCTGTCCATGGGATTTCCCAGACAATAATACTGGAGTGGGTTGCCATTTCCTTCTCCGGGGGATCTTCCTGACCCAGGGATCCAACCCGGGTCTTCTGCATTGCAGGCAGCCTCTTTACCATCTGAGCCACCCGGGGAACCCCAAAAGCAGTCATGGTCGCAGCAATTCCTAGTACCATGTCTGTAAATCATGCCACCCAGAGGTAGATGGAACCTTTGTCCTAGTACTCCAAGCCAAAACTTCAGGCTCAGTTAAATAACCAGCGCTGAGTCAGCTCTCGTGGCTGGGAGATGGAAATGTGTTCATTGTCACAGTCTAGATCACATGCTCTATTCCTGGACATGAGATATAAGTGGCTTCCTTGGAACAACGTGCAGTCCCCTGGGGGGCTCTTGGGAAGGGTGCAGGTGATGAACTTGTATGCATCAAACACAAAGTGTCCTCGGTGCTCTCCATGTGTTCCCGTGTGGATTCTTTGGATAGTTTATGGAAACCTTGAGTTAGCAAGTGATTCTGAAATTTGTTCCCATAGTCAGTGTTGCTCCTTCAGAGAAGAAACAAATCAGTTTCTTTTGGCTGAACGAAATATACGGGCTAATTTTGTTGAGATGTCAGAGTGACCCAACCAGGCCTGGAGAGGGTAGTCAGGGAAATCAATTCATTTGTTTGAAGATAGGAAGTATCTCTGTGCCATTTTATCAGAGTTCCAGTTTCACCAGAATGAGAATGTTGGGGAGGGTATCACTGTTTGCTCCTCCAGAGAACCTACATGCTAAAAAAAAAAAAAAAAACTGGTATGAAACAAAACTGTGCTGGCTGGACTAAGTGGATGTTGGTATCACCTTTTCACTTGGTTTTCTTTATTGTGGTATTTTGATTTGCAAAAGTTGTGTTTTCAGAGTTTTCCCCTTTTACCCACTGCCTATAGCAGCATTTGTTTTGCCCTCGCTCTTCAGATTGATTATAAAGTTGGGAAAGAAGTGTAAAAATTAGAACCCATACTCTCGCTTGAAACTCATATTTGAAAGATGATGAAGCAGGTTTAATTACAGAGAAGCATTGGCTGCTTAATTACCTTACTGTTACTTGCCATGAAACTGTTGTCTTTCTGTAGCTGTTTCCATAAATAGACTTGATATACAGGAATCTACCCTGGGGCAAAGAGTTCCCATTTGGCCTCTTCACTTAATTCAAATTGCTGGGTTGAGGTGGTTATTTTTGAAACTCTTCTCAGGTTGACTTCCCCCTTAATCCCTAAGCCTTCTTCCCTCATCTGCCAAATTACATGTAATGTATCGCTGCTAGATTGCTTTTGGCATTTCTCAAGTCTGAGAACTTGAAATTTGATTAAAATGTTAATTTATTGCGACAGAGTTTGGGCACTCAGGTTCCTATTTCTGAACAGTCTCCGAGGACTGGTGTGGGCCCAGCCCTCTCTCTGGCTTCTGTGCATCTCTAGAGCTTGGCGGGTCCCCCACCTCCACCTGGTTGATTTTGAAACAGCCTGGCCTAGTTCAAGGTATGTGAAACCGTTCTTGGTGCGACCGTTGTTGGGCTTTAGCAATATCTGGGGCTGTTTATTCCAGGTATAGTTGGCATGATATTTAAAAAGATTAACAAAGAAGTTAACTTTGGTTTTCTTCTTTTGATTATTTAATAGTTCCTCATTGGTTGCTTTTGTTTATCGGAGAGCCTTGCTGCTGGTTCTTAGTCTCTCTTTTTTGGCTTTTCAGTACACACTTAAAATTTTTTTTAATGTTGTTATTGTTCAGTCACTCCGTCATGTCTGGCTCTTTGCAACCCCATGGACTGCAGCACGCCAGGCTTCCCTGTCCTTCATCATCTCCCGGAGCTTGCTCAAACTTAAGTCCATCGAGTCAGTGATGCCACCCAACCACCTTGTCCTCTGTTGTCCCCTTTTCCTCCTGGCTTCAATCTTTCCCAGCATCAGGGTCTTTTCCAATGAGTCAGCTCTTCGTATCTGGTGGTCAAAGTAGTGGAGCTTTAGTCTTTCAGCATCAGTCCTTCCAATGACTATTCAGAGTTGATTTCCTTTAGGATTAACTGGTTTGATCTCCTTATTGTCCAAGGGACTCTCAAGAGTCTTCTCCAACGCCACAGTTCAAAAGCATCAATTCTTCGGCTCTCAGCCTTCTTTACGGTCTAACTCTCACATCCATACCTGACTATTGGAAGAACCAAAGCTTTGACTAGATGGACCTTTGTTGGCAAAGCAAGGTCTCTTTGCTCTTCTAGGAGTGTGTCTGTTGGAATGAGCATTAAGAATACTGAGGCCACTCTTGGCAGGTTATATTATATAGGCAACCTCTGATTTTCAAGTGGGGTGTATTCTTTTGTATATCAGTCAGTGTTGACTCCTGGAATGAAGTTTCTCCCCATAGGTATAGTATTATAAATGGTGATTTTGTACTTTTAACACATAAATGTGACACAGTCCTAACTAACCATAAGCAAAATCTCGTTAACCTTTCTGAGCTTCCTTATCTTAAAATGGGTATAATGATAACAATTTACCTCATAGAATTGTGAGGATTAAATTAATTGATGCACAGAAAGTTCTTGAGATAGCATCTGCTTTACAGCAAGTACTCATCATTTTAAACACATTTTTTGGGAAAATGGCATTTTGCCTTTCATCATGGAATACTGGGTGATACCATTTGGGGCAGCAGGTTTCTGTGGGTTCAGGTCTGACATTGGTGGGCAAGGGCTGGTGGAAAGGGGTGGGTTGGGTTCTCTTGCTAGTGTTTTGCAACTTCTGGCTGGGGAGAGGCAGTGATCTAAAAGAAGGAAACGGCAATCCTGGCTACCTGGTGGCTCTTTCAGTAGAGGGACTTTGCTTGGGAAGATGATGACTGGGACTTCTAGCAGCTTGGCAGTGACTGCAGCCCTCCCCCAACCCCCCCTCACCCCCCAGTCTTCTGACGTAGGCTGTAGGGAGGGAGAGGTCACAACCATGGTAAGGCAAGTGAGGACCGTTTGGAACTAGCAGTGTTTCATTTCTTCGTTGGTACCAAGAACCCATCTGAACCAGTCTTGCTCATTTCAATTGTTCCTTTCTCTCTCTTTCCTACAGCAAGAGACTATGGCCAAGATGGAGGTGAAAACATCACTGCTGGACAATATGATTGGAGTTGGAGATATGGTTCTTTTAGAACCTCTCAATGAGGACACTGTCATCGACAACCTCAAGAAGCGCTTTGACCACAGTGAGATATATGTGAGTGTGCATGGAAGGTCATCTGGGGGGTTTAGACTTTGCATTTTATGGTGCAGAGTGGGCTTCTCTTCCTCAGACTCTTCTTTTTTCTGTGTGTTTATTGGAGTCCAGAGGTATTTGTTGATACCCTCAGGAAGAATTTTGTGTTTGCTCACTTGGTGTGTGAGTAATGTTGATGAGAGTGGCCTGAGTCTCTTCCCACACATGGTGTCTGCTGACCGGGTAGAGTGTTGCACTGGATGTTGAGGGTATTCAGAATCAAGTGGAAGACTCCGTTCTGCCCTTTGAGGGACATAAGCTCAGGAGGAAGTTTGAAATCCAGAAGCGTCTTCTTAGATACCTACATAAGATTAGTAGTCTAACCTTTGAGAAACCACTTATTGAAATGCAAGGCAGTCAACTGTCAAAAGAGAGAGAAACCTTCTTGACACTTGTAGTTAGTAGAGACAGGAGCAAATCACCAGCTACGAATATGTGTTTGGTCCCTGGAGATTTGGGAATAGTCATGTCCTGCTATACAAAAGTATCATGTCAGGCACAAGAATGAAAACAGAAATATATACAGTGATAGGAATTTTATGTTGTAAAAATTCTCTATGAAGAATTTCACAGTGTTACGCTGTCGAGTTTTTTAAATATATTTAAAATATGAATGACAAATGCTTTTACGTGCAGCTTTCTGGGAATTTGCAGAAAGCATAGAAATTTGCGTCTGCTCAGATAGAGACCTGGTGTTAACGAAACCGAGGAAATGGGGCAGTGATGCCCTGTACCAGCAGCTGAGAAGGAAACCAGTGGATTGGGTAGAAGTACTTTTGGTAGATCCCACATCACCTCTGAGTTCTGTTTCTTCCACTTTATAGTGTATCTGTGTCTAGATATGAATTGGTTTATTGAGACATGCTTCATGTTTTCCTATTAGTCTGGAAACAATAGGAAGAAATATAAATAAATAAAAAGAAGAGAACATAACTGATTTGTAACTTTTGTGGAACTAATATGTTTTAAAAATCATATGCAAAGCTATATTTTTTGTCACATATAGTTTTCCTTTTCAGGTAGGCAGTCACGTTTCAAGGATAACTTTGGATAATTAATTTCTTAATGAAATAGGAGTCACCATCTGGGAATTGAACTTTTCATCTTTCTTGATTTGATTGTTGGAGATGGAGGAGGTTGACAGTAACAACGAGATATGTGGGTACTGCTTTGGAATGTTAATTGGGTAGCTGGCTACTAACCTGAGTTCAGAGATGCAGTTGTGTAAACCACGGGTCCAGGTGGACAAGGCCTAAAACGCTGTTGCTGTGGAACGGGCGAGGTGTGCTCTGGTTGGGCCCTGAGGCCCCGGTCACCTTTCCTCAGTCTGTAGCAGTTCGGCTTTCAGGTGGGAAAACTTGAATGGTTCTGCAGCTTTAATTGAAAGTGTGGTCTGATAGCAAATAAGAGACAGACTTTACACATTGGTCTTTCAGATGGAGATAGGAGAAATCAGTTACATCCCAACCTACGCCGGCTGATCGTTTTTCTTTTTGGCTCTGAGAAGCAGAATTGCCTTTCAGATGAATTGAGAATAGGTTGGAGAATAGAACATTACATGCATTCAAATACCTGATTTGTTGTGCCCACTAAAAATAAAACAATCTTCTTTTAAACAAAATGCCAAGTGTTAACATTCATGAGTTTTAGCAGACGAAATGTCTGGGTTTCAGCCTTACATAATTTTATTTTCTGCCATATTTTAGGAATGTTCTTTCTGGTATAAAACAAAAGTAGAAAATTTCTTTCTGCTTCCAGATATTCATATAATTAATGTTTTCCATGATACTTTGGACCTATCATTTCCATGATGTTTGTGCCTTCATTTTGTAACTTGAAACACACATCATATTGGAGGCTTAAGCATTCTCTATTTTAAGCAAATAAGAAAACAAATGGCTTGCAGGGTAATGTGTGTTGTATGACTTTTTTTAAGATCGGGGGGTATATGATATGTACATATGTTTGTATATTTGTATGAATAAAAAGAAAGGCATGCTAACTTTAAGTTCAGTTCAGTTGCTCAATCATGTCTGACTTTGGGACCCCCATTCACTGCAGCATGCCAGGTTTCCCTGTTCATTACCAACTCCAGGAGCCTACTCAAACTCATGGCCATTGCATTGGTGATGCCATCCAATCATCTCACCCTCTGCCAGCCCCTTCTCCTCCTGCCCTCAATCTTTCCCAGCATCAGGGCCTTTTCCAGTGAGTCAGTTCTTCGCATCAGGTGGCCAAAGTATTGGAGTTTCAGCTTCAGCATCAGTCCTTCTAATGAATATTCAGGACTGATCTCCTTTAGGATGGACTGGTTGGATCTCCTTGCAGTCCAAGGAACTCTCAAGAGTCTTCTCCAACAGCATAGTTCAAAACATCATTTCTTGGATGCTCAGCTTTCTTTATAGTCCAACTCTCACATCCATACATGACTACTGGAAAAACCATAGCTTTGACTAGACAGACATTTGTTGACAAAGTAATATCTCTGCTTTTTAATATGCTATCTATGTTGGTCATAGCTTTTCTTGCAAGGAGTAAGCGTCTTTTAATTTCATGGCTGCAGTCACCATCTGCAGTGATTTTGGAGCCCAAAAAAGTAAAGTCTGATACTGTTTCCACTGTTTCCCCATCTATTTGCCATGAAGTGATGGGACCAGATGCCATGATCTTTGTTTTCTGAATGTTGAGCTTTAAGCCAGCGTATTCACTCTCCTCTTTCACTTTCATCAAGAGGCTCTTTAGTTCTTCTTCACTTTCTGCCATAAGGGTGGTGTCGTCTGCATATCTGAAGTTATTGATATTTCTCCTGGCAATCTTGATTACAGCTTGTGCTTCATCCAGTCCAGCATTTCTCATAATGTACTCTGCATATAAGTTAAATAAGCATGGGGACAGAATGGGAAAGACTAGAGATCTCGTCAAGAAAATTAGAGATACCAAGGGAACATTTCATGCAAAGATGGGCACATTTAAGGACAGAAATGGTATGGACCTAACAGAAGCAGAAGATATTAAGAAGAGGTGGCAAGAATACACAGAACTGTACAAAAAAGATCTTCACGACCCAGATAATCACGATGGTGTCATCACTCACCTAGAGCCAGACATCCTGGAATGTGAAGTCAAGTGGGCCTTAGGAAGCATCACTATGAACACAGCTAGTGGAGGTGATGGAATTCCAGTTGAGCTATTTCAAATCCTGAAGGACAATGCTGTGAAAGTGCTGCACTCAATATGCCAGCAAATTTGGAAAACTCAGCAGTGGCCACAGGACTGGAAAAGGTCAGTTTTCATTCCAGTCCCAAAGAAAGGCAATGCCAAAGAATGCTCAAACTACCACACAATTACACTCACCTCACATGCTAGTAAAGTAATGCTCAAAATTCTCCAAACCAGGCTTTAGCAGTATGTGAACTGCGAACATCCAGATGTTTAAGCTGGTTTTAGAAAAGGCAGAGGAACCAGAGATCAAATTGCCAACATCCGCTGGATCATCAAAAAAGCGAGAGTTCCAGAAAAACATCTATTTCTGCTTTATTGACTATGCCAAAGCCTTTTTGACTGTGTGGATCACAATAAACTGTGGAAAATTCTGAAAGAGATGGGAATACCAGACCACCTGACCTGCCTCTTGAGAAACCTATGTGTGGTTCAGAAAGCAACAGAACTGGACATGGAACAACAGACTGGTTCCAAATAGGAAAAGGAGTACATCAAGGCTGTATATTGTCACCGTGCTTATTTAACTTATATGCAGAGTACATCAGGAGAAATGCTGGGCTGGACGAAGCACAAGCTGTAATCAAGATTGTTGGGAGAAATATCAATAACCTCAGATATGCAGATGACATCACCCTTATGGCAGAGTGAAGAGGAACTAAAAAGCCTCTTGATGAAGGTGAAAGAGGAGAGTGAAAAGGTTGGCTTAAAACTCAGCATTCAGAAAACTAAGATCATGGCATCTGGTCCCATCACTTCATGGCAAATAGATGGGGAAAGAGTGGAAGCAGTGTCAGACTTTAGTTTTCTGGGCTCCAAAATCACTGCAGATGGTGATTGCAGCCATGAAGTTGAAAGATGATTACTCCTTGGAAGGAAAGTTGTGAGCAACCTAGACAGCATATAAAAAGCAGAGACGTTACTTTGCCAACAAAGGTCCGTCTAGTCAAGGCTTTGGTTTTTCCAGTGGTCATATACGAATGTGAGAGTTGGACTGTGAAGATAGCTGAGTGCCGAAGAATTGATGCTTTTGAACCGTGGTGTTGGAGAAGACTGTTGAGAGTCCCTTGGACTGCAAGGAGATCCAACCAGTCCATCCTAAAGGAGATCAGTCCTGGGTGTTCACTGGAAGGACTGATGCTGAAGCTGAAACTCCAATACTTTGGCCACCTCATGCGAAGAGTTGACTCATTAGAAAAGACCCTGATGCTGGGAGGGATTGGGGGCAGGAGGAGAAGGGGACGCCAGAGGATGTGATGGTTGGATGGCATCACCAACTCAATGGGCATGAGTTTGGGTAAACTCCAGGAGTTGGTGATGGACAGGGAGGCCTGTCGTGCTGGGATTCATGGGGTCGCAAAGAGTCGGACACGACTGAGTGACTGAACTGAACTGAAGTGACGTACTCCTTTCCCTATTTGGAACCAGTCTGTTGTTCCATGTCCAGTTCTAACTATTGCTTCTTGACCTGCATACAGATTTCTTTGTATATTTGTATGAATAAAGAGAAAGGCAGGCTAACTTTAGAACCATGCTAACTTTAGTGTGGGTGGGTTTAGGCATGCTGACTTTAGTTGGGGGAGGGGATGGGATACAGGGACAGGGAACAGTTATTACTTTTTTATACTCATGTATTATAAAATTTGTTAAGCATGTTTTGTTTTTGTAATTAACAAAAAATACGGGACAATAAATTTGATTATCTCACCTCTGTAACCCCACAAATTGTATATACCACCCTTGGGAAATCTGTTGCTTGGTCTTTATTCTGATATTTCTGCTTTCTTTTGTTCATGGTTTGCTACAAAATTGTTTAGCCTGGTATCAATGGCCAAGTTAATAACAGGCAATATTTTACTATCTTGCATTTCACTTTGTTTTTTAATTCTTTCCCAGAAAGATATAGGTTTTTTCTTCTTTTTTTTTTTTTTTAAAGTCCTTGTCGTAGTCACCTGGCTTTATTTCATTCTGTAAAAGTGTGTGATGGTCTTGGGTGATCCATCATGCAAACATATTGAACAGTCATTTGTTTGTTTATGCTGTGGTTGATAAGGGGGCCAATGAATGGAAGGCTGTGTGGCTCAGACTTCAGAATTCTGGCTCTGCTCAGAGCTTTTGCAGCTCTAGATCAGAGGACGTGCTCTTCCATCCTGCCATCCACCCTCCTTCTGCCACCACCCCATCTACAGGTAAGAAATAGTCCCTTCCTTCACAGAGTTCTCACAGGATGAGAGTGATCACCTCTCTAGAATATTTATAATCCCTAGTGATCCTGTCAGGTAAGCCTGGAGCTCTGGGTAGGCCATTGAGTCACACATACTCTTCAATCCAAGTCACCACGGGTGACTGTGACCAGGTGACCAGAAGCAGCTGAATGGCTTAAGAAAATGTTTACTCTGAGGTTTGGGAGAGGGTCAGCTTTTTCCAAAGTAGATGGGTTAACAGACTTGTGGGCAGGGCTGGTGGGGGAAGGCGAGGGTGGAAGGAATTGAGAGAGTAGACTGAAACATATGCATTATCATATGTAAAATTAGATAGCCATTGGAAATTTGCTGTCTGATCCAGGGAGCTCAAATCTAGTGCTCTATGACCACCTAGAGGGCTGGGAGGTGGAAGGGGGATTCAAGAGGGCGGGAACATATGTATACCTATGGCTGATGCATGTTGTTAGATGGCAGAAACCGACACAATATTTTAAACCAGTTATCCTCCAATTAGAAATAAATTTAAATTTAAAAAAAAGGCAACAACAAAATAGGTGGATTGTGTGTAAGTAGGTTAAATAGTCTACTGAATACCTCTTGATATATTAGGAAGGGGAAAGAGGAGTTGATGCTGACTCTGCTGTCGGCCCCTCACAGGCTTGGTGCATGCATGAAAGTCAGCGTGTCGGACTCTTTGCGAGTCCATGGAGTATACAGTCCATGGAGTTCTCCAGGCAAGGAGACTGGAGTGCATAGCCTTTCCCTTGTCCGTGGGATCTGCCCAATCCAGGGATCTGGGTCTCCCGCATTGCGGATGGTTTCTTTACTGGTTGAGCCACAAGGGAATCCCCACAGGCTTGGTTAGGGAATTCTGTAGTGAAGTGGCTTTATTGGTTGGTGGTGTTACCAGGCTGAAGGACACGCCCTGTGAGAAACATTTATTATTGAAATTCTAAGCTTGAAGTGCACCCAGAGGCACACTTCTTAAGCTTTTTCTCCTGGCGAGCTCCTCAAGGCAGGACAGAGTAAACAGGGGCCCCAGCGGAGGCGGGTGTAGTTGAAGTCCATCAACTTTAGGGAAATTGTGTTGAAATCTTTGCTCCTGAAGTCATCTCGAGTTTTCTTTTAATCTGTGATGTATATGGTTTTTTTAAAAATCTGCTATGCTTCTTGCAGCCCTCCTTTTGAATAAGTGTTTTTGGTGCTGACAAGCACTTTGAGTTTGTTTTCTATCTGAATTGTCAGGATGGGGATCATCTAGCTGTCAAAGTCTGAATTAGTCCAGTTTTAGGATCTCCTGTTCAACGAATTGTAGCTGTAAAAGGACTGCTTTGAAAGTCTTGATAAAAATTGTCTTGATCTTTAGAAACTGGTACTAGAATTGGGATCCTCATAAAAGTAGGATCTGGTATTTTCTGAAAGATGCTAATGCATGCTTCAGGATTGTCTGTTCTTTGCTTTGAGCTGGGTTTACACACTGATTAAAGCTGGAGTTGGTTTATCACTCTGTCTGTAGTCGGGCAGAGTCTCTAAATCTGAGACAGTTCCAGATATTGACGTGGTCCTTGTGGGAAGACTGTTCCACTGGAGAGGGAGGAGGATCAGGTGAGAACAGGTAGAGGGCATGTTGGTCCGATGGGGCAACGGGTAGAATCAGAGACTGTTTGCTTTGATTCCTCACTCGTAGCAGATGTGGCTGGGCCCAGCTGCGGGGCAGGCCGGTGCTCCGTGGGCTCGGTCAGTGGTGGAAAATGCTGGCTCTGACATTCCTGATCCCTGCTCTGCCGTATTCTTTTCTGTCCTGTCAGGCCTTCTCCCGGCGCCCTGCCCCCGCCCTCAGCCAGATGGGAGAGTGGCAGGGTTTCGGGTGGACTAGTAAATGCAGGAGACCCAGCTAGACGTGATGCTGTTTTTAGGGTGACTGGTCAGGACTGTGGTTCTGTTCCGGAACAGGAAAGGTGCAATTTAGGCAAGAACAAGGCTCAGGGCAAATTTGGAAACTAAAGAACCAAGGCGTCCATCCTCTGACAGGAAGTATTTTTGATGCTGACAAGTAGATTTAGTTTGTTTTCTATCTGACTGTCAGGTGGGGATCATCTAGATATAGAGGTTTGAATTAGTCCAATTTTAGGATCTTAAGTCAAACTAATTGTAGATAAGATTGCTTTCAAAATCTAGTAAAAATTATCTTAATTTTTAGAAGTCAGTAGTAAGATTAGGATATCTGTAAGGATGAGATTCAGTGCTCTTATGAAAGATATTTAAATGTAATTATATTTGGTTTAAAATATTGCAAAGCAAGTGAAAATAATCCTGGTTAACATTTATATGTTTATTTGAAGTGTCAAAGTCACTTTTCATTTATGCACATGAAAATTCCTACCTCCTGAGGATAACATTTATTCTTGAGAATTTGGTATAAATGGTGTACTATTTTTCTCTTGCTGCAGAATAGATTGCCTCAGATTTAGTGACCTAAAATAATGTTCATTTATTATCTGACTCTTTTTGTGGGACGGCTTAGCTGGGTCCTCTGCTCTGGGCCTCAGAAGGCTGCCATCAAGGTATCAGCCAGGACTGCAGTCTCATTGGAGGCTCGTCTCTTTTCCCGGCCCACAGCGTTGTTGGCAGAGTTCAGATGTCCACTTACTGTTATTCCTGCTACCTAGATGTTCTCCAGCTTTTTTTTTTTTAATTTCCTTTAAACAGCCTTAAAAAAACTACAAAAATAACAAATGCTTTTGGGAGAACAAACAAACAAACAAAAAACAGGTAGTATAGGGATACATAACATAAAAATGTAATTTTCTTACTTCAGGACCCATTTCTAGAAGTAATGCTAGTTAGGTAGGTCATCTTCCAGATCATGTAAGTTTGATTTAAAATGAAAATTTTTTGTTTTGTTTTGTTTTAAAGTTGGAAGTAGGAGGTTCTCCTTCGTCTGAATGGGTCAGTCTTTCTCAGAGAACCCAGACCCAGCAAATTTGTGTGAAACAAGAGCCTTCTTTAATGCCACCTCCCGTCCTGCCTTAACCAAATAGGGGAAGAAGGAGGGACTCCTCAGCTGGTGGAGTGAAATGCCTAGACTTCAGTGTGTGTGAGGGCTTCGTGGTGAGCATAGTCTGCCTGCTTGGTTGGCTGAAAAAGTAGATTGTTAAGGAAACATGAAGAACAAATAATGTGTTTTCAGGAGTGTAGCTTTGGTGTTTGGAATGGAGCCATAGCATTAGGAAGCTAAACAAAGCTGGTGAAAAGCAGCAGATCACAAGGCTGTTGTGTCTACTTTCTGAGCACAGTCTAACTCTTGGACTGCTTTTCAAAACAATTAGTTTTTGGTAAAAGTTTGCCAGTTTCAACCTGTCCAAGCTCTCTTAAAACCTTTGGTGATGGGAAAAATTTTTCCTCTTTAAACTTGCAAAATGGACACATGTTTATCTGTTATTTGCCAAGCCTAGAGAGTTGTTTCATCATGCAGGCACTATCTGGTACTTGATATATTTGTTTAATATTCATAATATATTAATGTAAATGTTCTGATTGAAGTCATATCTGAAGTTCGATTTGGAGGGAAATTAAGGCTTCTCTGGTGGCTCAGCAGTAAAGAATCTTACTGCAGTACAGGAGACCTGGGTTCAATCCCTGGGTCGGGAAGATCCTCTGGAGAGGGAAATGGCAACCCACTCCAGTGTTCTTGGGATTCCCTGTTGGCTAAAACGGTAAAGAATCTGCCTGCAATGCAGGAGACCTGGGTTCAATCCCTGGGTCAGGAAGATCCCCTGGAGGAGGAAATGGCAACCCACTCCAGTGTTCTTGCCTGGAGAATTCCATGGACAGAGGAGCCTGGTGGGCTCCAGCCCATGTATGGGGTTGCAAAGAGCCGGGCACGACTGAGTGACTAACACAGAGTGTTTAAGTTTTACTAGAGTCTTATGCACTGTAGATTTTAAAACTACCTTCATTTTACATATGAAGAAAGAGGCTCAGCAAGACTTAAGTAACCTGACCAGGATCACACAGTGGTAAGAGATAGTGCAGGGATTCACACCCAGAAAGTCTGGATTGGTAGTTCTTACTAACAGTCCTGCTGACTTTACAGTTACCATGCACATCAGCGATACCACTAATAGGGAAGGATTCTCAGCCTGCAGAGTGCTGTTCAACATAATTGAATATGATACTGAAGAATGTGTGGGTTTGGGAGCAAGGCAGTCTCAACAACCCAGACAGACAATGGAAGTGATAATCAGTATTCCTGCCATGTGTTGAGTGAGCATTCATTGGTGCAGTGACATGCACTATTCTGGCAGGGAGCAAGTATGTTCAGTTCTAAACTAGGTGTTTGCTAGTCAAAGAAAAGTGACAGCAACCTTTAGGATGGTGTTTTTATCTCTGGAAGATGGGAGAAGATCTTGGGAGGAAATTGTTTTTCATCCTGTTCATTGGACAGCTGCATGTGGTCCTTTACCTTTGAGAGCATAGCGTAGGGTGACTTCCTTCCTGGTGGTCCAGTGGCTAAGACTCTGTGCTTTCACGGCAGGATCTTAAAAAAAGAAGATGGAGCACAGAGTAGAGGGAACAATTCAGCACAGGAGACGTTTGCTCAGTTCACGTGGCTGATTCAGCCCTCACTTCTACATATGTGTTTATTTCTGCTCTTACACCTATAGTGCAGATAGGTATTAATGATAAACCTGATTTCTAAGGAGAGGCTCTTGTGTTCCTTTAGCTCTGTCGTGGAGAGGTGGAGGGTGAGACACCATGTGGTATGTCGGGAAAGGCATGGGCCAACAGACCAAGGTTGTATCTTGGCCACTCACAACCACTGTGACCACTGAAGTAAGTGCTGGTCAGTTCTTTCATCTATAATATAGGTGTCTTGATGCTTATCTTGTTCAGTTGTGTTGGACATTAAGGGGCATTTTAGCCCAGTGCTTGACACATAGTTGGAGTGGAGTACCTAGTTGGGGCCATGACCATCAGAAAATCTTAGAAACCCAGAATGACTTTAGTCCAAGATTTTGGACCCTGAGATTTTCTTATAAGCAGAGTATTTCTCTCTCTCTCTCTCTCCCCTTCTCTGACTCTTTCTTTGTCTGTCCGCACTCCCTTTTTCCCCTCGCCCCTCTTTCTTTGGTATTCATCATACAGATTTCATTTTTGTTGGATTGTTGTTATTGTTGTTTAGTCTCTAAGTCGTGTCTAACTTTATCGTGGCCCCATGGACTGTAGCCTGTCAGGCTCCTCTGTCTACGGGATTTCCCCAGGCAAGAATACTGAAGTGGCTTGCCATTTCCTTCTCCAAGGGATCTTCCTGACCCAGGGATAGAATCTGAGCTTCCTGTATTAGCAGGTGAATTCTTTACCACTGAAGCCACCAGGGAAGCCTTTTGGTTGGATTACTACTTTCAATTAGCTGCATAATATTATTTTCAAGACTTGTAGCTGGTAGCAAAGCTGTAATGTGGGACCACTCTGTACCTTCGTTAACAGAGTCTTTTTTTTGTTTTTTCTTTTTTTGTTTGTTTCACTTTTTTTTTTTTTTCCTTTTTTTTTTTTTTTTATTAGTTGGAGGCTAATTACTTCACATAACAGAGTCTTAAAATTGGTACATATTTGGAAAATACTTATTCATTACAGAGTTTATTTCAATGAAGATGAGGTAGTATTGTGTTATCCTGCTCTGAAATAAAACTGCCCGAGGTGATATTTTTAGTTGGTATTTCAGTGTAGCATAGAACTCATATATAGTTCCTTAATTCATAGTCTGAAATGACTGGCAGCCCGAGAACAAAGGATTATCATATGGTGGTTAAGGCATGTCTCAGACTAGATTGTCAGGGACCAGGCTCACCTGACAAGCCTGCTAATCCAAGGCCAGTGATTGATGGCAAAGCATAGATAAAAAGATGAACAGGGCTTGATTCTTTCCTCCAACTTTGAGTTGAGAAATACTGTGAAAAAAAAAAAAATCAACAGGAGAAGATGCTGGCATTCATGATGTGGTGAGGTCATGGTGGGCCATGTACAGGCAGAAACTGTGAATAAGTCTTTGCAGTGGGCCAGCTATGGAGTAGAAAGTGAGAAGACCAGTCAGTAGCAGAAAAAGCAGAAACTTGAGCAGGGGATGAGCACGGGATGAGCACATGGATACTGTACCTGGAAAGGAAGTCTTCACAAACTCATGTTGCTTTAATCTGTAATGCACTCTTACACTCATCGACACTCACTCTTGGGTGGGCTTGGGTCCCACCTTTTCTGGTAGCTCAGTGATGGGTTCCTCAGGGAGTTCGTGAGTGTGTCTTTATTTTTCACATAGGCAGACAGCTTTTCACAACTTTGAACTGTGTCCAAAAAATCAACTGAAGAGTTTGGTAGACCAAGCTGTCTTTCAAAAACCAATTAAGACAGATGTCTAAATTAAAAATGCTGTGGCACGTAATGTCTTAATGTCTTGTGATCAAATTCCCAAGATCCAAGACCCAAGAAGAGGGTAAATTCCTCCATGTGAGGTGAGTAGCGTGTTGTCATCGCTGCAGATTCCACCAGCTTTTCTTGTCTAGGTATTTTCTGTATCTCAGGCTTTTCATACCCACTTCATTAAGACCGTACATACCTCATGCACCCCTCTGATATTGACAACTCACCTGTTCCCTGTACACAGAGACCATTTGGTAAGACCATTTGGTAAGCATCATAGGGCTCATTGATGAATTTAACTGAGATACTCGAGTCCGGAATTGGCTGTTTATAATAGCCAGTAGATTCCAGTGGAGTCAAACTGTGAGTTTCCCTAATCAGAGTAGATAATATTTATGGAATAGTTGCTGTGTGTCGGGTGCTGTGGTTTGTGCTTTAACACACAATCTCACTTAACCCTCAGATCTTGTCCTCCTTGTCCAGAGATGCAGCTGCAGTTGGAGAGGTTCAGTAATGCACCCAGGTTCACACAAGCGCTGAAAAGCCTTGCTGGTAACATCTGAAGCCTTGTGATGTGACGGCCTGGAATCTTGAGCATAAAGTGCAACATCTGAGTCAGGATGTTGCAGTTCAGTGGCTCAGTCGTGTCCGACTCTTTGCGACCCCATGGACTGCAGCATGCCATGCTTCCCTGTCCTCCACTGTCTCCTGGAGTTTGTTCAAGTTCATGTCCATTGAGTGGTGATGCCATCCAACCATCTCATCCTCTCCCGCACTGTTTTCCTTCTGCCTTCAATTTTTCCCAGCCTCAGGGTCTTTTTCAATCAGTTGGCTCTTTGCTTCAGGTGGCCAATGTATTGGAGCTTCAGCTTTAGTATCAGTCCTTCCAATGAATATTCAGGGTTAATTTCCTTTAGGACTGAATGGTTTGATCTCTTGCAGTCCAAGGGACTCTCAAGAATCTTCTCCAGCACCACAATTCGAAACCCTTTTTAATGGTCCAAGGGTGACTTGGGTTCAAATTCAGTCAGTTTCATCATCTAATAACCCCTTCACCCTACACACTGACTTTTACTTCAAAACTGCCTCCAGACTGAAGCTCAAACTCTTCACCTTGACATTTCAGGCTGTCTGCAGTTTGATCCCAGTCTTATTTTCTAGGCTGTTATTCACAGAAGGTCTTTGTTCAAGATAAGCTGTTTGTTTCTCTTCGTCTGAAGTGTGGCTGGGTGGGCCTTTATGTTGCTATCCATGTTTTAATCCTTGTTATAGCATGTGTCAAATTTCCTTTTTTTTAAAGGCTGAATAATATTCCATTATATCTGTATACCATATTTTGTTTACCCATTTATCCATCTGTGGACACTTGGGTTACTTCCACCTTTTGGCACTTGTGAGCCAAAGTTGAACCTGGGTGTGAAGATATTTGGTTTGAGGCTCCAGCAATTCATAGTTTAAAAAAAAAAAATACATTTGAAGCATATAACAATCTTAGCAAAAAATTTTTTTTAAAGAGGAGGGTTCAACTGTGATCTGAAAACCAAATCTCATGCTACTGTTTGGGGGAATGCTACTTGATCTGAATTTTGTCCATCCTTTTAGACCTGCCCAAGTCCTCCAACTTCTGGGACATTCTCGGGTCTCTGCAGTTGACAGTGACGTTCATTTAAACCCAAAGCACTCCTTTAGAAAGAAGACTAATGCATTCATTTAGCTATCAGTTCAGTTCAGTCACTCAGTCGTGTCCGACTGTTTGCAACCCTATGAACCACAGCATGCCAGGCGTCCCTGTCCATCACCAACTCCCGGAGTCCACCCAAACCCATGTCCATCAGTCGGTGATGCCATACAACCATTTCATCCTCTGTCGTCCCCCTCTCCTCCTGCCCTCAATCTTTCCCAGCATCAGGGTCTTTTCCAATGAGTCAACTCTTCACATCAGGTGGCCAAAGTATTGGAGTTTCAGCTTCAACATCAGTCCTTCCAATGAGCACCCAGGACTGATCTCCTTCAGGATGGACTGGTTGGATCTCCTTGCAGTCCAAGGGACTCTCAAGAGTCTTCTCCAACACCACAGTTCATTTAGCTGAATCACTTAAATCCTATTTCATCTGTTTTTGTGGCTAGGATGGATAACCCTTAAACTTTATGTTTTATGATATAGAAGTCTCACCTCCTAAGCTCTGTTATAATCTCAGGGCACAGGCCACAGGAGTGTTTTACATTTTCATTGTGCCTAATACGATGTTTTGCATAAAGAAGGCTCTTGAAAAATTTGCCGCTTACTTGTTAAACACTGTAGCCTAAATTCAGTCAAGACAATGTGGTGTGCAGCCTTGTGAAAGGTTATTTTTACTTTACTTGAGTCCTGACCCATTCTGGATTTGAACTATTATTACTTTAGAGGTGAAAATAACATAACTTGGAGACTGGGACTTGGAGAATCCCAACATATTCTTGAATGTTTTTTGATGAAATTTTAGACTAAATAGCATTAAGTAAAAGGAAAGTTATGACCAGCCTGGATAGCATATTAAAAAGCAGAGACATTACTTTGCCAACAAAGGTCCGTCTAGTCAAGGCTATGGTTTTTCCAGTGGTCATGTATGGATGTGAGAGTTGGACTGTGAAGAAAGCTTAGCACCGAAGAATTGATGCTTTTGAACTGTGGTGTTGGAGAAGACTCTTGAGAGTCCCTTGGACTGCAAGGAGGTCCAACCAGTCCATCCTGAAGGAGATCAGTCCTGGGTGTTCACTGGAAGGACTGATGCTGAAGCTGAAACTCCAATACTTTGGCCACTCATGGGAAGAGTTGACTCATTGGGAAAGACCCTGATGCTGGAAGGGATTGGGGGCAGGAGGAGAAGGGGACGACAGAGGATGAGATGGTTGGATGGCATCACCGACTCGATGGACATGAATTTGAGTGGACTCTGGGAGTTGGTGATGGACAGGGAGGCCTGTCATGCTGTGATTCATGGTGTCGCAAACAGTCGGACACGACTGAGCAACTGAACCGAACTGAAACTATTTAAATTAACATGACCTGTTCCATTGCCACCTTGCTGATTCGTTTCTCTCAAGTTAAAAGGATGATCGTGACACAGTGTCTTGCGTTTCTTCAAGTTGTAGGCACAGCTTTATGTGCTGGGATAAATAATGGAAAAAAAATTCTTTTCCGTTGAGATAAAAAATTTTCCTGTAACTAGAAGATCTTCTCTCCCCTTTTCTGTTTTGTTTATTTCTGGTGACGTAAGGATGTCCGAATTCTTCCAATAGTCAGAAAGAGGCTTCTGCCCAACAGAGTCACTCTGTTATACAAAGGTGAAGACCCCGTTGTAAAGCATTGTACAACACAAGTTCCTGTGATGAGGTGTTCTTGGCCACTTTTTGCCAAAGCTTCCCAGGCCTGACAGCAGCATGGATTGTGTGCTCTCATGAAAAGAGAACAGATTCTTGGCTTCTTGTCCTGATTCCACTTTTGTTAGATAATGTGGTCATAGCACTTAACTTCTTTGTGTTCCATTGTTAAGGACATTGAGATGGAGACTTCATTTCTGTCTCATGGGGATTTAGGAAGAATTTAGTAAAGAGGTGCTTCAGTGTATATTATATACCAGAAACTTCAATAACTGTGGGGGGTGAGTTTTTAAGAGGCCACGGTGACTGTCAATAAATGGCTAAAATTCGTTCTGAAGAAAGGAAGAAGCTGGCATATGGGATGCCAAATTAGAGCCTCAGCAGAACAGGGGCTTCAAAAATATTTTGGAAGAATCTGATATTTGAAAAGAAGCCTCCAAGTAATGACCATGGTGAAAAGAAGTCACTATAGGATTTCCTATGGTATTTATGGTTTAGTTATAGTTTTATTTTCAATTTCATATGGGGAATTGAAATATAAGCCTTCAGGGTTAGGGCTTCTAAAGATCTTAATGTTGCACTGCGAAGAACTATGATATGAAGATGTGACACCTTTGTGACTGTTCTGTATGTTTGCTAGCGTTTCATGAACCTGGCGTTTTGGAAGAATATGTATACAATTCTACATAGTTGAGACACACAAAATTTTAAAACTGTACTTTCCTTTTTTTTTTTTTAATTTTTTTTTTTTTTTATTAGTTGGAGGCTTGTGCTTTCCTTTTTAACTTGAAAAAAAAAAGTGTTTCTGGTTAGATATCTTTCCGAAATGTATTGCATGTGTTCTTTCAACAGAAACAGAATACTGTCTCTCTAATTTTGGCCCTTCCTGTTAGTTAGGCTGTATTCTGACTCAGTGCTGTAATAAAGCGCTCGGCTCACTGAGCTGAGGTATTGGCTCTTATTCTAAATGACTCTTCAGTTTGATACTTTTAGAATTAGTTTGACCAGTTCTTACTCCTTTTCTTTCTTTTTTTGCTTTTCTCTCTTTTTTTTCCCTTGTTTCCCCTCTGTCTCTCTTTTTCCATTAGTGGCTGTTGTTTCTTTCCTTAGGGTGGGAACTTGTAATCTGGTGTATTGACTGTATGCAAACTCTTATGTGCATATTACATGTGTGTTTTTTGGAGAGAGAAGGTTCATAGCTTTCACTGGCATCTCAAAGCCATCGACAGCTAAAAAAAGATGAAGTGCTCTGTTAGCAGTACTTTTTAAACTACAAGATTGAGCCTTTAAGTGATGGAAACCATTTAGTGGGTTAGGACCAGCAGTTTTAAAACATCTTGTAATGAAAATTAATAGTGTTGAACAAAGAATATCAGTACTTATTGCATATGATAAGGATATTTATGGTTTTGTTAAACTTTTATTTCATACATATGTATACATGTATGTGTATGTAAATTACATTCAAGCACAAGTACTTGGTTGTGATGAAAATTATTTTTACACTGAGTCATAGTCAAAGGTTTGAAACATACTGCCATGGGAAGGCCCCTGTTTACAGGTGCAGCCTCTGTTTCTCTGTGGTGTACTGAGATGCCATATGCTGAGTTTATTATAAATGTGGCTAAGATGAAAGTAATTGAAGCTGGGAGAATTTTCTTTTGTTTTTGAAGTGTTCATGGAATTAATTACATAGGACAATTTAAATAGAAGATAGGCCAATGCAGCTGTGTTTGAAAGTAAAACCTGGTCCTCTGAGCCCTGAGGGTGAAGGCTCCAAGCACTGTTTTTAACCTTGGTTACTTGGTTCTTTTTCTGGGGACACTGTTAAAGATGCTAATGCCTGGCCTTTCTCTAGACAGTTGATATTTCTGAGGATGGGCTTCTGGAAGAACTTTCCTATAGAATGAAATGCATGGTCCTTGGGCTATATGTCTGTCAGGGCCCTTTCCTCTGGATTCCTGATTGAGGTCTGGAGAGCGGAGCCTGTGGGGTGCCTGGCCTTCAGTAAAGATTTCAGTTTCCCCTGTCATCACAGGTGGAGCCCTCTTTTGAGTATTGTTTGGATATTTACAAGGCTCCTGTTCTGGAATTCTAGAGGTATCTGGAGTTTTAGATTGTTTTGACTTAGGAATGTTTGTACATTCTTGGTTTAATGTCTGCCCTTGAGAAGTGAGAGATAAACTTGCTAATTGAATGTGCCATTTGTGGAAAGGTAGCGCCTTTCCTCTCCCTCTTCCCTTTGCCTTCTCTCCCCACTCCTTTCCCTTCCCTTCTCTCTTCCCTCCTAGAGGTCAGAGGCTGGGTCTACAGGGTGGTGAGATTGGGGGGGCCTTCCGTTGTCAGGTGATTGCACGCTTCAGGACTCGGGCTGTTGAAGGCTGGGAGTATGGAGGTGGTAAGCTCGGATTGCTAGGAGGTTGGTTACATGGAGTTAAAAAGGACATGGATTGATCACATCCATCCATCCATCCATCCACCGAGGGAAATGAGAGCCAGACTTGCCCCTGGTGGAGAAGGTAGATAGAACCTAATTGGGAAGTGGTCTTTGCCATTATGTGAAGGAGTCCTTTTCGGTGTGATCAGCTGAATAGAAGAACAGGCTCTGGATTCCAGTAGGTGTTGCTCTGTGAGCCCTTTGGAACAGAGGGACCAGGTGGAATGTGAGTGCAGCACAGAAGAGGTCTGGTAGGAATGAGCTAAGCTGCTGGAGACCTTTTATGGGCTCTCTCATGGGCACCATTCGAGTCAGGATTAGCTCATTGGTGTTGGACTCAGTATATCGGAGCCAGTATGTACCTACTTAGTCCAGTCGAGTGAGTGGAACTCTAGGGGCAAGAGGTGGATCCTTTTTACTGCTCCTTCTTATAAAAAGGCTTACAATACTTTTCTTTCTTTTCTTTTTTTCTCGTTGGCATATTCAGAATAAAAAGGACACATAATGCCCAGATCTTTAGTGCGCATACTTAAGTTTAAGAAACTGTATCTTACCTCCAGCTTCTTTATTCCAGTGGTTACTTAATGATCCTTTTTAGAGCATGCTGCAATAAGAAAATACCAACTTTAAATTGTATACAGTTCCTTGTTAAAATAATGAAGTACAGTCAGCCTTTGGTATCTGTGGGTTCCTCATCCACAGATGCAACCAACCGCAAATTGAAAATATTCATGGAAATTATTCCAGAGAGTTCCAAAAGGCAAAACTTGAATTTGCCATGAATCAACAATTATTTACACAGCATTTACATTGTGTAAGGTATTATAAGTAGTCTAGAGATGACTTGAAGTTCACGGGGGAGGGAGAATGTGTGTAGGTTATATGCAAATACATACAAAACTCCCTGTTCTAAAAGGGGCTTGAGTATCCTTGGATTTGAGTCAGTCTCTGCGCATCTGTCCTGGAACCAATCCCCCAGGGACACCGAGGGATACATGCATGTCATTTGTAGGTCCAAATATTAATTGATGTAAAAATGAACTGTCTGGTCAGTACTGGTCTGCTCCCTAGAAAGGAGATTTAATCTATTATTGCAGTTACTTAAATGTAGAGTAGGTAGCTGCCTAAAACTGAAATAGGATTGTAAGTTCCACCCAGCCTGTCAACAGCTACCAAGAGTGTCTTTGGTGTCTCTGAGAAAGAAGGGTTGTGACTATGAACGTTAGAGTTTTTCTCTTGGCAGATGTGGGAATGTTTAAATCTTTGACTAATACACATAGACCCAAGGAAAAAAAATCTGTAAACAGCAAGGGCAGGCAGGTATCATGGTAGAGGACAAACCTACTAGGAGTTAAAGATTACAGGATACATATCTGAGACATATAAAGTGGAGTGTAGAGAGAGAGCATGGTGTCTTTTACTGTTTTGCTTATTTAGATTGATAAAGCTTGTTCTGCTTGGCCCTTTTTTTTAAAAAATTTGTTGAGCCACATTGGTATATTGGTAATCGTTGCTGTGATACCCCCGCAGATTTAGAGTGGCCTCACTCATGTTTCTGAAGGTTGCCCAGATGGTTAAGAATCTGCCTGCAATTCAGGAGACCCAGGTTTGATCTCTGGGTCGGGAAGATCCCCTGGATAAGGGAGTGGCAACCCAGTCCAGTATTGTTGCCTGAAGAATTTCATGGACAGAGGAGCCTGGTGGGCTACAGTCCATGGGGTCACAAAGAGTCATACACAACTGAGCTACTAACACTTCACTTCAGATTTTCATTCCTATCAACACACTTCCTTAGAGAAGCTTATAGTGTACGGTACAGTTCATGGCATTTACTTCACATAGTTATCTGATTTTCCAGTTCTGTTTTCTACTGTTAAAGCCACTATATACTGAGGTTTTATCCATCTCTCTCTAAAGCGTTTTGTTAAGGATATTTAATAGACTGTTAGTAGGATGGTTTTTGTTAGCATCTTAAATTTAGGAAAGAAATAGGCCTAACTACTGGGCAGTTTCTGTACAAAATTGTTCCCACTTCAGTATTCTTGCCTGGAGAGTGCCATGAACAGAGGAGCCTGGCAGGCTATAGTCCATAGGATTGCAAAGAGTCGGACACGACTGAGTGACTAACACACACACATACACACACACATGTTTCTGGTGGTTGTCAGGCTGTGTAGTTGAGGCACCTTGGCTTTCTGTGTGGCCTCTCCAACACGCTAGTCCAAGCTCACTCTCATTAGTTTCCAGCCACAGTTCTAAAAGGATGGGGGAAGGCACATCCTAAAACACAAATGCTCAAACCTCTGCTTGTATTTGATCTTATAATGTCCTTCTGGTCAAATCGTCACACAGACAAGTCCAGATTGAAGGGTTGGAGGATAAACTCTTATCTCTTGAGAGAGTGGCAAAGTCACATTCCAAAAGGTTTGCATATAGGGATGGTAGGAATTGTTCCAGCCATCTTTGCAAACAGTCTGCCACAGCAGGACAAGGAACCCTGTCTTGGGGGAAGGATATACTTTGAGTTTGTTTGGTGGCAACAGGTGGCATACAGGTTAATAAAATATTAAGCTCTGTATGCTGATATACTTGATATTATTGATGTGTTTCAACTGAAGAATAGTTACATGAAAGTGGTTTGTACCATCCACATTCTTAATGTTGACTGGATGTTGTGCATATCAGTCATTCGGTTAAATATTTATGAGACGACATTCATGGGCCAGCCCTGTTCTAGGTGAGGAAAATAGCTGGAAGGGGGCAGGGAAGCACATATAATGCAGTATGTATAAAAATCACAAGTAACAAAGAGAATCTTAGTAGTGTGGCTTTTGATTTTGGGTTTGAGGCCGCTGAGTTTCTTCTTCATGCAAGAATGCCCCACAGGCAGATTTTTATCAAGAATTTAGCCACTTTGAAATTTGTTTTTAAAGAGCAACTTGGTAACTAACTGGCTTCTCTCCTAACAGCAAATATATATTTTAATCATTGTATTCAAGAAACTACCTTAAAAAGGGAGATTCATGTACTTTCGCTCTAAAGAAGGCTCATCTTTCATTCAGCAGATATTAAAGGAATATATCAATTATTGAATTATATATCTACCAATCTAACTAATTCTAGCATATTAGCTACAGGCTATTCAGATAATTATTCAGTGTCCAGCATCTCTCATCTACTTGTCAGGTGGGTTGGAGTGTGAAGAAACCTTTTTGGAAAACTCTTGCCCAAGTGGGATAAGTTAGGAAACAGAGTCCTTGCTTGCCAGCCCAGATAAATGGGTCCTTAGTGCTAGGGTGTCAGAAATAGACACCCTAATTGCATGGGAGCTGAGAGTCTTTCTTTACGGCAGCAGTCCTGTCTGCTCTTGCTATGATTGTATTCTTATAGGATGAAAAGAGGTATAAAAGTGACCTGTTCCATTTTCTAGGTTGGGGGAAAAAGCCTTTTATAATTAAAATAATTGTGACCCACATTTTGAAAAAAAGATCAGAACATTTTTACTGTTCTGTTTTCATATTCTGTTTAATTTTCTAGAAAGATCTAACTGTGTCCTTGAATCCAGTGGTGACAGTACTGGAAAAACTTGTTGCCTAAAAATGTCACCTTTTGCTGCATGACCCTAGAAAGGTGGGGAAGTTGGAAGTGAGCTTTTTCTTCTTTCCTTTCTTTTTTTTTTTTACCTTTTTCTTAAAAAGCCTTTTCGTAACTGACGTATTTTTGTTAGCATCCCCCTTCCTGCCATCTTTATAATGTTGAAACTGAAAGGAAAAATGAAACTGCTAAGATGAGTTACACTTAAGTAACTTATGCTTAATGCTTGCAGCATTGTGCTAGTCTTTGTACAAAGTGACCTAACTGTTCTTGCTGCTGAGAATTTAAGATAGAAATGGAAAGAAACATAAATAATGTTCTGGTTTGCAGTGTGAGAGGATTACTGTTTGCTAAGATAACAGCACTGATCTTTCTGAAAGTACATTTAAATTCTGCATTAAATTTAAATTCAACATGAAATGTACTCTTTCAGGAAGTACTTTTCAATTCTGATGTTGAAGTCCGTTAGATGTAATATGAAATTATTTTGTTTGAGTGGTGGTGGTGGTGTAGTCACTCAGTTGTGTCTGACTCTTGTGACCCCATGGATTGTAGCCCGCCAGGCTCCTCTGTCAATGGGATTCTCCAAGCAAGATGCCCAAGGGAAAGCTGTAACTCTGATATTGAGTTATATGTGATCTGAACCCATTGTAGAGATGGACAGACTATGTAAGGGCAGTGCCAAAGTCAAGGTCCCATTGGATAGGTATGGGTGTGGGCAGGGAGGAGGGGAAGCCTGGGTCACTATAGACTGAAATTGGAGGATAAAGATGAGAGAGGGAAGCACCAGCTGTAGCTGGAATCCAGGAAAGCATAGTCTTGCCGACAGTTAGCTGTGGTCAGTGATGAAATTTTTGGCAAGTATGACAGGGTTGTGTAGGACTCTTATCCAGGATCATGAGTTAATCTAGAGATTTATTTTGAAAGTTTTTTTCAATGTATAAATCTGTGCTTTCCATGTATCAGCAAAATAAACATTATCGGCTATCTATCTTCAGAGATGTAAAGTGTTCTTGAAAAGTACAAAATGATCAGGCAGTAGAACTAGTGTTTTTATTTTTAAAATTTTGAAATTATTTTTAGGGTGTACCACTGTTAAAACTTTTTATTTTATACTGGAGTATAGTAGAACTAGTGTTTTTAAAAGGATAAAGCCATGCGACACTAAGACGTAAGATGTTAAAATGGTTGTATTTTATTCTTTCTTTTGCAGACATACATTGGAAGTGTGGTTATATCCGTCAACCCATACCGGTCATTGCCCATTTATTCACCAGAGAAAGTGGAAGATTACAGGAACAGAAATTTCTATGAACTGAGCCCTCATATGTAAGTATGGTATTAAAGTATCAAGTTTCTCTTTCACTCCAGAGATGTTGAGTTGACAGATGTGTCCAGCTGTTTCCTCTGAGTATCTGGAAAATGTTATTAGTCATTTTTAAAAATCAGATGGAGGAATGTAGAAGCTAATTGTTACAGCTTATTTTAAATTTAAAAAAAGAAAAGAAGACGACTTCATTTGTCCTCAGGCTCTTTAAGTCCTGAAATATTTGGTTTCAGTACGTAAAGTATTTTCTGTTAAAAATTCTGTGTAAGTAGCAGCTGCTGCTAATTATGTTTGCAAATAAAACAGGAATGTGCATTGTTTGTTATTATAAAGAGCCCAAGCAGTGTTTCCATGCCTTTGTTGGGTCAAGAAAGATTCCAAGTGTCGGATTGTGTAATGGGTTTTGAGAAAAAGAAAGAAATAATACCTTCAGTTTATAATCTTCATGGACATTGTTCACCAGATGTGTGCATTAGGCCAATGATTTCACCTTCCTTGAAGTTAGTTACTTGTTTGATTTTTCTGAGAAGGTCGCTTGTTATTGTAAATAATTCCTGTAAGTAATAATCTATAATTGGAGAAGGAAATGGCAACCCGCGCCAGTATTCTTGCCTGGGAAATCCCACGGACATGGGAACCTGGTAGGCTTGCAGCCCATGGGGTCGCAAGAGTTGGACATGACCTAGCGACTGAAGCCAACCACAAGAGTTGGACGTGACTTAATAACTAAAACCAACCAACCAATAATCTATACTAGTTACCTAGTGAGAAATCCTGAGCTAAAGTCAGAGAATCTGTAGAGTTTTATTGTGTGCTAGCAGAAAAGAATTTTCTGTGTATGATTGAAGATGGGCTCTATTATTTTTACTAGAAAATAAATCTGATAATTAAAGAACATACACACCACTGTCCAGATATTTAATTTAGGTTTGTTTGTGGTTTTTTTTTTTTTGATAGTGGAGCATACAGTAACGTTTTTGAACTGTTTGAAACTAAAGATTTAAATAATTTGTGGGAGTGGTTATTAAAACTAAACACTGTATTTTACCAATCAAGTAGATTCTGATTATTCAGTTTTCTCCTCGGAGTAGATTTTGCAAGTGAATTTGTTTCATTTTGCCTTAGCAAAAATAAAACCTGAAATTTGTTTGATAAAGTTCTCCTTATAAGTCCCTACAATGAAATACCTTATTTGATGCCTTAAGATTTGTTTTAAGTTCTCAGCCTTCAAGTCATGCCTTCTAAGTGCTTAGATCAGCTATATCAGTATTGTGCCAGGAGCTTAGGAGAAGTTTAGTTTCCTAAAGCCTTACCTCTAGTAGGCCAGGAATCTACATTTTGCACAGGCTTTCCAGGTGATTCACAGGTATTTGCAGGTTTGAGAACCTGTTGTGTCTGTGTGCGGGCGTGCTCAGTCACTCAGCTATTTCTGACTCTTGGCGACCCCGTGGACTGTAGCCCGCCAGGCTCCTCTGTCCATGGGATTCTCCAGGCAAGAGTACTGGAGTGGGTTGCTGTTTCCTCCTCCAGGGGATGTTCCCAACATCTCCTTCATTGGCAGGTGCAGTCTTTTACCATTGAGCCGCCTGGGAAGCCATTGTCTTGTATATTTGCAGATGTTTTCCTTTTCTTAACTGCTTACTGCCTTTTATGGTAATAGCATTAATTATAATAGTAGCAGTAATAGCTTGTATTGATTGAATACTTACTGTGTGCAAGGACTTCTCTAAACACTTGACGTGTATTGTAACTCATGCCATTCTCAGAATCATTCTGTGAGGTAGGTACTATTGTGCGTGCGTGTGTACGTGCTAAGTTGCTCAGTCGTGTCCAAATCTTTGTGACCCTATGGGCCGTAGCTCACCGGGCTTCTCTCTTCATGGGGTTTTCCAGGCAAGAATACTGGAGTGGGTTTCCATTTCCTTCTCCAGGGGATCTTCCTAACTCAGGGATTGAACCTGTGTCTCTTACGTCTCCCGCATTGGCAGATGGGTTCTTTACCTCTGGCACCATCTGAGAGGGGAAATTGTCTCAGAATAATCAGCCATTTATCAAAGCCACCCAGCTCTGGGTTGGGGAGCAGGGATGTGAGAATAGTCACCTGCCGTGCCTGTCAGCTGGAAATACATTCTGTCATTTTCACGTTAGGCCTGTTACTGTGCAGTTTTATTCTGCTATCCTTGGGTTGCCTGTGTTCCTGCATTCTGGGCTCTCCAGGATAACTTTGCTGTGCCTCAGTTTGGCTCCAGAGACTGCATGCCATTCTTCCATTTGCAGCTGAAATCTCCACTTTGGGGTTGTTTAGTTGTATGCTAGATGTGTATTCTAGAACACAGAAATTCATGCTCTGGAATATCCATTTTTATTCCCGCTCCTAAAGATTCTTGTAAGAGGCTGCATAACACTGCTTACCTGAATTCACCTTTTATCCCCAAGGGGAAAAATACCACACCGGCAATAAATTCCCAGAGTGCCTAGGATAAAGAAGATATTTTTGCCATGTTCTGTAAAATGGTGGCTCAGTGGTAAAGAATCTGCCTGCAGTGCGGGAGATGCAGGTTTGATCCCTGGGTGGAGAAAATCCCTTGGGGAAAGAGATGGCAATCCACTGTAGTATCCTTGCCTGGGAAATTCCATGGACCGAGGAGCCTGGCGGGCTATAGTACCTGGTGTCACAAAAGAGCTGGACACAGCTTAACAACTAAACAAACAGGAACATAAAACATTGTACATGGGGTGAAAGGTACAATCTCACCTATCAAATCTGAAATGGCTAGATTCATATCACAGCTCTCCCCACCTCACTCTTCAGTCCTCAGCACATTCCTTCTCATCATCAGGTCATCTTTGTACCTTCTGAGCCTTCTGCCTGGAATGCTTTTCCCCTGGAATGCTTTTCCCCTCCCTTTCCCCCAAGGCAACTCCTGTTCTTTAGATCTTAGATTGCGTTAGGTCAGATCTATTGCTTTTGTCACAGTTACAGTTAAACATTTTTTTCGGGCGTTATTTGATTCATGTCAGCTTTACCTGCCTTGCCAGCTTTTCCTCACCATAATTTTCTTAGCACCTGAAAGTAAGTGTTCAAAATATATTGACCAAGACTTGGTTTGAGTCCCAGTTTTCCCATTATAAACTCTGTAACCTTGAACGAATTACTTGCAAAAAAACTTCAACTCAGAAATTAAGTAATTTGCTGCATACAGTGGGAAAATAATTAACTCATAGGATTTTTGTGAGGGATAACTATCTAGAAGATATTTAGAAAGTACAGTTATCTGATAGAAATACAGTGCTTAGCAGGGAATCTGTTGTTATGGACAGCTGCTGCTATTAACAGTGATAAGTATAATAATTATTGTAATAAGATAAGTGGGACACATTTCCAACATTTTGACAAGCTCTTTCTTACCATTTTCTCCTCCATGGTGGGACATTTCCACTTCCTTTAATGCATTTTCCTTCATTATTCTTTGTGAATGTCCATCTTTGACAGTATTTGAAACAGAGTTAGTGCTTGCTAGTTTCCCTACTAAAAGCCAACCTGACCTTCTCAGAGATAGTATCCACAAACAGAAGATCTTTGTGGTATAAGAAGATAAGATGACTTTAAGCTTTTGATGCATTCTAATCTTAACTACTTCAGGAATTTGGTTCCAGTTTGAATAAAAAATAACTTAAGCAGCTGCTCAAACCACACCCCTTGAAAATTGCTGATTAATTTGCCTCATATTTTATTTGGAGTTTCTCTTGATCTGTTCACTGTTAGTCTGCAAATCTGTCCAGATGTTTCCTTTATAACTCGTGTGTTTTTGAAGGTGTCCAGAAATGGTCTTTCTTAAGTGTCAGACAATTGAAAAATATTTACATTCTACATAAGTATGTGACTTTCAGAGAGCGGAAATGTATAAATGAATAAAATGAAGATAAACAGTGGCTTCTTATCTATATTCCTTTTCAAAAATGTTTTCTTAACTCATGAATAAGGGGTTAAATGGAATAAATAAATTGTTAGTTATAAATGACCATCCATTACTTTTGTAAATTATAGTTAGCTACAGACAAATCATTGGAAAAGACCTTGATGCTGGGAAAGATTGAGGGCAGAAGGAGAAAGGGGTGACAGAGGATGAGATGGTTGGATGACATCACTGACTCAATGGACATAGTAGACAGGGAAGCCTGGTATGCTGTAGTCCATGGAGTCGTGAAGAGTCGGACACGACTTAGCAACTGAACAACACCACAGACAAATTACAAGCAGTATTACCTAATGGAATCATGTGTACATATATAGCACTTTCCTGGTGATTCACATAGTGAAGAATCTGCCTGAAATATGGGTGACCTGGATTCAATCTCTGGATCGGAAAATCTCCTGGAGAAGGAAATGGCAACCCAATCCATTATTCTTGCCTGGAAAATGCCATGGGCAGAGGAACCTGGAGGTCTGTAGTCCATGGGATTGCAGAGTCGAACACAACTGAATGACAAGACTAACACACCACATGTACATATATACAATAAATATACATAAGACAGGATTTTGAAGAATTTGTATAAAGAGGCTAATTGTTGTTGTCTCTATTGAGTGGTATTATGGACATTTTTTTATGTTGTTCTGCTTGTTTGGTGTTCTTTTATGTAAGAGCCATAAATTGCTTTTCTAATAAGAAAAATAATACAAGTAACCAGGGAAAAAAGAAAAAGGGGGAAAAAAGCCAAAAATGGTTTTCTGGTGTCATAATCTCTTCTCCCCCTCCTTCTTTGAATTCTGTACCCTGTATGTTTGGAGCTACACCTCAAGCGTGATAACGTTGGGTGGCTGCCTCTGCCATACATGATACTATTTACCTTTCTAATTGTGTAAGCCATGTCTTTCCAGTGTGGTTTTTACATTTTTTGCATATAAGGAATTTTTCTTAAATATCCCAGGGAGGACTTACTACATTTCAGACCACTTAGTAACTCTGTTCATGGGGAACTGCCTCAAAGGCCAAACCTCAGAGATGGGGAAGAATGATAGGGGAGAGATTAGGGAGATGACTGAACTGGTTACTCTCCCTCCACTCAGACTACTGTGGTGACATACACTTTCTGATACGTTAGTTACCAAATCAACTGGCCTGTTCTTGGGTTATTGCTTTTTTTTTTTTTTTTTTAACCTTGCAGCACTAGATAGAGTTTATCACCCTCAGATGGATCTTCATAAAATCAGAAAACTTCCTGGGCTCCCCATTACTATCTGCGTGAACTCCAAGTTCCTTGGCTTACTGTTCAGCCTCCTGCCAGTCCAGCCTCAGTCCTCCTCTCCAGCATAAACACCACCACATGCCTTCTGGAGACACAGGTTTCCATGTCTTCTTTCTACGTCTCCCACCTCATACCCCAACTCTATTGTTAACATCCTGCCTGTCTCTTAGGTTCTGTCTTAAAGGCTTGATCAGCCCTAGGCTGATCCACTGGTGACTTTTCCTGCCTCTGAATTCTTGGAACCACTCCTGTGATATTACACACCACCTTTCTTACTGTGGCTAATTGTGTTTCAGCATCATCCTCCTTAATGAGACAGAAGCGTCTATAGATCAGGAACTTTATTCTGTACATCTCTGTGGCTTTCTCAGTGCTTTTCTCTTAAGAGCTCCATAACTTGAGTACAAAAGAGGTTTTAAATAATGTTTCATTACATTTTGCTTGTGTTACCTCTGACAATTCAAGGAAATCAGACTATTCTTGGCAGGCTATTTGCAGAGTTTATTCAAAACTTCATGTGGTATAATGAGAATTTTTTTTCATTTTTATAAAAAAGTAGACTAAAGTATTTTTACAGTGCTCTTCAACACTGAGTGTTCAGATTCAATTTATTCCTGATGTAGAGCACTTACCATCTAATTATATGCAGTGTCTAGGGAAAGGAACATGCCTCTAGAAGGAAAAGTACCCCACCACCTACCCCTCTCGGTGGTTGCAATCCAGGAGCAACCTGAAATGTGTCCTTCTCAGACTGAGGTATAGTATGGTGGCCGTATTACATAGGCATTACAAGCACTATTTGAAGGAAGCAGTCTTCACGTTCTGGTAAATGGAAAAGCTTGCAACACATTTTAAAATCTGAGAAAAATATCTTAAGACCTTGAAAAATTTCTGGCTACTCTCACCTAAAAAGGGACAAGTGATTAATGGGAGGATGTAGACCATGCTCCTGTCAGTTTTCCAGACATCTCTAGGGAACCTCTGATCCCTAATTTTTTGATGATTAAATTTGTAGGGCCAGATATTAGTGCCTAGAGAATAGTGTTGCTGGAAAGATGTTGTTGTGGATTTTGAGTCCTTGTTAATCCTGTCGTTGTACTCCTTTCAGGGTGAACCAGATTCCTATTAGAAAGAACATCTCTGTATCTCACAATGTGCTGGTGCTGTGGTTGCATGTCCAGGGCTTAGGATAGGGTTCACAGAAGCCCAGGCATTGTCCCTGCTCTGTTACCACTATTTTCCTTAGCAGAGTTAAAATACTGTGAGTAAAATTTTATTTGTTTTGAGAAGTCTTATAGTAACTAGAGCCTGAATTCTCAAAGAGGTTGCTTGTGCAACTGGGTTTAAAGTACTTTCTCAAGGAGAGAGAGGGAGAGAAGGAGAGGAAGAGGGAGAAAGAGAACAAGAGAAAACATTGATGTGATGTCCTGTCACTGAGGCTTTTGTATTATTTCCCTAATTTTCCTTTTGAAATAGGTGAGCCTCTCATTGATTCAGTCCTTCCCGGAAAACCACTTTCAGAAAAGGGTTTTGTGCTTTCCCATCTAGCACTCTTTCTAGTTATTGCTTTAGGAAAGTTACTCGTTTACTGAGCAGATGTTTATCAAGAGCTTACCACATACCAGGCTCTCTTTTAGGCACTGGGATATAGCTGTGAACAAAGCCAATAAAATTTCTGTCATCATGAAGGAGACAATCCTCAAACTTGAGTGTACAGAAACCAACGTGTTCAAACTATTAGTTCAAGGGGAAAAGGGAAGAGGAAGGGAAGGGAAACTCTTATAAAAAGCAAAATGAATTTAAATAGTATTCTTGTAAAGCACCTCTAAGCCATGTTCTCTCAGGTAGTTTGAGTCAGTGGGCCATTGCTTGTGATCTGGTCGGGTTTGTATCTGCTTGGGTCTCTAATCCACCACATGAGTTAACTTGTGCTCAGGAGCCCCTGAGCTCCGTCTTACTCTTTAGTTTGAATACGTTAAGTTAACAACTCACATGGAATGCCACATCTTAAAAATCATTCAAATTGCCCTTTTCCCTTGCTGTATGACTGTCTTGGGTCAAAATAAGCAGAAGGCAGTCACCATATTTGCTTTGTCTTGGCATATACTTGTTGGATTCTGGACAACCATGGATAAAAAAATTTCTTGATGTAGAAAGACTGGTTTAGATAAGCAGTGTGATGCCCTGTGGTGGTGAAGGACAGATGTTAAATGGAGCTTCCTGGGCCTCTCACTGAATCAGCTTTTACGAAGCTCTGTGATCTGAACTTCCTGCCTTTAACTCAAACTTTTATTCTCTGTCTATCGCTTTATGGGAGTTATTTTCAAAACAGTGTCTTTCAGAACATATATTCTTGGCAGAAATTGACCTCAGCTAATTTCTCTTATAGTTTATGAAAATTTTAAAATTAAAGTCGGAAGGCTTAGGTTCTGTACAACTGTGATGTTTTTACCTTGAGAATTGTGATAGAAGGATATATTTATTAATGAAAAATGTTTTTGTCTGTCTGCAAAGTCTCTGAATTCTAATTTCTAGATCCCTAATTAAAATTTTTATCACTCCTTATTAAATGCATATCTCAGACCTGAAAGAAAGTTTATTTTGAAAAGGTGATATATTGAGCCAGCTAAGCACATATTCGTACCAGCAAACACAATTATTTCAATGGTATATAATATTAAAGGGAAAAATCTGATTATTAGCAATAGGCTGCTTCCCGCCAGAATGTTACAGGACTTTGACAGGCCCTGAGAAATCCTACAACATTCTGGAAGAGATCTGTTTCACCTTAGGCCTCAGCCCTGAAAGGAGTTAATGTAACACTTCATCTACTGCTAGAACCCACGTGAGGAGTGCTGTCTAGAGACGTTGTGTTCAGAGGGTGGGGAGGGGTGTCCCCTTTGTTGTTGAAATAACACTCACTGCTGCGGTCTGTTGTTGGGACCTGTGTGACCGTTGGACCAGATGGGTGTGGCAAAGGGAGCTGTGTGGGAGTTTGTCTAAACAGGGGTCAGCAAATACTGGTCTGTTCTGGGGGAGATCAACAAAATCAAGGGTAATAGAAACAGAGTTCAGTAGGGCACTTAGGAGAACCACTCTTAGGAGGTGGGGTCCCAGTGCTGTCATGGGACAGAAATACTTGCAAGGGGAGTGGGCCCTGGAGGACCATCCCCCCACCCCACCCCAGCGAGGTGGGGGCTTGCTGCTGTGCCCACTGTCTAGGTGTGCTGTCCTCCCTGCTCCAGCCTGTCTCAGGGTTCCAACTCCCCAAGCAGAAGCTATGGCTCATTCATTCACTCAGCATTACTAAGCATCCACAGTACGTGTGAGGTGTTGGGGATACAGAGATGATTTGTCCCTGAAGGACTGATTTATAGCCTAGTGGGGGAGACAGACCAGGAAGTAAATGAATACGCAAGAGAGAGAACCACCATGAAAAAGGTGGGAGATCAGAGTGACCATGTGTTCTGGCCTGCCCTCGACAGCCTGTCATTCCAGCATAATTATCAATAGTGCCCCCTGTCTGCAGGTGTCTTAAGTGTGGTCCCCCATGGATAAAGTGCTATGGGCATGCCAGGGAGAAGGTGTTAGGCCCTGCCCGGGGCAGGGGAGGGGTGTGGTCGTGGCGGATGGACAGTAGGATTTTTGAAGAACGAGTTAGCCGCATAGATAAGGAATAGGATTTAGGGCCAGGATATAATTTTCCCAGCAGAGGGAACAGTGTTGATCCAGTGATTCAGCAGATGTTATCTGAGTGCCTGTCATGTACCAGGCACTGCATGAGGGCAGGTACCAGGCAAAAATCTCAGCCTTTTTGAGCTACATCTAGCAAGGGGAGAGACCATAAACCAGAGAAGGAGATATAAATGATATAAATGGTGTTGGAGATGGTGACAAGAACACAGGAGGCCTGTGTGGGGGTGGAAGTACCATGGTGTATCATTTTAAGTAGGGCAGCCAGGGATGCCTTACTTTCTGAGACTGTGATACTCCAATGGGTCCTGGAGATAAGGGGATGAGCCATTTGGAGGGAAGAGTGTTCTGGCAGAGGGAACAGCAGGTGCCAAGGACTGAAGGAGAGAGACAGAGGTACAAAGACATGGCACATCCTTGATCTCAATTCCTGTGGTCTGCAGAGGCTAGAATGTAGGATGCATGTTGGGAAGGGGGATATATGTGGAAGAGGAAGAGCTGATCTGGGTCACAAAGGGTTTGGGTGCTAAGGATTTGCAATTTTAAGCAGGCAGGAGAGATAAGGTCAGCCTTGAGATTTGAACTGTCCTGGTGCCCCAAGGGAAGGGAACTCAAGGATAGTGAAGTTTAGGGTTCTGGTCGGTTTTGGCAATAATCCAGGCTGCAAGGGATGAGGGCAGAGTCTCATCTGGAAATGGAACATTTCAGAGGCAAACCCATAGAATTCAGTGGGAGTGACTCAGAGGGGTGGGAGGAAGCTCAGAGGCCAGTCTTGAGTATTGGCTGAGCTGGGGGTGTGAATGCCAAGCAGTTCCCCCAAAGCTAAGCTAGTCTGGAGACAGCCTTGTAAAGCAGCTGTGGGTCCTGGGAGTTGGCATGGACATGAAATGGGGCACTTCTTCCCTGGAATCTTCATATTCCCTGATCCAAGCATGTGGACAGAGCAGCTTGTCTGAACTTCTGGAAGAGAATGTGTGTGTAGACCTGCATTTCCAATATTGAATCCTTGCCACTCACGCTCAATCACTCAGCCTTACTTGTTTATAAATGTGCTTCTGAAAGGTATTATGTAAAATTTGAAACCCTCATTAGTGTATGAAATTACATGTGGCTGTTTTATTTATAAGGTAATTATTTGTTCCGAGTCCAGTTGTTTATGTTTCTTAACTCCTTGGCTCTGTGGTGCTTTGGTCTGATCTTTCTCCTCGGGTGATTAAGGTTTGGAAAGCAAATAGACCAGCCTTTGCTGTGTGTGATTTCCCCACCCTCATGTTTTCTACATTTAAGATCCAGAGTTACCTGTATATATTTTTAAGAGAGTGCAGTTCTGTAGTCTTGTTTTCTTATTCCTTAAACCTGATCGCTTTGAAATTTCAGCATGGAGACATTCACTGCTGTCGTCAATTCCCATGGTCCCTCATCACTTGTTTGGTTTATTCCCTCATGGCCTAACAGCAGATGTTATATGTTTTGTGATACCAGAGGTATGGTTATTTCCAACACCAGCCAGTTCTCTGACACCAGCTGGCAATTCAATTCTGGCACTAACTACCAGAGTTATTGCAGATCCCACAGGTCAGAGGCTCTGCTCCCAAGTTGGCCCCAGCTTCTGATGCCAGCAGAAAATGAAGTGTGCAGGCCCCCCCAACACTTCAAGAGCTGACTGCAAATTTGGAGGCTTCTGCATCCCCCTTGAAGTTCAATACTTTGCTAGAATGACTCATAGAACTCAGGAAAACACTTAGATTTATTGATTTATTTTAAAGGATGGGCTTCCTAGGCAGTGCTAGTGATAAAGAACCCACCTGCCAATGCGGCAGATCTAAGAGACATAGGTTCAATTCCTGGGTTGGGAAGATCTCCTGGAGAAGGACATGACAACCCACTCCAGTATTCTTGCCTGAAGAATCCTATGGACAGAGGACCCGACAGTCCATGGGGTCTCATAGTGTTAGTTGTTTAGTCGTATCCGACTCTGTGACCCCATGGGCTGTAGCCCACCATAGGGTCTATTGGGTTTCTAAGAGTTGGACATCACTGAAGTGACTCAGCATTATAAAGGATACAACTCAGAAACAACCAAATGGAAGAAATGCATAGCACAAAGTATAGGGGAAAAGAAGTGCAGAGTTTCCATGCCCTTTCTGGGTGGATCAGCTCCCCAGCACATTAGTGCCTTCAACCCAGAAGCTTCTGAATCTCCTTGTTGAAGAGTTTTATAACCTAATCTGCAGCCACCCCCACCTGCTTCCTGGAAGTGGGAAGTGGGGGCTGAAAGACCCCCTCCCCTCTAATCATACATTTGGTCTTTCTGGTGACCAGTCCCCAAGCTGAAGCTATTTGGGGATCCCGCCGTGAGTCACCTCATTAGTGTAATCCCAGGTGTGGGCAAAAGGGACTTGTTATGAATAACAGAAGACTTCCCTGTTACTCAGGAAATTCCAAGGGTTTTAGGAGCTCTGTGCCAGGAACCAGAGTCAAAGACCAAATATATTTCTTATTATACTAGAGATGGGCTTCCCAGGTGGCACTAGTGGTAAAGAACCTGCCTGTCAATGCAGGAGATGTAAGAGATGCAGATTCGATCCCTGGGTCGGGAAGATCCCCGGGAGGAGGGCACAGCAATCCACCCCAGTATTCTTGCCTGGAGAATCCCATGGACAGAGGAGCCTGGTGGGCTACAGTCCATAGGGTTGCACAGAGTCGGACATGACTTGAAGCAATTTAGCACGCACATGCCACAGATTGGTACGTGTGGATACGCCCTTCTTGAGAAGCATAGGAAGCTTGCCCTGAAATACTCAAATGTTAGCTTCCTGAAGCCAGGTTAATGTCACAGTTTCTGTAAAGTGTTCTAGAAAGCTGAATTACTGGGGACTCCTTTTTATAAGAAATATCTTAAGCAGTAGTTCAGTTTACGGGGAGTTCAATTCCGTAAACACTGAGAATTATAAAGACTGTGCTGTCCAGTCCACTCTCAGCTCTCTCCTCCATGCTGGCCATGGAGGAGATGGGCATCCAGCCCCTCTCATGCCCTCAGGACTTTGCTCTGTGATTATCTCCCCACTGCACTCTGTTATCAACCTTTTCTTCTCCTTCCATTCCCACCAGCATCCATGCTGTAATGTTTCTCTTGATTCCATGTCTCCGAGCTATCATGCTGTTTGTTTCCCTTTATTACAAAACTTTCTGAAGAAGTTGCACATGTGCGTTGTCTCTAGTTTATCTCCTTTTCTTTGTTCTCTTAGGCATTTATTTCTCTTCTCCATGAAAACTATTCTTCATCAAGGTCATCTGTGACCTCCATGTCATCAACTCCAGTAGTCAATTTTGAATTCTCTCCTTCCTTTAATTGTCAATCATATGGGACAGTGTGCCCAGTTCCTTTTGAAACCCTGCTTTAATTTGGCTTTCTGGCCTCCACACTTTCTGTTTTCCCCCCAGCACACTGGCTGTCCCACTTGCTGGGTGGAAGGCTGGCTGTGCCTGGACCTCAGAAGGTTGGCACCTCCGAGGGCCTGGCTGCGGGCCTTTTCCTTCTCCTCTGTAGACCCTTAGAGGGACCCACATAGGCTTCAAAGATGCGCTGATATCCCCAGGTTTAGGTCTCCAGCTGGACTTCAGCCCCTAGCTCCTGGTAACTCAACTACATTCAACCCTTCCGTGTAAATGAACTTCAGCCGCTTCAAACTGGAGGGCGGGTTGCCCCCTCCACCGCCTCTTTCTCATCTCTGCCAGTGGCAGCGCCATCCTTTGGCTGCTTATGCCGCAAGCCTTTTCTTCCTTTTCTCTCCCACCCCACGTTCAGTTCACTTGTTGGCACTGCCTTTATAGACCCCCGTCTCACCAGCCCTGCCACCGTGCTTGTCTGGGCCGCCAGCCTGTCCCACTTAGATTGCTGTGGGAGCCTCCTCGTGGGGCTTCCTGTTTCAGCTCTCCCAGTATCTCTACCCACACCTCCATACCTCAGCCATCTTTTGCCCAAAAATGTGATGGCTGAAGTGATCTTTCTTAAAGATGCCCATTAGCTTGCTTTTCCCTGCTGCTCAGAAACCTGCAGGGCGCCCCTGGATGTGGGCGCCGTCTCCTGACTCACGTGCTGCTTCTCAGCCCCGAGCTCGGCCACACCCGCCTCCTTCCGGCCCGCGCGCCCGCCGCCCGCTCCGCCGCCCTCTTCCCCCGGAGGGACCAGCACGCTTGTCACCTCGCTGCAGGTCTCTGTGTGTGCTTAGCTGCTCAGTCGTGTCTGACTCTTTGCCGCCTCATGGACTGTAGCCCTCCAGACTCCTTTGTTCATGGGATTTTTCAGGCAACAGTACTGGAGTGGGTTGCCATTTCCTTTTCCAGGAGATCTTCCTGACCCAGGGATCGAACCCGGGTCTCTTGCATTGCAGGTGAATTCTTTACCATCTGAGCCAGCAGAGGAGCCCTCTTACTTCAGTTGGGAAGCTCCTTAACCATCTGCCATTACCTCAGATACTTCAAATAGCAGTCCGTGGCCAGCCACTCACTGTCCCCTGAGACTGTTTTATTTTTCATTTATCACCTGACATTTCATAGGTGTCTGTTGTGTCTCTATTATTTGTCCCCTATATTTGAATGTCAGTTCTAGGAGAGCAGGGGCTGTGTTTATTTTACATATCCATGTATCCATAGCAATTATAATAATGCCTGTCTCATAGCAGCCATTGCATGAAGTGTTTGTTGAGTGAGTGACTGATTTAATGACTATGGGGAGCCTACTCTTTAGTTAGAAACTGTGTATAGAAGATATGGATGGTCTTTGTTCCCAAGACTCTCAGGCTAGTTGGGAGGAGAAAGGAATGGTTCCATGAACAGGTCATTTTAATATAATAGTGTACTTGGGATGACAGGGAATAAGGTGGAAGCACAGAAGATGGGTGGTGAAGCAGAAAAGCACTTAAAGGATTCTGAAGGTGCCACCTGTGTTGCATCTTCAAGAAGGAATTCTAGAAATCGATGGGCACTGTAAAGTATAATAATGGTCTGTATAGAAGAAAAAGCAAAGGTCTAGTTTTGGTTAAGACACAGCGCACCAGGATGATAGGAAGGTATGTGAGGAAGGGAAAAGGTGTTTGAGTCGAGATGATAGCCATATGTAGAACTTTTTTTTTTTTTACAAAAATAAAACATTCAAATACCAGTCTACTTGAATCATTGGGAGGATTGAAGGATTATGTTTATTCTAAAGTAACAGGAGGAGGGTTTGGGATGAGGGCATTACTTAAAATTACAAGCTTGTGTGTCTGAAAAAATTGTCATCTTGCATTTTCAGTCACCAACTGGAAAAAAAATGTCACGATTGTCAAATATGCCTAAATATGTATGTGTGTAAATGCAGTGTTTTAATGAATGAGTGGTAAATGACTGAATGTTGAAATGAACTTTATAAGTGTAAGCAGATGTTAATTCATTATGTTTTATGACAAAACCTCTAGTTGCTATGGGTGATGAATCATAATGTTATTCAGGAGGAAGAGCATTTGATGTGCAGTAATCCTGATTTTCAGTCGTTATTGACTTCTGCAAAGGATGTGCTCTCCTTTGAATATGGAATCCTTCCCTTGTGAGATTCGTGTTCCGTGTCCAAATGCCTGGGTGGTCAGCTGGAGATCTGAAAAGAATATACTCGATTACATTGAGAACACTGTAAGCCCTATTGATGGTTTGACTTAGTTTCACAAAAAGCAGTAGAGGCGTAAGTTAGAATGTATATATTTTCTACTGATCTTTTCCTTTCAGTCCACCTCAACAGCAAAACATTAGAAAGTACCTGGAGGGAGGGAAGGTTTGGCTGGTTTGTGCCAGGTGTGCGAGTTAGTTGCTCGGTCGTGTCCGACTCTTTGCGGCCACGTGGACTGTAGCCCACCAGGCTCCTCTGTCCATGGGATTGTCCAGGCAAGAATACTGGAGTGGGTTGCCATTCCCTTCTCCATGGAGTCTTCTTGACCCAGATATCGAACCCCGATCTCCTGAGTTGTAGGCAAATTCTTTACTGTCTGAGCCACCAGAGAAGTCTCAGTTTGTACCATGGACTTTTATTTTTGGGGAACACAGATAGGCATCCTCCTAGGTTGTCTACTTAAGACCTAGATGGCCGCTGGATGAGTCCATTTCCACTTCTGTCATCTATATTTTCATGAAGCGTGGGTTACTAAGGGCTTTTGAATGTTTCCTTAGGACTTGCTAAGTTTTTAAGCTGTTGCTTTGATTGCTTTCAGAGGACAGAGTCTTGTCTCATTCACGCTACCTCACATTCTGTCCTTCTGAGTTGCTGCTGCTTCTCTCTGTCTTTAGAATTGCCTTGGCCATTGTTAATAGCAGAGGCTTAAACATAATTTATATGTGTGAATAGCATTATGAATAAAAACAAGGATATTAAAAATGGCGGAATCCCACCCATGGTCAGAGAAATGTATTAAAGAAAACGTTACCGAAGTATGAAGTTGTTAGGACATAAATCATAAAATGAACCCACTTAGCTATTTAAGATTGCTCTATATGGGTGAGTCATTGCTGTCTGGTTACTCATTACCTGAAACATGGATATAAGGAAGGAGGAAGTGTGGAAGGAAATGTCTCTGGGTGTTTCTTGGGCAACTCTCCTAAAACAAACAGAAAATGGTGTATAATGCTTTGAACATTTTCTTCTTTTTCAGAGTATAATATGATTGTCATTATAATAGTATCCTGTCTGTGATTGTATCTCACAGGCATAGATCAGGTAGCATAAATGAATCTTCAGATTTGAAAATATGTCATTTTAAAGATTTTTCCTTGCTGTTTGCATATATCTGGCATTGATCTTGAACAGAACTTCCAAAATTAAAGTCAGTCCTAAGTGAAAATCTTGGCTGAAAATAGAGAGGTTGAGTTTGAATAAATTTGGCTGGGGATCTGTTAGTTGTAAGCTTTCCTTCTCTTGGCCTCTCCTCACCTGTCTTGCTGTTGCTTTCATTTTTCCTTCTTTTTAGGCACCCTGGTCGTGTATTGTTTCACTCACTTCATTCTTTATCATGTGTTCATCTTTCAGGACGCATCCAGGGTACACCTGCACTTTGAAGCCATTTCCCAAAAGGCCACTTGGTGGTTCTAACATGTATTTTCCATAGCATGCATTATGTCAGAGTTGTATGGACTTTATTGTATACTGTCTTATATATTTCATTAATTGTTTCCGATTTAAGTATTGGACAAGAGGGAGCATCTTTTGAGCAGGGACTAAACAGTTACAATTATTTTCTTGTCTCAAGATCATGGGTCTTAAAATCCATCCAATATGTGTGTTTATCTATTGTATGGTGTACATTATGAAACATTCACAAGAACAAGAACTTTAAAAATATGATAAAGACCTATAAACAGAAATTCTCATATTTTATATCCATATTCCAGTGGCTTATCTTAGGCATACCCTGGGATGCCCACATCTCACTTTGGAGACCTAGGGTTAGGGACACATTAGGGACGCAGGAAGTATTTATTTTTAGCCTTCAGCTGTTTTCTGCTGGTTGTTAACAAGCTTTCTACCTGTCCAAAATAAAACTCAAGGCAATAGTGTGTGTTTTCTATCTAGTTAGGGGATATCAGGGATGTATTGGAATAAGATAGGTTATTCTTGGACAACAAGCCTTCATACCTTAAGACATAACAGAGTGAAAGTTTGCTTGCCACTGATAGCACAGTCTGATGGAGGTCAGATGGCTCTCCTCAGAGGCTGTCCTCTGAGTGGTGACTCATATTCAGGCTGTAGTTGTAGCAACTGGAACACGTGGGCTTTTAAGTTTGCTGTGGGAGGTGGAGAGAGAGCATGGTCAACCCTTTCCTCATTGGCTGGTGTGTGGTCACATGGGCCCAGCCTCCTGCAAAGGAATCTGGGAAATGCACCCAGGAAGTAGAAGATGGAATGGGATTTAGTCAAAATGTGTCATGGCCTCCTATTTGCTAGGATGATCTGTTCATTTCACTAGAGTTGTTGCTGTTTAATAACTCAACTCATGGTTTATCAAGTAAAGCAAGCTTCTGCATGAATTTAAACATGAATTCAGTAGTATAATTTAGAAAGAAAATAAGTCCTCTTAAAGTACTGTCAAATGTTTCCCTTGTAATGATTATAATCACTGTTCACATTTCCATTTGAATCTTATTTGAACGCATTTTAAACTACAAAAGTAAAACTGTTCACTCATTTTTCATGTTTCTGTGGTTATTGCTTTCCTTTTTTTCCACTCAGCGGAGACTAATGATTTATTTGTTTACTATGAACAAAGTTAATAGTAGTGTCCAGTTTCATTGCTGTTGTTTACAGAAGTAGTTTATATATGAATATTTGAAGATGTGTGTAAATGCTTTGATGGCTTATGCCAGTAGATCTGTCTTTGGTCCAATTGCCATATTATTGATATTCTTGGAACAAATATGTTTATTGAGAATTTTAGAAAATTAAATGCTGATCTCATCTATGTTAGTTCACATATTCACCTATTGAGAATTGTAGCAAAATGGTTCTGACCAACTTTGAAACTTAAGCCAGTGTAGTGTTAATTTTTTTGGATTCAATTCTTCTGAGAATGAAAGAATAAAAATCAGTTTCCCTTACATTGTGGAATTTGAGTTGTGTTTAAGGACAGCTTTAGTGAAATTCTTTTTCCAAATATGAGTGTAGTCAAAGGTGGAAGGTGAAAAAATATTAAAATTTTAAACATGGATGCAGAAGAATTTTAATATTACTTCTGATCAATAAATTTTAATTTTAAAGCAATCATATTAATTTTCATGGTGGGAAAACCAAAAACCATAAGTAAATAAATAATGTCACTCCCAATAAGTGATGTCACTCTATAGTTTCATCTTATAGAATATAGATGATATATTACTTTTTAAATTTTACTTCTAGTTTATAACAGTCATTCTCTTGTTAACTTTGGTCATGATTAAGTACTTTGCAAAAATGCTTATGGTATATCATTTACATACTTTTCTTGGGTCTTCTTGATCTGGAAAAATACACTTGTTTTTGGTAAACAGTTTTATTGGATATAAAGATCTTAAGCATGGCCTTACTAGCATGGGAGATGAGTGCAATTGTTCGATGGTTAGCACATACTTTAGTACTACCTTTCCTGGGAATTGGGATGAAGATTGACCTTTTCCAGTCCTGTGGCCACTGCTGAGTCTGCAGATTTGCTGACATATTGAATGCTACTCCTTGATGGCATCATTCTTTAAGGTTTTGAGTAGCTCTACTGGAATTCCATCTCATCCACTAGCTTTGCTAACAGCGGTGCTTCCTAAGTCCCACTTGACTTCACTGTGCAGAATATCTGGCTCTGGGTGGCTGACCATACCATCGAAGTAATCCGGTTCATTTGGATCGTTTTTGTACAGTTTTTCCGTGCATTCTTTCAGTCTCTTCTTGATCTCTTCAGTGTCTACTGTACCCATAGGTATGATTAAAAATCATTGTCAATCAATTCTTTGCAGACATCAAATAGAACATTAAAATATAATTTAGTTAAATTAAAATAGGATTCTGTTTAACTGTTAACCTAGATGCACACTTGCATACTGAGGGTTTTGTACTCTGTCTCTCTCTCTGCTTGGAATGCCCCAGCCCCTGCAGCGCATGCAGCCCCCTCTCTCTCTCCACATGTCCTCCTCCCTAACCTTCCTTGAGTCTTTGCTCACATGCTACCTTCTCAATGGGTCCTTCCATTGTTATCCTTTCTAACAGTTTCGTCCTGGTCTCCTTTTCTGTTCTGCCCCAGCATTCGCCATCCTTCTTGCTTGCTTTGTTTCTCTCTTTTACCATCTTCTGGTACATTATACTTTACTTAGTTTCATTATTGCCTGCCTTCCCCTCCACATCACTCACAGAAGCTTGGGTCCATGTTCATTGCTACATTCTTAGTGGCTGGCACATATTAAACAGTCTGTAATATCAGTTAATTAGGTTAAATAAACCTTTAATCACATGTTCAGAAATTTCTGATGTTCTAGGAATTCATATCAAAAGATGAAGCTACACTATAAGGACTCTGCTTGGATATCTCAGCTTGCTATTTAGTAACTTCTGAAAAAAGGGGGAAAATTTTCAAATGGTATAGTTTGAAAATTTAGGAGCCGCCTTCTTTAAGGATTCACAACAGAAATGAGAAAACAGTAAAATTATTCAAGTACGAGATATGAATGTAATAATGATATTATATTTAAATGTTCACAGATGAACTTGTGCTGTCAGTAGACTTATTGTTGGTGGTTTTGAGTTGTGAATGCTAACAAAGAATTTGGGAATGGGAAATAATTTAATTCTAAGGTTGCTTTCAACTCTGAAATCCTATGAGTGTATGATCTTCCTATTTAAGAAATGTGGAGTGTATTTTAGGAAAACTTTCATTAGAAAAAAATTTTTTAATGTTACTGATTTTTAAAAATGGTAGTTGGTTCAGTTGTTTAGAATAACTAGGTAATAGGTTTATATGTGCATCCCTGGTAGCTCAGCTGGTAAAGAATCTGCCTGCAATGCAGGAGACCCTGGTTCAATTCCTGGGTTGGGAAGATCCTCTTGAGAAGGGATAGGCTACCCACTGCAGTATTCTTGGGCTTCCCTGGTAGCTCAGATGGTAAAGAATCCACCCACAATGCAGGAGACCTGGGTTCAATCCCTGGACTGGGAAAAATCCCTTGGAGGAGGGCATGGCAACCCACTCCAGTATTCTTGCTTGGAGAACCCCCATGGACAGAGGAGCCTGGTGGGCTATAGTCCATGGGGTCACAAAGAGTCCGACACAACTGAGCGATGAAGCACAGAACAAGGTGTATGTGGGATGATTTGATTCTTCAGTTTCTGAGGTCACAGTCTAAATTAGGGAAGTTGAAGATTAGTTAACATATCTAGATTTAAAGTCTGGTTTTGCCCTTTTCCAACTTCATTGTCATTTGGGCACTTGTGACAAACTTTTCTGTGTCGGTGTAAAGATGTACCTGAAAGGTCTTATTTCCATGGAAAACAAGGCAGATCTTCTCCAATTCTCTTTATAGAGATAACTTTCAAGAAGTGAGTCCTATTAACTCTCTTTGAGTTACTGGTGACCAGAATTTGTTTGTTATACTCTGGAAATCTTAGTGAATGGGATAGTACATTTTCATAAGCACACACTTCATTTCTCAGCATCTCCATAAAAGCGTGTAAGGAAAGAGTCCTCTTGGACTTGGCAAGAAAGGAGAATATTGGAGTTTTTCAGAAGAGATGGGCAGTTTTGAGGTGTTTGGGTGATGGGTTAGGGGAAAACATAGAATTAGGAATGAACAGATACAGAATCCATGCCAACAGTCACCCATTCAGAGTTTCTCTTTACATAACATGATGTGGGGCAGTAGTCTTGAGGTTCTCTTGACTCAGTGTTGCTATGATTTTTAAACTGTAGTCTTTTACTTCCGATAAACTTATGTCCATCTGCTTGCACACTGAAGGTTTTTCTAGATTTGTGAATTTAGAATGTTACAGTTTTAAATGAATAAATGAAAATTTTCTGGGAAATTGCCATTCTTAGCTATATTTTACCTGAGCTGATATATTTTGAGGGAGGTCTGTCTATCTACCTACTTGTCTATCCTCCCCCCCTCCAAAAAAAAAAAAAAAAACCCAAAGAACTTTACATGTATACATGGATTTTAGTCACAGCAATGTCAATGTTTGGTCTTTTATCTAATTTTTCTATTGGAATATGATTGCTTTTAGTTTCTGCTGTACAATGAAGTGAATCAGCTTTATATATACATTTAAAGATATGTGAAGAGTATGAATGGGAACTAATTGTTTTATCTCCTCACGTTGAAAATTGATTGAAAGCAGCTTACTGTTTTACAGTCAATATTTTATTTTATTATTTTTTTTTTACAGTCAATATTTTAAAATGATAGCTTTCAAAAAGCCAGAGCAGGTTGGGGTTTTTTTTTTTTTTTTTTTGCATGAGCCACCTGTTCTCCTTGCTTGGCCTTGTAATAAACCTTTCCTTTGCTTTAAAAAAAAATAGAAAAAAAGCAAAGGAAACAGAAATAATGAGACCAAAGCAAAAGTTAATACCATGCTGTCCTCTATGGTTATTGAACTTGGATTTTTCATTTCCTGGTGGTCAAAACAAAAAGGGGAATATGATCAGTTACAAAATTCTTTTTGCACACAAGATCAAAGTACTTGAGTTACTCAAGAGAAAAGTTTTCCTTGCCAGTTAGTTTTAAAAGAGATTTTGAAGTCTTACGGGACTTAGGAAGTGAAGGATAGCATCTTGAGCAACACCTCCCAAAATTTCTCTGCAGAAAATAAAGAAGTGAATTTTACATGGCTGCTTTTTATGTCACGTCAGTAAGTAGAAGCAGAGGACATAACACCAAAGCACAGTTTTGCAAAAGCAAGTCTGTGAGACACTGAAGTCAGCGATTACTTGACCTTGGCTGCTCCACAGGGCCCCCACGGAATTCCATCACATCTGTGGAGGGTGGGGAAGGGTAGCGAGGCGTCAGCTCCCCAGGTGATTCTAACGTGTGTCCAAGGCTGAGAACCACCAATACAGGTACCTAGGTCATTGATGGTTTGGCTTGATTCAGAAATACAAGGAACAGATGGATGGCAGTTTCTCCCTCAGGTGATTATCTGTGACAGTTTTATGTGTTCCTTTATTTGTTTTCAGTTTTTTCATAACTGGGCTTTGAATTAATGGTGGTCTGCTGACAGAGATGATATTCTTTGGAAGGAGCCCAGAATACACATACTCTGTTGACAGGGAAAGATAGCACCTTAATTTGGAAATAAGCTTGTCATTATTTTATGAAAATCGAGGAAGCAAACCAAGACTCATTTAAATAGGTGGCTGCTTCCTCTCTGGAGAGTTGTGGGCTACAGACATGACAAATAGAAGGTTCTTTAGACTGGAACTAGTTTACAGTTGTGCTTAGAAAACCATGAAGGATATAGGGATGGTCCTGGTCTTTGGGTCTGGGGCATCACTGCAGAGATTGATATTTCCTCAGTTAGTAGGTGTTTGAAGTACATGTATCTGGAGAGAGCAATCTTGTGTGTGTGTGTCTGTGTGTGTGTGTTTAACCTTAAACAGTCAGTTTAGGAACGATAGGTCTCAATGGCAAAAAAGATACATGAAAAAGGGACAGAGGGTTGTGAACTGTAGCTTTTCTAAGTAGTCTTGTAACCTGTTTAAATCTCAGAGATTTGATGTGTGGAGTCTTTGAAGATTTACTGGTTTATTCATCTGACAAATATTTTGAGCACCCCACCTCTGCCTGGCCCAGTGCTTTTCTTGCTGTAGAAACCCTGCTCTGAAGAACATAAATTCCAGAGCAGTGAAACTCCATTCCTTCTTCCAGTGGAGTCTTTTGCTGAGGGGGCTGAAGGGGACTGTGCTGGGTGACTCTGAAGAGTCAGGGCTGTGGAGGGGAGCCTTGAACTTGATGGTCTGGATGGTAAGGATAGCCTCATTTTCATCTATGTGTCCTCTGATGCTGGGTACGTGGCTCTCGGTGGGTTGTACCCTCTTGATAGATACTGGCTGCAGAATCTGAGAAGCATGTTAGGATAAACATGATCATTTGCTCAAGGGGGTCCTTGCAGAGGGACTATACATATTTTGGAGAGGGGTGGGGCTATCAGTTGAGGGCTCTGAGAAGCAGTAGGAGCAGGATTTTTTCATCAGGCAGTTCTGGAAATGACTCTGGTTGCTTTTGCCTCTTAGTTCAAGAAATGTAATAGCAAGGTCCTAGAGTGTTACCAGGGCAAATATAATCATGCCTTGTCTTTCTAAAGCAGAGGATTTTAGTCTTAACTTTCTTCTCTGAGTATTTTAAATCCGTTAAGTCTCTTTCTTTGTAAAGATATGAATGTGCACTCACATATGCATACCTGAATAACATTTCTTTTAATTTCTCTCTAACTTAGTTACAAATAGTTGGTAAACTTCGAGTTTGAAAATGCCATACAGTGATTCTGTCAATTTCTTACATGACTAGGAGAGAAGACTATGTTAGGATTCATTTCACAAATTTATTCTGACCATACACTGTGTATCATCCACTGAGATGATGAGTCATAATTTTTGCTCTCAAGGGAGAAAAGCAAAAAAAAAAATTCTCCAGAAATTTAAACCACATGTTAAGGACACAATAGATATATAGATGGGATTTTTGTAGGTTTGTAGGTAATGCTGTCTTTGAACAATGGGAATCACTGAGGGTTTCCAGAAGAGAGTGGTGGGGACAGTGAGGGCAGAAGAGGAACTGACTGGGAGATAAAACAGGAGACATACCTCATCTTGCTCCCGGGAGGGGCTTGGCTTCTTTAGCACACCAGTGAGAAATAAAGCCCTTAGAGACTGGATTCTGGGTGGGTGACCTGCCTGATTTTGACCCCTTGGGCCAGAAACCAGTAGGGATATACATGAAGGACATTTTTAAGTGCTTCATATTTTAGTCACTAAGTGGTGTGACTCTTTGTGACCCCATGGACTGTGGCCCACCAGGTTCTCTGTCCATGGAATTTCCCAGGCAAGTGTACTGGAATGGGTTGCCATTTCCTACTCCAGGAGATCTTCCTGAGTCTTGAGCTTATACTCTGTAATAAAAACATACCCTGGCCCCGTGCATAGCTTTTTAGGGACCCAGTATTTGTATCCAGAGCGCCTGGGGGCATGGTCTCATCTCATCAGAATCTTTTGTCCCTACTCCGCTCATCTGGGAGGATTTCTGCTGGCTTCCAGGACTTTCTTCTTAGTATTTCAAAGTTTAGTTTTTTAGGACAAAGTCTTTATCAGATGACTTTTTGTCCTTCAGTCACATGGTAATGATACTAACTGCCTGCTTGCAGATCTGCATCTTTCTCTCAAATATCCGTGTCGTCTGTCTATGTGGCATTTCAAGGCAGTCATTTCCTTGTGGCCACTTTGCAGACACTGTGACCTAGCTTAAGAATCTTGAAAGCAGATGTTTGCATGCGCTGTGTTTTAAGTCCATTCTGGAGCTGTGCTTTCTGTGTGCTGAAGTAATAATGAGGGTTGTTTCAGACCCCTTTCTGAGTGTTAGGGCACTTTGTGAGTATCAGCATTAAATCTTCCTCTGGCAGTAGCTCAAAGCATTGTTGCTTCGTCATCCCCTGTCTCAAGTGTGGGCCAAAGAAGCTTGTGGCGGAGGGAGTGACCTGCTCGCGTTTTAAAAGGAGGAGGGTTGTGGGGAAGCCAGCCTACAGACAGAGTGGCATATGGTATTTTTGGTTTACCCATTCTTACGTGGCCACTTTGAAGCCGTTTTTGAAAGGCAGATATTTTAGCATAAGACACACACACACACATAAAAGTTAACCAAATACTGTACAGAGCAGACTTTCTGGCATCTTACGAGCCTGCCTTATGTTACTGTTGAAGCCCCTTCCTTGTGAAGGGGAGCAGAGGTAGAGTAAAGGAGGGAGTCGGCGTGAGATCTGTCTGGGAGCCACACCCAAGTGAAGAGTAGTCATCCTTGGTCAGCCTCTCAGAGATGGCTGTCAGTCACCCCAAGCCCAGAGCCTACTCATTCCCTGAGGGGGCTTCTGTCTCAATGGTCTGTTTCATAATCCTCTGATTTCCTCCCTTTATCTTAAGTTTCTTTTTAAAATTGAGACATGGATTTGACCATGTAATTTTTTTCCCCCCTGTTTGGAAATTCAGAAGAAAGGCTTCTACATCTTGTCTTTGTCCTAAATTTGTAAACCTTATGGGAATAGGTACATGTTAACCTGGTGGATGGTGGGCTGGCAGCGCCCTTTAGGCTCACTCCAGCTCAGCCCGCACCTCTGAGGCCCTCATCGTGTGTTCAGTGCTTGTGTCTGGTGCCCGTGCAAAACAAATGCATCACACTTAAAACCACGGTGCTCCAGAGGACCTTAGCTTTGAAACACAGAAGCGATACCACCTAGCTTTGAGCTTAACAAATTTGGGGGAAAAGCTTTGTCACAGAAACACGTAAAATCAAGAGGTTAAACCTGGGTGCAACGAGATCAGGGGAGGAAGTCATGTCAATGAAAAATGGCCTCAATTTTTGACAGTGTTGTATCAAGATGGCTTGTGAAAAGTGGCTTACTTGGATATAGAAAACCCCTTTAAGAGTTAGCAAAGCTCAGGCCAGAAATGAGGAAGTCATCTAAGGCAATAAAAAACTAGTGATGGAGAGGAGAGAAAGGGGTAGAGTTGCAGGGTATACTGAGTACCTGCATGAAAGAATCAAATAAAAATTTTCTTTGTAGTACCGGCATCCCTCAAGCTTTAGGAAATGGATTTCTTGTTTTTAAAGTAAGCCACATAGACCATGTGACATGTCCTCAAATGAAAGAATTATTGTCTCATTAGATAGTATGTGATTTCTCTAAACTGAGCAACCTGAGGGTGGGGATGACATCATTTATATTCCTCTGCCTGAAACACTCCATGGCACATAGAATGCTTATTGAATTAACGAGTACTAAATTCTCTTAAAATTATTTCCCAAGATGTTTCTTCCCTTACAATATAATGATATGAATTTAGCTAATTTCAGGAAGTTTCATTATTATTATTATTTTGCCAGTTCACTTTCTTTTCTTCACAGCACTATACATAAGCTCAGGCAATTGCATTGTATGTACACGGTGATCTGTCTGTGTGTATGTATGTATGTACATGTATCTCTTTGTAACCAGGAATCTTAATATTGGATAGGCCAAAAAGTTCGTTCAGGTTTTTTCTGTAAGATGTTATGGGAAAACCTGAATGAACTTTTTGGCCAAACCTATATTTGTTGATTTCCCTGAATTCTGTATCCACTCTATGAAATGGTGGTGGATCTCTTTCTTCAGATGGGAGTCGATTTGTGAGCTTGATTCTGTAGCATGCAATCTTAGCCGCATCTGGCCTCTCAGTCCTTTATTTAGATCCTGTGGGCTCTGTATAAGGGGCAGCTTCTGCCAGGTCTGTTAGGCTGGAAAGCTAACAACTTCTTCAGAGCTTTCACTGCTGCCCACTCCCTCTCCTCTGTGCTTTTTTTTTTTTTAAACTTCAAAGCAGGTGTACTTGGGGTTCCTGTTCAGAGGCCATCTCTACTCACTGCGTTCCATGTTGACTGCAGCCAGATTTCTCTGCACTTCTTCAGTACGGGGTGCCAGGCAGGGTGCAGCATCTTCTAGTGTGGATAGCTGGCCCTGTGTTTCTCTTCCTCCCTCTTACCGTAGGGAAGCTGAGACCCCACCTCATGTCATTGTATCCTGTGTATATACCTGACAATGGGGACTGTCAAAGTTAGATGACGCAGAATGCGTGACGTTTGAATGTTGAAAGGTTAACTTTACCCAACAGTCTTCATTGTTTGGCATGTGGATGTGAAGTGCTTTAAATCAGAATGTGTGTTTCAGTGTTACACAAAGACACACAGAATGGCATATGAGGTGGCACATTTTTAGGCTTCTGGTCAGCAGGGAACACTGATCTCAAAAATCAGCATTTTGAGAACTTGAAGTCATTCTGTTTTCTTAATGAATAAAATATTAAATCCTAAGGACAATTAGGAAGGTCATGGGAATAATTTCTCTTGGGATCAGTTCAGTTCAGTTGCTCAGTAGTGTCCGACTCTGCGACCCCATGGACTGCAGCATGCCAGGCCTCCCTGTCCATTACTGACTCCCAGAGTTTACTCAAAACTCATGTCCACTGAGTCAGTTGGATGAGATGCCATCCAACCATCTCATCCTCTGTTGTCCCCTTCTCCTCCTCCTTCAATCTTTCCCAGCATCAGGGTCTTTTCCAGTGAGTCAGTTCTTCACATCAGGTGGCCAAAGTATTGGAGTTTCACCTTCAACATCAGTCCTTCCAATGAACACCCAGGACTGATCTTTAGGATGGACTGGTTGGATCTCCTTGCAGTCCAAGGGACTCTGAAGAGTCTTCTCCAACACCACAGTTGAAAAGCAACAATTCTTCGGCGCTCAGCTTTTTTTATAGTCCAACTCTCACACCCATACATGACTACTGGAAAAACCAAAGCTTTGACTAGATGGACTTTTGTTGGCAAAGTAATGTCTCTGCTTTTTAATATGCTGTCTAGGTTGGTCATATAACTTTTCTTCCAAGGAGTAAGCATCTTTTAAAAATGTCATGGTTGCAGTCACCATCTGCAATGATTTTGGAGCCGCCAAAAGTAAAGTCTGTCACTGTTTCCATTGTTTCCCCATCTATTTGCCATGAAGTGATGGGACCAGATACCATGATCTTACTTTTCTGAATGTTGAGTTTTAAGCCAACTTTTTCACTCTCCTCTTTCACTTTCATCAAGAGGCTCTTTAGTTCTTCGCTTTCTGCCATAAGGGTAGGGTCATCTACATATCTGGGGTTATTGATATTTCTCCCGGCAATCTTGATTCCAGTTTATGCTTCTTCCAGCCCAGCATTTCTCATGATGTACTCTGTATATAAGTTAAATAAGCAGGGTGAAAGTATACAGCCTTGACGTACTCCTTTCCTGATTTGGAACTAGTCTGTTGTTCCAAGTCCAGTTCTAACTGTTGCTTCCTGACCTGCATACAGATTTTTCAGGAGGCAGGTCAGGTGGTCTGGTATTCCCATCTCTTTAAGAATTTTCCACAGTTTGTTGTGATCCACACAGTCAAGTGCCTTGGCATAGTCAATAAAGCAGAAATAGATGTTTTTCTGGAACTTTCTCGCTTTTTTGATGGTCCAACGGATGTTGGCAATTTGATCTCTGGTTCCTCTGCCTTTTCTAAAACCAGCTTGAACATCTGGATGTTCACGGTCCACATACTGTTGAAGCCTGGCTTGGAGAATCTTGAGCATTACTTTGCAAACGTGTGAGATGAGTGTAATTGTGTGGCAGTCTGAGCATTCTTTGGGATTGCCTTTCTTTGGGATTGGAATGAAAACTGACCTTCTCCAATCCTGTGGCCACTGCTGAGTTTTCCAAATTTGCTGGCATATTGAGTGCAGCACTTTCACAACATCATCTTTTAGGATTTGAAATGGCTCAGCTGGAATTCCATCACCTCTACTAGCTTTCTTTGTAGTGATGATTCCTAAGGCCCACGTGACTTCACATTCCAGGATGTTGGGCTCTAGGTTAGTGATCACATCATCATGATTATTGGGGTTGTGAAGATCTTTTTTGTACAGTTCTTCTGTGTATTCTTGCCACCTCTTCTTAATATCTTCTGCTTCTGTTAGGTCCATACCATTTCTGTCCTTAAGTGTGCCCATCTTTGCATGAAATGTTCCCTTGGTATCTCTAATTTTCTTGAAGAGATCTCTAGTCTTTTCCATTCTATTGTTTTCCTCTATTTCTTTGCATTGATCACTGAGGAAGACTTTCTTATCTCTCCTGGCTATTCTTTGGAACTCTGCAATCACATGGGTGTATCTTTCCTTTTCTCCTTTGCCTTCTGCTTCGCTTCTACTCACAGCTATTTGTAAGGCCTCCTCAGACAATCATTTTGCCTTTTTGCATTTTTTTTTCTTGGGGATGGTCTTGATCACTGCCTCCTGTACAGTGTCATGAACCTCAGTCCATAGTTCTTCAGGCTCTCTGTCTATCAGATCTAGTCATTTGTCCCTTCCACTGTATAGTCATAAGGGATATGATTTAGGTCATACCTGAACAGTCTAGTGGTTTTCCCTACTTTCTTCAATTTCAGTCTGAATTTGGCAATAAGGAGTTCATGACTTGAGCCACAGTCAGCTCCCGGTTTTGTTTTTGCTGACTGTATAGAGCTTCTCCATCTTTGGCTGTAAAGAATATAATCAATCTGCTTTTGGTGTTGTCCTTGTGTAGTCTTCTCTTGTGTTGTTGGAAGAAGGTGTTTGCTAGGACCAGTGTGTTCTCTTAGAAAAACTCTATTAGCCTTTGCCCTGCTTCATTTTGTACTCCAAGGCCAAATTTGCCTGTCACTCCAGGTTTCTTGACTTCCTACTTTTGCATTCTAGTCCCCTGTAATGAAAAGGACATCTTTTTTGGGTGTTAGTTCTAGAAGGTCTTGTACGTCTTCACAGACCTGTTCAACTTCAGCTTCTTCAGCATTACTGGTCAGGGTATAGACCTGGATTACTGTGATATTGAATAGTTTGCCTTGGAAATGAACAGAGATCATTCTGTCGTTTTTGAGATTTCATCCAAGTACTGCATTTTGCACTCTTTTGTTGTCTATGATGGCTACTCCATTTCTTCTAAGGGATTCCTGCCCACAGTAGTGGATATAATGGTCATCTGAGTTAAATTCACCCATTCCAGTCCATTTTAGTTCGCTGATTCCTAGAATGTCGACATTCACTCTTGCCATCTCCTGTTTGACCACTTCCAATTTGCATTGATTCATGGACCTAACATTCCAGGTTCCTATGCAATACTGCTCTTTACAGCATTGGACCTTGCTTCTATCACAGTCACATCCACAACTGGGTATTGTTTTTGCTTTGGCTCCATCCCTTCATTCTTTCTGGAGTTATTTCTCCACTGATCTCCCTTAGCACATTGGGTACCTACCGACCTGGGGAGTTCCTCTTTCAGTATCCTATCTTTTTGCCTTTTCATACTGTTGTTCATGGGGTTCTCAAGGCAAGAATGCTGAAGTGGTTTGCCATTCCCTTCTCCAGTGGACCACATTTTGTCTCTTGGAATAGGTAGTTTTAACCCGAAGTTTGAGTTTCCTATAATAAAGTCATAAAAAACCATGATGTTGGTTGTTGGTGGTTTAGCTGCTCAGTCGTGTCCTACTCTTTGCAATCCATGAACTGTAGTCTACCAGGCTCCTCTGTCCATGGCATTTCCCAGGCAAGGATACTGGAGTGGGTTGCCATTTCCTTCTCCAGGGAATCTTCCCAACCCAGGGATCGAACTCGGGTTTCCTGCATTGCAGGCAGATTCTTTACCAACTGAGCCACCAGGGAAGCCGTAAGTTGCTTGAAATAAGCTATTTTGCTAAAAATCTTGGAAACAATTGTGCTGGGAGTTTGTTTAAATTATATTTACCCTAAGCAAAAAAGGCTATTTTTGTAGATAAATAGCTGTGTCCTTACTTTTATGAGAGTTGGGTAACAAAAGGTTATTTGTTAGTATTCTTTTCTTAAAAGAGATGCTAAAAATACTTTGAGGGCTTATTGAATTTGCATTAAGAGCTCAGTTGTCTGATTTTTTCCCCCTCAAATCAGGTGTGTTTTGTTAATTTCTGGACAGAGGAAATAACACAATTTCCTCCTTGTTTTCTGTGTTCTCCCAGCCTCTGTCCTTGCATATGCCTCAGGGTTCTGATGTTACATCCCTGTCTTCTGTGATATACCTTTCTCAGTAGAAGTTGTGTTCCCTGCCCCCCGTTTTCCTTTTTAGGGGATTGATCATATGTTTCTTACCTTCTCCCACACCTTTTTTTTTTTTAATGAGGAAATCTGTTCAGATCTATTTACAAGTCAATGGAAAACCGGAGAAGACAGGCCAGAATGCTTACTGCTTGTGCTGTTTATTATTTTATCATATTCATTGAAAGGATATCCTGTGTAATGGTAGAAGTTAGATACAAAAAATATAGGAAATGCAGAGCTCTACACAGAACTCAGGATTCTGTGTAGAATGAACCTTGTCACATTGTGTCATTGTTTTAGATAGAATCTTTTTTAAGAGTGGGAGTGGATTAGAAGGGAGAAATAAGTGTGGTTCAGCTGGAATTCCTCTTGTATGAATAGTATTATGCACCTTAATGTTCTTCCATGCCTCTTTTTTGGGGGGATTTAATGTCTTTCCTGTTCGATTTTAAGCTGTTAAAAGACATTCTCTTCATCTTTATTCCCAGCACCCTCACGGTGACTCTGATGCCCCTTAGCTTGGGGGTGCCTGGGAACCTCACCCTTGTGGAGGTTCTTGCCCTAACCTCCGCGTACTCTTCCATATTAGTTGTTAGAGGACCTCGTTCAAGATAGAAGACACCAACCACACTTCATTAATTTGCGAGATAAGGCCCTTCAGCAGCAAAGACTGATAAAGTGGAGTCAGCCTCTGTGCTTTTAACTGCTTGCCAAGTCCCAGGCAGGATGCTGGCCCTGCGAGGGGCTCTCCCCGCTGGCCTCTCATGCTCCGGACACCATTTACAGAAGGAAGTCCTCAACAGCACAAGGGATTACTGCTAGTGCTAAAGAGCAGCTTCTAGGCCCTGAAGGCAGATGTTTCCTCCTCAAGGCCTTCATATCTTAAGTCCAGTCCTTTTCATTCCTGACATAATTTAGTCTTTTTAAACCTCTTACCTACTTACTAATGTGTGTCTTCAGCACCTGGCTTTTACAGTTCACCTTTGGAAATGAGCCACCCCTTGGCTCAGTCCACCCTCACATCCCTCTCCAGGAGAAGGAAGCTGTTTGTTTTGTCGGGGGACACTCAGCCAACTGACCCTGGGCTGAGTAGAACTGAGGAACTCCATCATAATTTTGATAATGGTCGGGTCCATGGGGTTGGGAAAATGTGAGCATGCCTCAGAGCTTCTTCCATCACAAGAGGATTGTAAATAAAATTCCTAAAATCTTGAAAGAAGACTAGCCCTTAAGTGCTCTTTGCTGTTTGTTCTGGATTATATTGCATATCTAGCACGTGAACTGATGAATTAAAGAGCTTTGTAAATTCTAGTACTTGAGGAGAAGAATTTCTTGTCTAATTACACAGGGATTTCTGTTAGTCCTTAGAACGTTACAATACCTACAAACCATTTTATTCACACAAAACATTCTAATACTATGGTTTTTGTCCCTTTCGTGATTATGTTTGACTGTCTAGAATGTATTTTTGAGTGACTCTTTAAAAAATAATGAGAGACCTAGTGTACATTGAGGTTGACTCAGTCTGTGAAAATTTGCAAAAATACTCTATAGTCTGTTTTTTGAAAGCCAGTGTAATTCTAGAGAGGAAGAAGAACCTTTTTGTGCCCATTTGTTATGTCTTATTTTAAAACCTGACTTTTGAGCTTTATTTGATGCCTTAACTGTGTCACTTCAGAACAGATGTCATTTTAAAATGATTCATCCCTGATGAGATTTCTGTTTTGTACCTAATGGAAACAAGCCTTTTAGGATATAAGAATGCATATGAACTTTAAAAAGTAAGTATTGATAAATATTTTTTAAAAAATGATTGAAGTTAATGAAGTTTCACCTTTAATCTGCCATATGTTATGCCATGGCATAACAGCCTTCTTTTCATTGAGATGACAACTAGGGACCTCTTTGAGTTTAAATGAATAAAGAGAAAAGAAAGTGAAATGTACTTCTCTCTCTTTCTTTTTTTGACCAGTTGTTTTGGCATGGTGTGTGTGTGTATATGTGTGTGTGTGTGTATATATATATATATGTATGTATGTTTTTCATCTTACTTCCTTTTAGTCTATCCATGTCTTCATATTTTAAGTTTGACTTCCATAGAAAGCATCAAATTGGATTTTGTGTTTTTATCCATTTTAACATACTCTGCCTTTTTATTGGAGTATTTTGTCCATTAACGTTTAGTGTAATTATTGATGTGCTTGAATTTAGGTTTACCATTTAATAATATACTTTCTGTTTGTTCCCTGTTTTTCTTCTTGCCTTCTTTTGGATAATTTGAATTTGTTTTTAGAATTCCATTTTAATTCTTTTGTTGTTTTATACCTCTTTGTGTTATTATTTTGTGATTGTTCATGGTATAATGTATATGCTAAAGTTTTCAAGATCCATACATAGTTAATGTTGTACTGCTTTATGTAAAATTCAGAAACCTTGCCATCATTTAGGTCCATTTACCATCTATCTCCCTCCAATTCTGTTCTTTTTTTCTTTCTCATAATCTTTCCTTTTTACTTCATAGTATATATATGTCCCCTTGGAAAAGGGAATGGCAACCCACTCCAGTATTCTTGCCTGGAGAACCTTGGACAGAGGAGCCTGGCAGGCTGCAGTCCGTAGGGTCGCAAAGAGTCGGACACGACTGAAACAACTTAGCACGCACGCATGCATGCATATGCCCATTGCTACTTATTTTGAAGAGAGGCTTACTTTCATTCTGCCTTCTCTTGGATTGTTAAGAATGCTTACCAATGTTGTTGCTATGTAGGAATGAATAAATGTATTTTTGTAAATATGTTAATTTACTGTGCTTTTTTAGGCACACCTCGGAGATATTGTGGGTTCAGTTCCAGACTACCTTAGTAAAGTGACTATCTCAATAAAGCAAGTCACATAAATTTTTTTGGCTTCTTAGTGTATATGATAGTTATGTATACACTATACAATAGTCTCATAGTAAAGTATGTAATAGTATTAAATCTTAAAAAATGTACATACATTAAATAAACAATATGAAACAAAAAGTTATAATACAGATCACATGTCACTGTAACAATCATGATAATAATGAAAAAGCTTGAGATACTGTGAGAATTATGAAAACATGGCATAGGGCAAGGATGGAACAAAGCTTTCCAGGATAAAAAGCTATAGTTACTTGTAACAAGTATAAAAACTTATTTTCCCTGAAGTTTTTCCTTAAGATGTGGGATGCATGTGTCACAGAAGAGCATAACACTAATTTAACTCAGTGTTATTTTTCAAGCAAGTGAATGTTTCTGACTTAAGAATATGAGACAATTATAGGTGTACAGATGTCTGCAATAGTATTTTACAAGAAAGGCCAGCATTGTGCTTCTCCTTAAAAGCCAGCAAATAAACAAACAGACCTCAAGGATACTGTGCAAAATACACCACACATAATTCCCTTTCTTTCTTTCCTTCTCTTGCATGTCCTTGCTGTGAACCTTAGTCCTTAATCAGATTTAATATGAAGTGAGAACTTGGTGGCACACTTAGAGGTTAGGAATTTTTTTAGAAAGCACTTTATTTTGTTGTTGTTGCTTAATTTTAAAAGCATGTTGTTTTTAGAGGTGAATCAGAGCTGGAAAGTGGAGAAATAGTTAAGTTTTGTAGGTCTCAATGTGGATGAGAATTTTGAGACGGAACTGTTTTAAGAGGGTTAAATTCAGAAGCAGAATTTCCTTAGTGTGATTTGAAAGTATTCTAGGATTCAGGATTGAATAAAAGGAAGTACCATTTTGAGAGTTTCTGAAAAAAAAGACAGAAACAGAAAGGTAGAAACAGTCATCTAAGGCTAGGAAAGTTTCCTAAGACAAAATTTGTTCTGTGTAACACTTTGGCCAGAGGAGGTGACAAACTAGAAGTCTTCAGAATGGATTAGACTGCTTTAGAGAATGATTCCTCAAGTGCCTCGTTAAGAGAGCCAGAGGACTGAGAAAAAGGGGTCTGCTTGGGAGAACATGGGTGGGCTTCCGTGCTAGCTCAGCTGGTAAAGAATCCACCTGCAATGCAGGAGACCCCGGTTCAATCCCTGGGTTGGGAAGATCTGCTGGAGAAGGGAACAGCTCCCCACCCCTGGAGAATTCCATGGACAGAGGGGCCTGGTGGGCTACAGTCCATGGGGTCACAAAGAGTCAGACGTGACTGAGCGACCTTCACTTTAGGAGAACATAAGCTTTAGGTGGTGGTGGGTGGTGTATTTGGTGTCACACCATCTTTTCTGCTCCCTGAAGTAAGTGAAGGAAACCTAGAAAGAAAATGACAGGGTGAGGAGCTTGGAGTTTTGGGCAGGGACGCCCTGATGCCCACAAAAGCAGGACCATGGCAGAGATTCCCATTCTGAACAGAAATGGTGAAAGAACATGAATACCGGCTAGATAATTTTGAACATGCAACACAATCTTCTACTCTGACAGGGCATGACAAATGAGCCCCAAATCTAGCTTCCAAAACCTATAAATGATAGATACAACTGTTTGCAAATGTGCAGCAACATGCTTGATATTGGTGGAAGGTTCAGTGAACAGCCGTTTAGCTGATCTGGAAATGAAGGGGGGACTTGCATTCAAACGTCAGGCTGTCGCTATTCTTAGAGCTCAAGTAGAGGACAGAAGAAATAGATGAAGCCCTGCTCTTGATGTGGTGCGATGAAGACCATGTTTGCCCCTTAAGTTATCATCATTACAGTGCAGTAAACCATTCATTTTTGTGTGTGGTAAATCACAATGCTGACATGCTCACAAAATAATGTGAAGCATATGGGTCACAACTGCTTTTAAGTAAAAACTGCTCTAAAGATTTATTTAGGTTCCTTAATTATAGAGTGGTTGGGAAGACTGGCATGTGGTTTCATTTTAGTTACAAATGTTGGCTGTGGTGATGGGTACGTGCTAAAGTTGCCAGAGAGACAGGGAATAAGAGTGAACATCGCCAGAGAGAAAGAGTGAGGTTGGGAGGGGGGCTCGTGTCCTGGCCTCTGTGTTGTTTTTTAAGTGAAGTCAAGATCTTGTGTTTATGTGAAATAAGTAAGATGGCATTATTCTCTGCTCAAAGTGGATGTGCTAGTATTCCGGGCCAGTTTTCCCAATGTGTGAGTACTTTAATTGGTAAATTTTCATGACAGTTTGAAATCATTGACTCTTCAGAGACCTGACAGAATAACCATCCCTTTTAGCCTTTATCTTAAAATATACTCCCCACTAGATGCATCAAGCCCAGGTTGGGGGACAGCAGTTAACGATTCTGTCTAGGTAGACAAGAGAAAATGCAGTGTTCCACCTGGGTGTTTTGATGGGAAATAAACCCATGTCAGGGTCATTTGGTGATCTTCTGAGCCCATGTGTGTGTGTATACATGCATATATGTGTGCAGTCACAATCACATATGGTTAATCATGTTAGAAGTAATTTTGTATTATTTGGGATCTAATGATGGTATAATATATAAAGCTAACTTGCAGTACTCGGAGCCTGGGGAAAGGCCTGTGCTAATCCATGAAGAGGTCAGCGAATATATCAATATATGATTGGAAGAGTTCATTTGTATTTGGCGTAACGTGCTTTCCTGCGCTTCTTGCCAGTGGTGAAGATGACACTGGCTTTGCTGAACTCTTGTCTGGAAGTGGGAGGGATGGGAGGGAGGAGGGGGCTAATAAGAAATCCAAGTAAAGCTTTCCTTCCCTGTCTGAAGGCGATAGGAGATATGAGTTTCCTGCTTCATGGAGCTCAGTCCATTAGGGGCTTTGTCAAAACGTGAAGGTCCACTCATTCATTCACTCATATTTTGGTATAGACGATGTCTTATGTTTATAGCTCTGTGGAATGCACGAAAATTAATGACACAGAAAGGCTGTGCCCCCAGGAGCTTGCACTCTGGTAAGGGAGAAGAAGATGTCTGCATAACTGATTATAATACAGAAAGACATTAGACATTTATTGAGGACTTAGTCACTTTTAAGGTGCTTTCATACAGTTTGGTTTAATTTTCTGAGCTAAAGTACAGGGCTACATTTCTTTATTTTGTCCCTGGAGAAACCAAAGTTCAGCCAGGGTGAGTGACTTGCTCCAGGTCCTCTAGGTGGTAAGTTGTGGGTCTGGGGCCCAGAGAATGCTGTCCATCCGGGATGCCCTCTGCCTCCAGATTCACTGTTTTTTCCACTGTCCCACAATGCAGTGGGGCTTCCCAGGTGGCTCAGTGGTAAACAATCCGCCTGCCAATGCAGGAGATGAGGGTTCCATCCCTGGCTTGGGAAGATCCCCTGGAGAAGGAAATGGCTACCCACTGCAGTATTCTTGCCTGGGAAATCCCCTGGACAGAGGAGCCTGGCAGGCTACAGTGCATGGGGTCACAGAGAGTTGGACACGACTTTGTAATTAAACAACAACAGTATGCAATCACACAGAGGGGCTTGATTGCTTATCACTTGGGAAATCAGGGAACACTGGACGAGGATGACGCCACTGAGCATCCTTGGGGGTGAGCAGAGCACTGGTTATTCAGGGGATGGCCGAAGGGGTTTGAGGGGGAGGGAGGGAGGGCTGCCGGATGGAAAGAGATCAGTGTACCTTGTTCACATAAGATTCAGCTCCTGGCAGATTGGAGGTGCTGAGTGCATTGTCAATATTAATGGCGGCACACACTTTTCTGAAGAAAAGCCCAAGTCTGTGATTGCAAGGCTGAACTGACGCCCTTCCAAGTGTCCCAGCCTTTCAGCGGGCTCCTTGCCTCCGGATGGATCTCTCTTAGTGTACTCTTACGACCCGCGATCTGTCCGGAACACAGAGGTGGTGTGTCCCAGTGGTCAGGAGCAGGGCTCAGTTTGGGTTCTACTGCGTCATACTGCCAGTGTGACCTCGACAAGTTCTGTCTTCACTTTGTGCCATGATTGTATCATCTGAAAATATTACATCATCTAATAATAATATATTCCTCGTAGTTTCTTTGTGAGACTTATAATCCTTAAATACGAAGGGCCTGGGGCCCATGCTGGTGCAGAGTAAGTGTTGCTGTCTTAGCTCCAGTTACTCTCTGGCTACTCTGTGGTCCTGACCCTCCTCTGCTTACAGTCCTGCTGGGTGGCTCCATTCTCCTGATTTGGAGTCTGCTCATCTCTCTGGGCTTCCCTGGTGGCTCAGACGGTAAAGTGTTTGCCTGCGATGCGGGAAACCTGGGTTCAATCTCTGGGTTGGGAAGATCCCCTGGAGAAGGAAATGGCAACCCACTCTAGTACCCTTGCCTGGAAAATTCCATGGACGGAAGAGCCTGGTAGGCTACAGTCCATGGGACACGACTGAGCAACTTCACTTCATCTCTCTAGTGCATTTCTCCTCAGGCCTTGCCTTTCAGCAGCAAGCAACTGCTCATACACCTTAGCCTACCTCTAGGTTATTTTGGCCTTTGTTTTTACCTCAAAGCCCTTTGTCTTGCTGATTAATTCTTTAGGACTGTTTTTTCCACCTCTTAAGATACTCCAACTCCAGTCCCCACCCTACTGAGGGCCCTGTGTGGTTCTTTTTCCTTGCACTTATCTATCCTCTATTTGTATCTCTCCCCTACTTTTGGCTGAGAACTCATCAAAGAAGGGCTGAATCTTAATTATCTTTGCATTCCTAGCATGTTCTTCACATTGCTGCTGCTAAGTCACTTCAGTCGTGTCCAACTCTGTGCGACCCCACAGACAGCAGCCCACCAGGCTCCCCCGTCCCTGGGATTCTCCAGGCACGAACATTGGAGTAGGTTGCCATTTCCTTCTCCAGTGCACGAAAGTGAAAAGTGAAAGTGAAGTCGCTCAGTTGTGTCCGACTCTTAGCGACCCCGTGGACTGCAGCCCACCAGGCTCCTCTGTCCGTGGGATCTTCCAGGCAAGAGTACTGGAGTGGGGTGCCATTGCCTTCTCCGATTCTTCACGTTAGGTAGACTCAAAATAAATGAATTAGAAGAGGAGCTTTACCTATTTTAAGACAGCATCATATTGTCAAAATTATTTTTCAGTTAGCTAGAGGGACTCAAATTTGCCTTGTTAGTTGATTTTGAGGAAGGGAAGGTCGACATGAGAGCTTACTTGATAGAGGGCCCTTTGTCATCATGGAGCCCAAGACTGGACAAGAACAACGGCAAACCTATAGGACCACCTGCCACTGCTGGATCTTATAGTTTTTACCAACTTGTTTGTGGAGGTGATAATTCTGTTTTCAGTTTTGTGATGGTAGTATCAGCTATTTAGTATTTGATAACATTTTCTAACTTTTGAAAAACTTTTTTCTCAGTGTTTTGAAACTCCAGTGTATCATCCTGGAAATAGCAACATTATCCAGTTGTGGACATGTGATGTAAATTTTTTTCTTGGTTCTCTTAGTTGCCCGGATTCTAATAAAGTAAGCTGTAAATATAGCATCTGAGTTAAATAAAGCATATCTTTTTATCGTGTACAGTATATCAATACCATTTTAGTTAGTAGGGAATGCATAGGAGAAGATAACTTGGGCCACAAAGAATAAATAACTTTATTTATTTACTTGAAGAATTTGAAGAAGAACAATGTGGTGTTTCTGCTTTCTATCTGAAACATATCAGTGGCCCTTAAAGAGCCTGTTATATCTGGTAAACGAATAATAATGAGCTGAATTGTAAGGACCTTTTTTTTTTTTTTTCCATTATCCCCTACAGCTTTGCCCTGTCAGATGAAGCATACAGATCCCTAAGAGATCAAGATAAAGATCAGTGTATTCTGATTACTGGGGAAAGCGGAGCAGGAAAAACAGGTAAGGTCACCACCAGACAAGTTCCTTTCTCCTCTAAGAAGGTGAACCACGGACAGGATGATGTCAGCAAAGTGGGCTCATTAGCATGAAGCTTACAGAGCTTCTTTGTGGGAAGGCAGAGTTGTTAGGATCCTGGAATGTTTTCCAGGAAGAGCTTGGCCTCATCTCTCACGTGAAGGAACGGGCACCTATCAAAAGGGGTTCCAGCCAATGCGAGAGTCAATTCCTGGCTTCTAGAACTCTAGTACAGTTCCTGAGTACTTCAGGGTCTTTGAGCTTTCCTCCAAGACACCAAAAGCTGTAAAGTCTTATCTCTTCCCTAAGGAATAATTATTTGAGTTTAGGGAGACCACAACCAGAAGCCTACCTCTGCTTAAATGTGAGGGAAGGCCCCAAGAAATGCTGGATTTCACTCCAGAGAAGGCTTCCTCTGGGTCTTCCCTGGTGCCCCAGTGGCTAAGACTCTAAGCTTCCAATGCAGGAGGCCCAGGTTTGCTCCCTGGTCAGGGAACTTGATCCCACATGCCATAACTAAAGATCCCGTATGGCGCAACTAAGACACAGTGCAGCCAAATAAAAAATTATAATAGTAAATATTAAAAAACTGTTTGAAAAAAGAGAAGTCTTCCTCTGAAGCCTGAAGAATTTAGATTTCTGTATATATTTTTAGACAGGCTGGCAACCTACCCATAAAACAACCCCTCAAATGGAGGGATTATGCTTTGTTTCTCGTGCTTTTAATAAAAACTATTTGTGTGATTGATGGTTTTGAGTGAGAATGTGCTTTTACAGGTGGTGCCCAGCTACCTGGAAAAGGTTCAGAAGAGCTGTGCTGTCTGAGTCAAACTTGGACAGGTTAGGACTGCTTTTGTCAGTGGGTTTTTGATTGAACTGATGAGTCCATGAAAGAGGAGGATGATATTTTCATAACTGTTTCATCTCTAAGATGTTCTTGTTTTATAGATAAGACTCTTTTAATTAGTAATTTTTACTTGTTTGCCAGAGTGGGATTTAAATGTTTCTACTTTGCTTGGCTAATTAGCTATCAGATTAATAACTTTGATTTCCTGATGATCAAAAGAAGAAAATCCCCTGTGGATGTTTCAGTCATCTGACTGCATCCATCCTGTTCATCAGCCCTTAGTTAGATCTGTGCCTTGAAATATCTATTTCTGTTTCCCCTGACCTGCCCTGAAGTATCTATTTCTACTCCACTTTCATGAGGAGTGCCTCTTCCCTATTCCCTAGAGGAGCTGAAGAAAGAACGATTAGATCAGTGTGTCCGGCTCCCTTCCTGGAGCCTTTGAACACACAGTGCACTCATTTCCTTTGGCTGTGCAGGTTCTAGGCTCTGGGTGGACAGAAATGGAGGGGGAAAGTCCAGCATGTGAGAATCTAAGGTAACAGAGAGCGTAGTCTCATATAGACCATCTATTGTAGGGTCCTCCCAGGGACAGCAGAATCTGATAGAAGGCTCACCATTCTGTGCGGTGGCCTGTGGACTTTGTCACAGAGGTTTAGCTAACAAAGTTCTTCCTTACCCAGAGATGAATTCTTCCTCTATGTATTCCTCTTTACTCAGTAGTCTGGAACCTTACCAAATAAGTCTACTTGCTCTTCTGGAGGACAATTGCTTAATTATTTGAAGTCATCTATATTATCAATTAAAAGTGAGTCACAGTGAGTCTCAGATTATGTACTTGCCTCCTAAACTGTGTACTCCAGTCAGTTCCCCTTGCCTGGTCTTCCAGCTTACACATCCAGTACCTGCTTGTCATGTCTAAGTGAGTCTCTAAGAGACATCTCAGACTAAGCATGCCCCAGACTGAACTCTTGATTTTACCCTCCTACCCAAACTTCCTGATCTCAATAAATGGGACCACCTGTCAACCTAGTTTCTCAAGCTAGAGATGTAAGAGTCACCCTTGATATTTTCTTTTCCTGTATCTTCCACATGAATTCCATTTTCTATTAGCCCTACCTCTAAAATATATCTCATGCCAAGCTCTTTCTTCCTTTTCTTTGTGTCCACCTGGAGACTCTAGTTAGAGCAAGCCACTGATCCTTTTTTCCTTTGAGGACTGTTTGTAGCAATATCTAACAGGTCTCTTTCCCCCTTATGCTAGCCTGCAGAATGACACCAGAATGATCTGTAAAACCGAAAACTGGAGCAAAGCCTTGGCCTGTTTAATTTTTTTTTTTTTTGAGTTACCTTCTTTTGTGTCTATGTGGTGAGAACTTTTAAGATCTACTCTCTTAGCAACTTGTAAGAATACAATACAGTGTTAACTCTAGACCCTATACTGTACATTAGATTCGTAGCACTTCCTCTCATAACTGAAATTGTGTACCTTTTGACCACATGTCTTCATTTTCCCCTTCTCCCCCAAACCAGCAATCTACTCTTTGATTCTATGAGATTCCATGTATAAGCAAGATCACACAGTATTTGTCTTTCTCTGTCTGACTTCAGTGAGTATAATGCCTTCACAGTTCATCCATGTTGTCACAAGGGGCAAGATTTCCTTCCTTGTTTTTTAGCTGAACAATATTCAATTGTATATATACAACACATTTTCTTTATTCATTCATCCATAGACAGACACTTACTTTGTTTCCATGTCTTGACTATTGTAAATAACGCTTCAAGGAACATGGGAGTGCAGATATCTCTTCAACCTAGTAATTTCATTTACTTTGGATATATACCCAGAAGTGGTTTTGCTGAATCATATGGTAGTTCTGTTTTTTTAAATGTTTTAGGAACCTCCATGCTGTTTTCCATAGTGGTTGTACCAATTTACATTCCCACCAATAGTGGCACAAGGATTCCGTTTTCTCCACATCCTCCCCAGCACTTATGTTTTGTGTGTGTGTGTTTGTTTTATATATATATATATATATATATATATATTAGCCATTCTGATAGGTGTGAGGTGATACCTCATTGTGGTTTTGATTTGAATTTCTCTGGTGATTCATGGTGTTGAGCATCTTTTCATATGCCTGTTGACCCTCTGTATGTCTTCTTTGGAAAAATGCCTATTCAGGTCTTCTGCTCACTTTTTAATCAGATTATTTGGGTTTTTGAGGGAGTGAGTTGTATGAACCGTTTATGTATTTTGGATGTTAACCCCTCACTGGTCGTACTATTGACAGATATTTTCTCCTGTTTAGTGGGTTGCCTTCCATTTTGTTAATCATTTCTTTTGCTGTGCAGAAACTTTTCAGTCTGATGTAATCCCATTTGTGTATTTTTGCTCATGTTGTTTGTGCTTTGCGTGTCATATCCAAAAAATCATTGCCAAGACCAGTGTTTAGTAAGAGTTTTCTTCTTTGTTTCCTTTTAGAAGTTTCACAGTTTCAGGTCTTGCACTTAAGTTTTCAATTCCAGTTTGAGTTAATTTTTGTGAGTGGTAATTAAGTTTTGTCAGTTTCATTCTCCTGCATGTCACATGCTTTTTCCGGATCTGTTGAGATGATCATATGATCTTAACCTTTTATTCTATTCAGATGTGATACATGTATCAACTGTGATGTATTATGTTTATTGATTTGCATGTTGGATCATCCTTGTGTTCCAAGGACAAAGCCCACTTGATCATTGTGTATGAACCTGTTGAATTCAGTTTGCTAGTATTTTACTGAAAATTTGACATTTATATTCATCAAGGATATTGACCTGTAGTTTTCTTTTCTTGTAGTGTCCTTGTCTGGCTTTGGTATCAGGGTAATGTTGGCCTGTTAAAATGAGTTTGGAAGTGTTTCCTCTTCTTTGTTTTACACGAGTTTGAAACAGTTCTGGTGTTTTTATTTTGGGGTTTTTGATCACTCTCCCTAATGGTAATTGGTCTCTTCAGATTTTCTAGTCATGATTCTAGAGACTTATCCATTTCTTCTAGGTTGTCTAATTTGTTGGCATATGACTGTCCGGAGTAGTCTCTCATGATCCTTTATTTTTGTGGTATCTGTTGATACCTCTTTCATTTATAATTTTATTTACTTGAACTCTCTTTTTTTCCTTGGTTAGTCTACATAAAGGTTTGCCAATTTGGTTTATTTTTTTTTGAAGAACCAACTCAATTTTCTGTTCCTTTCCTGTTCTCTATTTCATTTACTTACGCTCTAATCTTTATTGTTTCCTTAAAAAACTGTATCTTCTGCTAAGGTTAGGCTTAGTTCTTACTTTTCTGCTTTTTTGAGGTGTAATATTAGGTTGTTTATTTGAGATATTTCTTTATTCTTGATGTATGCATTTATAGCTATAAAATTTCCTCTTGGAGCTACTTTTGCTGCATCTCATCAGTTTTGGTGTATTATTTTTCCATTTTTGTTGCCTCAAGGTATTTTTTTAATACAAAGTTTCATTGCATGAAATGGTTTCTGTTGCGCTAAAATATAAGCCTGACCCAGAAGATTCTGCTTGACCTAGCCCCTACCTGCTTCTGTACCTTCCCCTCATGTTTCCCCCACCCCAGTGGCAGCTCATGTTACTATTCGTTAAAGGGTTCGCTTTTCGCTGTGTGTTGTCAGTATATATTGTAAACAGTCATTATATTGAGTTTCCCACCCCCTTTTAGATCATTTGTTTGAACTCTGGGTATGGACTCTTAGCTCTTTTCACTCAGAAATTTGTGAAATCTTTCACTATTTAGGATTCCCTCTTTCCAGTAAGAACTTTAGGAGGATATTGACATCTTGGGAGAAAGTTTTTGCTCTTTCACTGCCACTAACCATTCTTTCTTGTGAAACAGAATTTAATTCTTAAAAGCAGTACCACTTCTTGTTTGTTTCCAGGTTGACCAGTGAAAGTGGTGGTAAGGCCAGTTAAAAACTGCATCCTTGCATCCTTTGACAGAGTCATTTGTGTTGGTGATGTCTCATGTCACCTATCCCCACCCCAGTCCTTTTGATGGTATCTACCAGCCTATTCATTTCACACTTGTTTACTTTTTTAAGGCATGAAGGAGGAAGAGATGAAAATATTCCTAAGTCTATTAATTTTCTTTTAGATTTTTACTCATTCTTCATCATGTTTTTATAATTTTTTGAGTATCTGATTATTTCAGTTTGTTCCCAAGTGAGTCATCAGAAGTGGGTTGTGGTCCCTGATTTGATTGGCGTGGGCCAGTTCTTCATCTCCTCTGGAACATATGTCCCCTCATGAGCCATGTTAGTATATGGCCTCCTCCTTCTCAGAGAGTCGTAAACCACCTGCTTCCTCCTGGTGCAGAATTCTGTTTCCTGGTTGGGCTTGTGTCCCTTCCTTATTGAGAGACGGAGTAGAGGTTGCTTTTAATGTTTCATGTGGTGGGCATTCATTCTTTCTGTGCAAAGCAGAAACACCTTATTCCTCTAGTGGAAATCTAGTGGCACATTGAGTTCATTCTTCTTTTCTATGTTTTTCTCTTCTCTTGATATTTTTCTACTTGATAACTTGTCCTCTTGGTTTTAGTGTCCCATTGACTGCTTGAAATCCTATCGTCTTCCCTGGATTTAGTCCTTCTGGCACCCCCTTAGCCTCTCATAAGCTGAAGAATGGACAACTGCTTCACAGGGTCATTGCCGCCTCCTCTGGTGGGAAGCTTTGTTTACAGGTGCTTCTTCCCGCGGGAGGTTGGAGGAGGGTACCACCTTTAGTCATATTGTCAAACCTTCCACTGGGAAGGACCAGCTTCTTCACTCGCCCAGACTGTTGCTGATCAATACTAGGAGAAATCAAAGAAGACATGGAAAAGTTCCCAACTTACGGTTTTAGTTTCAACAGACAAAGTACCAGATTGCTACAAAAACTTATCTCAAAGTCTCTTCTCATGTGTAGACAGACCAATAGCTGTTCATGGACCGATCAGCTTTTGAGTAGTTCTGGTCCTTGAACCATACTTTGAGTAGCGCTATCCAAAAGTCACTTGGAACATTTGGGTTGTTTTTGAGCTACTGGGCTTCCTTGGTCTCGTGAGTCTTCACTTACCCATCACACTGAACTCCTGGTGCTGGGTGGTGGGCACTATTCCTAAGAGCTCTGTTTGTAAAGATCCACTCAGCTGTACTCTTTGGTGACTGCTTAGCCCTTCCTTTCATTTATAGATTCCAAAAGCATCTCCTGCCTCTCCATCTCCATAGAGACAGTTAGTGTTTTACTTACTTATTCCCATCTTTATCTACTTTTATTTCCTTTTGAAAGTACTGACACAGAAATTGTTTCAAATTGCATTAAGGTTTTGATTGTCATTAGGTTATAGTTTTGAGTAAAGAGACTGTGTTGTTTAACGTCTCTGTTTCATGGAGATTACTTACAGGAAAGTGAAATGATGGAAAATAATACAGGGATTGTAGCACAGTGTCTGAGGCTTTTCTAGAGGGGGTTTAATCTCAGTTTTGTGGGGAAGAGGAATGCCATGCCATTTTTTGAATGTCACGTTATCTTATTCACCAAAATTTTTTGAGTACATGTAGTTATTAGCATTTTTGTATCAGCTAATGAATGAAAGAAGAAGAGAGCTAACATTTATTGAGGGCCTGGAATGTGCTTTGTACTTACACAGTGTCTCTTTTCAGTGAGAGTTTTTACTTAATAGCATATACAGAACCACCATGTATCAGAGGGCTCATTTTATAAGAAGTAATTAACTTAATGAGGTTGTAAACCTCTCTTGGCAGATGATGATGTTATTGGTCTTAAACATTGGAGACACTCGTACACTGCAGGGTCGTATAGTGAGAGCTCTCAGGGAGAGGTGTAAACTCTTTGAATCCTTTGGGGTCCTATTTAATTCATTACTGCTGTGCTAAATAAAAAATTCATCATACCTCATAAAAGTGCCCAACTATTTCTAGGCAGTGAACTCACAATTCACCGTCATGAATACAAATAGCTTGTGGAGAGCCATTCAAGCACTGATGGGGGCAGGGAGGCAGAACATGAGGGAACCATCATAACTGCATCTTTGCAAGGACATCAGAGTAAACTGTGGGCCTGAGAAGATTATCCTGACATAAGAAAGCTTTATAAATTATTTGGCTTCTAATTTTACAGTTCCATCAGTTTCTAGGAACTCTGCAGCCATCTTCTACAAGAGTTGTGAAGCCTGCCCTGCTCGTTAAGACCCTTGGTTCTGAACCCCGAATGACCTTGCACTGCTTTATATCTGTGACAGTTTTTTGACTTGGTCAGCAACAGAGATGTGACTGACTTTTTGCAGCCTAAACATCCATGAGCGTTTTACAATGCTGAATATCTCCACATGGATGCAGAAGAGCTAAGCCAGCTCAAGGCCAAAATGCTGTGAGCTTCATTTTCGTTCTTCCTCATGTGAGCGAGGTCTTTCATGACTCACGTGTTTTACATGAATTATCAGAGATTTTGTGGCCAACTTTCAGAGGCAAAGCAACTTCTTTTTAATTGTGTTTCAATAAAAGCGTTTCCAGTCATGATTCCTCTCGAAGCAGAGGCAGTATTTCTCATTGCAAGACCCTTGATTTTAATTGGGGCAGTTCACAGCTGCCTGTCTGGTCAGTTTGGATGTGCTGCAGCTGGGTTATTTTGTAGCACTGCAGACCCAGGGCTACTAAAAAGGGTGTTCTTCTATGTTTCAGAGTCCTTGTTTCATTGTATACAAACATGGCTTGCTTGATTTAGGCAGTCATACTCTTTAGTTGGCTGAACCACCAGACATGTGTAAGTTCAGTCCCTAGAAAACCTTGGGTGCTTTAACCAAGGAAATAGAGAGGTGTGTAAGTAGATAAATATATCAGTATTGGGTGTATAAGTGTATGGCTATCTCTATGCTATGTGACATGTGTAACATGGTTTATATGATGTGTATGTGACATACGATAATACTTACATTGGATTCCTTAAGATGTTACGGGAAAAAAACCAAATGAATTTTTTGGCCAACCTAGATATCTGTTAATGCATGCATGGGTACTTGTTAACTCCTGGATAAATTTATTAGTTCTGAAAAAAAAGATCCTTAGAATAAGCCTTGCTTATGTTCATACCTTTCTTCCCTGACACTGATTGAATCCATGCGAAGCCTGCTCCATTACATGTATGGGTCTTCCCTTGTAGTTCAGTTCAGTTCAGTTACTCAGTTGTGTCCGACTCTTTCTGACCCTTGAACCACAGCACGCCAGGCCTCCATGTCCATCACCAACTCCCAGAGTCCACCCGAACCCATGTCCATTGAGTCGGTGATGCCATCCAACCACCTCATCCTCTGTCGTCTCCTTCTCCTCCTGCCCTCAATCTTTCCTAGCGTCAGGGTCTTTTCAAATGAGTCCGCTCTTCACATCAGGTGGCCAAAGTATTGGAGTTTCAGCTTCAGCATCAGTCCTTCCAATGAACACCTAGGACTGATCTTCTTTAGGATGGACTGGTGGGATCTCCTTGCAGTCCAAGGGACTCTCAAGAGTCTTCTCCAACACCACAGTTCAAAAGCATCAATTCTTCGGTGCTCTACTTTCTTTATAGTCCAACTCTCACGTCCATACATGACTACTGAAAAAACCACAGCCTTGACTAGACGGATCTTTGTTAACAAAGCAAATGTCTCTGCTTTTTAATATGCTGTCTAGGTTGGTCATAACTTTCCTTCCAAGGAGTAAGCGTCTTTTAATTTCATGACTGCAGTCACCATCTGCAGTGATTTTGGGAGCCCCCCAAAATAAAGTCAGCCACTGTTTCCACTGTTTCCCCATCTATTTGCTATGAAGTGATGGGGACTGGATGCCATGATCTTAGTTTTCTGAATGTTGAGCTTTAAGTCAACCTTTTCACTCTCCTCTTTCACTTTCATCAAGAGGCTCTTTAGTTCTTCTTCACTTTCTGCCATAAGGGTGGTGTCATCTGCATATCTGAGGTTACTGATACTTCTGGCAATCTTGATTCCAGCTTATGCTTCATCCAGCCTGGCATTTCTCATGATGTACTCTGCACTTAAGTTAAATAAGCAGGGTGACAATATACAGCCTTGATGTACTCCTTTTCCTATTTAGAACCAGTCTGTTGTTCTATGTCCATTTCTAACTGTTGCTTCCTGACCTGCATACAGGTTTCTCAAGAGGCAGGTCAGGGGGTCTGCTATTCTCATGTCTTTCAGAATTTTCCACAGTTTATTGTGATCCACACAGTCAAAGGCTTTGGCATAGTCAATAAAGCAGGAATAGATGTTTTTCTGGAACTCTCTTGCTTTTTCGATGATCCGGTTCAGAAATTTGATTTCTGGTTCTTCTACCTTTTCTAAAACCAGCGAATGTCTGGAAGTTCACGGTTCACATATTCCTGAAGCCTGGCTTGGAGAATTTTGAGCATTACTTTATTAGCGTGTCAGATGAGTGCAATTGTACGGTAGTTTGAACATTCTTTGGCATTGCCTTTCTTTGGGATTGGATTGTAGATCAGTTGGTAAAAGAATCTACCTGCAATTCAGGAGACCCAGGTTCGATTCCTGGGTCGGGAAGATCCTCTGCAGAAGGAAATGGCCACCCACTCCAGTATTCTTGCCTGGAGAATCCCATGGACAGAGGAGCCTTGCAGTCTACAGTCCATGGGGTCACAAGAGTCGGACACGACTTAGCAACTAAACCACCAGCACCGCCGGTATTCTTGCCTGAAGAATCCCATGGACAGAGGAGCCTCATAGGCTATAGTACATGGAGTCGCAAAGAGTTGGACATGACTGAATGACTAATACTATAATGAGATTCCCATCCTTTTGTCCTTGTGGTTGCAAATCTCACAGTTTTCTGTTTCTCAAGCACCTATTGCTATTTTGCAATGTTTTCTTACATAAAAATATCATTATACATGAATTTATATGATGACATAGTGGGCTTCCCAGGTGGCTCAGTGGTGTAGAATCTGCCTGCTGTTACAGCAGCCGCAGGAGACACGCGTGTGATCCCTGGGTCGGAAAGAGCCTCTGGGGGAGGAAATGGCCACCCACTCTCAAACCCATAGGATTTGCCTGAGAAATCCTGTGGACAGACGAGCCTGGCAGGCAACAGTCCATGGGGTTGCAAACGAGTTGGACATGACTTAGTGACTGAACAACATGATTACGTATTATGTAATTCTACAATGACGTACAATAGATATTATTCACAACACAGTGCAAGGTATCAGAGTATACAGTGTTGAATTAGTCATCATTATTACCTTAACAAGTAAGAATTTCTAGAATCATAAGCTGTCTCCTATAACCCCTTTCTATTCTTTGTAGAAATGAATTCTGATCTAGATATTTTGATCTGGAAATGTTTTGTTATAGGCCATTTGTCCATTAGTGTGCAGTGTCTGGATAGCCTTTGATGTTCTGCTGTTCTCTGGTGAGAAGATATTTTGACATCAAAGACTTCATATTTTATTTCTCTGACTCAATGCATTTTAAAATTTAAGTTACATTCAAATGTGTATGTGTACATAAATCTACACATGTAAAGTATCTGTGAGTTAGAGAACATGATGAACTAGAATCAGTTGTACGCAATGCTGTTATGTTTTCCCAATTTTAAATGTCAGTGCTCTTATATCTAGATCAGCAGTGCTTTTCAGAGCTATGAGTACACATTAAGAATACCTTTTTTTTTTTTTGCCCTAAATAGAACCCTTTTATATTTTTACAGCAAACATGCAAGACATTGTCACTGAGAGTGTGATTAGTGGATTAATGCATTCATTTTACTCAAAAGTATTGTCTTGGAAAAGGCTTGCTCTTATGTTGTGGTTGCCAAGGTCATGCTTAGTGGGTTCCTGTGGAAGTGAACATGATTCAAAAATTGGGCTTTGTAGTATGGAGGAGGATGATAATCTAATTCTTGATTCTTCTCAGAAATGTAATATTTTTCATTGGTAGAGGTGATTATATAAAGTTTTGATTTAGATAAATATCTAAACATTTAAATAAAGATCCAAATTTATTTGAACTTTAGCACAGAAGAGCCAAAGAAAATGAAGCAGAAAGTCTCATGAGATAACTATTATTTCTTGTTTCCAGCATGGTGAAATATAATGAAAACAGTCCTCTAAACTACCTTGAACCTTGCAACTTGTCCTTACAGGTTTACTTATTTTCTCTAAAGTAGTCGACTATTTTTTGTGAACTAGAGTTAAAGATCAAGTATTATGTCAGGAAAAAAAAAATAAGAGTTGTCTCCTTTAGATAGCTAAGAATCTGAACATAAAAACTTGTAAACAACTTAGAAGGATCTTTGAAGTATATTAAAAAATTATAGTTGAATTACTTAAATAGATTTTAAAATTAATAAAACTGATTCCTAATTTCAATTTAAGTTAACCTCATCTTGATACCTCAGTAGATATTGTGGGTTTACCTACAGTTTTAACAGCCATATGATGTCAGTCCAATCCAAATCCCAAAAAATCTGCTACTGGTGCCATTTTAAAATAGATTTGACCCCGAGAGAATTTGATACTATTTCGTTCAGGCCATTAAAAGGTCTCTGGGAGGTCAAATTAATCCTCTGAGCTACCAAAGAGTTCTCATTCTTGGTTGACCTCCCTTCCTCCCTCTGTTCCCATACACATCTGCACACACACATGCATGCACGCACACACACACAGCAGTTTGTCCCTGGTGTCCATCATGGACTTGAACAGGATTTCCAGAGAACTGGGTGTAGCCGTGTATCTGAGGTTTGAGGTTTGGCTGCAGTGAGATTCATAGTCACTGAAGTAAGCAAAATAGCCTGGCCTGGACTTTTAATATTTCTTGTTAGTTTACCTAAAAGAAAACCTACCTTTCCATCTGAAATATTTATGTATATACATGTGTGTATGTGTGTGTGTTTACCACTAGCTGGAGCAGTTCTTTTGCCTGTAAATGCTTCCATTCTTCTAGTAGTATAGTGAGTAGAAGGGCTGGAAATTCAAGTCAGGAAGAGTATAGATAATACATGTGAGAGTGTAGGTGGGGATGGGGAGCAAAGAATGTTGCTGAGAATGCAGGATGATGAGAAAGCAAGCCTGGAGGTGAGTGGTTTCAGAGGCCACACCATAGGGTTGGAATGCGTGGGCGATTCAGGAGACTTGGCCCACAGTTGGGAGACCAGATAGCACAAGATGTCAGGAGTTTGCTGGGAGGGCTGTCTCACCTGACTTTGAAAGCCAGGGGTCCTAGAAACAAAGTATTTCAAAGTAACAGAAGAAGAGTTCCAGCGTGGACCGGTGGGCACAGGGAAATAAATGTAGCACCCAGAAGTGAAGTGAGAGGTAATAATAGGAGCTTTTGTCCGTGACTGAGGCCAGGTCACCCTGACGGAGCAGCAAAAGCGTGTCCATGCGGTTCGCTTGCCTTTACCTAGTTACACCCTGAGCACAAGGGGAAGTGTGGTTCAGGAACTAGACGCGACGGAGGGTGTGTTAAGGGGCAGTGCCCTCTGGAAGGAGGGTGTTGCAGAAATGCAAGGCTGATATTTCTCAGTTACAGTCTTTAAGAGGAGACAGCAGAAATCGGCCATCACAGACCACCAGAGAACCTATCTGGACTCGTTCTCATTACCCAGAAAGCAAATTGGAGGCAGCGTTAACTCCAGCCATTGAAGAAATACCCTGCCCCCCACCCCCGTCCTAAGGGCTCCAGTGAGATCGGCTGCGTCCTCAGCACTGCTTCCTAGCACCTCCTGCTAGTACTCCCTCAAAGACTCTGTGGGACCTGCATGGATTCCTGGCGCCCTGTGGCTCCTGCTACTAGCTGATGCTTTGGGTTTGTGTGTAGGCCCTGAAGCACGTGTTGGGCAGTGCACCCAAGGTCGTATTCCAGTCATTCATTTCTTCACATATAGATGTGGGAAATGGGCTGGAAGTTACCTGTAGATGTCCTCATAAGAAAGGGCAGCATTGAGATTGACCCCCTTACACCCATAGGTAGGGGTCCTGCCGCTCACACCTATGGAAGGCTCTCCTGCCCTCCGACAGTGGCACCAGAGCAAAGAACTTGCAAGAAAGTAATATTTGGGGAGATTGCTTTTTCTTCTTGACTGCCCGAATGTGGGTCCTTGTGTTATTTTGCTGACATTTACTGGTTGAGTGTTTACTACATCCTGATTATAGAATATTAGAACTGGGGCAGTTCGAAAGATTGGATAGCAAATAAGTTTGGGAAATGGTGTGTTCTTGACCTTTTTCCAGACTTCTACAATGCACATGCTCCTCTAAGCAGCCATGTAATAAGGAAACCTGTTTTACTTAACCTAACTCACTGTGGCCTCAAATTCGTTTGACTTTGGGCTTCATTTTCCCTTAACGTCTATTACCATTCCTTGGAACAACATTAAAAGGATCGGTTTTTTGGAAGTAGATGCTGAGAAGAGACATGTACTGATTGGGGAAGGATAAAACCAGATTTGGCCCACCTTACCAGTTTCAGCTGGGCTTCCCATGTGGCTCATTGGGAAAGAATCTGCCTGCCATTGTAGGAGATGCAGATGTGGGTTTGATCCCTGAATTGGGAAGATCCTCTAGAGGAGGAAATGGCAACCCACTCCGGTATTCTTGCCTGGAGAATTCCATGGACAGAGGAGCCTGGGTGGGCTACAGTCTGTGGGGTTACAAAGAGTGGGACACAGCTGAGCCCTCATGCAAGACAAAAGCACCAGTTTGAGCAAAGAGTTCTTTGCGTGCCTCTGGTGGCCTCCGTCTTTTAGCAGGGAACTTTCTACTAGTGAGGTCTATGAAAATAACTAAAAGCTTCCCTGGAAGGTCTGTATTTCTTGTATTCAAATCCTTAAGATTAGCTGCTTAGTTTTTTAATTGATTTGAAGAGTAATTAATCTGACTGTAAGTAGGCCAGTTTGATTTAGAAAGTATTTTTGAAGAGAGGCAGTTATTTTAAACTTTAAAAATACATTTGGTAAAGACACCCAGGTTATCAAGTTCATCTTGACTTGAATCACCTGTGTATAATATAGTAATTGTATGTAGAATTAATTTTAAAAATTGCTTTTTAAAAATTAGTTTTTTATTGAGGTATACTTGATTTACAATGTGTTTCAGGAATATAGCAAAGTGATTTAGTTATATGTATATATTTATATACACAATTCTTTTAAAGATTTTTTTCTCATATAGGTTATTATAAAATATTGAATATAGGTCCCTGTGCTATACCAGTAGGTCCTTGTTGTTTACCTGTTTTATTCATACTAGTGTAAATTATGATTTTTTTCTGGATATATGCCCAGGAATGGAATTGCTGGATTATATGTGGTAGCTCTATTTTTAGTTTTTTAAGAAACAGTTGTTTTAAGAAGATAGTCCTGAGATCTTGTTGGCTATGTTTACTCAGCCAGTTTTTTAGCAACCCAGTGATAACCTTTAAGCACAGTTCCTGTTATATCTAAATCAGTGATATATCTGAATAGAAAGCATGAATATTTTAAAAGGTTTCCAAAACATTCTTTGCTCCCAGGAAGTGCAGGCTTTTGAGAACACTATTAGTGCATATTCTCCCCTAGATCTCTTCACCCCAAAATTAAAAAAAAAAATTTTATCTGCTTAATTTATTAATATGGCTTGTTTTCATCCACAGAGGCCAGCAAGCTTGTTATGTCCTACGTGGCAGCTGTTTGTGGAAAAGGAGCAGAAGTTAATCAAGTCAAAGAACAGCTTTTACAGTCCAACCCAGTTCTGGAAGGTAGGATTTTGGGTGTTTATTGGTTCAGTGTGACTTGAACAGTAAATCAGTTTTCGGGGCACTTCGGGCACCTCGAGGTAGCCTAGGAGGGCAGAAGGGAAGAGGAGTCAGGCCCAGACCTGCCGAGCAAGGTAGCATGCCATAGGAACTCGGGGCTGCATGAATTTGAAGGAGGGAACACTTTCCTTGACTAAAGGAGCTCTCCTATTTGCAGCCACTTTTTTCCCCTCTCAGTTTTTGTTTGAATTACTTAAATTTTGCTTAATAATAATCAATTGATATTTGCATTTGACTTGACAGCTGGGAGAAACTTAGTGAAGAAGAATACTGTGAGGGCAGTGCTATTTTATTCAGAATAACACCCATGGCTGGTGATTTCTGTTGTCAGGGAAACCAAGGCTATGTCAGAGAAACATTTAAGGACCGGCTTCTGAGGGTTACAGAAAGCCTAAACTTGACTTTATTCTCTGTTTGGCCATCTGGGTCAGTCAGCTTGGGCTGCCATAACAAAGTACCACAGACTGGGTGGCTTAAACATCTCACACTTGTGGGGGCTCTAAAGTCTAAGATCACCTGCTGCTAAGGTAGGTGTTCTTCTGAAGCCTCTTGATTTGTAAGCAGCTGCCATCCAGCTGTGTGCTCACATGGCCTCTTCTTTGTGTGTATATGTGGGAGGAGGAGGGGGATGATGGGTAGTTGGGGGCTGGCTCATAACCTCATCTGATTACCTCCTAGAGGCCCATCTCCAGATACCATTACATTGGGGGTTAGGGCTTCCAACATGTGAGGTTGTGGGGAGGGAAGGACATAAACATTTAGTCCATAATACCATCAGGAAACCAAGCCAAAGATAAGTCCTCTTCTGCCATGGAGGTTGGCATAAACCATCAGCATAAGCCATCCTTATGTTGAAATGAGTAAATCAAAGCCTGTCTCTGTTGATGGAAGGCCCACTGTGTTGTGTATACTGTAAGCATACCTGTATTGTCATTTGACACAGTTGTTAGGATAGAATAGGTTTCTCAGCCAGGGCATGGACAGTTTGAACTGGGTAAGTCTTTGATATGGAAGGCTGTCCTGCGCCTTGTAGGATGTTTAGCAGCATCTCTGATCTCTGCCCCCTGGGTGCCGATCACACCCCTACCTCTAGTTGTGACCACTGAAAATGTCTCTGGACATGGCCAGCTGTCGTGGGGGTCAAGACGACCCCTGGTCAGAAGTTCTGGTCTCAAAGAGTAGTTTGGTTCAGCCGTTTGTTCAGAGTCATGGAAGGTCAAGATTTAACATGGATTAAAGCAGAGCTCCTTTTGGAGGAAGAACCCCCCACCCCGCCCCAACCCAGTATGGAGAAGCAGAGCCCCCTACCCATTGTCTCTGTTACGCAGGCCGAGTCCCTCCATCCACTGTATTACACCGTATACATCTTTATCCCCCGGACAGTGAAATAAAACTCATGGAAATACTTTGCATATGAGAAACAAAGGCCAAAACATCATTGTTATATTGTTACTGGTCTGTCTTTCCCTTCAGTACCTTAACAAATAAAGACACTATGACAGAAAGCACTGTATCTTCTCCTCATTCCAGTATTTGCCTTTTTGTTTATTGTCTTTTGCTTTTAAGTTAGGATGCTATACATGTGTTATGTTTCTGTAGATGCTTATTTTAAGAATGCTGAGATCTAACAGAAACACTGTGGAATGCTATAGCTTGCATCTGTGATTAGAATTTGACTGTTTATTTGATGGTATTTGAAACGAGGCCTCAGTGCAGGAAATGGGAGAAATGTCCACTGTAGGCATGTATTATATTTTATGGGAATGCTTTACTTTTTAACTGGAGTTGCTACTGTAAATGAACACTTAGCACAATGAACTTAAAAAAACAATTGACGAGTGTGTCTCGAGTGTTCTATAATGGAACACTTGTTTTTGCTTCTGAGGCTTACAATAAAAGACTTTAGTGTTCAGAGCTATGTTTAGTAACATGCAACTCAGATTTGTTTGATGAAAAGATGGTCTATGGCTTGCAAATGGCACCCTGAATAAAGTTTTTTGAAGCAATTCCTTCACTTGCCCTTGACCTTCAAGCCACAAGAAACTCTCCTTTATGTGTCAGCATCTTGTGCTAGACTTTGGGGCTGTGCATATTAGTTAATTTGGCATCCCTGCGTGTTCACCCCCACCACAAAGATCTAGCCTATGAAAACACGGAAAAGTTATGGTGTTCAGGATGACTAGGTCAGCACTCACCATTAGCAATGTTACATGTATCAAAGCCCTTTAGCTGATGGTGGACGTGGGATAAGGACGTGAACCTCTTCAGCAAGCATCCTTTTTTGAGTGTTTTTCATGTGCAGGTTTCTTTACTTAATACAGCATCTCCGCTTATTTACTATCAAAAAGAGAATTTGTTGTCAGGGACCATGAAGCCATACCCATTCCAAGTGGAATCTCCGAATCAAAGAACTTACCTGGTGTGACTTTGTAAATTTTGTCTTAACTGGGCAGGAACCAACTATTTTTTTTTTAACAATCAAAAACATAAAAATACCAGCTAACATGAAACACAGTAAGTTTGGTTACTGAATATCCACAGTGAACTTTCCAAATTTTGATCAGAGGATTGCTTTCAAAATTTGGACCATCTTTTGGCCATTGTTAATCATTGTTAATCATCAGAATAATAAATTCTGATCTTCTTCCCTCTTTAACTTAATGAAGCTGTGAGGGCTTCTGGGGTTTTGATGCCTGGCCTCTCATCTAAAGAGTCATTTCTATTCGCCACACCATCGCATATCACCTTGCAGTCCCTACTGGCTGCAGTATGGCCCATGGATCCCTCAGGGTAGGGTGGGAGGGTATTGGTAGAAGAGCAGAATTTCATGCCCATCCCTGGATTCAGTGAACTGAAATGTGCACTTGAACAAGATCCTCAGGCGGTTGGTTTACACATTAAAGTGTGAGGTATGCTTTTGGGCTTCATAGCATCAAACAGTGATCCCCTCTGCTTCTGTGATTTACATTTATCCCACTTAATCATCTGTTACCAAGGCCCAGATTAATCTGCTCCTATCTTACGCACAAGCTTGATGAAACAGTCCTCTTAACCTTTTGACACTGAAAGACCTTTGTCAGACCGGAGTGTTCTGTGCCTGGGGCAGTATAATCCCCGTGGTTCTTCTGTGCTCTCATTGGAAAGGGCGTCCTGTGGAAGATTCTGGCTCCTTGAAGCAGCTAAGCTTGGGACTGACTTGATTTTGCCTTGTGGGCTGTTTTTGTTTTGTTTTTCTGGAAAAACAAACTTAGGTCTGATGGACATAAACTAATGAAACTATGTGGTATTTTTAGTCTATTGGAAATGACGTTAGTTTCCAAATTTCTTACTCTTTCTGTATTTCAGAGTTATATATTTAATCACATTTAAATAGCTTTTATTTCAAAGTTAATTAAACAGTTTACAGTTTCTCATGCTTTTTTCCACCTGGAAACCTCATGAGTTGAGTTTCATAAAACCTTTGGTAATGTTAACTAGTTAAAATAACATTATTTGTTGTTTATAATGGAAGAAGAACACAGAAGCCCTGCTTGCTAGCCATTCAGTTGACTACTATCAAAACAGTTAAAAGGTGTTGAATTAGACAAGATTGTTTACAGTAGTACTTGGAAAAAAGTTCCACGAATCACAGGGATGACTCTTTCTATGAACTTATAAGAGGACATGGGAGCTTTGGCAGCTTGTTAAAACTTGCGTTTAGTTTCTATGGAAATTTTCTGGACAGAAATGTCATTGCTGCTAGTAGCATTTCTAGAAATTTATAGCTGTCATGTATTTATTTTAGTTTTTGGCTTGAAATTATTTTTCTGTCGCTTGACCACACATCTGTTTCTTTCCTACCAGCATTTGGAAATGCCAAGACTGTAAGGAATGACAACTCCTCTAGATTTGTAAGTATTTGTATAAGCATAAGTGTTAACACTAATATTTAGCTCATGTGTGTTTAAACAACCAGTAGATGTTTAATATTTCTTAATACCCACATTTTAAAAAATAAGAAGCACTGTATTGAGACAGGCTAAAAGTTCTATAAGGACTATTTTCATGCTTTCTGGAATTTTCCTTTCAAATTCTTCTTGGAGTGACAGGCTGTTTTTTTCCCCATGTTTTCTTATCATCTATCAGAAAACTCTATGAGCAATTTAAATTGGGCTGTTTAGAATCTTTACTAGTGTTGAGTTTTGATATTCAGAAAGCATAATTAAGACTCAGAAATTAAGTAGAAAGGAGGATAGACTAGGTATCAAGTTTGTTTACAACTCTTACCCTTTCTTCAGTGGGGCCAGAAAGGTTGGACATGTATTCTAAAACCTTGTAGAGGTAAAAATCAGTTAGTGTGGCAACCAGTAGGGGATGAGAGGAATACCGAACAGTGATGACCGAAGCTGACTGAATCCTTTCCAGTCTCATCTCCATGTCTCTCCAGCGTGCACCCTGCACATCAGCCCCTGGGATCTCTCCAGCTGGGCTGCCTTCTCTCCCACCTCTAGGCACACGCACTGCCTGGAGACAGCTGGGGGAAATAGGATGAGTGTGATGGTTGCATTTTGAAATTGATGGCTTTTTTCCTATAGTTTAGTTCTATGAATTTGATAAAGCTGTGTTCTCATATACATTGCTTGGGACCATTATTGATGATCTTCTGTGCCTCCCTGCCAGACATTCTTCCTGCACCCCACACCTCCTCCCCAACCCCCCACCCCTAGCTTCCTTTAGTCCCCTTTTACTTTTTTCTTGTTAGAGTTATCCCGTGCTTAAGGCACGAGAATGACCTCAGGTGGGGATAGTTTTGATAGCTTGGAAAGTGGAAGACTAAGTTTCCTAATTCCAAGGCAGTGAAATTTTTCCATTGGATTACCCCCTTAAGTTGTTAAAACTGATTTGAGCCATGCCTTTTACTGTTGTGGTAACTTGGCTAATCTCATTACATAAATAGAACTAGACACAAAGTGTGGGCGGATAGGAGTAATTCCAAAGATCAAGCTTCTATATAGGTTAGAGATTTTATTTTTGCTGTTGGCAAATGTACATACATTTTAAAAATTTGCAAATATATTTAGTCTATAGACCATAAAAATTCAGAAAAGTATATTGCTTAAAGAGTCATTAGTACTTAGAGATATTGGAAAATCTAGCAAAAGGCTCAGCAAGTGATTTAGCTTGTTGAATAACTTCAGAGAAATCCTATCATAACACGGGTATTAGGATATGAGATTAATACTTGATTAATTGAAGCTAAATCATTTCATGCCCAGTTTTTAGTAATTTCTCTGCTTTGTGGCCTGTGACTTTGACCAGTAATATACTCAAGTCTGTATTATAATACTATAGTAGGACTCTTATATGTTTAAAATTACTGCTGTATATATAACAGGGGTTTATGAATCCAGGGAAATTACCTTTCCTCCAGATATGCTTGACTGATTGTCCTGGATTAAATTTCTTGATCTCTTTGCTGAGAAATCTGGTAGACCCTTCATCTCACTGTAGCTGACAGTGTGGACCAGTGTTCCCATGATATATCTCATAGTGACCCCTACCCCAGCACTCACTTTAATTTGACATATTGAGCTTCTGTTAAGACTCAGTGTTTTTTTGCTTGGAGGGGTTACTTTAAGGCTTTGAAAATCACTTCTTGATCGAAGAACTTTGGAAGGGGATTTTGTTGAGCATCTGCTGTGTACCCCGAGGTGAATAAGGCTCTGGAGAGCATGGGAGAGAGTGTTATAGGGTCAGGAAGATCTCATCACCATGCCTCTCATTTGGTAAGAATAGAAATACACACATAGTTTATTCATTTGTTTGAAAACTCTGGTTTTTTTTTTTAAACGTAGTTAAGCTTAGGTCTCCCTGCATGTCATCTTGCAGCTTGCAGTCCCTTCCCCACTAGCAGCCTGAGTGATCTTTGCAAACTGCCATCCCCTGCCGGTGACAGCCTCTGTGGTCCCCTTGCACCTGGAATACAGCCTGGGCTCCCTCAGCCCTCCTAGGGCGAGCTAGGCTGCCCAGCCAACCCTTACCAGGCTCCTCAGGCCTCAGCCACATAGCCCTTTGTGACTGTCAGGCATGTCCGAGTGATTCCTGGCCTTAGGCCTTTCTGTTGCTGGTCCTTTTGGCCAATGCACTCCGTCCCCAGATCTGTGTATGACTGGCATCTTGTATTGTGTAGGTCTTATCTCAGATGTCACTTCCATGATGCCTTTGGTAGGCATCTCTGTGACTTCACCCTTTTTTCATTTTTGAAGGCATTCATCCGGCTCTGGAGTTAACTCTGCTCTTTCCCCATTTCCATCCTCATTGGCCCTGGAGGGTAGGAGCCGAGAAAGCGAGCTCCTCAGCCTCTTGTTCACTAAAGTGGCCCCAGGAGCATGAGTGAGCTGGTGCCACAGTGGACTCTGGAAACATTTATTTGTTGATGAATGGATACCTATTTTGAAGAAGCTTAGAGGCTAGTCAGGAAAATGGACATGCCTGAAAATAATTACAACACAGAAACTAGTAAGTTTACCATGAAAAGTACAGATGAAGTGTTAGGGAAGACTCAAGAAGCTGGAGGAGTCCGGGGCAGGGACAGTCCTGAGTGGGTCCACAGGATTTAAAGAAGCCAAATTCGAGTGGTGAGCCCAAGGAGCTGGCACTATAGCATGAGGAACTGAAGGGAGAAGCCAGTGTGGACCTGCATTTGCCAGAGTTCATGGCCAGGCCAGAGGTTCTGAATGGAGCCGTGGAGCAGAGCACTGGGAAGATGGGTCTGGGCCCCAGCTGGAGGGCCTGGAGAAGCAGGGTCGGGGGCTCAGACTTGGTTGTTTAGTCTGCGGGAAGCCCCTGGTTGTTTGTGAGCGGTCTGGTGACAGGATCAGAACCGAGCCTTGGGGACGCCATCAGCATGGCGTCAGCTGGGTTCTCAGTGCTGTCCTGGAGTTGAGCCCTGGTCAGTTTCCATTTCCCTTCTCCACGGGGTTTACTCACTTCAAACCTCCTGTTCTTTATTCTCAGCTGATGGTCTCATGCCTGCCTCACAGAAATCGCCCTCCAGGCTCACAGACCCACTCAGCCCCACTCCTTGACACCTCGCAGTCCCCATATCAGCTCACACATGCTCCTGTCTCTCGCTTGTCTCTCCTGCTAGAAGCTCTGTCTCCTCCTGTGCCCAGGGAGCACCTGCCATCAAAGGCATCTTGTCTCATCTGGTCAACCTCTGACTCTTGTGAAGTTACTCTTTCTCCCTCCTTGACAGCCGCTTTGGCTCTGGGGTCCCCATGTCTCCTGCAGAGCACTGCTCTTGGTTGCCTGGATCTCAGCCTGGACTTTGGAATTCTTGACCCCAGTCTTCTTGACCTTCTACTTCCCACTGCAGCCTGTCATCGTGACTCCCTTCGTAGCTCTCAACTCCGTTCAGATTCCTCCTTTGCTACTTCAGCTGCAAACTACCGTTTCTCCCCACATGCTATCACCTCTGCCAGTTAGATCCTTTGCAGTCCATTCTACACAGCCAGAATGATCTTAGAAAGAGGCGAGTCTGATCACGGCATCCTTGTTGAGGAACCTTGAATGACGAGACTTTTGTGCCAGGAGGAAATGTTGGTGTCATGATGTTCTGGCTTCCCTTGCCATCCTCATGGGTGCCAGTCCTTAAGCCTGCTCCTCGCTGACCCCCGAGCTCCTGCCTGCCTGACCTCCCCTGGCACTTCATCTCTGAGTCGGGGCAGATCTCCGACACCGTCCCCCGTCCCCTGTTCTTTGTGTACGGCACCATGACCCACTGTAGGATCCAGCCCTGCACATGGTTATGTCCTGTTTATGTCCCAGTTCCCCCAAGGCTGTAAGTTCCTTGAGGGCAGGAGCTATGCCTTGCTTTCCCTTGAGTCTACGTTAGTATCTAGGAGATGCTTGGTAGACATTTTTATAATGAGTAAGTGAAGACTTAGGCCAGATGACCCATGACAATGAAGAAAAAGGCAGGGGAGCATTCACGATCTAATAAAAAGTCACAAATTGCATCATTGATTGTGTGCCATGTGATTGTGTTTCTGCTCCTTTACCATTATTTGGAAAAATAGAATTAATTCTCTGGGAGAATTATTTATAAACCATAGATCTGACTAAGGTAGAACATGAAACAAAACCAGACTACTTATTAGATCAACACATGCTTTTCCAAACAAAAAACAGCCGTCAGGGTTATTCTGATATATTTGTTACTCTTTCACCAGATGATTCAAGATTCTTCTCTACAAATCATAGTATAAGACTCCACGTGTATTCCTGTGTGTTTGAGATTCCATCTATATAGTGTAATACTATATAATGGGTTATATATTGCTATATAATCTATATTAAAAGCCAAAAAGAGTAATAATGATCAGCTGTTGATTCTGAGGTGGTCACACCACATAATTGTGCATTTGATTTGAGTAGATGTAAAAACAGAACTTGAAGTGTTCCATTTTACCCACCATCCAATATGTTTGAATGTCTAGTCATGGCCTAAAACATACTTTGCCTATAAAACTGAAATAATTTGTATTCCTAGCTAGAGCATATGCAAGGAATACTTTTTTTTCCTGGTTTTCATTTTTGGATTGAATATACACACCATTAAGAGCTTTTAAGCACATATCTGAAATGGAAAAGTCTTATGATGGTTGAGAAAATGTATTCTTAAATTAGCAGTGAGATATGTTCAGTTTGAGCTAATGGAGTATTTAGTATGAGTTATTTATGGAGGCCTGTTGTTTTGCATCATGGTTACATAGACTATGTCCTTCTTAATTATATTTAAACCAGTGTATAAAGGGCTGATTATACTATGTTTTAAGATACAGACTGAATATTTTGAGGTGAACTTAACTCACAAATTCTTTCTTTTGCAGGGCAAATATATGGATATTGAATTTGACTTTAAAGGCGATCCACTGGGAGGAGTGATAAGTAACTGTGAGTATTTTAAAGAAGTTCAGAATAGTAAAATATATATTAATATATAAATAGAATAGTTTAGATACTTGGGTCTTTAAGAAACAGCTATAAGAATACATTTCCTGTTCTTACATTTAGATTTTTAACCTATGCATTTTAGATTTTTTTATAATATTTAATTTCCAAGTCTTTTTTAAAAGATCAAAGTCTTTGCCTTTGAGAAACTTTTTAGAAGTCTGCTAAAGAAATAGATATTAGTCCAACTGTATTTTATATTCTATAGCCAATCCAGTAATAAAAAAGGTTCATCAACAGTTGTTTTCTTTAACAAAATTATGGTTAAAAGAAAACATAAATAATAATTGATTTTAATAACTTTTGGGGATAACATTTATCTGATAGAATGAGAAAAACCTGTTCAGGTTTTAAGACATTTTGTCTTTAGTGAATTTAGATAATTGAAATGTGATACACCTGTTAGGTAGAAACAGATTTATTTAGTTTTCTTTAGTCATGATTTGTGATTGTAGTGAAACATTCTCTGTCAAAGGTAAAAAAAAAAAAGGAACAAAATCAGGCCAGGTCTACTCAACAGCCCCAGGTGCAGAGTTTTCTCAGGGGACACAGTGGTCAGTACCTGTTGTCAGGGAGGCCCCTTCATCCACGCTTTGGAACTGTGCTGACGTCTCTGCTCATGTCTGTTTCATCTGATTTGTTTGGGACGTGTAAGATGACAACTCAGGGTTTGTGCCCATGCAGCGGGAGCCACAGCCTGTCTACCTTCTTGTTGTTTTGAGGGCCAGACTGCTGAGCCACTCCACCTCTCCACCTTCCCCTGGCTCTTCACTGCCCTAAGATGCTATTGGGATTGTTAGAATGAAAACAATCTAAGCGTATACCAGACAAAAAGCAAATTGGCTCAGATATCTGAAGCACTGCTTTTTGTTATAGTAGTGGCATTCTTTCTCCAAATGAAATTTTACTCCAAATATGAAACAGATAAAACAAGGCCTGATCTGGTTAAAGGAGATATGAGTTGCCAGAATCCCTAGACCCCCAGGTGGCCCCTGAGATCTTCCTGACAAACTCTAGATCCAGAGGAATGCCATTTGATTCCAAAGTGAGTGTTTTTAGAATTTGGGCACACCGTGCAGCTGAATTATTTAAAAACATTTAAAACTACAATTCATGGAGTAAACTTCTAGGGCTAGAGTTTTTTCATCTTGCAAACAATAGAACTGACTTGGATGAATTCCATGGTTCTTCCCATTTCTACCATTTATAGTTTTTAAATAACTTAATTTTTTAATTTAGTTTGTGTACCATCCATTGGGATTATCCATATTTGCAAAAATGTATTGTTACTGGGGAAACTTCTTGAAGAGGAAGATTTAATCTGAAGTGAAATTGGCTAGGGTGGTGCTACTTATGTTAAATGATTTTAAATGTCAAATAAGGACGCAGAAGTACTCATGCAAACCATTTATGATGCCACCAAAAGCAAATGATTATAACCCTGCCAGGTTTCCTAGGCAGGCTTCCTTCACGATGCATGCCAGTTGGTGAGCTGTACAGGAAAGGGTAGCCTCAATTGTAAGAAATGATTACCTTTTACTCTGAAAGACAGTTATAACACATTTATAGCACTTGCATTTTATAAGAGAAATTAGCTCTAGTTATTAATTGAATAGCACACTATTTTTAAAATAAGAATAAATGAACTCTTTTTATTATAGAACATTCTGAGATGACTGAACCTATGTTACTCTTGAGGACTCTAGGAAAATATTTAAGGATGACTTAGATTGCAAGTATTAGAAAATCACTTGGGTTTTACATTTTGAAGTTTCAAATTTCAAACAGAAATGTCTTCCTGTCCCTAGTTCTTGCAGTATCCATGGAGAATAAATAGTAAACACTCAGTTCATTTCCAATGAAAATTAATATATCATCATGAATGTATTTCAGATGGTCTCTGTTACCATTTGTTCCCACTATGAAATTATATTGAAGTTTGTGGTAGTGGGAACACCCTGGTATTTTAGAGTATCCTTTGCTTTGGAAAGGAGAGGGAAACATTAGTGGTGAGAGCAGGAAATTTCACCCAGTATAGACAGAGGACTGACTCATAGGTGGCCACAGGGAGCTGGTGCCTGCTATCTTAAGGGGGTATAAAGCCATGGGTAAACCCACTCTTGTTCTCACCAAGCTGCCAAAAGTTAGCTTCTTGTACCCAGAAAAGAAGACAAGATTTGCCATTTTGTTCAGTTCGGTTCAGTCGCTCAGTTGTGTCCAACTCTTTGTGACCCCATGGACTGCAGCACGCCAGGCCTCCCTGTCCATCACCAACTCCTGGAGTTTACCCAAACTCATGTCTGTTGAGTCGGTGATGCCATCCAACCATCTCATCCTCTGTCATCCCCTTCTCCTCCTGCCTTCAGTCTTTCCCAGCACCAGGGTCTTTTCAAGTGAGTCAGCTCTTTGCATCAGGTGGCCAAAGTGTTGGAGTTTCAGCTTCAACATCAGCCCTTCCAATGAATATTCAGGACTGATCTCCTTCAGGATGGACTGGTTGGATCTCCTTGCAGTCCAAGGGACTCTCAAGAGTCTTCTCCAACACCACAGTTCAAAAGCATCAATTCTTCACCTCTCAGCTTTCTTTATAGTCCAACTCTCATATCCATACATGACTACTGGAAAAACCATAGCCGTGACTAGTTGAACCTTTGTTGCCAAAGTAGTGTCTCTGCTTTTTAATATGCTGTCTAGGTTGGTCATAGCTTTTCTTGCAAGGAGTAAGCGTCTTTTAATTTCATGGCTGCAGTCACCATCTGCAGTGATTTTGGAGCCCCCCAAAATAAAGCCAGCCACTGTTTCCACTGTTTCCCCATCCAATTGCTATGAAGTGATGGGACTGGATACCATGGTCTTAGTTAAAAGAAGATAAGATTTGCTGTTTTGTAGGAAGTCTATATTGCTTGCTTTGTTAGCAGCCAGCTAGTAAAAGTGTAAGTTGCTTTGGCTGTAATTATTACCTTGAAAAAGTCATAGGATCTCTTGAGCCCATTGTGTACCCAGGAAGTGGGGCGGGGTGGGGGCGGAAAGCCCAATAACTTAACCTATCTTTCTAAGAGAGTTTGTACTGTAAAACTTGTCTTCAACTCATTTGAAAGCTATGTGTTTCTGAGGTTAGTGTCATTAGGAGAGAGGTTTTACAAAAATAGAAAATGGCAAACATTTACTTAAGTAGACAAGATAAAATATGGATGCACATCCAGATTTTTGGCTGATGTGAAGCACTGTTTCTCCTATTTTGTTAATACTTGTTGATCTCATAAAATTTATACATTTACATTTGCAGCTCTCAGTGATTTATCATGTGGGTGCCGATGTCTAAACAAAAAGACAAGTTACTTAATTCTCTGTGCCTTCATTTCTTTATCTTTGAAATGAAGGTAATAGGGTTGATGTCATAGAATTGTGATGAGTTGTGAATAATTTAACATCCAAAGCGCTTGTAACAGCGCATGTAGTAAGCACTCAGTAAACGTTAGCTTCTTTTCATGATACTTATTTGTTGATGGTCTCTAGCACCCAGACCAATATATACCCTATAATAACAGAGACTTAGTTTGTATGGTTGCTGAATGACAATAACTAAAATAGTGTCTGATGTTTATTATATAATTGTTGAATTAACTAATCATGTAAGTACCTAGTGTACATCAAGTACAATTTGACATAGAGAAATTTATTGAATAATAAAGCTGCTCGTTCATTGGATAATTTTATCTGAAAGTTCTATGCTAATCATTTAAAAATACTTTTTCTAAATCCCAGCAAGGCTAACAGAGTTGTTGGTAATCAAACTTCCTCTGTTGCTGATATCTGTTCAGGTTGAAAGAAGTAATGCAATCCTGTGATTATGAATGAAAGCAAATGTTGAAGTTGGTGTGTGGTCCGGTTATGATTACTGCCCAGTAAACCACCCCAGGCTTAGTGGAGTAAAACAACGCCCTGTCATATGCTCCTGGATTCTGTGGGTTAAGAATTCAGATGGAGTCAGCAGAGCTGGCTTGTCACCACAGCATATGGAACTTCAGCTGCATAGACTTCCCCAGTGTTGGGGAAGACTTACACAAATGGTGGGGGTCATAGTCCTCTGGAGTCTTTGTCATTCACATATCAGGCTCCTGGGCTGGGATCATTCAAGGACTGGGCTCAGAGCCTAGCCCAAGGACTAGACTGAGAGCCATCTACCTGTGGCCATGGGTGGTTTGGGCTTCTCACAGCAGGCCGGCTAGATTCTGAGAGTGAGTACCCCAAAAGGGAACATACCGACCGACCACGTTCTGAAAGAACCAGGAAGAAGCCTGAGGAACCTAGGAAATGGTACAGTGTTCCTTTGACTCTCTGAAGTCCACGCAGACATAAGTTTGCTCAGTTTCATTGCTGGGGGATGTGGATTCCACCTCTCAGTGGGAAGAGTGTGGAAAGAATTGGTGACCATTTTATTTTAAATAGCCTAAACCCAGTAGATGGTTTATAGAAATGGCCACAACAGTTTTTTTAGCTTGGATCCACCCTCTGCGGTAGTTCCTTCCCTCAATGACATAAGGCTTGGCCGTGAGATTTGTTTTGGTCAATGGGACAGTTCACAAGCATGGCGCCCTGACAGGCTCGAGAATTGGTTCTGTGCTGGGACTTGTCCTCTCTCGCTTCTCTGGGGAACTCTTTCATCACCTTCATGTGCATGAGCCTGGGCGAGTCAGCTGGGTGATGAGAGACGCATGGAATGAACCAGCAGACATGTGAGTTGAGACCATCTTAGGTCAGCCAGCTGCCAGCCAACCTGGGTTAGATCAGAAGAACTACAAAGCTACCTCTCAGACTCATGAGTTAATAAATGATATTGGTCTAAGTAGGTTTGGGGGCCTTTACTATGCAGCGGAAGGTAAATAACTAAGACAGAGGTCTAAGAGGTGATGTGCTTTCCCCACACGGTTTGGAAACACATGAGAAATAGGCATAGGAATCAAGCTGGAGAGAAGGCAGCTTTATTACTGTAGAGGCAAGGTTGAAGAAAGTGATTTGGTTTATCACCAAGGGGGTGCTAGTAGTCCTCGGGCAGGCGGGCGGGCATCCACAGCGCTGAGCAGCGCCTGGGGAGTGGAGCTGACCGCGCAGCTACACACTCATGCCCCTTTCTTCTCCAGATTTCGCTGCCCAGAGGTGCATTTCCTCCCGCCAAGTGGAAGAGTGAGTGAGGGTCTGCGGGGCTGGGGAGTTAATCGCAGAAAATCCTTCCACATGAACTCAGAAAACTCACTGGAAAGATGGGGGGGATGGGTAGAAGGAATTGCTTTGAATTCCTTTTCTTTTACATTTCTTTTGAATTTTTGATGCAATTAATTTATGTGCTATTTCATGGCATGCTGTTTACTCCATATGTGTAGCACACTCATGCCACTTCGTAGCATATGGAATATAATTTTACTCTTTTTAAATTGTTTGAGATTTATAGCTTTTTTTTTTCCTTTTACATTATACCTTTGGCTTAATTGATGATGAGTGGGTGATTGGGAGCAGAACTGCTTGTTACAACACTTCCTAAAGGAATCTTGAATCTGCTTTGTTTTCTGGGATGTGCGTGTGTGTGTGTGTGTGTCTGTGTGTGTGTGTGTGTGTGTGTTATGTATTGAGGTGGAATTGGGGACTTTCCTGTATATGAATCAGTTCTCAACAGCTAGTGACTTCATCAAGGTCTGTTTTTATAAATAAATAGGGTCTATTTTTAATCTGTCTTCTTTAGGGTCAAAATTCATCAAAAAAACTGAGGCAGTACATCACCTAGTTTATAATTCAAGGCTGGACTTTTTTAGCACTTTGACATTTAATACCCCTACAGAAGACAGAAATAATCCACCACTGGTTGTGAAGTATCTGTAGCAATAAAGCTGAAATTTCAGAGAGCAGTTCTGTTCCTCTGTAATGGATGGCTTTATATAAAAGTAGATGCTTTGTCTCATTTTTACTTTGGTATTCTTTCTTATATAAAAATATGTTTACCATGAAAAGAAAAGACTGCATGTTTATCATGAAATAAGACTACATACCAATACTATAGAAGAAATCAGATGTTCACATATGTCTAAATTAATTTCAGATTAAGAAATGATTTGGGATTTATTAGAATAGTGTGTATAATAATAAGATAATGTGGATTAGATATTTCATTAATTTTATTTCAGGGGTGGGCATCAAATTTTAGATTCAGATATATAGACACATAAGTAATTTTTCAGTTATTAGATAAACTTTAAATTTGTATTAGAAAAAAAATCCATGGTGAAAATGCCTAAGTGCTATATATATGAAACCAGATTCTAGTAAAAACCCCATAGTTAATTAGGTGGATAATAAGGCACATTTTCTTAGCGTTTCAAACCCCAAGCTGGTTTTTTATGTGCAGACACTGAGAGCCCTTTCACAACTTTTAATGCAACATGTCCAGCTATCTTTGGTACTGATTTATCACTTTAGGATTCGACTTTTGAGTTAGAACTTTAAGCTGATTTCCTAAAGGTGAAAATGCTGCATGGAGGTGGAGGTATAGGAAAAATTGTCATGCCAGATGTTTGAGGGCTTTCAAAGTCTGGGACATGTAGCCACACAGAAGTCTGTGTGAGACCCGGGCTGAGAGCGAGCCCTGGGTGAGCACCCATGTCTGCTTTATTTTACTGTAATACAGTGGCACAGGGAGTGATTTGTAAGAAGATATTTGCCCCATTTTTTTTTACTTTAAAGCTTGTCTTTAGTGAAACTTCCTAATTGTCAATCTTGAAGGTTATGTTGTGTATTTCCAAAAAAATACTGTAGAGTTGATTTTAGAATATATACCTCAGTGTATGAACACACATTTGTTCATAATCCAAGTTTTTCATTGAAATTACCATCAGTTATGCCCAGTAACTCACTGGTTATTTGGCATTTTTTCTTCGGGGATGGTGATCCAAGGCAGCAGAGTCCATATGGAGAAAAATGTTGTTACTTAGGTGGCAGGCCCTTAATTACTGCTAACTGTATCATTTCACGTTAGGGAAGGGACATAGATCCCTTGGAAAAGCCGTGTGTGTGTGTTTGTGCGCACACATGCACACGTGCACATACATTTGCTCTGTCGTGTCCAACTCTTTGTGACCCTATGGTCTGTAGCCTACCAGGCTTTTCTGCCCATGGAATTTTCCAGGCAAGAATAGTGGAGTGGGTGGCCATTTCCTGTTCCAGGGGATCTTCCTGACCCAGGGATCGAACCTGTGTCTCTTGGGTCTCCTGCACTGGCAGGCGGATTCTTTACCACTGTGCTACCTGGGAAGTCCTCAATGCCACTCACTTTTTTCATAATGTGTATCTGTGGAGAGGAGCAGGGCTCGTTGTCGTTCCTGCCTTACAAGCAAAACAGGCAAAGCTGATTCTTCTGTAAGCTTTAATCAAGATCTTGGACCATTTCTTTTTTTTTTTTTTTCCCTAGGAAGAGAGATTATACATAAAGTAAAGAAACTTTGATCCTGCTATCTAATCCTTCATCTGTTATGCTCCAAGTAATGAGAAATTTCTGTCAACTTTATGTATCCTCTTAACCCATCTCTGCATTCTTACAAACAGCCTTATGTATCTGGAGCACTGTAGGGTGTCTCTGTTCATTGAGTCTAGACTTTTTAACTCTCCCTAAACTCCTCCTCTTGTGCTGGTAAAGTTTCCAGAAATACAAATTAAGTTCAGTGAAAAGTCCCTGTGAAGTTGTACACTGTACTCTTCTTTACTAATTTTTTGGATAATGTTTAGATTTTAGCCTGATTGTAAATCGAATGTGTCTGTTCTCTAGAATTAGTGCTCAATAATGGGATCACTGATGCATAATTTTTTAAATAAACCTGGCCTTTGACCACAGAACCCAGAACCTCCTTTCTGTTGCTGGTCAATGATAAACAGGACTCTAGGCAGGAATATTCTCTGCAGTTGTACTTGGCCACTCCCTGTTTCTGCCACGGTGGTGCCTTTCTGGTTGGCTTGCTGGTATTCATCCCTTCCTTTCTTCCTGTCTTCCTTTCTCCCTGTCTGCCTTCCTCCCTTCCTGAAAATTTGATAATGTGTCAGTTACAGCATGAAAAAATCATCCAGCATCAGTGAAAGTATACTGTCAAATAACTCCAGATTCCATGAAATGAGAACCACCTTTCGTTCTTTAAGACTTCAAGAGAGCAAAGAGGTTTGCTTCTCTTATGCCAGGTAGCACTGGGGTCAGATGGCTTGATTTCAAGTCCTTCTTAAGCACTTGGACTATCAGTTATTTCATCTGTGAAGTTATACCTTACAAAATGATGAGGAGGATTCAATGAGATAATGTCTTTTATGGATGTCTTTTATATGCATTTAGCATAAAATATCAAACATAAAATATCAAAAATATTTAATTTGTTATTATTGTAACTCTTCAGTGAATTCTTAACTGAATGGCTGCATTTCCTTACTTGGACTTGTAATACCACATATTGAAGAACCTAATGTCATCAGGTTGCGCTAGTGGTAAAGAGCCTTCCTGCCAGGGCAGGAGATGCAGGAAACGCGGGCTTGATCCAGGGGTTGGAAAGATCCCCTGGAGGGGATGGCAGCCTACTCTGGTATTCATGCCTGGAGAATCCCATGGACAGAGGAGCCTGGCAGGCTACAGTCCATAGGATTGCAAGGAGTCGGATACGACTGAAGCAACTTAGCATGCATGCAGTGTCGTCATACATAAAATCAAGAGAATATTATTATACAAGCTATGTTGTCTTTCATCAGCTTGTTGATTGTATTGTTAAACTTCTTTTGCATATTCACTATTGTTCAACCAGAAGCTGGTTTGTTTAATTTAGCAGTTTTAGTTAGAGTTGTGCTTCTTCCTGAAAGTAGAACTGAAAATGTAGCTTCTGTTATTACTTTATTAGTACAAGACAGAAAGTGAAAAAGAAAGTTGAGGGGGAGGAGACAGAAGCACAGTGTATTTGAAAGTGAGATTAATACTGTATTGTGATTTTGATTCTTTTTCTCTTTAGATCTTTTAGAGAAATCTCGAGTTGTTAAGCAGCCAAGAGGTGAAAGAAACTTTCATGTGTTTTATCAGCTGCTTTCTGGTGCCTCTGAAGAGCTTCTCAGTAAGTCCCTGTTTTTGTGTTTTAATTTAATTTTTACTGTTGCAGTGTCGAAAGCAGAAGTGTCCCTTATGATTTTGCTCTTTTTCTCTTAAAATTTTTCCATGATTCCACTTGAAGGAAAGAACACGATGGGTTGGCTTCTACCACCTTGCAGTCTTTGCTTGGTATCTGTCTCTGTAGTACCCCACCAGGTACCTGGACATGTCTCAGATGAGGCTAAAAGAGCTAAAAGTTGGGGGAGGGACTCATTATCAATTTTAAAAAAATAAAGTGGAAGACTATAATTTGTGTCTCAGATGGGTTGCTAAAAGAGTTAAAAGTTAGGGGAGGGGCTCATTATCTATTAAAAAAAATAAAATGGAAGAATATAATTAGTCCACTTGGAGAGAAGTTAGCAGGGAGCAGTAGATGAGTATAATTATATAAAGACATACTACTCAATGACAATTTAAAAATAGTGGAAAAGACATTTGCAACTGATACAGAGATAAAAATCTGACCTTTAGATATTTTAGAGAATTATTATAAGTCCATCAGGAGAGTATCCAATAGTCAGTAACTAAGTGATGAAAAGTTTTGAACAAATAGTTTAAACAAAAAGAGCTATGGAAAGTCAACACACTTGGGGGAAAAATTACCGTCATACTCAGTTCAGTTCAGTTCAGTCGTTCAGTCATGTCTGATGCTTTGCGACCCTGTGGACTGCAGTATGCCAGGCCTCCTTCTCTATCACCAACTCCTGGAGTTTACTCAAACTCAAGCCCATTCAGTTGGTGATGCCATCCAACCATCTCATCCTCTGTCGTCCCCTTCTCCTCCCACCTTCAGTCTTTCCCAGCATTAGGGTCTTTTCCAGTGAGTCAGTTCTTCACATCAGGTGGCCAAAGTATTGGAGTTTCAGCTTCAACATCAGTCTGTCCAATGACTATTCAGGACTGATCTCCTTTAGGATGGACTGGTTGGATCTCCTTGAAGTCCAGAGGACTCTCAAAGAGTCATCTCCAACACCACAGTTCAAAAGTATCAATTCTTCTGTGCTCAGCTTTCTTTATAGTCCAACTCTCACATCTATACGTGACTACTGGAAAAACCATAGCCTTGACTAGATGGATGGACCTTTGTAGGCAAAATAATGTCTCTGCTTTTTAATATGCTGTCTAGGTTGGTCATAGCTTTTCTTCCAAGGAGCAAGTATCTTTTAATTTGATGGCTGCAGTCACCATCTGCAGTGATTTTGGAGCCCCCAAAAATGAAGTCTGTCACTGTTTCCCTCGTTTCTCCATCTATTTGCCATGAAGTGATGGGACAGGGTGTCATGATCTGTTTTCTGAATGTTGAGCTTAAGCCAACTTTTTTACTTTCCTCTTTCCCTTTCATCAAGAGGCTCTTTAGTCCTTCTTCGCTTTCTTCCATAAGGGTGGTGTCATCTGCATATCTGAGGTTATTGATATTTCTCCCGGCAATCTTGATTCCACCTTGTGCTTCATCCATCCCAGCGTTTCTCATGATGTACTCTGCATATAAGTTATATAAGCAGGGTGACAGTATACAGCCCTGATGTATTCCTTTCCCAATCTGCAACCTGTTGATCCATGTCCATTTCTAACTGTTGCTTTCTGACCTGCATACAGATTTCTCAGGAGGCAGGTCAGGTGGTCTGGTATTCCCATCTCTTGAAGAATTTTACAGTTTATTGTGATCCCCACAGTCAAAGGCTTTGGCATAGTCAATAAAGCAGAAGTAGATGTTAATTGTCAACAAATGTAAATTGAAGGAGCACTGAAGTAGCTAAAGTTATTGAAGAGGATAAATCTGGCAGAGCTCTGGTCAGGACTGATCTGCCTAGAGCTTCTGAGTATCACTTCAAAGTGAGGACTTCTTCCTGAGGGACTTTTGGCAAAGCAGAAGAAGTCATAAAATAATCAGACCCTGCTGCCCAGGCACACCACTTTTTGGATTACACCCCAATGGAATCATTCAAAAGAATCCAAAAAATATTTCGTGTGAAGATATTCATCACTGCCTTTTATTTATTATTACAAACTGGAGAAAATCCAAGTGTCCAGCAGTGGGAGAATCACTAGACAGACATCATATGTTATAAGGAAATAGCACATTGAAGATAAATAATCAAAATATGGAAAGAGTCTGCAAAAAAAAAAGTTTGAAATATGTACATATGATAAAGGTGATTTTGGGCAAATACTGTTCCTGATATATTTGAGTTGATACCATTCATTTTTGTTCTTTTGGTTCAACGCATAGTATGAAAGTCTTTTTATCTGAAGGGTTAAAAAAATGAGATGTTAAAGATGATTAGATTTATTGAAGTAACTTACCAACTCGTATGTGTGATTCAATAGATAAGCTTAAACTTGAGCGGGATTTCAGCAGATATAACTACCTGGGTCTGGACTCGGCCAAAGTTAATGGAGTGGATGATGCAGCAAATTTCAGAACCGTTAGGGTAAGATGTAATGCTTTTATTACTCTTTAAAATGGGTAATGTTCTATTGCTCATCAGAATTGTTAAAGTTTAGATTTTTCTTTGATTCCTAACTCATGCTCCCAAAGGTTTTAGAATTATAGAATTTATTGTGTTTTTATTAGTTTGATATTTTACTAGCTCAATCGTCATATGGTGTTGAGAAGACCAGGCTTTATGGAGCATGCAATTTTACTGTTTATCAAAAGGAGCCTTCTTATCTATTTTGGGGTTTGACTTTTTATATTGTCCTGAAATTCCAAATGTATTTATAACCAATGCTCAGTAGTTAATTTCCACATGTGAAAACTGTCCTACAATCATGTTAAGTCAAATCTATTTTTCAGACAGAAAGTCATGTTTATATATAGTTTTTGAAAAACTCCTCCATAAAACAGAATAATTAGCATTTGTGTTCATTAGAAAAAAAATTTAGTTTAAATTAAATTCTGCTTTCTATGTTTCTGAGGCACTTGGAAAATTGCTTCTATTAGGAAATTATCCCGATAACTGTTATTTACTTCCAGATGGTACAGCTGCAATAGTGGCAGGGGTGGGAATAGGCTGGATTATAGATAAAATAAGATTGGAATCAGTTCATCTTTAGGGGTGAGTGAATATAACATGTGGTTCTTTTCCTGCTCTCTATAGACTTGTATATGTTTGAAATTTTCTAGAATGATAAATCTTATAGTACTCCCATTGCTGTGTAACCTAGTCATTATAAATAAATAGGTAGGTAGATTGATTGGGGTGGGGGGAAGTAAATAAGTAAGCAAGCAAACTGGGCTGTTCTCCGAAAAGAAAATGTTTCTTGAGAGTATCATTTTTTCTAAATTGTCTGAATAGCCTCATATGGAAGCCTGTTGATCCCTGGTCATGATTTTAAGTTTGGGACCAGTTCTGTGACTACTTTGATTGGCAAATCATTGGCTCTCAATAAAAATTTATGACTGGACGAATGTTCCTTATTACCCATAGTTCCTGGAATTGAGCACTTCACCTTTGCAAACCACAGGTTTTCTCATATGTAAAATAAATGAGGAGGTTTTTTTCTACGGGATTATGTGAGGTTTTTTGCTTGTTTTTGTTTCTAGCAGCAGAACTCCAGTATGAAAACACACACACACACACACACACACACACACACACACACACACACACACACACACACACACACACACACACACACACACACACACACACACACACTCCCCCCCGCTGGTTAGAGTTGGAGTGGGAACCGGGGGCTCAGCTCTCCACCTTCTCTCCCTCTATCTTCCTCTTTGCATGCACGCGCGCACACACACACACACACACACACACACACACACACACACACAGCTGCTGTGGTTGGAGTTGGAGTGGGAACCAGGGGCTCAGCTTTCCACCTTCTCTCCCTCTGTCTTCCTCTTTGCACACACACACACACACACACACCCGCTGTAGAGTTGGAGTGGGAACCGGGGGCTCAGCTCTCCACCTTCTCTCCCTCTGTCTTCCTCTTTGCACGCGCGCACACACACACACACACACACACACACAGACACACACACACACACACCCGCTGTAGAGTTGGAGTGGGACCGGGGGCTCAGCTCTCCACCTTCTCTCCCTCTGTCTTCCTCTTTGCACGCGCACACACACACACACACACACACACACACACACACACACACCCGTGTAGAGTTGGACCGGGGGCTCAGCTCTCCACCTTCTCTCCTCTGTCTTCCTCTTTGCACGCACGCACACACACACACACACCACACACACAGAGTTGGACCGGGGGCTCACTCTCCACCTTCTCTCCCTCTGTCTTCCTCTTTGCACGCACGCACAACACACACACACACACACACACACACACAACACACACACACACACCCGCTGTAGAGTTGGAGTGGGAACCGGGGCTCAGCTCTCCACCTTCTCTCCTCTGTCTTCTCTTTGCACGCACACACACACACACACACACACACACACACACACACACACACACCCGCTGTAGAGTTGGAGTGGGAACCGGGGGCTCAGCTCTCCACCTTCTCTCCCTCTGTCTTCCTCTTTGCACGCGCGCGCACACACACACACACACACACACACCCACTGTAGAGTTGGAGTGGGAACCAGGGGCTCAGCTCTCCACCTTTTCTCCTTCTGTCTTCCTCTTCGCCACAGCCCGTGAAATGCCCCAGGGCTCCTTGATTCAGGACTTCAAACCACCGAACAAGATAGAGCCCCGCACTGATTCTAATTCAGTTCATTCATTATTGGGTTGGCCACAAAGTTCGTTCAGATTTTTCCATATGATGTTAGTTTTGCCTTTTGGAAAGTTTACTCTGGGACACTTTGTCTTTTTGATTTTTTTTCAGAGGTGAGTCTGTTTTATGATTTATTTTTTTAAATAATAGAGAACTGCAGACAGAAAACAGGTGCTTTTTCTCCCCCAGAATGCCATGCAGATCGTGGGTTTCATGGACCATGAAGCTGAGTCTGTGTTAGAGGTGGTGGCCGCGGTGTTGAAGCTGGGGAACATTGAGTTCAAGCCCGAATCGCGAGTGAATGGCTTAGATGAAAGCAAGATCAAAGATAAAAACGGTAAGTCAGTGGAGGACGGGCCCTGTTGAACAAGACTGACTTTGAACTTCTGCCCAGTTTTTAATGTAGAAAGTCAAACTTGCTTTGAGTTGAAAAAACTATCTAGTGAAACTGAGCAGAAATGTAATTACAGCTCAGTCTGAAGTCTTTTGACTTATATCTTTTACACTGATTGGTTTGAAAATGATTTAGGAAGAACACTGTAAGCCTTGAAAGTGATTGATTATTAGCAGCAGATATGCAGTAACTCTTTGTGATCATTCTCCCCACAACAGAGTTAAAAGAAATTTGCGAACTGACCGGCATTGACCAGTCAGTTCTAGAGCGAGCTTTCAGCTTCCGGACGGTTGAGGCCAAGCAAGAGAAAGTTTCAACTACCCTGAATGTGGCTCAGGTGGGTGAAACATGATGTCTGGAAGGGAGTTTTTAAAGTCTTCAGAATCTTGTATAAGTGGAAACAAAAATTTTATTTTTCAGGCTATTATCCTGTCATATCATATTCTAGGCATTGTTTTAGGCACTAGGGGTACAGAGTAAACTAGACACACAAAGATGCCTGCCTTTGTGGAGCTTAAAATTTTGGCAGGAGGAGCCAGACAACGCGGTAGACCTAGAAAATTCATGCAGCAAGCTAGCAGGTGATAAGTGCAATGGACAAAGAGAAGAAAGTAGAGCAGAGTAAGGGAGACCCATCGTGTTCGGGGCAGAGGGGTTGAGTGAGCTGAGAAATAGCTGGAGAGTTGTGAGCACAGGTGGTCTGATCTGCTTGTAAGGGGTCATTCTGGCTGCAGTGTAGACAGCAGAGTGTAAGGGACAGAGGGTGTCTTAGTCACTTTGGCTGCTATAACAGAATACTGTAGACTGGGTGGCTTAAACAAAAAACAGTTATTTTTCACAGTTATTTTTCTTGAGGCTAAAAGGCTGAGATTAGAGTGCCAACACAGTCGAATTCGTGATGAGGGCCCTCTCCCTTATATACAGACGCTTGCCTTCTTACTGTGTCCTTACATGGCAGAGAGAAGGAGTGAGCAAATGAGCTTTGGTGTCTTCATCCCCTTTTAAGGTACCGGTCCTGTTATGGGGACTCCAGCCTCACCACCACATCTAAATCTAATTGCCTTCTCAAGGCCCTACCTCCAAATACCATCACACTGGGCCTTCAACACACGGATTTGGGGGAGGGGGATACACATTCATAGCTCAGGGACTTGCACGATTGTGTGCTAACCCAGAGACGACGGTGGCTTTTGAACCAGGTGGCGGCAGTGGAATGAGAAGTGTATTTTGAAGGGGGATGCAGGGAGGTAGGAGGGGGGTTCAGGATGGGGGACACATGTACACCCATGGTGGATTCATGTCAACGTATGGCAAAACCACTATAATACTGTAAAGTAATTAGCCTCCAATTAAAATAAATAAATTTATATTAAAAAAAAAAAGAAAGGGGATGCAGTAAGATTTGCTGATGTGTTGGTATGTGTGAGATAAAAGACAGAGGAGAGTCAAGGATGACTCTCAACATTTTTGGCCCAAGCACCATTATTGATTTGGAGAAGACAGCGGGGGGAGCTGGCTGTGGTTAAATGACCAGACTGGCTTCTCTGCCTTTCTTACTGTTCCCCGTCTACCCTCCACACTCAGGCCAGTGCAGTCTTTCTAAGACACAAGTCTGACTTGCTTATGTCTTCTCTCCTTTGGTTCAAGGATGGATGAACAGACGTATTCCGGCATGCTTGTATATGTAGGAGCTCATATAGACCTTTTCAGTGTAAATCCTTTGTTCTATGGCTTAGACATTGTCCCACTAGTCACTGTTGATCTGGGCTAGAATTAAACGGTTAACTCAGAATTTTTCCCACTCAGGCTTCTTCTGTCTAGCTGTATTTTCATCCTCCTTGTAAGTAGCCTTAAGCATCTGTAAGACATAGAGTGGGCTTAGTCTTTCTCTCTACTGCTCTGAGCTAGTCTTTCTTACTAACCCAAAACACATGCATGCTTTTAGCTTTCTTTCAACATTGATTTTTTATTTTAGGTGAACAGTTTTGACTATGAAAATACTATACCTTTATAATTATGTAAATTTGAGGTGTAACAATCCTTTTCTAGCTATAACTGCTGTATGTCCTTCTTCCTAAGTTACTACTACTGCTACGATGTCTGTCCTTGTCCACCTCACTCATTCAAAGTCAGATGGTGAGTCAAGAAAAAATTGGTTGAAAGCCCACACAGCGGAAGCCTCTGTGTAGACCATTAGTAGGGACAGAAGGGATTAAAGAGGATTTTTGGAGAACATGATTTCTGAGCCAGTCTTTGAAGGATTTAGATGTATAAAGAATGGATGAAATGGTATTTCGAAAAGAAAAGTGTGAGAGGAGCCAGGTTTGGAGTACATAGCAGAAAAGAGTTGATCAGGCTTGGTTAAGGCTATGAACATGTAAAGAGGATTCAGAGCTACATGGCTAGAAATGATGTCAGAGTGGATTGTCTGCAACAGTGGTTCTCGAACTTGAGGGTGCATGAGAATCACCTGGAGGGTTTCTCAGACACAGTTTGCAGGTCATACCCCCTGGAGTGTTTGGTTCATTAGGTCTGAGGTAGGATGGGAGACTTTGCATTTCTAACAAATTTCCAGGTGATGCTGCTGCTGCTGCTGTCCACCCCGAGGTCCCATTTTGAGAATATTTCAATAGCCAGAGTGGGGATGGTGAAGTATATACTGATACGATGAGAAAATATCTGTTTAAGAGGCCCTTTAGGGATATTTCATATATATTATATATATATGGATGTATTTTTGTCTTTTTAGTGTGTGTTTTATTCTTGCTTTTTAATCATCCTGTACAGAAATCAGAACCAGGTGCCTCTTAACATTTATAATCTTGAGTCACCTTGCATCACTGGGTAAAACTTTCCCCCATTCTTTTAACCATTGGCATGAAAGAATTGGCTTGAGATCTTAGATTATTCAGCTTCTTATTCTAGTTTTTGTTGTTGTTGTAGGGTTCAGAGAGTTTGTTTCTACCAGTCTTATGGCCTAAAAGATTTTGATTCCTACAAGATGTGATTTGTTTTATTACCTTTTCCTCATAGCTTCAATTCTTGGGCCCCATTATCGTCTTTACTGCCCTATGCCTCATTTTCCCCAAGGCATTTAGATCTTTCTCCAGATGGAATGACTAATATTGAAATAGCAGAAACTCAAGTCAGAGTTATTATTCAGCTTCTACCACATACTTGCTCCTTGGCTCCCAGAGTCCCTGTCATCTGACCCTAAATGACTTCTCTCAGTTTATTCCCTGATAGTTTTCTAAATGCCATACTTATTTCTACCTGGGACCTTTGTTCCTGCTTATCCATGTCATTGCTAATTCCTTCTGCTGTCTAGATGGTCCTTGAATTGTACCTCATCTCGGAAGACTTCCGTGATCATAAGGCCCTGATTATTCCTTCTCTGAACTCATTTTTCTCCTGCAAACTCCTCTGGAACTTGCCCTTTGATTGTTTGACCTCCCATATTCCTCTCTAAGCTCCCAGAAAGTGGGCCCCATGCCCATGCATCTCTGTGTCTCCACTTACCCTACTGTCCTGGGTCACGCCTGATACTGGACATCATCATGGAAGCATGTTCCTCCTGGGGTTTTTCTCTAAGAGCTTCATCAGCTGCAGAAACTGTCTTGTCATTTGTGCTAGAATCTGAGATGGCGAGGCTGTGCACTCGGTCTTCCCTCGTTTCTGCACACCTTACTCATGATCTGTGGGAATGAGCCTTCCTGTGGAGGACATCACTGTGGAGATGAGGTGGCACAGTCAGACCCAAGAAGCTACAGGTAGCAGACTGACAACCGTGAGGCCAGATGCAGCTCAGTCGGTGTGTTTTATTTGATGAATATTTGAGGGAAGAGTAGTTTTGGCTTATTTCTTTTCTTGTGTTAGCTTACTTTTTAAATTTTGAATTTGAGTGCCTTTAACCTGGAATGCAGCCTCCAGCTTCCTTGGACCCTGCTATTTCCCATTGATTTCTATTGTGCAGTCCCTGAAAGCATCTGAGTTTGAGACTTTTAAGTAAGTATTTGAACAAAACAGGGACGATTAAGATTGTCAGTGGTTACACTTTAAAAAATATAAAGCAGTTTACCAGAATAAGTTGTCACTATTCATTCAGTTGCATACTGAAATGGTGGTTTGTTTATAGCAAGTTGCATACAGTTAGGAGAGCTGGGTGATGTGATGATGAAATAGAGTCTGTTTATAAATAAGTAGTGTTTGGAAATGACTTGAACTTATAAGAGGAAAGGGGAAAGGATTAAGAAAGAATTATCTAGGTTTATGAGGCCGTAGAAGAGGACGAGGACACTTCAAGATCCACCTGCAGACTATGTGCCAAGCACTATTCTAGGCACTTAAATTATCTATTAAGAAAAAAAAAAAAACAGAACAAAACCTAGAAGAAAGGGTGTTGGAGAAAGACCGTTCTTCTAAATTAAACATTCTGTCTTTGTGTCAGCATTTTATATACATTTTCTTCTGTGGAATTTTTGTCTCTGCTCCCCAGCCCCCACCCCATATATAGTATTGAACAGTCAGGCTTTATTTTTTTACCAACGTCTAGGTGGATTTTCTAACCCTTATTGGAGTAACTGCCTGAGACTTAGGGAGACAGGTTTGGGATTAGCGTGGAAGTATCAGATAAAGGGAAAAGATGCTCTCTTCCCAGCTGTAGTATGTCACCATTGAGTGAGTCTGTTGTTGAAGTTGTCACACTTCATTTAAAGAAGAATTGTAGAGAAAGAATTTTCACACAATCTAGTATATTGTGTTCTTTATAAAATAAAAATATAATGATTTACTTTAACTGTAATGCCCAACTTTCTATTTATAAACAGTGAAGTACACACATATGTCTAGTCTTAAAAACAGCAACAGAACCTCTTCTTTCCTTTCCTGGGGCCAGTTTCTTCAGCAGATGGGCTGCTGCTGCCCGTCTCCAGGCCTGACCCCAGAGCAATGATATCTGACGTATCACTAGTACCTACTCCTGCATACCCTTGGCACGTTTGTTTAGGGTCTGTTAGGTCTCCTGACCAAACCCAACTTTCTCCAGCCTTTGTATTCTAAAGGTCAGAGAGACATCGATGTCTTCTACCTATTCTTTGTTAAGTAGCTGTGAACAGCTTTCAAACAGATAAGCAAATGAAAGCACTTTATTTTTATTATACAAAGTATTATCCAACAACATGTTGTTATACTGCTTATTACGAAAATTCTTTTAAATGCTCAAAAGACTGATTGATGAAAAATAATTACAGATCTCATCAATCAAAACCATTTTCAATATATTTCCTTTGAATTTCCTACATCTAGTAGTTTAAAAAATAGTTGTTATTATAATAACTGTATACTTTTTATTATCACAAGGCATAATAGGAATTTTTCATTTCATTATCTGATGTTTATAACAATCATTCTGTGATGACTCTGTAACTTCCCTTCCACCAGGCGCTTATTTGTTTATTTTACTATGCTTCTGTTGTTGGACATCTAAATTGCCTGTGATTTTTCTCTGTTCTATAACACTGAGATGAATATCCTTGTGGAGAAAGCCTTTGCAGTGTTTAAAATTAATTTCCTGGGATGCAAAAAAGTATAATAACCGGGTATAAGCAATTTGCCCAGTTTCCTTAATGGCTTGACTGTTCATCCAGAGTACAATAAAAATCCTCTGAAAAGAAATTTGAAATAAAAGAGTTTTCAATATCTTTTTAAAATATCTTCATTATTTTATTGAAATTAAGCATTGTGGTAACTGTGGGTATTGAGTTTTTCCTTTTCTGTTTAATAGGCTTATTATGCTCGTGATGCTCTGGCTAAAAACCTCTACAGCAGGTTGTTTTCATGGCTGGTAAATCGAATCAATGAAAGCATTAAGGTACTGAATCTCTATAAATAGATAAATAAATAATTGTAATAAATGGTATTCAGAGTATAAACATTAAGTTAAGGATATTTTAGTTTTATAATCAGGTAACCGGTTAGCACTTACCAAGATTGTTCCTTGAAAAGCTTCTCCCTTGTTTAGGGTTGAAATTTGTCAGCAGTTCTGTTTTGTTTTGCATGCATGTTATAAGAAATCTCACCAGTGAATAATCTAATGGTATTTGCAGAGTGCTACGAAAGAGAGCATCCTAGGTCTAGGTTGTGACCCATCTGGTGCCTAGTTATGTACCCTTGGCTGAAGAGGTCACTGGATCAGTCTAGCTATAATATGTTCTTCAAGAAAATGAGAGTATTGGACTAGATGGTTTTGAAAGACCCTGTGATCTCTTTCTTTATAATTAAGCATCTAATATAGCATCTGATAAGGAAAGCATAATGATTCCTTCTTTAAATCATCTATTATTAAAATTTGGGGGAGATTCCATACAAATGGAATCTTTATATAAGAAAAAGAAATTAGGAAAGACTTTAAATACTAAATTTGTTTAGAGTTTTCAAATAAACACTTTTCAAATATAAACTGGCTTTCTTCTTTCATGTGTTTAAAAAAACCTAAATTATATTCTTCTAGGCCTGAGACACAATTAACTTGTAATCTATGTCTATAGTCCTTGTTATGCTTTTAGTGTTATATGTAATACTTAAATTAACCCTTCAATTTGAAACTATTTTTAAGGCACAAACAAAAGTGAGAAAGAAAGTCATGGGTGTTTTGGACATTTATGGCTTCGAAATTTTTGAGGTGAGCTGCTTTTTATTATTATTATTACTGTTATTATTATCTTTATTTTGTGAAACAGTTGGAGATTAAATCATGTGTTCTATAGACAACATTTAATATAATTAATATGACTCTTTAATCTACAAATAACTTTTTTAAAGATGTCACAGTTGTGTGTGTGTGTGTGTGTTAAGAGCTGAGATCCAGCATTTTGGAGACTGTGCTGTTTAAAAAAACTTTCTTCCATTAGTACTTGACTTTTGAAATTGCAAATTCAAAATTCTTACTGTGAAATTCCTAACAAAGTATATAGACATTATGTCTGTAGTTATTAATGTTTATTCACTTGTAGGTTGCTTGAAAATCAGACAGGATGGTGCTGTAAAAAAAAGCCAGAAATAGGAGAGCCAGAGGCTGGCTGTGGCCTGGCCAGAGCTGGTTACTTCATCTGTGTAGGACTCAGGCAGGGAGTGTCTGCATTACGTGCTTTGTTGGGTCTTATCCAGGTCTCATCCAACTGTAATCTTATGAGTTCTGCTGCACAGGTTGAAGGAAATTTTCAGCTAAAAGTTCATAATGAAATTTTTTAAGAGACTCCATATTCATTGCAAGTTAAATATTTAAACATGATAGACTTATATTGGAATTTCGTATTTACTCCCTTGCTAACTTCGGCACTTAGAAGCTGTTTTAAGGACCTGTTAGGCATCCTTAAAGGACTCTCACTTAAAGTGAGACCTAAAGGAGTCTTACTTTTAGCACTGATATTTTAGTTTGGTTCAGGAAAAATAACGAGTAGATCAGGCTCCTCCTTTCTTAACTCTCCCCACCAGTAATTTGTGAATTCCTTTAAACAGCGAGGCCCTACCCAGAGTGACCACCCAAAGAATTTACATGTTCCAAGTATCAGTGTCGCAGGGTCACAAAAAAGACATCAGCTCACTTCCTGCAGCTCAGCCAGACCTTTCTAGTCAATGCCTTTTTCTTACAACATTTACTTTGGCGATTATGCCTTCTGCTTGCTTTATTATGTTCCATATTTAACAGCTAGATGGAAATAATCATTGAGGACTGCCTATATGCAAGAACTGTAGTGTTGTGTATGTTGTCTGATTTAATTGCCACAGTAGTCTCATGGAGTGGCTGCTATTATTTCTCCTTTTATAGAAAAAGCAGCAGCAGCAGGGCTTTGAAGGTCAAGTAACTATCCCAAGGTACATGGCCACTATATGTCAGACTCAGGACCTAAATCTTAGGCCTCTTTGATTTTTAAAAAGGCCTTCTACTGGGCTTTTCTTTCCTTTTCTCCCCAAACTCACATGGTTCCCAAACTCACAGTATCTGGAGACAAAGAAAAAACCCAAATGCTTTAAGTCTCTGAAATGCTCCCTATTTCTGCATCTTTGTCATCATTCCAAGCTCCTTGGGCACTGTGGGGCGCCTTCCCAGGACTCATCTGTGGGCTGGTAGAAGAGTGCCCAGGCCCTTTGTGCTTCCTGCTGCCCTCGAAGACTGCCCTTCAGCATAGTATCTGCTTATATTGGTGTGCCTTTAGCAGACTCTAAGAAGGAGAGCTCCCGGCCCCTTGGTAAGAGGAAGAATTTGGGATTTGTGCATGAGGAGGATTGCCTGAGTAGACTCAGAAGTCATGGTGCTAAAATTAGCTTCTTTCCAGCAAGACCTCAGGTCATTGTCACTTGATGGGCACTAAATGCCAAGTCATTCTTTGCCATCGGCAGGGAAAGAGGTTTCTTACCCAGCACATTGCTTATCTTCATTTAGATGGTTTCATGTGCAGGGCAAAAGTGGAGATCTCACTAGAAAGTTAAAAAAAAAAAATCTATTCATTGATATTTCTCAAATCAAATTAATTTCATTTTTGCTTTGGCAGAAAAAATTCATTGATCCATGTTAATGGGCGAGCGTTTAGTGTCCTGTCACAGTACATAACACCTTTTTTTAAATAGGATAGTGGAGTCATGATAGAACATTGGGTTGGCTTCATCTTCCAGTAAGCTCTAATTAGCCGTGGGAAAAGAGACCTGCCACGCCCTGCCCCCCTGAGTTAAACCTCATGAGCAGTTTGACCATGTGTAAGTGAGGGAGTCATATCCCCAGGGTTTATTCAGTACTTCCAATGCTGGTGGTAAGCAAGGCAAAGATGTTCCTTGCCTTCATGGAGCTTATGGTCTTGGTTCTAAGATGGAGAGTCTGTTGCTGGCTGAGGACACATCCTGACTCTGGTAGGAAGCTCTAACCAGGAAATTAGATCTCTCTTTAAAGTGTTTATTATAGACCTAATTCGGCTTCCCTGGTGGCACAGTGGTAAAGAATCTGCCTACCAATGCAGGACACAGGGTCGATCCCTGGATTGGGAAGATCCTCTGTAAAAGGAAATGGCAACCCACTCCAGTATTCTTGCCTGGAAAATTACATGGACAGAGGAGCCTGGTGGGCTACAGTCCATGTGGTCACAAGGAGTCTGACACAATTTAGTAACTAAACCAACAAACAACAAACAAGCAGACCTAATCATAACAGAATTTAGATGTTCCAAGTGGAAACTTCCTATAACTTAGCACTGAGTGGAATACCCTTTAGCAATCCAGGAATATTTTTCATTTATGGTTAATTCAGGTTTTTCTACAAGCCTACCTTTCCAAACATACTTTCCTTCTGCAAGTTTTATCACCATTTTCCTCAACATTGTTATAGCTATGGACTTTCTGAAAATGCCTGCATTATGTTTCTAAATGGTCTTCCTTTCTTCAGAAGAAAGTTCTGAAGTTCTCATGGCTAATTAGAGCTTACTGGAAGATGAAGCCAACCCAATGTTCTATCATGACTCCAGTTCAATAGTTCTCTAACTTAGCTACACGTTGGACTCACCTGGGGAACTTTGGGGAATCCAGCTGTCTGGGCTGCACCCAAACCAATAGATCAGAACTTCTGGGCCTGGGGTCCAAGCAGCAGTGTTTCAGGTTTCCAGGTCATTCCAGTATGCCATCAAGGTTGCTCTTATAAACAGGAATCTTCAGTGTGAACTGTAAATTCCAAGCATATATGGTGTCCTTGCCATTTGACCTCTGTACTAGATGTCCTGCCTCACCCACAATTCATCTTAACCTAAACCTAATCTGTGTGTATATAATTTCCTAAAACTAAACCGGTTATACTTTTACTCTTTTTAAACAGACCAGATCCAACCAGTTGTATGCCTACAGCAAATCTTATGATGGCCATAAAATCTTTAGAAGTTAATTTTCCTTTTCCATGCCGTAAATTAGTAAATGGGGTTCCCCCCATTTCTTGAGAGAATTAAGATTTGTTTTTCATTATAGTTAATTGTTCTTTCCATTTTCCTGTCTAAACCTTCTCAGTTAATCTTTCAAGCATCTTGATTTTTAATAATCTATTTATGAATTATTTCTTTTATAAACAAACTTATTTGGGGCAAAGGCAGAGGAGGGATTTGGTTGGGCTGTTTCAAGATACATTTACCTGCCTTTTGATTCAGAATTAGAAAGTTGTTTTTTTTCTTTTAATGTATTCACACAAACACCCCAGATCCTATTATACATTTTCCTGGATTCTCAGCAAAATTAGAACATGTGGAAATGTCAGAGCTCGTCAGGTTGAACACTAGGAACCCAGATAATTGAGGACATAAATGTACGATAAGCTCATGTGCAACGGCTCAGAATATAACCTAAGAGGAGATATTCAGAATCCACATCAGTGCAAAAATGAAAATTTCAGTGATATTGTCCACTCAAGTGCAAATAAACTCATAGAATATAGAGAAAATTCTTTCTGTTTTCTTCAGTGAAAAATGGCTGCAGGACTTAAGGTGCTGCCTTTTAGAAAGCCCTGGGCATCACTTTAAAAAGTGTACAGGACTAGAAGGAATTTTTTTAAATGTTTCTAATTCTGCCTCTTGACCCTACTGACAGTTCCCATGAGAATGTTTTTCAGCTGGGCTGGTGGAAACCTTTCATTTACTTTGGTCTGTCTCTAAACGGAAGAGGGAAACTGATGCATTAAACCATGAGATGATGACACATGCGTTTGACTGCAAAACATTCCGGTCTCAGCTGGGTGAATGGCTCTGCTCTGCTGGCCACATGTGATCTGATGTCAGTTTGGAAAACCTATTAGTGGAACATTGATACCAAAAATAAGGTGAAATGAATTAAAGTTCACTGAGGAGAAAAATCTAGCCATACATCCTGGTAGAACGTATTCAGGTTTGCAAAAGAAGAGAATTATAATCCAGACACTCCAAATCTTCACAATTAAGCTTGGATATTCTTATAACTGAAAACATGCTCTTAGATTTCTGAGAAATATTTACAGCATCTCCATAAAGTAGCAAATGCTATTCTTAAAAAAAGTGAAACTGAATTCAAAACAATGTTGGGCAATCTAAATGATTGAACTCTTTTCTAAGTACTTATCTAATAGAGTGGACAGGTAGTTTACTGGGGAACTCTTGTTAGTGTCCTATAGACCAAAGCAGGACAGCAGTGACTGAATATTTTACCTCTCATATGGCTGAGCTAGTTTTGCACAGGCCAAATGCTGTTATTTGCAATCAGGCATTCTTACTCATCTTGCTCTCAGAACCTCATTGAAAGTGGCCATATATAGTAAGACTGTGATAGGCGAGGTGCCATGATTGTTTCAAATTAAAGAATCTAACTGATATTTGGGGAAATGTCAATGTGAGACCAACTGGTTAAGTTCATCTAATGATTATAGGATTTGTTTTCTAAAATATTTTTTAAAAGAAGATTGACTCTAGTTATAGGGAACATCTTTTGTTCCAGCGTTTTGTATTTAATTTCATCCTTTATATGCTGGAGAACTTATAGTTGAAGAGGAAGGAGATGATTGAAAGTGGATTTTAGAATGAAAATGATAAGAATTAATATTGTTCATAACATATGTATATGCTTGTTTGTCAGTGTTGTTGCTAGAACTTTTTAAGTCAGCGTATTTAAAAAGTATTTAAGAGAGCTAGAATGCTGTTTTTCTAATATTGACTATATTTGAGTAGGTACAGGAAAGAAAAATGTTACATATTTAAAGGGAAGTTTTCTATAGCTTCAGTCAGTCAGTTTTGTGAGTGTCTTTTGAAAAGGAGAATCTTTAAAGTTAAATGTTTCTCTCTTACTCTGAGGACTGTTTTTTTTTTACAAAGTTAACTTTCTGGGGGGAAAAAAAAGTGGCTCTTGATCTGGGGCCCACTTCTTGACATTGTGATTTTTAAAAATGGATCGTTAAAACGCATTGTATTTTTCTGTAGGAAGAGTATTATAAATGGGAACTGCCCAAGGGTTTTCCACTGAGTAAACCTTTGCTAAGACCAACAGCACACTTTAAAACAATAATACAGCCCAATTCCTAAAACAGTGTTGTTACAAAGCTTTAGAACTTTTAGATAAATGTACTTTTCACTTGTTATGCAAAAGACTCCATTGTATGTAAAAAATGGAACCCCCACCCAACCTGTTACATCTAAACTCTGACCTCAGATGAAAGTGTTGAGCTATGGGAAATATCAATTAAATATGTAATTAACAATGCTTTTTGCTGAAGTAAGTTATGATCTTTGAGTTTGAACTGCCCCCCTGTTTCCTACATTATCTACAGGCTAAGTTGCTTCAGTGTCTGACTCTTTGCAACCCTATGGACTGTAGCCCCCCTAGGCTCCTTTGTCTGTGGGATTCTCCAGGCAAGAATACTGGAGTGGGTTGCCATGCCCTCCTCCAGAGGACCTTGCTGACTCAGGGATCGAACTCACATCTCTTGTGTCTGCTGCATTGGCAGGCGGGTTAGTTCATCTGCAGACTCCTTCCCACCCACCATCGTAATGATGGAGTTGAAGGAGCTACCTCATTTATTTTACATCTTGCTTTCAATGCTTATTATTTATAAAGAGTATAAGATTTAAATATCTGTCTTAAAGAGTATAAAACATCATTAGCCTTCTTTATTGCTGAGAATATACAAATACGATAACAGGCCAATATTTTTTATTCATCTTTCAAAATCACTACAAGTGGAAAGCTCATGGTTGACATGAGTATAAACTGGCTATGAATTTTGGGAGTACAAATTTTTGTGGGTTTTTTTTTTTTTTTTTTGATGTTGAAAGGCTGGACTCAAACTCTAGAATTCTTAATAGAAGGCCTAGATTATAAAATGTTGGTGTATTTTTTATCTCTAAATCCAATGAGTGCTTACTACCCGTCTACACTTTGCAAACAGTGTAGAATGGTATAGAACCCAGACACTTTGCTGTTTACTTGTGTTTTCTGGAGCAGTCCAACAAGGGTAAGGGTGGTTCTGAGCTTCATTTAAGGGGATTGTCTAATGGAAAATTCAGTATGTTCTTGTGCCAAGAGTTTTAGTTTTATCCTTCAGTCTTTAGGGATGAATGTGCTGTAGACAATGGAGAAAAATTCCATGCGTGGAGCATGGATAGAAAACTGGAGGGAGAGGAGGTGAGTCATTCATGAGAACATGCTCCTGCCTACTTCCTCCTTTGGAGACTTTGATTCACAGGACTGTCGTGCACAAGAGAGAGCCCGACTCAGGGATTGCTGGCCACCCACAGTTCTGAACAAGCCAAAAACATCCAAATTCCAAGCTGCTTTGGCGCCTATGTATTCATGTGATGGTTCCTTGACCCAGTTTAGCTTTTATAAAGGGGAGCAGGAGAACCTGGTGATATTTAATGCTTATATAAATGAAGAAATTGAGTATGTGCAAGTTGCACCTGTATGACCTAGTACCAGACTGTTCTTTAATTTTCTGCAAATTGTAGATTTTTGCAACTTAGATGTAATGATTTGTGAAGTCTCATTTCCCCCAAATTTGGGACAGTGTCAACAACGTAAACATTAATCACAGGAAATATGATTGCCTTCATTTTCAGCAATAATGAATCATTCTTTGACAGTTCGTGGCATGTTTGGGGTCTGTGAGGTAGGTTTGCAACAAATGCAAGGTGTTTTAGTAAGTAAGCTGGCTTCTGCCTTATTGACTGTGCTATTGATTTTGGGTTTTGTTCTGTATGCAGCAGGTTGAGGTCAGAGTCAAGTTTTTGTTCTTAGGCTGTTTCCAGAACACTCTCCTATCCCTCTTGTTTGTATTTGAAGGGGACACAACACGTGCACCACAGGAATGGGTCACTGTGGTGGGAAAGAGGGGAGGGGTGCCCTGGATCTCGATGAACCTCTTCACTCTTTTGGTGACTTGCCAACTTTGTCCACAAGTCTTTGAGTGAATATGTCAGACACATTTTATTTTTGCTGATAATTTAGCATTAGAAGTACTACATTCTGAAGCCTTAGGACTTCAAGCAGGGTATATGATATATTATTTCAGGCAAACGGCTTTTCTCCTGAGTAGTTCTACCCTAGCAGAACTCTAATTCAGATACCACATGTAGAGTAGGTATTGTGATCCTGTCTTTTGAGTTGATGGGACACATGTATTGATCTCAAGTTTTGTGCCAATCAGAAATATAGCCTGGATGATAAAATCTGTCATACGCACCAGTAAATAACTATCCATCAGAGTTTACTTTTAGAAGTCCATTGCACATTGAGAACTGACTGCATTTTGTGTGATCTGTCCCTTTGTGCCCCAGAATGCAGTAAGTATGGACTGTGTGCATTGCTGCTCTGTTGCATGCGCTTGTGTTAATAGCTTCTCCAACTGTGTGAAGTTTTTGCAGTAAATGGCCATTGATTAACTGTGTGTGGATATGAAGTGTATTATAGAAGAACTTACCAAAAAGTTCATACAAGAGCTTTTAAAAATTGAGGAGAAATTTACTTTAGCTCAGATTCACACCTTAGGTTGTATTGTGATTGTGAAGCTTTGCCTTGGTTCCTAATTCGCTTGTGTGTATTTATCTCATAGTCCTGTTCTGGAGGCATATCTCCAGCTGCTCACAGCCACATACTGTGTCAAGGACACCAGTTGTTCTCCCCTCCCTTCTTCTCACTAGTTACCATTTGAAAATTTAGCATAATTCTGTTTAAATAGCTCCATGGGTACAAACCTGTTAAATAACAGAAAGGATTTACTCCATGAATTAAAACAAAAACAAAGATCTGCTCCTATAAATCACTAAAATTTTAATTTTATGTACAAGTGTTAATTTGGGGTAGTAGCACAGATGTATTTTACCAAACTAGGAAAGCCAGGCTTTCTCATAAATGGCCTTACACTGATTATAATAAGGCATCTATTGATATATCATACCGACATCAGCTGCTAGTCTGCTAGATTAATTAATTAGTCTCTGAGAATTGGAGCACTTGGTTTTTAAAACTTTACATGAAAATGAGTGCTGGGGAATGACCTTCATGTCCAGGACTATATTTATTGAATGTTCTGGTGATAATTGTGTGCCTTTTAAGTAAGAACCTTCAGGATTTAAAAAAAAAAAAAACAACTTTTATCTTCAACATTTAACACTAAAAGATTAATCAGTGATAATATATTTTATATGTACTTTATGGATTAGAGTTTAAAATTTCCCTGGATTAATTCGTTTACTAGTGATTAGAAATCCTTAGCCAACCTATAGGACAGTATGTGGTTAGGTTTTCCCTCCTAGGTATCGTTTTACAATTTGTTCTGGTTAAACTAAATTTGATTTTGAAAGATCAGCTTTCAGAAACCTATGACTTTTGATTTCATCATGTATGGAGAGATTTGAAGGCAGCTGCTGAGTATTCACAGAGGGTGGCGAGCTTCAGTCCTGCCATTACAGGTGGCTGCTCCTAGCCTCAAGGCCAGGACTGCCCACCCCAGGGGGGGAAGAGTCAGCGGTGCTGCCGTCTCTCGCCCGCATTGCCACCATGTCCCCTCTGTGCAAAGAGGGGACACAGGTGAAAATCACGAGTTTTATCTGCCAGAGATGCTTCTTTCTGAATGGTGTGGTTCTTGGTGAAGTGTTTTCATCCAACACACATGCATTTTCTGCCCTCTGTATGAACAGCAATACATTAAGACCTGCAGATTGTTCAGAAATGGTGTAAGAATGGATCGTCCTAGGCGATAACTCTACTGTGACAAAGAAACTGCTGAGAATCATAAAAGTGCTGCATGTGTGACCCTTCTGAGAGGAGATTGTTTCTAGCTAGGAGATGATTTTGATGTCCTGATTCCCTTGAGTCTGTACTTTGGGAGCCCTCCATTCATTCATTCACTCATCCAGTACACAATGAGTGCTTGGTCAGGTGCAGGTTGCTGCAGGCATGGGCTTCCATTGGTGAGCAAGAGATGTATAGTCAACCCTTTTGAAATGTAAAATCCAGTGAGACTGATTAACGTGAAACTAATCAAAAGGTGTGAATACACATGTACATGCTTAGGTACACATAACATGATTTTTCACAAGTGCTGGTGTGTAAGAGTCAGAATGAGGGGTGTGACCCTGGGTGGGGGAGTAACAGCTCTAAGAGCTCTTTCAGAAAGAAAGAATTCCTTGAGCTCCAGAGTTTCACCTGAGCATGGAAGACTGAGAACTTGGGTGACCGAGATGAAGAATCTCGCTGTTTCTTTGCTGATCTTCTGGGGGAATGTATTTACTTTTCACTTTTACCATATGTGGGCTGCTTATTTGTCAACTAAAATTCTTCATTCTCTAAAAACTGCATAACTTGTATATCCTTCATTCATTCACTTGACTCGTGAATCGTTTCTCACGTGCCTGCAGTGTGCCAGCCTCTGTCTGGGAGCTGTGTGCTGGGCCGCGGTTAGGTCCACAAGACAGTGTGTGACATTTCTCGTGGAGTGAGATGTTAGGGTTGCATTGTCGTGGGGGTGCTGCTGGCATGCTTTATAAGGCTGTCTTCATTTTTCTCCCTATAGGACAACAGCTTTGAGCAGTTCATTATCAATTACTGTAATGAAAAGCTGCAACAGATCTTCATTGAGCTGACTCTTAAAGAAGAGCAAGAGGAGTATATACGGGAGGTAATGTGGAAAAAAGTCTTTAAGTCTTCCTTTTTTAACTCATAATACAAATTCTGGTTTCAGAAGACTATTCAGACATGACCTTACGATCAGATGTATCGAGCACCTTTTTAAAGCTTGTTTGTTACGACATCTGAGCTGACTGGGAACTTCTTTGCTGTGGGTGTGGGACAATGCTCAGCACACAGTAGGTGCTCAGTGGACATCAGTTGATGGACTTGAGTCTCACGGGATTCCAGTGCAGTGAAATAAAATACTACCCTGTTCAGAAATTAGTCTGAGATGATTGAACAGAAGAACAGTCGTACATCTGTACAAGGTCCTAGTACTCAGCAATGAGAAGGAACAAACAATTGATACACACAACAGCATGAAGGAGTCTCTGATGCATTTTGCTAAATGAAAAATGCCAGATTCAAAGGCTACATATGTATGAGCCTATTTGTGTATAATTCTAGAGAAGTCAGAGCTGCCGAGGCACCAGTGATAGAGACATAATAGTCAGTAGTGGCCAGGGGATAGGTGTGTGACTAGAGGGGCAGCTTGGGGGAATTTTGGAGGCTGGTTGTGGTGATGGTGGTTACCTGACGCCACGCATTTGCCCAAACTTGAGAGAACAGTACACCAAAAAAGTCTTGTATATAAATTTGAAAATATTTTAAGACTTTGTTCACTCTTTAAAAGCATTGATTTTCTAAAATTTTTAATAAAAAGCAGGTATTAATGCTAGTGCTGTGGATGTATTATCTCATTTAGCTGTAGTTGGAAAATAATCAAGTAATATTTACAGAGTACATTCATCCTTAATTTTAAAACACATACTTGGTTTTCACCCTCTGAGTTTTTTGTAATAGCCAACATTTTTCTATGTATAAATGTATTTATTTTAGACAAAAGGAGAAATTTTATTGTATCTGTATTGCATTATATTTTGTTTCCCTTTCATTTATTGCTTTAATATTTTAGTAATACTACCTGTTTTTCTTCATTTTTCTATAGTGTCATTTTAAGTCCTTAAAGACACAGAATCCTCTTTTTATAGCCTCTCAGTATAGATTTTTCTAATGTGAATATTATCCCCAGTGACTTAGTAAAATAACTCATCTACTGAAAAACTAAATCATAAATATTTATCTACCATTTGGAATTATTATCATGCTTTAGAAACATTTTGTACTTGAATGACACCTTTTTTAACATAAACATACTAAAAGCCAGATTCATTCTCTTCCTGTCTTCTCATCCTAAAGCGAATACCCAAACTTTGATCTGTAACTTAAAACAGTTTGTACAGATTGTCTAAACCAGTTCTAAGAGTATATAGGAAGATCCTTAGCTTGTAGTATGAATTAACTCTCTTCCCCTTAGAGGAAAAATAAATGTTTACACTTATGGACAGAGTGTAAGCAAATACAGAATGTTTACATTTGGCCTCCCAGCTTTGGCTTTGTAGCTAGTGTTAGAACCAGTGCCTAGGATTTCATTTTTTCTTTCTGTTGAAAATACTTTTTTTAGCAGTGTTCTATTTTTACATTTGAAATAGTTAATGGCCCTAAACATGGGGTTGACTCTAAAATGAATTTCTTCCTTGTGATTATAAATTAAGAACAGAAAAATCTAGGCCTTAGATTCTTGGGTTCGAGTTCTGACTTATTTCCTTATAAACACTGTAAATATACACAAAGTAATATTGACCCGAGGGCCTGGTGAGTAAATGGCCCAGAGCCAGCAAAGTGCATGGGAAATTGCCACAGATGGGAGTCTGGAAGGGGAGGCCATCTCAGCTCAGGTCAAGGGCATTTATTTCAATCGAATCGTGTGTGTGCTAGACTGCTGCATTACCAGAGTTTTGGGAACCAGAAGATGACATTTGCCACACTGACTTTTATAAAGGAAATTTTCAGAGAGAAAGTGGAAGATAGTAATATGGGCAAAGTCTTGTATTATAGATAGTAGTGTTGTAGCATCATTATATGGGATTTGATTATGTTCTGTTTTTTCTTTTTCAGGACATAGAATGGACTCACATTGAGTACTTCAATAATGCTATCATTTGTGACCTAATAGAAAATGTGAGTATAAAGTACAGTTTTCTAACAAGTTCTTGGTAGTATAATTCACTAGTTATGAATGATCTGACTGCCTTCAATGTTAAGCATTAGTATTTCCAGTATTTGAACATGTTAGAGAAATACAGAGTTCTGTCGAGACAGAACTTTATCACAAGTTTAAGAAATTACACACAGTTCTTAAACACATACATAGACAGCTAGACATTTTGATACTTAGCTAGTATTCCCCCATGCTCGTCCTGTTGCCGTCTCACAGAGCCCGTTCTTGACACTCAGATGCTGTGCCCTTAGGTACACCATTCTATCTTATGTGCTGGGATCCCAGGTCCAGTCCACAGCTCCTCGAAATAAGAGCCCTGATCATAGGAAACTCAATAAAAAAGATGTTTGCCCAATCAAAATATGCCATTCCTAAAATTCTAGTGACCTCTTAACATACTATTCAGTGGTTGTTATCAAAAAGATAATTGTTGGTGAGGATGTGGTGAAATAGTAATCCTTGTTTACTGATGGTGGGAATGTAAATGGATGCAACCGCTATAGAAAACACTGTAGAGAGAGAAGAAAAAAAGATAAGAAAACAGTATAGAGGTTCCTCGAGAAATTAAAAATAGCACTATTATGTGACCCAGCAGTCTCACTTCTGGGTATGTATATCCAAAAGAAACAGAATCGGGATCTCAAAGAAGTATCTTCACTCCCACATTTACTGCAGCTTTACTCACAATAGCCAAGATTCGGGAAACCACCGAAGGGTCCGTCCACAGATGAATGGGTAAAGAAGATGCGGTGTACATATACAGTGGAGTATTGTTTGGGCTTGAGAAAGAAGGAAATCCTGCCATTTGTGACAATAAGGATGGACTTTGAGGGCATTATGTTAAGTGAAAGAAGTCAGAGAAAGACAAATACTGTATGATATCACTTGTATGTAGAATCTAAGTTAAAAAAAACACTCTCAGAAGCAGAATAAAATGAATAGTGATTGCCAAGGGCTAACATTTGGGGAAAATAGGGAGATGTAGGCCAAAGTGTACAGACTTCTAGTTGTAAGATGAATGAGTTCTGGGATGTACAGCATGGTGATAGAGTTAACAACACTGTATTATGTATACTTGTGGTTAAGGAAGTAGGTCTTAAATGTTCTCACCACAAAGAAAGAAATGGTAATTATGTGATGTGATGGAGGTAACTAGCAATATGGTTGTGTATCAACGAACATGTTGCACACCTTAAACTTTCACAGTATTATGTCAGTTATATCTCAGTAAAACTGCAAAAAAGTTTACAAAAACAACAACAAAACCCCATGTAGTTCAAGTTAAAGTAAAGGAAGATAAAGGCACCATCTCGGGAGCTGAATTACATAGGATCCCAGGGGTGGTTGATATGGATCACAGCCTTGCTTTAGGGATGTGATGGACAGTGTGTGTGACTTCACAGGTGGCCGAGGGCCATGGGATTTTTCAGGTTACAAATTATGCCTGTGAAAGGCTTAAGGTGTGAAAAATTACTGCATCATTTTTAGTAACCTTTCCAAATCTAAGATTTTTGTGTTTGCATCATATTCTGTAGTTTATTATGAATGAATTGATTGCGGGAAGACATCATTTGTGTGTAAAAGCTTAGGATCCTGACCTTGATAACAAAGTAATTTGAAGCAATGCATAAACTTAGCTGTCATCGTAGATAAGTGCTGTGTTTCAGCAATAGAATCACAGGCTCTAAATGTCAAACAAGTCATTTGCTGTTCATCTTTTTTTTTTTTTTTTTCAAATTAAAGCATCACTTTAATTGCACATACAGGAGGTGTGAATCACTAGGGCCCTGTGTTGCTCCCTTCTGACAAGGACCGATTCTATACTTCCATTTTAGGAAAATAAAGCTCTTCAAACTTTAAGAAAGGTATAAAAGTGTTCCTTAAGAACAATCCAAGGTCTGCTGTTCATCTTTAACAAGATGTTTTTGAATATTACATAGTTCGCCAATATCTTGTCCTTCAGTATTCACAATATTCTTGAAAGCTGCACCTTTGATTATTGAATTAAAAAAAAAATTCTGAGCCATTATTATTTTTCAATTAAAAAATAAGCCTTGTTTTGAAAAATTTGGACAGTTTTGGATTGTGAACACTAATATTCCACCTAAGCAATTTAAAACTGTAGTCTAAAATGTAGAAAATCAATCGATTTCCTGAAAAGTTTTTCTGGTAAGTTTTGACCGAAGTAATTTGCTGAGGGAATTTTAACTTTCAGAAGTTGTGACTAACACTTTTTTCTTCATCAGTATAACATTGCACTTAATTATTTCCCTTTAAGAAGAGAGGAGGGGAAAAAAAGGAACAGTGGTAATACAGCTAATATAGCTAAATTATCTCAGCCCCAAATCCCCTTGCATATGTGATTAAAGAAACTCATGTCTGCGTAGGAGCCTGGATGCATAAAGGAAATGTTTCCTTTCAGCAACATCTAACAATAATGTTTATTCTGGGGATGTTATGAACTTGATTCCTCAGAGTCCACACTTCCCCAGATTTTGTGTGTGGAATGTTTAAGTGCTGGTCAGAGGATGTCACGGCCTTGTAAAGAGAAGAGGAGAGCCATGAGACTTTGCCCTAGCGGAAGTGGGTGGGGCTGATGGTCAGTAGATTGTTCTCCGTGGAATGGAGATGTGTGGGCAATCGAAGGAACAACAGCCTTTATTTAGCAAAGTAGAAGTTTTCTTATTTTTTATTCGGTTTAGTTGGGCTGACAGCTCTTGGGATAAATATGATCACAGGGTCTGAATACTCAGCAAACAAATTCTCAACTCATGTTTAACATCCATTTTGAAATTTAATATGGAAGGAGAATTTTATTCTAAACAGATGATTCTTGAAACATAGCTTGATTGCGTTGATCATTAAAAGCAGCATCCCAATCACATCACTTTTTTTCCCAGAGAAAATAAACTGTTTTGAACACGTGAGCAATTTGGAAACATCTGAAACCAATTTCCTTCTCAAGCTACGAATCAAATAATAGCCTTAGAAGACAGTGCTTTGTGATTTATGACCTCATGTTATACAGATAGTAGTGTCACATTAGTCCCTGACTTTCAGATTTGTGTTTTGGTCTTTGCGGTGTAAGTTGCCTTTTTCTAAACTAAATAAGTTTCAGTCATCAGCCTGCAGAGGTGGAGGTGACTCCTACGTCCTGTCCTGTGGGGGAGGCACCGTGGACCGGGGAAGAGGGGGGAACCTCATAAAGACACTCCTGCCCCCTCCCCCAGCACACCTGGACACCCTGGAAGGGGTTGATTCCTGTGTTTTTCTTTTGTTATTTGTTTTGATTCTCTGCTTTTGTTGTAACGAAACAGAAATTTTCTTATGACTAAGATGATTGTGTTTAACAGCATAATTAGGAATAATTATGAAAACAATACAGTGAGGAAGGAAGGAAACCTTTTTATTTCCTTTCTCCTAGAACACAAACGGGATCCTGGCCATGCTGGATGAAGAGTGCCTTAGGCCAGGAACGGTCACGGATGAGACTTTCTTGGAAAAGCTGAACCAAGTCTGCGCCACCCACCAGCATTTTGAGAGCAGGATGAGCAAGTGCTCCCGGTTCCTCAATGACACGTCCCTTCCTCACAGCTGCTTCAGGATCCAGCACTATGCCGGCAAGGTGTGGGACCCCGGGACCCCGGGGAGGTCACAGTGTCTCCCTGGAGGGCAGACACCTTGCCTCCGAGATGGCATTCTGACCAGCACCAGCTCTGCAAGATAAATGGAGCTGCTGAGGGGGCGTAGAATCCATGAATGTTCAGTGCATAAAATCTGGACCATACTGAGAAAAATCTTACTAGTATTGAGATCTGAAAGGAAAGCCAGTGGACCTAATCAAAGAGTTCAAATATATATTAAAAAATAAATTTTATTATTTTCAGGCTCAGAGCTAGCCTATAAAAAAGATCTATTGACACACATAAAATATTTGCCAGTAAAAATTAGCAGTCACTAAAGACATACAGTAAGGTTTTAATTTTTTCAATCTTATTTATTTTTTTGATGTGGACCATTATTAAAGTCTTTATTGAATTTGTTATAGTACTGCTTCAGCTTTATGTTTTGGGTTTTTGGCTGCAAGGCATATGGGATCTTACCTCCCTAATCAGGGAGCTAACCGACAACCCCAGCATTGGAAGGCAGAGTCTTAAGCACTAGACTGCCAGGGAAGTCCCTACAGTAATTATTTAAATAAGCTTGCAGACGTCAAAGGAGAAACAAAATCTGATTTTGTATTTAGTAAATATGAAGTTATTTCGTTGCTGTTGTTTAGTTGCTAAGTCATGGTCTGACTCTTTTGTGACCTCATGGATTGTAGCCCACCAGCCTCCTCTGTCCATGGAATTTTCCAGGCAAGAATACTGGAGTGGGTTGCCATTTCCTTCTGCAGGAGATCTTCCTGACCCAGGGATTGAACTAGAGTCTCCTACATTGGCAGGCAGATTCTTTACCACTGAGCCACCAGGGATTCCCAAATATAAGTATATAGTATCTAAATTACCTTTAATTTCAAAATGTTGGAACTTGGCACTTCATTTTTTATTCACTAGCCCATGTTATTAAAAAATACTTCTCTGGTCAATTTCCCTGCTGGTGTAAGATATCTATAAAAATATCAATGTTATCTCTGTTTTCCCCTGTCTCCTTTTAAACACACTCGAATTGGCGCATGTAAGCTAAAAAATACAAGTAAAACCTCAAAAATATGATTGAATACCAAAAAAACCCTAAAATCCTTTGAAAATGTTATGATAACATTTTTGAAGTTTATTCTTGCAAATCCTGAAGGGTAATAGAATTTATTTTAAACTCCTCTGTGATTTAGACAGATGGAATTTAAACTTGGAGGCTGATTTGGTATTCGAGTGTGACTAACGTGTTGAGGGTTTTTTGATGGAGAAAGAGGCTGCAGGATAGCTGGTCTCAGGATATTTTAGCAGCTGTTTGACGCTCTGGCGTGCTCGTATTGGCTACTGAGTCCCGTGTGCTACTCATAGGTGCTGTACCAAGTGGAAGGGTTTGTGGACAAGAACAACGATCTTCTCTATCGGGACCTGTCCCAAGCCATGTGGAAGGCCGGACACGCCCTCATCAAATCTTTGTTTCCTGAAGGAAACCCTGCCAAGATCAACCTGAAAAGGCCTCCTACAGCCGGCTCACAGTTCAAAGCATCCGTAGCCACTCTGATGAAAAATCTACAGACCAAGAATCCAAACTACATTAGGTATTTCTGGCACATAAAATTCTTTGGCCATTCAACTATGAAGGCATTCACAAGGAAGATCATTTTCCTGTTTGCTTAAATCTGAGTGTAGCCCAAGAAGAGGGGTAACTAAAGTACTTACAGGTCAAATCATATTGTGTCTTGGGTGTGCTTGAAAAATACTCCAGTGCCCCCCAAAATAAGGAATTTTTAAAAGGAAAAAAAAAAGTGTGGCGGGAATGGGAATAGATACTTAATTGGGTTATTGGCATACAGGAGTTCTCAACTTTCTGTTTTTTGTTTTTGTTTTTTTTTAAGACAGGAAACAAAATATAAATTTATTTCTGATAAGGTTTTGCATAAACTCTTCTGTTGGATTCATTTTGGATTCTTGTAATATTGACTTGGACCATTGACACCTGAGTTGCAGGTCTTGTGTGAGGAAGCATGTGCCTCATGTAATGGTTTCTGAAACAATCGGAATTTTTTCAAAACAAGACAAGAACCCGTTTAAAAAAATCTGGTTTCTTTTTTTGCTTCTAAGTCATCATAGATTTTAACATTCAGTAAAGGCCGACTAGTTTTAGAGTTTGCGATGTGTGTATTTGATGAACTAGGTAATAGAGGGTGTGTGTCTAACAGGTCAGGTTTCATGTGGCACATGAATGCCCACACATACTTTCTCCTGTTGTCTTTGAAAATTCAGTTATGAGGAAGTTAGCATGAAGAATATTTTCATGTTTGGCTTGTTGTCCTAATATTTGTGTTCATAGCAAATGTAAATAGCATCCCCTGGTTTGGTTGCAAACAGGTTAGAACATATATTAGGTAAGGATCCTAGTTTCAAAAAAATGAACCAAGAACTTTGTGCGATCAGTCTTTTGTTATTCTCATTTGAGTCAACTTTTTTTTTAAACCTTACGATTTTATTAATTGACGTATAATTTGTATAGAGTGATATGTACAAATCTAGGTGAATGGCTCCATTGTTTTCTCACCACTGAATACACTTTGGTAATCACTACTCAGATCAAGACATGGAATGTTCCATCACCCCCAGAAAATTCCTTTCTTCTCCTTCTCTTTCAATGGTTTTAATGGGTCTCTAAGAATTTTTAATTAATAAACTCCAATGTTGTGAATATATCATTTTAAATGTATATATATATATCTTTATTTTTAAACTCCATTTCAGATTCATTTTAAGGTCTATTTTTCCCAGATAGGTATCTTGTTCTGGCACCGTACATTGAAAAGAAAAAAAAACCAAACCTCTATTTTTCACTCATTTGCCCTGATGCCTTTGTTGACAATCAGTTGAATATATGTGTAGACATCTAGATCTAAACTCACTAGTTTGTTCCATTGATCTGTTTGTTCTTAAGCCAAAAAGTAGGCATTATTTTTATAAATGTAAAAAGGAGAATCATAGAAAACACCAGGGTCAAACTAAGTAAGATTTAGTTGTCCATATATTATATATGCATGTGGATTTTATTTTGACAGTTATGGTGAGGCAGATAAAACCATAAATGTTTAACAGTATATTAATTAGGATATAGAGATGGCTCCAGCAAGATCCAGAAATAATAGGGGCCTAAACAAGATTAACAGTTATTTCTTATGTAACTTCTAAGTGTACGGACTCCAAGGCTAATAGAGCAATGTCTTCTGTGTCGAGGCCCTGCCATTTCCAGGATATATCCTCTTATGTATATAGTCAGAGATAGCTCTCTACCATGTCAACATGCCGACCAGCAGTTAGCAGAAGAGCAAAGGGAGAACCAAGTTCCTTTTAATGATACATCAGAAGTAGCAAACATCATTTCTGCTCTGGCTAGAATTTTGGTCACGTGGCCACACTTACCTACAAAGGAAGCTGGGAAATCCAGTCTTTGCTTGGGCAGCAAAGTGCTCCATTTAAAAGGAGGGAAATAATAGGGATTTAATGAGATAGCAATGTTTTTAACTGTTTCATTGAGGTATGTAATACACATATACGCAGTCTAATATATGAAGCTCAACTGTGCCGGTTGTTGAATTTTTGCATATTTCTATGACCATGTAGCCCCATCCTGACCAATATATAAAACATTTCCATCAACCCAGAAGTTTCCCTCATGCCCCTTCCCTGTCCGTCTTCACTCCTTCCTCTCCCCAGAGGTAACACACTGCCAAGTTCTTACTAGGAATAGTTTCTCTAGAACTTAATATAAATGGAATCATAGAATAGGTACTCTTATACATCAGACTTCTTTCATTCAACAGAATGTAAGTGGTATTTATCCATGTTATTGTACGTAAGAGTTTATTCTTTTTTATCGCTGAGTCTGCAGTGTATTTATCTTAATGTTTTTTAAAATGATCTGAAATAATTTCAAAGGAAGTGATGAGGCTTCCAAGAATAATAAGTAATATGTCACTGTGAAATAATTATATGTGATACTTTGTAAAACATGGACAGATCAGTCTGTAAGGGACAGAGTTTGAAACCTAAAATTTGTGTAATCTTTCAGGTGCATCAAACCGAATGATAAAAAAGCAGCACACATCTTCAGTGAGGGCCTAGTGTGTCATCAGGTCAGGTATCTGGGTCTCTTGGAGAATGTCCGCGTCAGAAGGGCAGGCTATGCCTTCAGGCAGGCCTATGAACCTTGCCTGGAAAGATACAAAATGCTGTGTAAACAAACATGGCCTCACTGGAAAGGACCAGCAAGGTAAGACATTGTTTAATCACATTTAATGATGAAATTTTAAAACATACAAATACTGTGGTGTTTTCTTCACGTGCTGTTCAGGCAAAACAGAATCCTAGGAAGAGTTGGATGTAATTTCTGTTTTGGACCATCTTCTGTCAGGATACCATTTTGTACCAATTTTTGTTAATTATAGAGCGCTTGGTCTTCAAGGTTAAAACAGGGCTTATCAAATCTACCTTTGGAATTTGTATGTCAATAGAACTAAAATATGCTGTGGCAAGTTAGCAGGAGGGAAATTTGTGATTGATAAGTGTGTTTGTGTAGAATCATAGCAGGGTAGAGTTAGAGGCATCTTGTATCACTGCTCTCAGCTTTTCTTTTTTTTTTTCCTGGAGAATTAACCCCAGAGAGTGTGAGTAGGGAGTGGGGGTCCCATTCTTTGCCCAAGTCTGTACCAATTAAGAAATAGATATAAGAGCAGTTATATCTGTTCTTTTGTGTCCTCCCTTGTGGCTCAGCTGGTAACGAATCTGCCTGCAATGTGGGAGACCTGGGTTTGATCCCTGGGTTGGGAAGATCCCCTGGAGAAGGGAAAAGCTAGCTACCCAATTCTCCAGTATTCTGGCCTGGAGAATTCCATGGACTGTATAGCCCATGGGGTCGCAGAGAGTCAGACATGACTGAGCGACTTTCACTTCACTTTATATCTATTCTGTGTTCTGTATCTGTTCTGTTGCAAGTAAAACTGGATTGGAGCATATGGCAGAACTCAGGGCCATGTGTCTTTTCAGCTCATCCGCCCTACATTGCACTCACCCATCCAGGCCCAGCAGAGCACTGGACCACTGCAGACCCAAGCAGAGAGAACTTGTGTGCTTGTGGGGGGGCTGCCGCAGGAGAGAATCCAGGCCCTGTCTGTGCAGGGGCCTTCTGCTCTCACCAGAGTCAGGAGTTACTCTTCTGCAGCCCACAGAAGCTTGCCCAGCTACTGCAGCAGGGCCAACGTGCTGTTTGTTGATGGGGATTTTCTTTCCCTGTACTGGCTGTGCCTCCACGTTGTCAGTGCACCTGACCTTTCACAGGAGCATCAGTAGAATTACATGCTCACCTCGTATTGCAAGAAGATAAACTCCAGACTTACAGTGTGGTCTCTGATGTAGCCCAAGTAATTAGGGTCTGAGTGCTATGTCATTTCCCACTGCTAATTTCCAGGGTATTATGGTCATTGTCTACCATAATACACAGAACAGGTATTCACTCCCTGCCTGGTATCTAGTCCACAAGTTGGTGGGACAGAGTTTAGGGCTAAAGACTGACTTTAAATCCAGGGTCTAGGATGGAGAGGTTAGAGCCAAGTCCAGGCCCTTGCTTCTATCCTTTAAGGCTTGTGTTCTTTTGAATTCCATTGCCTGGTGCTTAGCACTCTTGGTCCCTGCCTACAATCTGAGTAGTAGGAGGTGCTTAAAAATGTTTACAGGGACTAAGAGGATTCAAAATAGATGTGAATTTCTTGCATACTCTTCTGGCCCTGGTTGATCCATTGTTATGAGTATATTTGATCACTTCTGCAAATGAAATCAAGAAATTGGCTTTAATACGGTATATATTTTCTTAGAATATGTAGTTTGAACCCAAAATGCTTTTTTAGCATTTACCCCCTGGATTTGGTTACATTTGTGGAATTCAATCTGGGAATTCTTTGATGAAAGGATGCTTACTGAAAAAACAGTTATACTTGGAAATGAAACTTTTTTTTTTAATATTGCTGAGAACCTGATATCATGGTTTAAGATAAGATAACCTATTTTTATAACTCAGAAAATGTATTGCTTTCATTTATTTTTATAGAGCTGGTGTGGAAGTTTTGTTTAATGAATTGGAGATTCCTGTGGAAGAATACTCCTTTGGTAGATCAAAGATATTCATTAGAAACCCAAGAACAGTATGTAATTTTACATTTGTGTTATAATCATGTAAGCAAGTTCTTAAAGGATGTTTAACTTTATAGTGTTACCCAAGATGCTACCAAGAATGTCACATTTTTGTTTTTCTACTAATGTCCAAGTAGATGGCTTAATAAGGGGTAGTGGAATAACACATGTATTTTTATGAAACATCAAAATTTTTGAGCTGATAGATGGTGTAATATTTAAAAAATAAACTGATATTACAGTAAGACCTCCCTTGTTCATAAAAATTGGAGGTTAATTCAGTCTGTATGTGTAATGTCTGAATTATACAGTAATTTTAGAAAAGACAACTCTACCATTTAGAGGTACATGAAGGCACCCAAATTAAAAAAATTTTTTAAGCTAAGAACGCTTAAAACTCTACTTATTAAAGAATTCCAATTGAGCCTTTTTATAACTGAAGAGACTAGCATGAAATATAATGAGCATAGCGGTTTATTGGAAATATGGTGAAATACGAAAGTGTTTAAATCACTTGAGAGAAACCTCGGCAGTCGTTTGAAAGCACCTCCCTTCTGTTAACAACTTCATCCTCATTGATAGTGTGAAGGCACATCCAGAGCTCAGTTCAGCCCTTATGTGATTTGTCATAAACACTTTGTAAAACACTGAGAAAACACTTTGTAAAACATTTGTAAAGCGCTGTAAAACACTTTGTAAAACATTTGTAAAACACCGTACCCTAAATTGTGTGTCTTGCATGAATTCATCCAAATAGTTTTCTCCTAGACTACAATCCATATTATCTATAGTTAAGTTTTTTCTCTACTCAATGTGGTTCATTCCAACATCATAACATTTTATTTCTTGAGAATGACATTTGTGTATGCCATGGGTTTTTGGTGGCTTTTTGATAAATCCATGTGTTATTTTATTAGTTATTCAAATTAGAAGACCTGAGGAAGCAACGGCTTGAGGACCTGGCCACTCTCATTCAGAAGATTTATCGGGGGTGGAAATGTCGCACACATTTCCTGCTGATGAGAAAAAGCCAAATTGTGATTGCTGCCTGGTTCAGGAGATACGCGGTAAGAGGTGTAATCATGGTACTTTTTTGCGAGTGTTTGTTCCATTCTTAACTATGAAGGTACCTTTTAAATACTTAATCTTTCCAGTGACCTGGTAAAATGGGTCCTCTTCTGGGCCCCTTTTTAAAGATGAGAAAACTAAGTAACAGCTACTAAATGGCCTAGATGGGCTTTGAGTCCAGAACAAGTCAGAGCTCCAGCTGAGTCCATCCCACTGTTTTCCACTGATGGAGATACATGTAGTGGAGGTCTGCATCTTGAATCTGGTTTTTAGATTGGAAGAGATAATGTTATTTAACCATTTGAGTAGAGTAGGGTCAGTTTTCCCAAATAATTGGCTGTCCTCCATTTATTGTAGGAGCTCTGAAAATGGTTTTAATTCCAGAAAGCTCGTGCCACATTTTAGTAGAATTCTGGGTTTGGGTAAAGTTTTGGATTTCCTTTAGTCCTTAGATATCAGGCCCTTTGGGAAAAGATTCAAAAATAAAGTATGTTTATTTAATTATTTAATTGATCTGGAATTTCTTTGGGGAATTTTCTTTCTCACTCAATGATAGGTGTTTCATTGGCGGCATAACAGGTTTGAGGGAAACCTGATGATTTGCCTCTAGGCTAGGTTGAACTTGGCATTGTGTTCTCACAAGATGAGTTTTCATGATAAGAGCGCTGCTGCCAAGTGTATTTTCATTCTCTGCTTTTTCACTAGAGAGTGGGTTGGAGAGTGAATTAAAATTGCAATCAAATCTCCTTAAGTGTGTTCTTCTTTTTCAGCTGTAGAGTAGTTTTACTTTAAAGGAGTGTATAATTAGAACGTAACTTATGCTGGCCTATTCTCATGTGATACATTTTAGTGTAAATTTCTGAGTTTTAGAAATCAATGTTACTTAAATGAGTAAAGAGAAATTATATTTAAAAGAACATCTTCAAAGTTGCTTCCTTGAGTTAAAAGAGTGTAACCAGCAGTACAAGCGTTAGAGTCAGGCCCCAGCCAGCCACATTCGTGATGAGTTTGCTCACGTGTATTCTGCAAAGGCCCAGGGGGCTCTTGTCCCCAGCCTGGCCGCACACACTAGTGGTCCTTTGCCCTTTGGCAGTTTTGTAACATTCTGTTTTCTGTTTGCCTTAGAGTGGGAGGACTAACAAATAACCAATCCTCGAGGAACCCATTTTTATTATTTCTTATTTTGAGATCATTAAGAAAAAACAAAAAACAAGTTTTGAAGCATCCTAAATTCATCTGTCTTCAATTCTACAAACAGTTTTGAAACTCCTCCTCTGCTAGACTCTGAGGGAATAGCAGCGTGAACCAAACAGCCTCATACAGTTTATGTCTAGTGAGTGGCAGTGTGCTTTTAAGCAAATAAATAATCAGAACAATGGCAGATCGTAGTAAGTGCTAGGAAAGGAAATAGAGAACTGAGATCTAGAATGATAGTGAGACAGACACTGCTTTAGATGGGGTGGTCAAGGAAGACCTTCTGGAAGGGGCCATTTCATCAGAAGGATGAGAAGAAACAGGAAGGGAATCGATAATACCAACATAAAGCTTTGGTATCTCCAGATTTTAAAAAAGTCCTCATATGTATTATTAATTTTTGATGCTGAGAGTTAGAATGAAAACAAATAATAGCCCAAGCTTTAGACTGCTCTGTTATTTCTGTTTCAGAATTTTAACTATGGGCAAAACTCAGAAACTTTGTGGGTTTGTTTCTAGACTGTTCCAATAAAGCTAGTCACACAAATCTTTTTGTTTCCCAGGGCATATAAAAGTTATGTTTGTGCTACACTATAATCTATTAGTTGTGCAGTGTCATTATATCTTTAAAAGTACATACCTTAATTTTAAAATATTGCTAAAAAATGCTAACCATCATTTGACAACACAGAGTTGCCATGAACCTTCAATTCGGTAAAAAAAAAAAAAAATTTTTTTTTTTTTAAAACTCCAATATCTATGTAATACTCCATCAGTTATCTATAGTTATCCAAGCCAGTGATTTTCCCTTGACCAAGTAACTCAAAGATTTTTTGAATGTCCATTTTTAGTTACTGATTACCTTAAAACTCATATTCTTGTGATATTTCATGGCTCCTTAAGGTGAATTTTAAAGAGGGAGTTATTTTCAAGCCATGTAGGAATTTTAAAAGAAAACATGGGTGTACTAAATGAATGTGAGAAGCAGTGGTCAGGTATTATAGGTACAGTTTGGTCCCTACAGACATGGAGTATCCTTCTGTGTGGAATCTTAGAGGTTTTCCAACTCCTTATTTGATTGATGGGGAAACTGAAGCCAACAAGGGCAATGACTTGTCCAAGGTCCCAGAAACAAGGTTCTCTGGCTGGTTCCAGAGGGGCTCCTTCAGGGTAGTTCTTAGGCCTGGAACCCTTTCTGCAGGGGGTAGGGGGAGCCTCGTGGCTTCCATTGCCCTTTGTTAGGATCTCTGCCTTTCTCTCTGGCATCATCTTTTGTTCTGCTGCTCATACATTGATAACATCACCCTCCATCTCTTCTGAGCTTCCAGAACGTAGCCTAGAGCACTTGGAGCATCTGTCCCCCCTTAGAGAAAGGGAGCTGGGCAGTCTGCCATTTCCAGAGTCAGAGTCACAGCCTGGCTTCAGTAATTTGTTTGAAAAACTGTGAAACTTCATCCCAAGGGCCCATGTTTTAGTGAGTATTCCCCACTAAACACAGTCAACACTTTTTCTAGAGTTAGTGTTCCAGCAGCCTCTGCTTTCCAAGACATCAGCTGGGAATTAAGAAGGGCCTCCAGCCATTAACCTTGTCTTGCTGACCCTTGGGAAGACTCTGGGTCTTCCTTAACCTTGCCCACCTGGATAATCTCTGCTGCACCTGAACCTGCCTGTTGGGCTCGTGTTTCTCTGGGGCAGACTGTTTCTCTTTTCCACTGCTGGCTGGTGTCCCCTCTGAGTCCTTGAGTGCAGGGATGCAGTCAGGGTAACACCTGCATCTTCACAGTTCTATTCAAGGGCTGGATGCCAAGCACCAGCTTGATAAATAAAGTAGAGTGGATTGATGAACGTTTGCTTCAATTTGTGAGCTGGTTTCCCAGCTTGAGGCAGTAAATGCAGCAAACCTAGAAGGCATGTGGGATGTCAGAGGCTGGCATAGTCAGTGGCGTGGCGAGAAACGGCGCCAAGAAGAGAGCGTGCTCAGAAGGAGCTGCAGAGTCAGTGTGCATTCATGCCGTGTGTGTTGTGCATTTGACCACGTGTTATAACAACATGATGCAGAGAACAGATGTTAATAATGGTGGGTCATTTAGACATTGGTTAATTGTATTTACCAGCCTTGAAGCAAACTTTAGATTAACTATAATAATTTTGGATTCTTGGATATTTAGATTTCTGTACTTAATTGGTTGCCAGAAGGAATATGGGTGATCAAGAGTTCATTGCACTGAGTGAGCCGACTTAGTATTGTGTATGTGTGTTGTGGATATGTAAATATCCACTTGGTATCTGTGTTGTGGGTGTGTAAATAGAACTGCTGATATCTTCCCCTTTCATCCTACAGCAACAGAAGAGGTATCAGCAGATAAAGAGCTCTGCCTTGGTAATTCAGTCTTATATCCGGGGTTGGAAGGTGAGTTTGAAAGAAATGACCCTTACTTATGTGGGGTTTTCACGTTCTTTACAAAGGATGATGTCTTCATGCTCACTCTGCAGGGGAGAGCTCCTTGTCTCCTGCCCACCTTGTAAACAGTCAGATGGAAAGAATAAATATTATGGGCCAAGCTGGGGCCCTATAGCATCATGTCTTGGCTGCTTCCTGCTTTCTTTTCAAGGTTTATTCTCTGAGCAGGAAGTCCTTGAAATAATACTGGACATGATGTCGATCTCCTCTCACCTGCTATTTGCAAGGGAAGCTGTAGTCCATGAGGCTGAGTACATGTGAGTTCTGCCAGACCTCAGCACGCCCAGCCCAGTGCCTTCCATACCCTCCCTGTGACAGTCTCACAGGCTGTCCTGTCATGATTGAAAGAGCCGAAGCTCTGGTGTCCTAGTGCACCCACCCCACCTGATCCTGGGTCCTTCCCGCCGAAGCTTGGTTCAGAGTCACAAACTGTAGCCCACAAGCCAGATGTAGTCCACTGCCTCTTTTCACACAACCTGAGAGCTAAGAATGGTTTTTATATTTGTATATTATTATTAAATTTAAAAAAAGAGAAGGCTATTTCATGACATGTGAAACTTATAGGAAATACAAGTTTCATATAAATATATGCATACCTGAAGTGCAAAGTTCATGTAAATAAAGCTTTGTTAGTGCACTGCCTCCTATACAAGACTGGGCGACTGAACACCAGGATGTGACTGTGCTCACTTGTTTGACATCTTGCCTGTCGCTGTTTTAGTGCTACAACGGCAGAGTTGGTAGTTGTGATAGAGAAGTGATCTACAAAACCAAAACCACATACTGTTTGTCCTTCTGTAGATAAAGCTTGCTGATCCCTGCTTGGGTCAAAGGTACTTCAGGGCCTGTTGTTGCCTTATTCCTTTTGGGTGATTTTGTGGAGGTGGCTGAATCCAGAGGAACTACTTCAGGGTAGTTCTCAGGCCTGGAGAGCTTTCTGGAGGTGGAGCCTTGGACTGGGAGTCCCAGGGCTTCCATTGCCCTTTGTCTAGGCCTATGGGCCACCCAGGGACTTGGTATTAATATTGTCCACAGCAATGGCCAAATACAGGTCTGAGCACACAGTGTTTGTGAGATTGCTGCCTGCAGGTTTTTCTTTTGACGTACTGAGTCCTGGGGTCCAGGTCAGTCCAGAGACTTCAGAGGCGGGACACAGGATTCACCTCCAAACCAGCTGTCCTCCTAGCCCCCCACACTAAATCAGTTTCCAGCAATGACTGGAAGGAAGCCACTAGTATTGAACCAGTGAGATAATTTTATTTTATAACAAGTTTTTAGCTATCTCTTTTGAATAAAAAGTACAGCTACACTTCCATTCCAGACAGTAATAGGAAAAGTGATCAAGTGGCTCTCGAGATAGACCCACCATATATACCCACCACGTTCAGAGAACTCTTCCTTCCATCGGACGCATGCAATTTATATTGCTGTGGTCAGATTTATGGTAAAGAATCTGCCTGCAATGCAGGAGACCTGGGTTCAGTCCCTGGGTGGGGAAGGTCCCCCGGAGAAGGGAATGGTTATCCACTCCAGTATTCTTGCCTGGAGAATCCCCATGGACAGAGGAGTCTGGAGGGCTACAGTCCGTGGGATTGCAAAGAGCTGGACACGACTGAGCGACTGACACTTTCACTTTCTTCAGAGTGTGGGAGGATGCTGTCTGTCTGAGTGGGGATACGCTGTCATGATTGACAGTGTCTTCATTTATTTCCTTCTCATGGTCCATTTTGGGCTAATGAGCAGCTTTCCCTTTTCCTTTCTTTAAGCTGTTGATTTTTCTCTTGAGAATGGGAATTATGACTATGTTTTCAGGTATTTTCTTTCAAGTGGGTTTCTTTCACTGGGTTTGTTTTTTTAATTTTTTTGGTGGGTTTCTTTGTTTTTTTTGGTTGATTTTTCGCTCTTTCTGGGTCATACTATGTACTTTAGGCCCGGAAAATCCTGCGGGAACTGAAGCATCAGAAGCGCTGTGAGGAAGCCGTCACCACCATTGCAGCGTATTGGCACGGCACCCAGGTAGGCCAGAGACCCCCCAGGATGGCAGATGGTCAGGAGTGACGTGTGGAACAAGGGACCCCCTCATTCGGGTTTCACTGGCTTAAGCTCCTGAGCACGCCTTGCCTCTCGCTCTTTCCAACGTTTTGGTGTGGGGTGGTGGCTCACGCTTTTGTTTACTCTTTGATGGTGACAGTGTCTGTCTTCCTCTTTCTCCACTGGGAACCAGCAGTAACCTTTCTTGCCTTAAACTTCTCTGTAAATCCTTTTCAAATGCATCACAGGCGCGAAGGGAACTGAGCCGGCTGAAGGCGGAGGCTAGGAATAAACATGCTATTGCAGTTATTTGGGCTTACTGGCTTGGATCTAAGGTACTTGAAATGCATATCCCATCACTCCCATCCTGGAATCTGCAATAATCAATCCATGTTTCTAGCGTCTCAGGGGATGGAGTCCCACGGTTAACAGTGGCGCATGTCCTAGCAGTGAGATTTAATAACCCTGGAGATGTTCATGCCAACAGGGCACATTAGGAAGCTAACTCTAAGCACGTGTAGGCAAAAAAAAAAGACTAATTGCTTACTAATGAGGTACTAGCATAGCTGCTCTTTTTTTAAAACTCTCAAATAACATGCATGTTTAGTTTGGGGGGAGTTTTTTGTTTGTTTGTTTTTTACCCCCTTGATGTGTCCTGGTGGTTTTCTAAAGGTGTTTTAGTGTGTGGGGGCATGATGGGAATGTTTAATTAAGATTTGGGTTTTGACTGGTCCTTTGTAACACTGATAATAGAAATGCCTTTAATGCATGCTTGGCAAAAATATTAATCCATGAATGAAATTGGTTTTTAGGCTCACTGTAGCCGCTATTGATTATTATAAGCAAAATATTATATGTGAAAAGAATGATCATCTGTGATTTAGCAGAAAGCTATGTTGATGCAAAGCTAGCTGTAATTGCCCCTGAAGAATCCCAGGAATTTCAGCATCAGCTGTTTGTGTTCAGAAACAAAGGCCTCCTGAAATACTCTCGCTAATCCCCAGGCAGAGTCGTGGGCTCTGTGAACATTTCACATATCCCAAGGGACGAGCATTTTAGATGTTTTCGTTACTTAGAAAATCAAAGGTCATCTCTGCTAAAAATGTGAATCCCAGTTAGAAACTCAAATACCAACAATAGTCCTATGTTTTTAAGTCTACCTTGTCAGCGTTATAAACCCATATTGTGAGAAAAATGAGAAAAGTCAACATAATTTGCCTGCATAAAGATCATAACTTGCCACAAGCTCACCAAAGTTGTTCATTTGTGTTTGCCTCTGAACGTCTGTGTGGAACCAGCTAGTTCCTTTTATAAACTGAGGGAACTGAATCAGAGGCAGAGGGTCTCTTGGACAGTGGGATTTCTCCATTGAGTGAACTCATTACCTGGTCTCACTACTATCATGTCATGAAACATGAGTGCCTATCTGTTTTCATCTTTTAAAATAACACGCCTCAGATTAATTTTTCCCTTAGGTTGATTTTTAAACCTATGAGTTGTTTTCACTTTTTATCTTGCTTCTGTATATATCGCTGTTTGGGGCCCTAGCTGATATTGAATTTTGATACATACTACTTCTAATTTTCCAATTGCAGAGTTTGGGTGTTTTGGTGTGGTTTTTTTTTTGGAACTTCAGAGAAGCAACCTTTATTCCTTCCAGTTTTCTAAATGGTTGTTCATAAGAGTTATCTTTTTATATGTTCAAGTGAATGGACTCGGAAATTCACTGTGTCTTTAGCCCCATGGACTGGCAGCAGAGAGGAGTCCGCAGAAATTATTAGGTGCCACTTACAGTTCTGAGGCTTTGATGAGAGAGGGAGGGAGAGAGTGTGGGTGAGGATGTAAGAGGGAGAGAACAGGGCAGAGAAAAGGAATGGAATGGGAGGAAGGGGTCAGGCAGTGAGTGTTTCCCTCGGGTCCCACACGGATTGTCCTCCTTGGAGAGAGAGTCTCAGTGCCCTGAAAATACGCCAGCCTGACACTGATGCTTTGGACTTAAATGATTGTGCAGCATTTCTCTTTCATTCTGAAATCCTGATACATAAAGTGGCTCTTCTGTTTGGTGGGGTGTCTTTTCCTGGTCATTTGTGCTATCTGCATTGGGCTGTCTCTTTTATTTACCGTCTAAAACGTTCTAGGCTCGAAGGGAGTTGAAGCGCTTGAAGGAGGAGGCTAGGCGTAAGCATGCAGTTGCTGTCATTTGGGCTTACTGGCTTGGACTGAAGGTACCTCCTCAACCTCTTCTTTCTATCCACGTGACTCGATGTAGCCCTTCCAGCACCTACTAACCCTGACCAAACGATCAGTTATGCTTGCTGACGGTCTGCACAGTCTTTTACATGGCACCTTGCCTACTTTGGTTTCCTTTAGAGAGCAAACATATACACTAAAATTTTCTGATTTTATTGCAATGTCTTTCTTTAAGTAATAGGTTTAAAGTAATAGCATATTATTTAAATATAGTAATGTAGCATATTTTATTGTTTGTTATGCAAATTCTATTTAATGTCCTCTTCATGAGGATGAAGTGTTTTTTTTTTTTCTCCATTTGTGATACAGAGTTATAGCAGTTGAGCTAAAAGCTGACCCACTGTCTGCAGTGACCAGCCTGGGGATATTGGGCTTTTGTTTCCCTTTATCCTTCTATTCTGTCCCATTGATGGCTCCTGGAGCAGAGCTTTCTTCAAAGTGCCCATCATTCTAATTGTTCAGCACAGAAACCAAAGGGTGTTGCATAAATGTACAGGTTTTGACAAGTAAGACCAGCAGTGGATCATTCAGGTTACAGAGAACTTTAGATTCAAATGCCTTCTCATTTAAGGCAGGGTTTATTTCAAAGAAGTTCTTGCTGCTTGAGGTAAGGATGCATGTACCTAAATATGATTAATCCCTGGAAAACCTTGAGAATGACCTTTAGGCAATACAAGGATTTTGTCTTCCTAAGAGTCAATAACTCATCACTGTAGGGAGCTATTCATATTGTCATTGGGGGGATAATTAGGCCCCTTTTTGATATTTGCTCTTCATTCTTTTTACTTTAATTCTGTAATAATTCACTTTTTTCTAAATATTTGAATATCATCCAGGAAACCATTAACTCTGAGTCTGAACTGAGTTAGTAGTATCCATAAACTCTGCTTTTAAGAGTGTTCATTTTTCCCTGAAAGTTTAGCCTATAACTTTGAGTAAATTAACTTTTTGATTATAATGAATATTCATCAAATTTTAAAGTAATTAAGAAGTAACTTAAATATGAATTTAAGATGTTCTATTTCAAGAATTGAACAAGTTCTGAAATGACTTTTTAAAGTCAAAATTGAGGATTTTATTTCCTGTTTTATTCACATTCTAATTTGCATCTAATTTTCATAAAGGGAAAGAACAAACAGCATTGAGTCAGGAGGTTTACTCTCTATAATGCTCTGTACCAGCAACATCACATTTATCTTTGGTTTTCTGGATTTAACTAACTGCACATATGATTTTATATTTATTATAATACTTTCATATTAAGAGTGTGTGCTCACATCTTATAAATCAAATTCAGTTTGTAGGTGAATGCTATTTTAGTTAGTTAACTGGCCTTACTATAGACATAACTGTCTTTTTTCCCCCAGTTTCCACAAAACAAGAGTATTTTAATGTGTTACCATAAAATTATTATAAGATTAAACTTCTTTGAAGTCCAAGAATGTAATAATTTTATATTTTTTTTAAAAAGAGTTTTGTTGATATGAACAGTAGTTTTGCCCTTTTAAAGGACTTGATTCTTATGGAATTGTTATGAAGTGGACCCTTTTTAAGGCCCCTGCGGCCCATGAAGGGAGCCCGTTCTGTGTACCGTCTCGTCACCAGGCATCTGTGTGTAGCTGTGTTTCAGGGAAAAGGGCCTGTCCTGTATCACAGAGCATGCATTGAGCTCAGTTACAATGACATTCAAGTACATTTCTAAGGATGTGTTTTCATGAAACCTCACTTTAACTTCTCTGCTTTTGTACACTTTTATAATTTTAGGAGCCAGTTAATGAGTATCATTTTTCTTTTTGTTCCTTTTACCCTTGTAAGTTTAAGATTAAAGGGAATCCCCTAGTGGTGTAGATGTTAGGACTTTACACTCTCACTACTGAGGGCCTGGATTCACTCCCTGGTTGGGGAACTAATATCCCATAAGCCACATGATGAGGCGCAAAAAAAAAAAAAAAAATTTTTTTTTAATTTTTAAAAAATAAAATAATGAAACATAAACTTAAAAAAATTTTTTTGAAATAGTTATAAACAAGATGCTGCATACTAAGTCACTTCAGTAATGTCCTACTCTGTGTGACCCAGTAGACTGTAGCCTGCGAGACTCCTCTGTCCATGGGATTCTCCAGGCAAGAATACTGGAGTGGGTTGTCATTTCCTTCTCCAGGGGTATCTTCCTGACCCAGGGATTGAACACATGTCCCTTATGTCTCCTGCACTGGCAGGTGAGTTCTTTACCGCCAGCACCACCTGGAAGCCCCTAACCACCTCCATGACTGCAAGAGAAATGATCATCAGTAACGTGAGATATGAATTAAAGGGAGGACAGCCTACATGGTATATAAGAGAATTTTTAAACTTTAAAAGTCTGTAGGTGTAGAGGATAAGTCTGGCACTCAAATGCCCAGAGGCACCAGGTGGGTCACACGGATGAGGGAAGTAGCAGATGGAAGGTGGGGAAGGAACCAGGCTCCCAGCAGTCTGGAGCAAGCAGCTCTCTTCGAAAGGTCGCCCTGGTTCACTCAGTTCCTGCTGTGTGAGAGTGGGGTTCCCTGTGCTAGATCTTAAAGAACTGTAAGAGAAATCTGCAGTCTGAACTCCTATGTGAAAGTCTTAAGTTAAAGCGCATATAAAATATTTTTCATCAAATTGAATTTGGTTACTTGGTTGCTAGTTTATAGCCCCAATACAGAAATATTTTGAACATGTGCTATTAAACCCAGAAAGCCAAGATATAAGAAAAACATACATAATGTCTAAATTATTCAAATAGGCAAATACTTTGCCAGAGTCTTAACTCTCCCATTTATAGCTGGATGATAAACATTTTAAATATTTTCCCCTCAATTATGAAACTTAACTACCATTCATTCATTTGACAGACACCTCAGTTATTTTATTTGTTAGACACTAGCATGCAAAGTAAATATGACAATATAGCAGAGAAGAAATAGTAAACTAAAACTAATATGATGGTTTAAGTGCTATGATTAGTATTAGTAGAAAATTTGGTGGGAAGTAGGAGTGAGAGAAAAATGAATGTAATTAAGTGGAAGATAGTGATCATTCAAAAGCTTCCTTTTACATTCTTATTTTTAGTCATATGCCCTTCTCAGTATGTAGTACTAAAGTCCTGTCTTCATATGCAAGCCTTTTGGAAATGGCCATGTATTTCTTCAGGCATTTCTTGCCTTTTAAGAACAGTTTGAAGTGAAAATTACCTTATGTAATATTTTCTGAAATGTATTTTGATTTTTGATGGATTTGCAGCTATGCCTGTACAGTGTTACTCATCAGATCTTCAGGCTGTTTAAAAGCTAGTTAAGAGGATTTAAAACATCAAAACATTCTGGTGTTATCTTGCATCTCTTAATTTCTATTCCTCTGACTTAAAACCCACTGTCTCAATATGCTTCAATTACTTTCCTATATCCAGAAAGACACTTGTGAATTTACTTCTTCCACTTATTTTTGATTTTAATAGAGGTGTGTCATATTTATGGGCATCTGTTGGCCACACACTAACCTCTGTATTCTGCTGCTTCTTTTTAAAGGTACGCAGGGAGTACAGGAAATTCTTCAGAGCCAATGCCGGCAAGAAAATATATGAATTTACACTTCAGAGAATTGTAAGTTTATACTTTATATATGGCTAATTAGTGTTATTGGGTTAACTAGTTCATAGCACCAACTCAGTAGTATGTGGCTTGTCTGGGAACAGTTAAATCCTAATGGTGACATTGAGAGTTTCATATGACCTTTTTTTATCATCACTCCTAAAGTGCAGGTAAATTATGTCAGAAAGAGGCCCATTTAAGAATATTAATCAAATATTCTTTTTTTGACAGAGAGAACATACTTTGGGAAAAGTGAACCCAGGAAAGCCAGGTGTCTCAATTTAGGCCACTATGACAAAAGTACCATAGACTGTGTGGCTTAAACAGTAAACGTTCATTTCTCATAGCCCTGGAGGCTGTGGAGCCTCCAGGGTGCTGTGCAGTCTGGGTCTGATGAGGGCCTCTTCCTGGTCTCCTCATGTGATAGAAAGAGAAGCAAACTCTTTCCTGTCTCTTCTTATAAGGACACTAATCCCATCTTGGAAGCTCTGCCCTCATGACCTCATCTCAACCTCATTACCTCCCGAAGACTCCATCCCCTAATACTGTCCCATTGAGGGCTAGGGTTTCAGCATGGGAATTTGAGGGGAATGCCAAGATCTTGCCCTGCTAAACTGCCAGGAGCCACTGCAGAGCAAGGTTGGCAAACAGACTGGTGGGTGGAGGCGTGTGTGAGAGCGAGGCTGTGCCCCTCTCCCAGGAGGGATTCTAAAGTTCTCTGTTTTTCTGAGAACCGATGTAGTGCTGAAGAGTGCGAACTCTGGAGCCAGCTTGCTCCACCACTCACAGATGTGAAAGCCTCATTTTGTCATCTGTAAAATGGGGATAGTAATAGCACTTAACTCGTAGAGTTAGGGTAAGGGTTCAGATGAAGTCACACTGTAAAGCTTCCAGTGCTGTCCAGTAGAACTTTATGTAGTGGCAAAAATATCCTGTATCTTTGTGGTTCAGTAGAGTAGTCACAAGCCATGTGTGGCTGCCTGTTAGACATTGAAGCTCTCTAGTGTTGACTGGTATTCGTATTGGTGATAATAATAAAATTAGTATTCACATTGGTTATTTTTCTTTTTCCTTAACCATTTGGTGGAGCTCAGATTTCTCCAGCCAGTGAGAATGGTAGAGAGTTTTCAGAGGAGTTACAAAGTTTTACAGACCAGAACTTGCTAAATTCCACTAAAGACTGGTTTCTTTGAGTCCAGTTTGTATTAGACAGCGTTTTCTTTTTCTGGTGTATTTGACTCACCTGGTATTTTCTGTCAAACCCAACACAGGTGCAAAAATACTTCTTGGAAATGAAAAATAAGGTGCCTTCCTTATCTCCGATAGATAAGAATTGGCCATCGAGACCTTACCTGTTCTTGGATTCTACTCACAAGGAACTGAAAAGGATTTTCCACTTGTGGAGGGTAAAAACCATCTTTTTATGTTTTTTCAAAGGTGTCTTGCCATCTATTTTGAGTGTTTGCAAAGGGTAATGTAAAAGCAGGATTTTGAAGTAAGCGGCATGCTTGGCTATCTGTGAGAATTCCCGGAGCCCCCAGTGCTCCTGTGATGTCTCTAGGACTGCATTGTCTTTCCCGTCCAGATTCTAGTTGCTTTCAAGTAGTTCTATTTCTTGTCTTTATCTTTATGTGAAGAAATACTACTGGAGGTAGAAATAATAAAATTCAAACATCTTCATGTGAATAGTAAAGTCTCACAAATTATATGAGTTTACTTTCTACATAGAACTACATAGACATACATGAGAACATGCACTTTCTGATGGACTGGGGAGAAAAGCTCTAAAGTCACCGAAAAGACATTAAAGAGATTAAAATCTCCCTCTCTCTGAGTGAAAGGGAAGCTGAAAATCTATTTGACTTGGCCTTATATTTTAGCTCACTTAATTTTCCATGAGCACATAACATGTAATTTAGGTGGTGCTCAGCGTGGACTACGTGGGGTAGTTGTATAGAGGTTGACTTTATTTCAGTAACTTAGTTGGTATATGGAATGGTACAATTATTTGTCATTTGGATAGAATGAAGTCTTAGGTTGAAGGGCTTGTATTTAGTGAGTGAGCAGTTGATGGATACATCTTCCAGGAAACTCTTTCCTGCTCAGTGCTGGGACTTGTTCTTAGCTGAATCATATAGATATACAGAGAGACATTATCACTAATCAGTGTAATGATTGTTCCCAGCACAGCCTGTGGAACGGAATACCGAGTGCTGTTCTCTGACTTAGTGAGTCAGTTTGGCAAGATTTGCCATTATCTCAACGTCTACCTCCCACTTTGAGTCTGATACAGAAACTATTTCAGAAATAATGATGGAGGGGGTTGAATACTAGGCATCTGCTCCGCCTCTCCTTCCCCCGGCTCCTGAATTTTGCCCCTACCTCCCTTGGCTTGGGAGTGGACAGAGAGAAGGATGCATTTATTCCAAGGGTGGGCAGTAATGCCGATGATCCTTTATATGATCCTGTGGGTGATTCTCACCCATCCTTGAACTGGATTTCTTAGAAAGTTCATCTAAAAAAACTGGTCCTGCTCCTCATGCCATCCCCTATCTCCTTTCAGTAAATCTCAGAATCAGTGTGAAGGGGAGATTTCTCAGGCCCTGTGTCCACATTCAGGCTTCCCTGGTGGCTCAGTGGTAAAGAATCCTACCTGTCAACGCAGGAGGCTCAGGTTCAATCCCTGGGTTGTGAAGATCCCCTGGAGAAGGAAATGGCAACCCACTCCAGTATCCTTGCCTGGGAAATTCCATGGACAGAAAAGTCTGCCAGGTTATATAGTCCATGGGGGTCACAGAAGAGTCTGACATGACCAAGCAACTAGACAACAAGGAACAGCGATGTCCCGTCACGAAACGGCAGTGGAGGGTCTGGAGCGTTGCTTTTCAAACTATAGATCATAACTTATTTGTGAGTCATGAAATCAATTTAGGAGTATTACTACCAGCATTTTGAAATGAAAATAGCAGGGTACACGACATGTAGACAGGATAAGTGCTGTTTTGTGAGCATTTTGTGTCAGTTGTATATATGTGTGTGTATACATATGCACACTGGGTTGTGATGAACCATGTTTTTCTTCCTGTGAGTCTCTGAAAGAGTGTGGATGTCCACGGGCTGTGGAGTGGGGGGAAACGGTGCTCCCAGGAGGGCCCAGGCCAGAGCAGTGCTTGTATGTTTTGAAGAAGCATCGCAAGTTCTACAACACAAATAGTAGTTTTTATGACATTTTCCAAGACCAACCTTTTAAAACTCAAGAAGGAAAAATTCTCTTGACCTTTTAAATGAATATCTCATACACGTTTACTCTTCTTCTTACTGCTGTTAAATTGGCTTAGCATATTTAAGGGCGAGTAATGATTTACTTATATATAAGTGATATCTTTTTTTCTTCTTTTCATATCTCATAGTGTAAAAAATACAGGGACCAATTCACAGACCAACAGAAACTTATCTATGAAGAGAAGCTAGAAGCCAGTGAACTCTTCAAAGACAAGAAGGCTTTATATCCTTCTAGGTATTATGGTTTTACTTTACCCATAAAAATCAATATTTTTAAAAAGTTTCTCAAATGTGTTTGTAGGCATTTTCTAGTGGGAATTGATTTTAGTGACACACGGATTTTTAAGTTCATGAATTATTTTGAGATTGGCTGGATATGTTGTTCAGTGGCTCAGTCGTGTCCGACTCTTTGCGACCCCATGGACTGCTGCACACCAGGCTTCCCTGTCCTTCACCATCTCCCAGAGCTTGCTCAAACTCAAGTCCATTGAGTCGGTGATGCCATCCAACCATCTCATCCTCTGTCGTCCCCTTCTCCTCCCACCTTCAATCTTTCCTGGCGTCAGGGTCTTTTCCAATGAGTTGGCTCTTCGCACCAGGTGGCCAAAGTCTTGGAACTTCAGCTTTAACATCAGTTCTTCCAGTGAATATTCAGGTTTGATTTTTTTAAGATTGACTTGTTTGATCTCCTTGCAGTCCAAGGTACTCTCAAGAGTCTGAATGTGAATGTAACACATTTGAGCAAGAGCTTTCACACTTAGCACACTTAGAGAAACGAGATCACGTGTGTTGGTTTTACTCCCTTAGCGTTACCCTGAACATTTCCTAAATAATTAGAAGTTGTCATTCAAAATAAAAATTGTCTAGGCTAATAAGAGATTTACTTGGTAAATTCCCATTCGTTTTCCATAGGTTTCAGAGACTGGCTGGTTTCTGTTGACAATCTACTGTAATCACCATTCCGATCTTCCCACTTTAACAAGCTGGGTCAGAATCTCCTTTGTAAGATAAATGAAGAATGAGCCAGTCTGTCACTTTCTGAGCATTGCCTAGACAGTGGCCTGTAGTGACCTTTGGTCAGCTAACTCATTGCCTCTGACTTCACTGGCCTCTGCTGTAATTTCAGTTCCTTTATTGTAGCCATCAAGTACTCAGTAAAAGAAGGAAAACCAATTGCAAGTTTGCCAAGTGAAGTTCTTGGTAAAAACTGCTTTATCTGAATATTCTTGCATCTCCCAAGGTCATCATTCCTGCCCTCCCTCCCCACCCCAGAATTCCTATCTCTTTTGCATCTGGTGTTTATAAAAAAAAGTAGATTATACAACTTCAAGACAAATCTATAACAACTTCTAGCTTTTTCCAAAGAATGTCCTAGAAATAAAAATGCAGTATATGCTAAGTATATTCACATGGACTGCATGTGATACGTGTGCACGTGTGTTCTCTATGTCTACCTGTATTTGAAAGCTGTTCTTAAAGGATTAAATGAACGTAAATTGCCAAACTCATTTGCTTCAGATATTTTAGTAGCATAGCTTACTTGGTTAGCTGATTTGGCTGCTTGAGGGTGCATACACTCCCCTCAGTCAAACACAGTGCCTAAAACCAACGGTACTCAAAATGCCTGCTCTATAAAGCATATTCAAACAGGTAAATTGTCTGTATGCTTTCCTCACCAACTTAATACATTCAGCATTTTCTTTATGTATCTTTAAATTGTAGAGTAACCTTTCTTAATTAACATTCCCTGTGGATGACCCCTTAGAAATTGGAAGGAGGGGAAAAAAAACATTTTTGAAAAAACAAATTTCCAATACTATTAGCACTTTGTATTATTAAAAACATGTTAGAGTATGAACAACCACCCAAAAATGTTAATATCAAGCCAAGGTCTTTCGGGTAGTTTTACTAGTTTTCAGGGATGGTGGCGTGCTGAGCCTCCAGCATTAATTGAGCTGGAATTGTGTACGCGCCCACTCCTGTGTGAAGTGGTAGCTCTTAGGGGTACCGGCCTTTCCTGTCCCTGGAGCTGTGAAACCCTGACCACCTACGTGGATTTTCTGCCCTGATCCTCCACCCACAATGCAAGCATTTTAAGTTGCATTTGCAAATTGCCAGAACTTTATAGCTCAAAGTGAAGCTGTGGTTTTTTTCTTGGCGTCTTTGAAGAAGTCACCCCACAAGTCTTTAGGAAAAGAACTCTTGGTGCTGGGTGCATGATCATGCCTCTTGCAAGAAGTAGTTTGTTTGGAAGAAAGCTGCTCCGATCCTGAATGTTTACCTTGGCCACTTCTGTCCATTTAAGGGCATATCCTAAGAGGAAAGTCCGATTTTCCTTTCACATGTGGCCGGCTTAGAGCCAGAATTCTATGGTAATATTAAGTGCTCCAAAGTTTTCTTCTAAAGTGGTTGCTCTGGATCTGTTCTACCTCCCTAGAAGACCTGTCAATTTTCTTACTTTGTGACAAAATGAAAATTTTCTTTGGAGCAGGAGATGGTAATGATCTGTGCCCTTTTTATCATTGCTCTGTACTGTTTAAAGGCGTTAATGAATCCTGTGTAGGCAGCTGTTAACTTTATATTAACAGATTGGAAGAAATTGCCTCTTCCTTCCCATGAGACCATGCACCTGGGTCTTGACTGTCCTTCTTGGGAGAGATTTCTGTCTTGGTTGTTCCATGTAATGAGATTTTTATCAAAGTCTTACCAACCAAATGCCATGGTCACATCAAAAATATAATGAAGTTTGAATTTCAGAATCAACCAACCAATTACCTTTTTCTAGTAGTACTTCCATCTGAAACCATTTCTAATGTGAGGAACTTTTTTCCTTCAGTGTTGGGCAGCCATTCCAAGGGCCTTACCTGGAAATCAACAAGAATCCCAAGTATAAGAAACTCAAAGATGCCATTGAAGAAAAGATTATCATTGCTGAGGTTGTGAACAAAATTAACCGTGCTAATGGGAAGGTAAGAATGCTAACCCTGGAGACCTATAATGACAGTGTTTCAATTGGGACAGTTTTCTGAATGTTAAAATCTGCATTGCAGGAAGACTCAGACATAGAAAACAAACACTGTTATCAAAAGGGAAAGGGGCAGGGAGGGATAAATTAGGAGTACGGGGTTAACAGATACACACTACTTTATATAACATAGATAAACAGCAAATTCCTACTGTAAGGAACTATATTCAATGTCTTGTAATAATGTATAATGGGAAAGAATCTGAAAAGAAATATGTACACAGAGTGTATGTATAACTGGATCACTTTGCTGTACGTTTGAAACTAACATACTATAAATCAACTATACATCAAAAAAAATTTTGCATTTCATATTCTCTGCAGAGTTATTGTGAAGGAAGCTATTTTCTCTTGCCTTTAAGCTTAGGTGGAATTTTGCTCATTCTCTGAAATTTTCACAAATTGAAATAGATTGTCTATGTTTTTTAGTGTGTTTTCAGTTTACATAGGTGTGCAGGCTGAAAAATACTATTATAAGATGTGCATGTCTACAAATAACTAATGCCTTAAAAGACATGGACAATTTGGGGGTGTTTTTGATCTTTGGTTTTATATCCTTTTTTGTTTTGTTTTCTTGTAGAGTACATCCCGTATTTTCCTCTTAACAAATAATAATCTGCTTCTTGCTGATCAAAAGTCTGGACAGATCAAGTCAGAGGTTCCCCTGGTGGATGTAACCAAAGTATCCATGAGCTCACAAAATGATGGCTTCTTTGCCATCCACCTCAAAGAGGTAAAGCTTCAACTATTGATTTGACTGAAAGATTTCTGCATTGGTCCAATCTCTCAGTCATTGATTTAAGATTTTCCACATGTGAATAATCCTGTTACTTGCAGTTTGTATATCCTTCTTACTGATCTGCAAAATTGGGCTATATTCACTCTTACATAAAATCTCAGGCTTCGTTTTTCAGTAACTAAATAAGATTAATGACTTTTATTGACTTGTTCAGTTGAATTCTCATTTCATTGAGTAGCTTTTTGTTTACACCCAGTGTAATGTGCATTATTTTGAGACTAATTCCTAGAAATATCAAGACATTTAAAATTATGCTTCCTTCTGTTGTTTGTTATACCTCCTAAATTGGTAAATGTCTTCTTATCCATACTTAATTTGGGGATTTTTTAATTAAAGGATGCAACTATAGTAAAACAACTGCCTAATAATTTTGACCTGAAGATTTTTTGATGTCAGCTTAACCAGGACCGCCTGGCTTGAATTGAGCAGTTAAATTGTAGACTCTGACATTGGTGCCATTAACTTTACAGTGACTTTGGCCAAGGTATTTAAACTTTAATATGCCTACCTAATTTTTCTTCTCTTAAAATAGGAAAAATATTAGTACCTACTTAATAGTGTTGTTATAACGGTTAAATGAAACTATGTAAAGTGCTTAGCATAGTGCATGTCACATAATAGTCACTGAATAAACAGATGTCAGTAAATAATAACATATATAGAGATACATACTTAGCTAATAGATAGTAGTCTATCTAACTGATTTTGAACTTAAAAACCCGTATGCTTTGTTCAGCCTGTTTTCCCCACTGTGAATTTTAACCTAAGGGAGCATATTATTTCATCGGTGATTCTGAGCCTCAATTATATATTAAAATATGCTGGTGCACAGGCCATTTCCCCAGTCCAACCAAATCAGAGTTTCTTGGAATGGGGCACAAGCACCCTATTTTCTGAAAGCTCCCCGGGTGAGTCCCTTGTGCAGCTGAGGTTGAGCCTCTGCCCTAGAATATTTGTTGCAAGCGTTATTGCTGCTGTTCTTATTTTTTTAACCAAATCATGGAGGAGCTTTTAGAACAGCACTTTCAGGATGAGTAGTAGGTTAGGCCAGTGCTTCTCCAACAGATCACACAGGGGCCTCGCTGTGGAAGCATCTGCAATAAGCCTATGGTCAGGCCTGAGTATCCGCTTTTCCAACAAGGTCCCAGGTGGTGCTGGTGGTACTTCTGGCCCACCAGCCAGCTCGGGGTGACAAGGGCTTAGGTGACCTAACTAAAGTGCTCTGAGCAAGTTGGAAGAAACGATGACTGCTCTTGTCATCATTATTGATTTGGAAGACTCGACACCAGTTGCTGATGTTTTAAAGAAACTGTGAATGTGTTTTCAGCCAAACCTGTAAACACATACCTCCCGAGCTGTCTTTAATTACAGTTAGCCTGACTCTTGGTTTGTTCTTTCAGGGCTGCGAAGCAGCTAGTAAGGGAGACTTTCTCTTCAGCAGTGATCACCTGATTGAAATGGCCACCAAGCTCTATCGGACAACTCTCAGCCAAACCAAACAGAAGCTCAATATTGAAATTTCTGATGAGTATGTTTATGAATTGTTTGAATATGTCTTTTCAGTTTCAGCTTTATTGTTTTAGTTGAGGGGCCTGGTCTCATTCGTTTTTACAACTACTGCTTACTGAGTACCTAGTGTGTGTCCGACTTGTGTTCCAGGGGATGGATGGGCAGTGGGTGACACTGACCTACTGTCCACGTTCACATGCCTGACATCCTAATAGAGGACACAGATATGCACAAATGAAATAATAAGTAGGTGGCGTGACTTTGGTTAGTAATAGATGCTGGCAGAGGAAAGAAAAAGCAGATTAAAGGTCAGAAGGTGTTATTTTTGATAGGGAGACCAGGGAGGCCGCTTTGATGCGGTGACATTAGAATTGAAACTGGAATCCAGGGATACGCCTTCCAGGGGAGGCAGCAGGTGCAGAGACCCTGAAGCAGGAGTGGACGTTGTTAGAGTGAAATAGGGAGCGGGGGAGACCCTGGAGCAAGGGGCAGGGTCTGGGTAGAGCCGAGAGTTGAGATTTTACTGAGGATGATGGGAAGCCGCTATAGGTTTTGAGCAAGAATGTGACATGATTAGATTTATGACTCTCAAAGATCTCTCTGCCTGCAGTGTGGAGAATAGCTGTAGGGAGGCAAGAGTGAAAGCAGAGGGGACAGGAGCTTCTCCGAGCTGTCGGGTGAGGATGACGAGGCTTGGGCAGGGGTGTGAGTGGGAGGCTGTGAGAAGTAGTCAGGTTCTGAATGTAATTTGAAGGAAAACAAGAGAACTTACTAACAGATTGGGTGTTAGGTTTGGGGCATGAGCCCAAATGGTACCATTTACTGCAGTAGTTGACACTGAAGAGTGACGGGTTCGGGGGTGGCGGGGGTGGGGGGAAGTCAAGAGTGCCATTTGGGAATGTGTTAGGTATTTGATATACCTTTTTTCACATACAAAGTAGAGTTATGGAATAAGCATTCTGGGTTGACAAGGGTTCACTAGTGTTAAGACTGCTGTGAATCTGAAATCTGCTTTTTTGGCTTCACATTAGGGTTCTAATTATAGAGACCTATTATTTGCATACAGGTTGAAGCATCCCTCCCGTTTATTAAATCTGTCAGTATGAGATCACTGGAATGAATTTTAGTTACTATGTGAATTGATACTTAATTGATTACTTTTCAATAGATTGTTTACTGTCTGCATATATACTTTGTTGCACATGGAGTAAAATTTGCATCACCATGTTGCTCAGGAAATGATTTTATATTCTAATTAAGATTTTGCCTGCTTATTTTATTTCAACTCTTTTTAAAAGTTTCTCTAAAATAAGTTCATACCCATTTGTGTCCCTTTGTAAGCCATACCAGCTGTCCTTGATATACTAGATTTGACAGAACCTTAGGTTCACTGTTCTCATTGTACACTAGGAATGGTGTTTAGATGGGGATAGAGGGTGAGGGGTGGTAATTGACTTTTACGTATACCCTATATTGGAAATTGCAATTTAAACAAACTAACTTTCCTTGTTATCAAGTCCTTTCTCATAAAACAAAGACTTAGGAGAAAAGACATGGGCCAGTTGGGTTCTCGTCAATTAAAATGTTAACCTGTTAGGGTTGTTAGATCTTTAAACTCTCAGTTGAAATATTTCATAACTCAGGAAGCTAGGCTCCTGTTTTAGTGGGACTGGTCTTCCCACACCTCCTGGAAAGATTGTTTGTGTTCAGATGCAGAAGCTTCTTGGTATATGGATGAAGCAGCTTCACATTTGGTTTGTTATGTTAATAAGGCCGTCTTTACAGAGAAGACCACACCAACACCCAGGCCACTAAGGATTGCTGCTTTTAGCACTTCCCGGACTGGCATTCTGAGAACACTGAATTGGCAGGATGTTAGCAGTGATGTGCTGTGAAGAGATGCCCTGCCCTTCACTGCAGCGCTTCCCAGAGCTTCTGCAGTCTCGTTGTACACGGTGACTCTCCCGAGACCCCCTGTGGGGGTGCAGTGTGCCGTGCCAGCCACAGGGCCCCTCCCGCAGCGCTCACAGTTCGTGTTTGAGGCATTCGATCTCAGAACACTGCTTCCAGGTGAAAGGGACCCTGCTTGTCACAGAAGGGGTGGGGGTGATGTTCTAAGTGTGTAAGTCTTCAGTAAGCATGCTCGTCTGAGTGAAGATTCAGTGTGGCCATGTGAAGAAAACAAGCATTTAGTAGTATTATAAACCAGGCCAGAACAGCTTTCCTTCTCCTATTCCTAGTTGTTGGTCGGCCTCATAAAAAGAAAATAGCTGATGGCACTTGGAGAGCACCAGGGTCCCTCCCTGGGCAGCACAGGACGCCACGTGGCAGAGCAAGGCTCCCGTGGAGCCGCTGCTTCGGGACCTCTGGGAGCTCTTAGGCAGGGATTATGTACTTTTTTGGTGAGCATTTTAAATTTAAACACAATTTTACAGAGTCCCATGATGTCTTTTTGTGGACTATACAGACCAGTGTTATAAACAGCATGCATTTCAGTGACCAAAACCTCCCTCAGTGCATCCTTTTTAGAAATAGTAGGTATTCTAACAAACCCAATCTCCATAATCACTGTAGATAAACTGGATGTCAGCTTACAGGAGGAAAGCCAAAGGCCTGCTTCCTCCTTAGAGCAGTTTTAACCAGCACATGTAGACATGAGAATTGAATTCATTGTGAGACTCGACTGCCTTGTGATCCCCAGTCCTTAAATTCCCAAACTATTCAATCTGTAAATAGATTACATTTTAAGGATGACATTAAACAAGAACTATAGTACTTCTAAAAATGAATCTGTAGTCTTGAAAACTAAAGTGATTTTTTTTCTATTAAATACTTTAAATATATGTATATATGCATGCATACATGTAATACACACATATATGTGTATCCTTTAAGTTATACAGTTGTTTTCTGGATATTTTAAATGCACTCCTTTATTTAAAATATTTAAATTTTCTGGATATTTAAAATGTACTCCTTTTGCTGTGACATTTTAAGTGGTTTTGATGCTGTGAAATCATGCACCTGACATGATTGTTTGCTGGAGGATGGTGTGTCCTCACTGTGGGCCAGGCTTCAGTTTTCTCTTCTATGAAAGAGAGATAATAGTACACTTACCTCATAGGATTGTTTTAAAGTTGAGTTAATATGTAACTTACTAAGAACAGTGTGGTGCATGGTAAACACTCAATAAGGTTTAGCTACTGTTACTTCGGGAGTGAATCATGGGCGTGAATTGTAGACATGGAGACAGCTGGTATATGCTTACGTTATTGAGAAAAGAACTTCCCTCTACATTTATTACACTACAGATTGTCTTTAAAAATTAAAATGTAAATATATTTGATCTTTTAAATGTATGTATTTGTGTTAAACTTGAAAGATTTTGTTTTTCCTTTGAGGCACATAGATTTAAGGATGCATGCTAGAGAGAGATCTCAGGCGAATTTGGAACTAGAGCTGCTTTTTCAGTGCTTTCAAGTTGAAAAGAAACAGCCCATCTAAAGCTCAGATGTACCACCGATGAGTACAAGCTTGTGTCACGTTTCACTCTAGTACATAATGTTTGCGAAACATGGGCTCTTTAGACCTTGAAGCAGAGACTGACGTGTACAGAGCAGAGCTGTCGTGGGTGCCAGTGAACATGTGACCTACCGCATGCTTTTTAGACTGACTCATTTAATTATACACCAGTAACTCAGAAGCAGTTCCTGAGAAACATGCTGAAAACAGGGTAATGCTGTACTGATGCTGATGGTAGAGAAAACCGGCTGGAAAAGCCTGGCTTCCAGCACAGCCGCGCTGCCCGTGTGCCTGCCCTGTGATGCTCAGAGACCTCGTTTCATACACCCAGCGCCTGCTTCTCACGGCACCCAGCCCGGGGGAAGCCAGTCATGTCTGTTGTAGGAAGGCGTGACAAATAGTCTTGTGGGCAAACGCTTGACTGCTCTTGGTCTGTGAAAGGAAAGATTTGAACTAAAATACCGTTTCCCACAGTGTACTGCTTGTACCACTGGTAGGATAAGAGGTGTCTTTAGGTGTACATGATAGATTTTTAAATTTTTATAATGACATATGTGTGTGTATACATATATTTAAATGGATATTAAAAATATAACTGGCAGATCAGATTTATGATTTCATCATTTTTATTCTATAGGTCATAACTACTTTAAAACACATTTAGTGTATAGATACAAAAAAAAGTAGTGTAGGAAGTGTGTAAATATCCAATATTTGGAAACCATAGTCTGGAGTGTCTCTGGACCCATTCTCTGTATTTCTGTATTTCATTTTCTCAGTTTGTTGATAATTTTACTATTTTTGCTATGCAGAAGTGGAGAAAAATGGGGAAAACAGCATGTTTGTCTTAGTATTAATATTTCAAATGTGGAAATAATTATTCATAGTCCTTCTTACTGTATAGGAATATGATGAGCTAATGAGCTTGAATTTACTTAGGGCTAAATGGTTGGAAGCAAAAGGCAATGTAATCATACCTGGTGGTATAATCCTCTGGCTAGAAGGGCTGATGGAAAGGGGAATACTTGTCAAGGTAAATATCCATTAGAAAACAAAGGCTAGTGTTCATGTGATCGTCAGCTGTTATGTGTGTACTTTTCTTTAGTTTGCCTTGTTCTTTCCTCCTAGGTTCCTGGTGCAGTTCAGGCAGGACAAAGTGTGCGTGAAGTTTATTCAGGGCAACCAGAAAAACGGGAGTGTCCCAACCTGCAAACGAAAAAACAACCGCCTCCTTGAAGTTGCCGTCCCTTAACTGGGCCTCCTGTCTGCTCCCGTGGACTTGCTTCTTAGTAACAGTGCAATTTTGTTTTGTTTTGTTTGGAGTTCATTGTATGTTGGGGAATTGCCACAGGTTAATACTGGTAGAGTCCCTAGGCAAAATAAAGATATTTGACTAATCAATTTTTATTATTGGCATAGTTTTAACCCTTAAAGTACACATTCTGCCCTGGGACAGAATTGTAGAAGCTAACAGTGTCTATGCCCTGTCCTGTGTGTTCTTTGTTTAGTCCTGTTAGATTTGTGTGCCCTAATGCAGCATATTACTCATAAATCACTAATACATCTGAGTGTAGAAAACGCTCTTAAGAGACAGTGCATCCATTCGTCACCTATTTATTGAATGCCTACTCTGTGCTAGGCACTGTACTAGGCGATACAAAAACTTATTAGTAGCCCCCCCCCTTCCCGGCCCCTTTTTTTTTCCTTAAGGCCATTGTGTTCTGGCTGGTTTGTGCTGGCTTAACCAGAGCTAAGAGAGTTTGAAAATGTTGAGACCAGAACAGTTACTAGTGATAATGGATAGCATTCATTAGGAACCCTGTAGGATGGTCTTTAACAATATATACTTCAAGAAGGGCTGGTCCTAGGAAGTAGAAATATATGACTGGGTAAAAATGCCTCTACATGTGGTTTCTATTTGAAAAGAGAAAACTGACATTTGAACAGGACTTTTAATTTGTTCACATCTCTTATCATTGCTTTTAAAACAGTAGGAAAGAGTAATTCTTATTTTAGAAAAAGTAACAGAAGCAGTCCAGCAAGGTTATATTTTCCTTTTTCTGATAAGCATCATATATGATCCTAGATATGCTAATACCTACAGAGTGTTGTTTTCATCCAGATTTGAGTATCTGTTTTAAACATCTAATAAAGGGAAGGGCTTAAAGCCTTTCAGGTGGTGGTAAGCATTCTCTATGATATGCAGTAAACATCTGAGATCTTTTTTGAAGATTTTATTTATAATATACACTTTGTATGAGAGAGGTGATTAGTACAGTGTGCATATTTTAGTCAAGGATCAAAATGATGTGTGTTAATTTGCAGGACTATTTTTACCCCAAAAATTACGGTTAGTATTCATTTTGGAAATCACATTTTAAACTTTGGAATCAAAATTGTTTCTTATTTGGGAGGACAATGTATATACATTGGTATGTTAAATAATAAAACTGTTCTAATTTGGTGCCATTTCCTGGATCACAACTGTATTTTTGTATTTCAAGCTATTTTCTTAAGTTTTGTGTCAATGTATTATCACATGGAAAGGCTTTACAATCCAAACATTACTTGTTCTCTGTGTAATTGAATTTCATTTGCCTTTTATAAACGAGAAACAGTCATTGAAACTATTTTTCTGGGGATTTTCTTTTAACTTTTGTACTTAAAAAAGTTGTTCCTGTAAAAAAAAAATCCTCAAAAGCCTTGTGCTTATTGGTTCAAGTAGAAGATACAATTGCTTTCTCTTAGTCTTTTCCAACATATATCTAAAGTGGTAGATTGATAATTCCTGAAATAAGTGAGTAGAAATTTGGAACTGAGAGGTGGTGTTTTTTTTTAATGCTTTAAAAAATATGATATGCATTCCATTGTTTGACAAAAAAAGAAGTATGAAAAGATATATAACACAGACTTTGCATCCCGTCAGTCACCCATTCGCTCAGGTCCTGTGCCTTGCGGAAGTGTTGACTATTGTTTTTCAGCTGGTTGTGCTTTACTTTGCTGTGAAGTTGCTCAGTCGTGTCCAGCTCTTTGCGACCCCACGGACTGCTGCACAGCAGGCCCCTCTGTCCTCCACTGTCTCCCGGAGTTTGCTCAGATTCGCGTCCATCGAGTCGGTGATGCTGTCTGTCTCTCATCCTTTGCTGCCCCCGTCTCCTTTTGCCTTCAGTTTTTCCCAATCTTTCTTTTACTCTACTTTATGCATATGCTTACAAGAGGAAATAAAAATAGAGATTCTTACCTTCCTCCTGCTTTAGTAGACAAAAGCTAATATATTATAAATATTGTTCTTTACTCTGCCTTTTTCACTCTTCACTCTTTGTGCCATAGTCTTCCATTGTCTGGATGCACTATGCTGATTTATCCAGTCGTCTGATCATCGTTGGGCTGTTTTCTGAACGGAAGCTTTCAGGGCACAGCAGCGATGCCTGTGCTGCTCGCCCATGGCCCTCCTAACTAGAGCTTACTGCCTGTAGCCGGTGAGCGTCCACTGTTTGTGTGTCTCTGAATTTCTGTCACTGTCCTGCATGGAGAATTAAAGTGGCACTCCAGATTTCCTGTGTACCCTAGTAACACAGCCCTTACTTATTCCCAACCCCTACTTGGTTGCCCAGCCCCTGGAGTGTCTTGTCGATGTTGTGCTTGAAAAAAGTAACCAGGCAGTGGGGACCAGACCTCAGATATTGCTGAGTTTCCACATTGTTGATGCAGTTACCCTTGACTTTGACATCCATCTACCACAAGGCCAGAAAGGAACTTGGGAAAGTTACCAACTTAAAGGCTGGATACAGCTTTGTAATTTCATACTCTGAATAATAACTTGGACCCGATACTCAAGTGGAAGACCTTCAGCTGCAGTTTGAGTGCCTTTGCTTGTACTCCAGGGCCTGTCTGTAATGACAAAGTAACAGGCCAAGGGTTCTGAGAACTGGGCACATCTTTAGAATTGAAGGTTTGGCTGAAATATAAGAGAATAAATGGTATTATTATTATTATCATGGCATTTCAAGTAATATGCTGAGTGAGAACTCTCAAGTTCACGTAATTGAATATAATGATAATTACTTTTATAATTATATGAAAGTATATTATATATATACTTAATATATATATAAAAGCCTGGTATAATTATGATAATTACTCACAATAAACTGTGGAAAATCCTGAAAGAGATGGGAATACCAGACCACCTAACCTGCCTCTTGAGAAACCTGTATGCAGGTCAGGAAGCAACAGTTAGCACTGGACATGGAACAACAGACTGGTTCCAAATAGGAAAAGGAGTACGTCAAGGCTGTATATTGTCACCCTGCTTATTTACCTTATATGCAGAGTACATCATGAGAAATGCTGGGCTGGATGAAGCACAAGCTGGAGTCAAGATTGCCAGGAGAAATATCAATAACCTCAGATAGGCAGATGACACCACCCTTATGGCAGAAAGTGAAGAGGAACTAAAAAGCCTCTTGATGAAAGTGAAAGAGGAGAGTAAAAAAGTTGGCTTAAAACTCAACATTCTCTCTGGAGAAGGAAATGGCAACCCACTCCAGTATTCTTGCTTGGAGAATCCCATGGACGGAGGAGCCTGGTAGGCTACCAGTCCACGGAGTCGCAAAGAGTCAGACACGACTGAGCGACTTCACTTCACTTCACTCCCGCATTGCAGGCGGATTCTTTAAAAAAAAAAAAAGCTCAACATTCAGAAAACTAAGGTCATGGCATCTGGTCCCATCACTTCATGGGAAATAGATGGGGAGACAGTGGAAACAGTGTCAGACTTTATTTTTGGGGGCTCCAAAATCACTGTAGATGGTGATTGCAGCCATGAAATTAAAAGACACTTACTCCTTGGAAGGAAAGTTATGACCAACCTAGATAGTATATTAAAAAGCAGAGACATTACTTTGCCAAGAAAGGGCCGTCTGGTCAAGGCTATGGTTTTTCCAGTGGTCTGTATGGATGTGAGAGTTGGACTGTGAAGAAAGCTGAGTGCCGAAAAATTGATGCTTTTGAACTGTTGTCTTGGAGAAGACTCTTGAGAGTCCCTTGGACTGCAAGGAGATCCAACCAGTCCATCCTGAAGGAGATCAGTCCTGGGTGTTCATTGGAAGGACTGATGCTGAAGCTGAAACTCCAGTACTTTGGCCACCTCATGCGAAGAGTTGACTCATTGGAAAAGACCCTAATGCTGGGAGGGGTTGGGGGCAGGAGGAGAAGGGGACGACAGAGGATGAGATGGATGGCATCACCAACTCGATGGACATGGGTTTGAGTAAACTCCGGGAGTTGGTGATGGACAGGGAGGCCTGGCGTGCTGCAATTCATGGGGTCGCAAAGAGTCGGACACGACTGAGCGACTGAACTGAACTGATGATAATTACAGCATGATTTAAAATTCTTTGAAGCTACATATAATAGAAAACAGCATTTGGGTTGTTTTGTTTTTTTTTCTCTTATATGCTGTTTTTCATGTATTAGGTAAGATGGTTTAGGCCCTAAGATGTTCAAATAGCAGGCACTTTTTGAAATGGTGTAAGTTGCTGGTAAATTCCGTAATGGTCTATTCTTTTGCCGAAAGGCACTGTAGTAGGAGCCTTTATTTTTTAACTGGGCATTGTTTTTCCATTAATACTGCAGTACTCAAATTCACGAAAAGGAAGGACAGTAGTCTGCTATTCTCTCCTCCTGGTGAGAAAAGCAGCTGTGAGTTTTCATTTTCCGCTTGAAGATTTAATGTTGAGGAGTTATATTATTATTGGAGGGGCTCTTTCTTTGGATCTCATGTTAACAATTCCATTGTGTGTGCTTTCATCTCAGGGTTTGCCTAGCTGAAGCATAGGAAGCCTCAGTCTTGCCGAGCTGACACTTCATAGTCTCATCAGCTCGGGTTCCAGCAGCCACTTGGTAGAAAGCTCCTTCTTTTTAGTTGTTTTCTTCCAAGTCTTGAGGTTCTTTGCTTTGTTCTCTGAGGTTTGAAGATCATTTTCAAAATCTGGAGTTCATCACAGTAGAGCGTAAACCACAATTTCTTCCTCATTAACTCTTTTTTTTTGCTGGCATGGTGGCCAGATCCCACTGCTCAGTTTCATAAAATTCAACAAAATTCTAACTTTGTAAGGAAAACAGTTTCAGCTTCTCAGTGTTTAAGGAGGAAACTTGAAACAGAATTTTAATTCCGTATTCACCAAAAGGCCTGGCAGTACTGAGAAAAGAAATAGATCAGCCAGTTACCTTTTCACTGCACTTAGTTGTTTAATGTTTTTTTTTTAAAAGCCAGTTTTGAGATATGATCAACACTTAGTTTTAGGTGTGTGTGCATGGTCAGTCACATCTGACCCTTTGCAACCCCGTGGACTGCAGAGCCCGCCAGGCTCCTCTGTCTATGGGATTCTCCAGGCAAGGATACTGGAGTGAGTTGCCATTTCCTCCTCCGGGTAGTTTTAAATATACAACATAATGAATTGCTTTATGTGTTATTGTGAAATGATTATCACAATAAATTTAGTTAACATTCATCACCTCTCAATTCTTGTGGTGAGCACTTTTAAGAATACTCTAAGTCATTTCACTCCAACATTTTTTTTTTTAACTTCCTTTCTCACACCAATTAATGGATCTGGCATATTCTCTTTAAAAATATTTTTTTAATAACATACACATCAGAAATACATACAAACCAGAAATGGACCTTTCCAAGAATTTTTTACCAAGTGAACACGCCCATATAACTAGCACCCAAAAAAGAAGCACCCCCAAGATAACACCCAAAAACTCTTCCTGCATCCTGGTCGTGATCCGTTATAAAAGTAACTTTGTTTTTGTTGTCTAGTATTATGTTTTAATTTTTACCTTTTTTTTTTTTTTTTGCTTCCTATAACTAGAATCATCCAGTATATTCTCTTCTTTCTGGCCTCTTTCATTCAAATGACTTCAAATTTTGGATTTTGATCTTTTCCCGGGCCCCAGATACTCCTGTGATTCTGGGCAGTGGCAGCAGCTCATGGTCAGCACCGAGGTCACAAGGGGAAACAGCTGATACACCTATGACTATTCTGTGCCCAGACAACTTTCTGTTTTTCACTTTCAGTGTAGTATTCAGTATATCACATGGGATATTCAGCACTTTGTTATAAAACAGGCTTTGTTTTAAGTGACTTTGGCCAACTGTAGGTTAATGTACGTGTTCTGAGCGTGTTTCAGGCAGGCCAGGCTAAGCTACCCTGTTCGGTAGGTTAGGTGTATTAAATGCATCTTTGGATTATGGGATTTTCAGCTTACAGTGGGGTTTATCAAGAATGTAATCCTGTCGTCAAGTTGGGGAAGGTGTAATTGTGGGATTCGTTTATATTATTGAATGCAGCTAAAGTTTGTTCTCCTGGCTATATGATACTTCATCTTGTGAGTAGATCGCACTTTTGTAATCCATGTTGCTGCGATGGGCGTTTGGCTTTTACGCATAGTGCTGCTGCAAGCATTCCTATGCACATCTTTTGGTGAATATCTCTATACATTTCTGCTGGTTATATACCTAGGAATAGAGCTGCTGGGTCATAGGTCAGCATGTGTCCAGCTTTAGTAGATGCCATCAAACTGTCTCACAAAAAGTCGGCTCCAGTTTACACTCTGCTCAGTAGCGCACGAGGTCACGGTTGCACCACATCCTTGCCATACTGGGTGTTGGCCGTCGTTTTCACTTTGATCCTTCTGATGGATCTTTAATTCAAATTTTCCTGGTGACTAATGAACCCAAACACCTTTTCAATATTGTCCACTTATCATTTTTTGTGAAGTGCCTATTCAAGTATTTTGACACTTTTTTCTGTTCGATTCTCTGTCTTTGACTTGCAGTTGTTTTGTATTTGAGCCCTTTATAGGATGTGTGGTCTGGATTGTCTCACAGTCTGGTCTCCTGTTTACTCGCTTACCAATGCCTTTTGATGGCTAAATATTCCCTTTTAGTGTAGTCCAGTTCACCGATTCTTTCCTTTATGGTTAATACTTTGTTTTCTATTTATGAAATGCTTGTTTACCCAAGTTTATGATTATATTTGCCTATGATTTCCATTAAAACCTTTATTTTGCCTTTCCCATTTAGCTCTTTAGTCTATTGGAGTTTTTGTTTGCTTTTGTTTTTGAAAGGTGTAAGGTAGGAAGTCAAGATTCATTTTTTTCCACATTGATATGCAGTGAACCTGATACCTTTTAATGAAAAGGCCATCCTTGCCCCGCTATACTGTTTGATTCTTTATTACATTGATTATGTATCTTTGTGTTAGTACTAATATTAGTTTGTAGCTTTGCAACATGTTGGCATAGTCATTTAGAAGTGAAATTCCTGACTCTTAGAGGTCCTACAGTCTTGTGATAGAAGGGGGAAAAGCATTAAGACTAATAAATTTTCAGGTACTTTAAGTAGTGACAGTTGGATTTCTAAAAATGTGAACTTAAATAGCCTTTCTCTAGCCACAAGGATCAGGCATCGGAGTTTCTAATGGGATCATATGGGGAAAAGATTCAAGGTTTCCTTGAAGTAAATCAGCAGTGTCTAATTTTATATGATATTTTGGTTTTCCATTAACTCAGTGGCTCCTGTCCATATCCCTGATCATTCCCATTTACAATTTTCCATACCATCTTCATAAGAAGTGTGTTTGAGTATTCTCTTTGATTTTTAGGTGTTTCCTTCAATTCCGTTCTTTGCTCTGCTGTGCTTAGTCGCTCAGTCGTGTCCCACTCTTTGTGACCCATGGACTGTAGGCCCCAGGCTCTTCTGTTCATGGGATTTTCCAGGCAAAAATACTGGAGTGGGTTGCCATGCCTTCCTCCCGGAGATCTTCCAGATCCAGGAATCAAACCCACGTCTCCTGTGTTACAGGCAGAGTCTTCACCCACTGAGCCATCAGAGAGCTCAGTTCTTTGGTGGTAGATGATGAGAGACCTCTGAGGTGGTTCTTTAACAGTCTTCTACAATATTTTTACCATCTTTTACGATGACTTACCTGTGCAGTGATGATAGTCTGTAGGTGAGGCTGTGAGGTACTGCATGTGGAATTCACATCATTGGCTTCTGTGGTACTCAAACACATTTTTAATTAAAAGTTTTTTTCTGAATCATTTCCTAGTAATCAGCCATTCCATTCTCTTGGGTGCAGTTCTGTGCTCGTTAAATTCAGAATTGCCTTCTCGAAAATGATTTCTGCAAACTCAGCTTTCCTGACACAGAGATTTTAATTGACAGAGAGGAGCAGTAAAGGCATATGCCTTCACCACCCACTTCTTTTTTTATGAGGGGCAAATTATAAACATAGAAAAACATGTTTATTATTAATTTTATATGCAACAGTAATAATCATTTCCCAGAAAGGTATGCATGTCTGTAAATCAAATAAGGAAGAAGTTTACATGGGTCTTAGCGCATACACGGAAAGGAGAGGGGTGGATTTGTTGAGAAATTGCACAGCAGAAAATAAAACTTTCATTTAGAAACCTGAAAGTAGTCCTTCAGCTACAAGGTCATCTTCATTGTTTATTCAGTAACATAATGTGTATGGTAATATTGCCATTCTGTCGTCTCAGAGAATGTATTCTAACTTATACTTAAGCAGAGTAATCATAAAGACTCATTCCCCTTTGTATAGCCCCTAAAAATGACCTGAAATGAATTTCCTAAAGTTTGAAAACAGCTTTTAGAATAGAAGCTCATAGAAGATAGAGCGGTATCTATTAGATAGGATACAGCACCATTTTATTCAATTGAAGCTACCTAATAACTTTCTCCTGTTGGCTTAGACAGTGACGAATCCACCTGCAATGCAGGAGATGGGTTCAGTCCCTGGGTTGGGAAGATCCCTTGGAGAGGGGAATGGCTACCCACTCCAGTGTTCTTATGTGTAGAATTCCATGGACAGAGGAGCCTGATGGGCTACAGCCCATGGTGTCAGAGTCAGAGATGACTGAGTGATTTACACATACTTCCTCATGGGGGAAAATCAGTAAGTTTCTATTCAGATGTCTAAGCTAGCATTTTTGAGATTCAAGTTCAAAAAGGGCTTGACAAGTTTAACACTGCCCAGGCATAACATTTACTCAGAGGGGAGAAAACTTGTTTCTCTCTTGAATATTTTGTAAGATTTCAGTTCAGTTCAGTTCAGTTGCTCAGTCGTGTCTGACTCTTTGCGACCCCATGGACTGCAACACACTAGGCCTCCCTGTCCATCACCAACTCCTGGAGTTTACTCAAACTCATGTCCATTGAGTCAGTGATGCCATCCAATCATCTCATCCTCGGTGATCCCCTCCTCCTCTCGCCTTCAATCTTTTCCCAGCATTGGGGTCTTTTCAAATGAGTCAGTTCTTCGCGTCAGGTGGCCAAAGTATTGGAGTTTCAGCTTCAGCATCAGTCCTTCCAAAGAATATTCAGGACTGATTTCCTTTAGGATGAACTGGTGGGATCTCCTTGCAGCCCAAGGGACTCTCAAGAGTCTTCTCCAGCACCACAGTTCAAAAGCATCAATTCTTCAGCACTCAGTTTTCTTTACAGTCCATCTCTCACATCCATGCATGACCACTGGAAAAACCATAGCCTTGACCAGACGGACCTTTGTTGGCAAAGTAATGTCTCTGCTTTTTAATACGCTGTCTTATAGGTTGGTCATAACTTTCCTTCCAAGGAGTAAGCATCTTTTAATTTCATTGCTGCAGTCATCATCTGCGGTGATTCTGGAGCCCAAAAAATGAAGTCTGTCACTTTTTCCATTGTTTCCCCATCTATTTCCCATGAAGTGATGGGACCAGATGCCATGATCTTAGTTTTCTGACTGTTGAGCTTTAAGCCAACTTTTTCACTCCTCTTTCACTTTCATCAAGAAGCTCTTTAGTTCTTCTTTGCTTTCTGCCATAAGGGTAGGGTCATCTGCATATCTGAGGTTATTGATCTTTCTGGCAATCTTGATTCCAGCTTGTGCTTCATCTAGCCCTGCGTTTCTCGTGATGTACTCTGCATACAAGTTATATAAGCAAGGTGACGCTATACAGCCTTAACATACTCCTTTCCTGATTTGAAACCAGTCTGTTGTTCCATGTCCAGTTCTAACTGTTGCTTCCTGACCTGCATACAGAGGTCTCAAGAGGCAGGTCAGGTGGTCTGATATTCCCATCTCTTTCAGAATTTTCCACAGTTTGTTGTGATTCCCCACAGTCAAGGCTTTGGCATAGTCAATAAAACAGAAGTAGATATTTTTCTGGAACTCTCTTGCTTTTTTGATGATCCAACGGATGTTGGCAATTTGATCTCTGGTTCCTCTGCCTTTTCTAAAACCAGCTTGAACATCTCGAAGTCCACGGTTCACGTATTGTTGAAGCCTGGCTTGGAGAATTTTGAGCATTACTTTACTAGTGTGTGAGGTGAGTGCAATTGTGCAGTAGTTTGAGCGTTCTTTGGGATTGCCTTTCTTAGGGATTGGAATGAAAACGGACCTTTTCCAGTCCTGTGGCCACTGCTGAGTTTTCCAAATTTGCTGGCATATTGAGTGCAGCACTTTCACAGCATAATCTTTTAGGATTTGAAATAGCTCAACTGGAATTCCATCACCTTCCCTAGCTTTGTTCGTAGTGATGCTTCCTAAGGCCCACTTGACTTCACATTTCAGTATGTCTGGCTCTAGGTGAGTGATCACACCATCGCGATTATCTGGGTCATGAAGATGTTTTTTGTACAGTTCTTCTGTGTATTCTTGCCACCTCTGCTTAATATCTTCTGCTTCTGTTAAGTCCATACTATTTCTATCCTTTATTGTGCCCATCTTTGCATGAAATGTTCCCTTGGTATCTCTAATTTTCTTGAAGAGATCTCTAGTCTTTCCCATTCTGTTGTTTTCCTCTATTTCTTTGCATTGATCACTGAGGAAGGCTTTCTTATCTCTCCTTGCTATTCTTTGGAACTCTGCATTCAAATGGGTATATCTTTCCTTTTCTCCCTTGCCTTTCACTTCTTTTCTTTTCACAGCTATTTGTACGGCCTCCTCAGACAACCGTTTTGCCTTTTTTCATTTCTTTTTCTTAGGAATGGTCTTGATCCCTGCCTCCTGTACAATGTCATGAACCTCTGTCCATAGTTCTTCAGGCACTCTGTCTATCAGATCTTATCCCTTGAATCTATTTGTCACTTCCACTGTATAATCAAGGGATTTGATTTAGGTCATACCTGAATGGTGTAGGATTCGGGTGACTATAAACAAAAATAAGAAGAAAGATGTTCATAGGCATCTTTTTGTTGGAAAGCACATTCATTTTACCATAGCTTTGACTATAAATAGGGGAAAAGTTCTTATGTCTGGGTATTATGGACAAATTAAGGTAGAGATCCAGGAAATGTCAGAAGTTGGAATCTAGTCTTTCTGATCATCTCTGAGGCAGTTTGGTAATAGCTGTCTTTACTTCCTTGCACAAATTGGACTTGGATCTGAAAAAGAAATGGGATCTGGTAATATTAATTGAAAAGCAATTGGGAGCTGGTGCAGAAACATTATAAAAACGGAAGGAAATACACCCACCGATTTGTTCCTTCCACTAGAAAAAAACCCCACAGATGAGGATAACATGTGGTGTCTTGAACTGCCCCCAAACCACACCGGATACACAGATTTTGTTTGAAACCACTTATTTCACAAGTATACATGCAGATATGTGTACATGCAGACACACCATTCATATCTCTTTCTAAAGATGCCATTTCTAATGGGCACTTGTATGTACACGTCTGCTGTCCTCATCCTGGATTGCTCAAAAGTCATCGTTAGTCACATGGTTGTCAACTTACCTGCCAAACAAACCCATCTCTGAATACTTTTTCTTTGGGACAACCATTTCAGGATTTCGTTCTACAGTTGACCCTTGAACAACATGGGTTTAAACTTTACAGATCCATTTATATGCCGTTTTTTTTCAATAGTAAATACTGTAGTACTATAAAATCCACAGTTGGTTGAGTTACCAGGTGCTAAAACCACAGATATGGAGGAGCAATATATATGGAGAGCTAACTATAAGATACTTGAATTTTTACTGTGTGGAGGATCAGTGATGCTAATCCCTGCATTGTTCAAGGGCCGGTTATATTTTCTGCTAAGACATGCTACATTCTAGGAATGGGAACTACTTTATATTCGGTGCAAAGATTTAAATTCTTACAGTTTTGCCATCAAGTCCTATTTTGATGTGACCAAGTCACTTATCATTCAATAATTACATCACTGTTTATTCTTTTCATGCAGGTAATAAAATGTCTTTAAACCAAAATCAGATCCCTGAATGGGCCATTTTGCTTTATCTTAGACTTCACCTCAACAAATCTTGCCAAATGCACATCGTTAGACAAAAATGCCATTTGATCCCTTGTTAGAAACCTGATACTGCGGTTCAAGTGAAGGTACATTGAGAGTGTCTCACGGGTTGCCATTCTGACTTGGAATGTGGATGCTGAGGATTAAAAGTGTTAGTGAAAGGAAAACACTTTCAACTCTTCCCTGAAACGAGAATCTTTCCTTTCACAGTGGAGTTTCAAGAATAGCAGTGAAACAATATTGAGATCTTCTCTGTCATGTAATTGGGTGGATCCCAATGTTGTCTAGTGTGAAGACCCCTTAATTTATTCATGAATACCTGCATGACCTCATGCTTTTAACATCTTCTGACTGGGCAGATACATAATTTTTGAGTTCATTCAGTAAGTTTGCATTTTCTTAATCAGAACATCTCAACACATTTGCAAAGTGGAAATACATATGTTTGCTGTCATCAATACGGTAAACAGAACTTCACGTAGACTCATGGACCCCTTGCCAAAATGCCATAGTTTGAGAACTGCAATCTGTAACTTCCAGTTCCCTTACATTATAGGTAAGAAAAATCAGGACCCAGAGAGATTCAATAATTTGGTCCAGGGTTTTATGGTCTCTTGCAAAACCAGACTGTAGTCCGCATCTCCTGGTTTTCTCACTCCCTACCACAGGCTCCCTTAGTTGGATTAGGAAAGGATGCTCAAACTCCTGAATTTTCATTTATGGATTTACAGTGGTGGATATTAATGGAAGGAGCTTCTCAGGTGGTGCTAGTGGTAAAGAATACGCCTGTCAATGCAGGAGGCCCAAGAGACATGGGTTCAATCTCTGGGTCAGGAAGATCCCCTGGAATAGGAAATGGCAACCCACTCCAGTATCCTTGCCTGGAAAATTCCATGGACAGAAGAGTCTGGCCTCAAAGAGTCAGACATGACTGAGCATATATTAATGGAAGATACCACAGTACAAAAAAACATGCAGGAGAAATGGACCCCATGTAGAAACCCAAGCTGGCAATGCCTAGCGCATAATCATTGTTCAATAAATTGACCAGATAGAAGCAAAACTTCTCCATTTCTAACCCTCTGTCCCTCCACCTCTCCCTACCCCCTGAGTGTTCCCTTAAATGAAGATTTCTGTCCTTGTTCATTCAAGTTATACAATTGAATGTTCAACCCCACTTTTCTGAAAAATATATATTTATAATTCAATTCCACATCACTCTCCCCACCAGCAATAACTTTATATAATAACTTTTTGAGACCATCCCTCTGGCAAGAAGTAGGCACAAGCAGACGGATCATTCTCAGTTCCTAGGCAGATATTTCAGAAAGAAATTTTCTCTCTTGCAGTCTAAGGAAAGTAACATTTATATGAACAATTAAGTAAGTCTTCCCCTGGTCTTCATTCATTCTTTGGAGTTACCTCTAAGCTAGTTAAGATGGTGTATATTGCAGTCGGATCCCGGCAGCAGCTGCAGCGGCTCTTGTCTCGTAGCCTCTCCTCGCTATCGCCTTTTCGCTTCCGGAAACATGGCCTCCGGTGTGGCTGTGTCTGATGGGGTCATCAAAGTGTTCAACGACATGAAAGTGCGTAAGTCGTCGACACCAGAGGAAGTGAAGAAGCGCAAGAAGGCGGTGCTCTTCTGCCTGAGTGAGGACAAGAAGAACATCATCCTGGAGGAGGGCAAGGAGATCCTGGTGGGTGACGTGGGCCAGACGGTAGACGACCCTTATGCCACCTTTGTCAAGATGCTGCCAGACAAGGACTGCCGCTACGCCCTCTATGACGCAACCTACGAGACCAAGGAGAGCAAGGAGGAGGACCTGGTGTTCATCTTCTGGGCCCCTGAGTGTGCACCCCTTAAGAGCAAAATGATCTATGCCAGCTCCAAGGATGCCATCAAGAAGAAGCTGACGGGGATCAAGCATGAATTACAAGCAAACTGCTACGAAGAGGTCAAGGACCGCTGCACCCTTGCAGAGAAGCTGGGGGGCAGCGCCGTCATCTCCCTGGAGGGCAAGCCTTTGTGAGCCCCCTCCAGCCCCCTGCCTGGAGCATCTGGCAGCCCCAGACCTGCCCACGGGGGTTGCAGGCTGCCCCCTTCCTGCCAGACCGGAGGGGCTGGGGGGATCCCAGCAGGGGGAGGGCAGTCCCTTCACCCCAGTTGCCAAACAGCCCCCCCCCCACCCCCTGGACCTTCCTCCTCCCTCCACCCCTGACGGTTCTGGCCTTCCCAAACCGCTTTTGATCTTGATTCCTCTTGGGTTGAAACAGACCAAGTTCCCCCCCCGCCCCCGAACCCCTGTTTGGGGGGGGGCCTGTATTTTTTTTAACGACACCCCAGTCCCCCACCTGTTCCTCCCCTTTCCCATGCTGCCAACTTCTAACCGCAATAGTGACTCTGTGCTTGTCTGTTTAGTTCTGTGTATAAATGGAATGTTGTGGAGATGACCCCTCCCTGTGCCGCCTGCTTCCCCTCCCCCCTTTCCTCTGGTCACAGCCACTCATGGAAGCAGGACCAGTAAGGGCCCTTCAATTTAAAAAAAAAAAAAAGAAAAACCACAAATAAAAGGCTCACTATGGAAAAAAAAAAAAAAAGATGGTGTATATTCCCTATGGCTGATTCATGTTGATGCTTGACAAGAAAACAAAATTCTGTAAAGCAATTATCCTTCAATTAAGAAATAAATTTTAAAAAGATGGTGTATGGTCCAAAAACATCTTATCTTTAATATCAGAAGTATTGACTATCCGGTATCATGAACACCGTTTTAGAACTATGTTTGCATCTTCCCCATGTCCATTGTTATTTGAGTCCCACTGGACTCACCTTTTGTAGAAGAGCTGACGAGCTGTCCAGGGAAGAGTGTTTCATGTCTGGCAGACTCAGACGTTAACTCAGACACTCAAATGAGCCTTTCCTGGATTCAAGGCTGTTTCAGACAAGTCAAGAGTAGACCCTTCTGATTTCCTCCAAAGGGAGGAGGAGATAACAGAGACCTTAAGCTGTCTGAGAAGACATAGACACTTTAGGTATTTTATCTCAGGGAGAAATTGTCACTTTAAGTTTATCTGATAGTGACTGCGTTTAAATTAGTAATATTAAGTTTGTATGAGACTTGGCAGGCTTTCTCTGCCTGCCAAAGCAGGAGACCCAGGTTCGATCCTTAGGGTTGACAGATCCCATGGAGAAGAAAATGGCAACTCACTCCAGCATTCTTGCCTGGGAAATTCCATGGACAGAGCAGCCTGGTGGGCTACAGTGCATGGTGTCACAAAGAGTCAGACATGACTAAGTGACTGAACAGCCACGTAAGACTTGGCACTTCAATTTTTGTTGTTGTTGTTTAGAACAATGTGACAATGTGACTGCTTGCAACACACCATTTATTTAATAGGAAGGATCAGGGAAACTGATTGAGTTTCATGAGGCTGCAGTAAGCTAATGTCTGCAGTCTCTGATGAAGTAATGATGGGTGTTCATACAGATTTATACTGCTTAGACCCAGGGGCCCTGACATCTTTTTTCTCTGAGGAAGAGTTTTTTAGAGCAGATTGGAAGCTCCTTCTAAAGTCTGTCAGCTCCATTAATTTTTAGTCCTAGTTTACAAACACACAGCCCAGGGCTTCTATTACACACGCTGGGCTCATGTTTACTCTTTTTTAAGGACAAACCTTCACTAGTGGTCTCTTGGCCCTGTTATTCTCCTCGCTTATCTCAGTCTCTCCAATTATTCCATCTCTAAGCCTCCTCAGGATAAGTGCAAGCAGGAGCCCAAATTATTGGCATTGGAGAGTGACCCTAAAAATATTTGGGGAAGATTGCTCACAATTTTCTATTAACAAATTAGTAACCCAAATGAATACTTCTGATATTTGATACTAAATTGATGAAGATTAAAACAGCCCACAGTACTATTACAGGTGAAAATATGATTAGAGAATCCTGTATAAAAACTGTGACCATAATCTCTACCTTGGTTCTCTTGTGAAGCAGCTCTGAAGAAGTCTCCCCTGTTCTGTATGACAGCAGCATCGGGTCTTCACTTAGAAAGCAGAGATTTGGCACCCTGCTTTTCTTCACCTACTTATCGTGCTTACCTGGGTACCCTGCATGCAGGGCAGTTAGTCAGCAACCCCAGAGCTACCCACGTGGTTCAATGCGGCAGCCTGCGCTTCTCTTGTAAAGGCACTGACTTGCTACACTTCCAGTTAGAGAAAAATCAAAACCGAGTGATCAGAAATTTATAAAGTAAAGTGATTACAGATGAAACTTACAAAAATGCTGAAATTTGCAGAATATGCCCAAAAAAGCCATATTTGTATCATCCCTCTAGAGACAGATTTTGTTTTGTTGGTAGAGTATCTGCTGTATAGCACTTGGGTTTTTTGTTGCTTTCTGTTTTAAAAAGTAAGCTATTACTTTTTCTGTTGCCTGTCTTATTTTCTAAGCTGCTGAATAGGATGATTCTGTTACTGAAAAAAAAATTAGAATAATGTGATCAGGTATGTTTTCCACAAGCAAAAATGGCAACAGTTTTTAAAGTTGAAAAAATATTTTTTCAACTACCGAAGTAAGGAGGAGAAGGGTGGTGGCTTCAGCATCTTCACCATGTTCTTCAGCACTTGGAGTGCGTGGCAGCAAACAGAGACAGCCTGACAAACTGCCCCCTGAGCACCAAATGGTTCTTGAGCCTACCCAGCTGGTGCTTTGGACCGTAAAGAGAAATAATTGCATCTGCAGAGTTATGCTTCATTTAAGTTTTGTAGGAAATAGCTTTCTACTGTTCCCCTTGAAAACCTTGGGGGCCCAGATGCTAAGAAGCTAACTGTGTCAACTCTCCCTCCATCTTTTTCTGGTACTTATTCAACACAGGAAGACTTATTTGCATTTAAGTTTTAGATAGGAGGCCTCTCTTGACTTAGCAGTCATAAGATTTCCATGGGCTTGTGGCTGACAGATGGATATTTAAACGTGTTTTAAACTTAACATCAAACATGCGTTATTCCTTGAAGCCATATGATCCAGTCTCTCTTGTGGCTAAGCTGTTTCCCGAAGCAAAAGGTGTCCAGAGTCCTCCCCTCTGAAGACAGCGCACTTGCACACACATGTACCATGTGTGTGTGTCTCAGTCGTGTTCAACTCTGAGTGACCCCGTGGACTGCAGCCTTCCACGCTCCTGTCCGTGGATTCTCCAGGCAAGAATACTGGAGTGGCTTGCCATTCCATTCTCCACGAGATCTTCCTGACCCAGGGATTGAACCCTGGTCTCCTGCATTGTAGGCAGACGCTTTACCTTCTGAGCCACCGGGGAAGCATGGGTATACATCAAAAGAGAAAGAAAGAAAAAGTAACCCCATTATGCACTTGCTGCTTTGAACTTTAACCTCATCTTGCAAATAGGCAGACCTCCTTATCTGGGATACATCTCATCAGGAAATGCTGGAGATAGTTTTGTAACTATTTTGCAACACAATCCTGCATCTTTCTGCCTCTCTTGAAAACAACATGTCCTATCCCTCAAAGTTCTTGACACTTGGGTTAAAATTTTGAAAATGCAAAAGAACAAAATAGAAATCCATGAACTGTATTGACCACATTCCACCAAACAAAGACCCTGATGCCAGAACCTCTAAAAGTCACTGTTAATTCTTTCTCTACTGGAAATATGTAGCCTCCTTCATACCATCAGGAAGATGCTCCATCCCTCTATGCAGCAGGGGGACTAGTGTGTTGGCTCTGGGTCATTCTGACAGACTCATGGGGACAAAGGATGACAGACACAGGAGAGCCAGTGATGACGCCATGGAGAGAGGGACATGGCCAAGCCGTCTGAACAGAACAACAGATGGGACACAGTGAGCAGGGCTGGTTGGTGAGTGGGAAGGAGCACCGCTGTGTTAGAGGCAGTTCACGCTGATGCCTTACCGAACTCTAATAATAGAGTGTCAGTTACACCCTTACATCTTTCCTTCCATTAGTCTTCTAGAACTCAATTATAAAGATAATGTTATTAAGTTGAGACATATTTGTCTAAATCATAAAATTAACTTTTCAGAAAGACAACAGAGGAACTTCCTAAGGATGAAACATCTTGTGTATTTGAATGATGCGACATTTCTGCTCCCTCATCCCCCACCATTCCACACCCATTGACCCACTCTGGATTGCATCGCTTCATGCCCTAGGGAGGACATCTCCGCCTCACATTCTCTCCTTTCACCTCATTTTCTCGGAGGGGTGCTGTGTTTCATCTCTGTCTTTCCATTCTCTCAGCTTGGTTCACTGCATCTCTGGAAAGTTTATTCTTTTCTGATTGCACATACTCTTTATAATCTCCCTTCTTATTGCCCTTTAGCCTTTCAGTTTTCCTCAGGAGAATTGTATTTCTTCTTCACCTTCATAGCAGTTTTGAACCAAAAAGAGAAAAATGTGTGCTAATCATGACAAAGTAACTCTTTCCTTTAGAGCACTTGGCTAACTCTGGATGTTTAATTCACTGTGCTTAGTCACTCAGTCGTGTCTGACTGTTTGCAACCCTATGGACCATAGTCCCCCAGGCTTCTCTGGTCCATGGGATTCTCCAGGCAGGAATACTGGAGTGGATTGCCATGCCCTCCTCCATGGGATCTTAACAACGCACGGACTGAACTCAGGTTTACATTCATTAGTGAGATTCATTAGTGAGTTTCTCTTTTCCCAATAGAGAATAACTTCATGAAGGTGGAGACTGGTTTTTCCTCACTTCTTTTAATTATATTCCTAGTTTCTATATAGTGGCAGGCACATAGCAGATGTTCAATAAATGTTTGCTGAATGAATGAGAGAATGCAGTATTTAGTGAGCATCTACTATATGTCAGATACTATCCTAGGTACTGAGATATAATGACAAAATTGACAAGTCCCTAGACTCCTTGAGCTTACGTTAAATTAACAAATGCATCAAATTATTAAACAACTGAAAGTAGATATTATAAAAAAAATATGATCAAGCTCTAAAATCCTTGGAAGTAAGCATAAAATTCTATCTCCTTATCTTTTTCTAGTTAAAACTTCTTAAGAGCTACTTTTCAGTGAAAATATTTCTTATTTTACCTCTTTATTTTTCTCTCTCAATGATTAATATTATATAGTATTATTTTCAACTAGGTGTCATTGCAAACATAATGTTTCAGCCACTTTATAATATAAATAGCCTTTGGGTATATGAGTATGGGATCTCAGCTATCTCTTAGAACAACTTTTATAGGGAAAGATATTTGTGTATCTAACAATGAACTTTAAGAATATAGCCTATCTGCCTGGTTAGAGGGGATTTCAACATGGGCAAAATCCAGTGAAGTGTTGAAAGAAGCATTTCAGTGTTAAGGACTTGGCTTTTTAAAAATAGATGTAAATATTTTATCTAGTCATTGCTCCAACAACATCTTTGTTAAGAGGAAGAACGTGACCATGGTCCTGCAATGTAGGCATTGGTGCTGGTTCTCCTTCCCAGGTTGTAGCCTGTCATTTAGATTTTTCTTCCTCCAAAGGGAAAAACCAAACAACAGAAACTCCCTCTGTCGATGTGGAAGACCATTCACTAACTACATAAGATGGCACACCTTTCCCACAAGTTGCATGAATTATCGTTAGGTATTAAAATTAAAAGGCATATTGTGAGAACATCCTTCCAATGGAGATACTATAGTGACTTTGCAGAATTTCTTTTCTTTATTTTCCAACATTATTGCTTCCTTTTAGTTCATTGATTTGTTCATCCATTAAACATTCTTCATAGAAATACTGTGAAGACTACTATGTAATGACATAAAAACTGTGCAATACTCCTTGTAAAACTCCAGAAATAAAAATCATGCCCTATGTGCAAAATATATACATATACTACATGTAACATTGTCATTGCAGTTAAAAGACTGAATTTAAAAGCTATGATAGCAGTGATTTTAACTTGAGTCTAACTCAAGTTGAAAGTTTCACTCCTGTCTGTCATAATTGTCATATTACAAGTGTGGCAAAAGGAACAGTATATTAATATTTAATAACATGTAAAATAATAAAGGAATGGCATATATTCATTCAAATGTATTTACTCTAACAGTGGATTTTTATTCCTGTCAATTCTGCTTAAATACTTTCAGCTACTTTCATAATTATCTTCTTAAAAATGAGATCTGTTTCCTTTTAAGGCAAATGCTTTCTTGTGAGTCAAGTTATCATTGCTGAAAACACCTAAGTACGTATTTCCTCATGTGAATCACACAGGAGTGAGAGGTGTAGTGTGTCTCCTTGTTCCACTGGGATGAGCTGAAGTGTCAAACAAGCATTTGCTTGCATGCGTGCTATTCTGAAGACTCGACTTCTTACATGAACTAGAACTTTCTGTGTATGCCCTGACTTAAAGAAAAAAACTGGTATGGAGTTCTGCTCTTGGAAAGCATAATTTGGGGATAGTTTTGCTTCACTAAAGATCTTTTTCTTTTAGGAAAGCAGCTAGCATGGAAGTTATTTAGATAGCCACCACCATCAATGCATTGTTAATAGTGAGTGTCTAACTTCAAAAGACTGATATTGCTTAAAGAGGAGTTAGGACTCCTGGGTTCCCTTTACGTAATTCTCTCCATCCCACTAGGTCACCCTCTTTTGGTGTCTTTGATGGCCTCAGTGCCCTTGAATGAATGAGCATATTTTCTTTTTTTATTTTTCCAGTCATGAGCCTTTTCTTCATTATGTGAAGATGTAGTCTCCTGAGAGTCTGTACCTCTTACTTGAAGCATTCTGCTCAGGGCAGATATGATGAACTCTACAGCAAGGAGGTGCCTGGTTGGATTTTTCTGCTAGATCAAAGCTTGCATCTGGAATCATTAGGGGAAATGCCACATAAATCACTGAGTCAGTGATATCCCTGGAATGCAGCACTTGCCTCCGTCCAAAAGGGTCTCAGTCTTCAGTGAGGGGAAGCCAAGGACTTAGACCTGCTGAAGGCTGGCCCTAGAAGATGGTTTTCACCCTACCTCATGTTCAGTGTGGGAAGTAGGACAAAGGATTTTAGGGGAGTAAGAATCAAAAGCAGACCAGTCCTGGCCTGATGTGGACAGGACTCGAGCAGGACAGATGTTCCAAGTCACATGTGGAGAAGTGTTTGTGGTTGGATTCTGTTTGAAACTGATTGTTGATACTCTCATGAGACAGCCTGTGACAAATTGTATAATAAAAATGTTAAAAATAGCATATTTATTCCCTGGAAAAGCTGAGTTCCCACAATTCAGTGAGCTGGGAAAATTGCTAAACTTTTTGGACACGAAGTGCTGATTCTCTGTTCTTATAACCCTTTCATTACACATCGGATTTTTCATTATAATTTTTGTTTTTCTGAACTCTGAACAGTGTTCTGGCTAGCCTTTTAAAAAAAATAATAAGACAAGTCAATATATTTTTGAATAAAAATTTTAAATCCAAGTAAAATGTACATGCATTTTAAATCCAAGTAAAATGTACAAAATGACAGTAATTTTTTAAGAAAATTCTTTCTATGTATATACCACCCCTGCCCATTTTAAAGATAACGTGAGCCACAAATGCAATTCATATGTGTAATTTGAAATTTTCTAGTAGTCACATTAAAAAAGTAAAAAGATCAAAATTAATTTTAATAATATATTTATTAGTATATTTTATTTGACCCCCCATGGATCCAAAATCTTATCATTTCAACATGCAATAAATGTAAAAAAAATTATTGAGATATCTTACATCTTTTAATTAAATAAAAATTCGATGTGTATTAATGTTTTATACTTATCACACATCTCAGTTCAAACCATCCACATTTCAAATGCTCATTTGTCATATGTAGCTGCTGCTGCTAAGTCACTTCAGTCGTGTCCAACTCTGTGCGACCCTGTAGACGGCAGCTACTGTATTAGAGATCACAGGACTATACCTTAACAAACATGTGAATAAAAATTTGAAAGAATAATTCTCTGTTGAAAAGCACATAGATATTTATCAGTGTTTCCTAGGACCTTTGATATACAATGGAATGCTAGGATTTTCAGAGGCATAGATCTTGGTTGAGAATATAGAAGATAAAGGATAAATATAGACAGTAGAAAAATACTTTGTGTGGTTATAACTGAGGTGAACTAGAATGAGAAATGTTTGGACTATCTAAGTGGTTTTCACAGATTTCAAATAGCACTATGTATCTGAAATGCTTTTGGCTGCAAGTAACAAACTGAATTACAGTGACTGTGGTGGGTAATTTTATGTGTTAACTAGGCTGGGCCGGAGTACTCAGGTATTTGATCAAATATCATTCTAGATGTTTCTGTGAGGGTGTTTTTGGATGAGGCTAACATTTAAATTGGTGGACTTTGAGTAAAACAGACTGCCCTTCCTACTGTGGGTGGGCTTCGTCCAGTCAGTTGAAGGCTTTAGTAGAACAAAGCCTGACCTCACCCGAGCATCTGCCAGCAGATGTCCTTTGAACCTGAGCTGTAGCATCCACTCTTCCTTGGGTCTTCAGTCTGCTGACACAACCTCCAGTTTTGGACTTGCCAGTCTCTATAATCATGTGAACCAATTCCTTAAATCTCTTTTTATCAGATAAACCCACACTGGGGGACAGTCTATGAATAACTGACCAATACTCTTCAAAAATACAAAAGATAAGGAGAGATGGAGGAACTGTTCAAAGTTAAAGGAGACTAAAGAGACAGACAGACATCTGTGATGCTAGACTGAATAGTGAATGAGAAAAAGGACATTGGTGAAACAATTGAAAAAATTTAAGGCCTATAGATTAGATAATAGAGTTATATTCCTCTCAGTTTCCTAATTTTGATCATCGTGCTTTGGATATGTAAAGATGTTAACATTTAGGGAAACCTAGGCAAACGGTAAACAGGAATTCTTTGTACGTTTTTTATATCTTTTTATTGACAGTCTAAAATTATCTCAAAGTGAACATTTTTTAATAAAAATACTTAAAAATAAAAGAGAATAAAGAAATGAAGATAAACAAAATGATTTGAAAGAACACAATAAGCGTCTGCTTCCCGCCAGCACCAGCGCCTCTGCAGGGCCAGGACCCACAGCAGCCCTGCGTCCCCCCAGCTCACGAGGTTGCTCACAGCCCCCTGAGACCGGTGCATCCTTAAGTTGTTTGGAATTGTTTCAACCAGGGCGCTGCAAACAAAAGGGCGAGCAGCTCTGTTTCTGAATCTGCAAAAGTCACTCAGCATCATGCATTGGAATGAGCCCTTAAAGAACCTAACGGTTTGTACCTGCATTTTGTATTTTTAGGGGTAACTTAAATCTCAGTGTCTCCTCTGTTTCTGCTGTAAGTGTGTAGGGAGCTGGCTGGAGGGCTCATGGAATCTGTATGTTGCCTCCCAGGTTGCATCTAGTTAATTTCAAAATGCAAAGTTTTATTAAAGTATCTAGGAAACATTAAAAAAAAAAAAAAAGAAAGAACACAATAAATACTGAAGATAGGAAAAGAAAATAGAATGTATAGATAATAGGAGAACCTTTCTGAAATTAAAGATTTGAAACTAAATATTTAAAGCACATACCATCTACCCTTAGAATACTGACTTGTGATGATCAACACCAAGACATGTCACTCAGCTCTAAAGAAAATGAAGATATCCTTTGAGTATCTAGAAAAGAAAAAGTATATAATTTATAAGGAAAAAAATTAGATTATTATACATCTTGACACTAATGCTCTATGTGAGAAAACTATGAAGCAACAAATTTAAGATCTTCAAGGAAACAAGTGTGAATCAAGGATTTCTTAAAATCCAGCATAACTTTTAAGTATAATCGGCACAGATCTCAGGGAATATTATTTCCATGATTCCTTCCTGTGAAATCTTCCAGAAAATGTGCTTCAGACAACAAAATAATTAGACAGATATTGACTGACCTAAGGATTGTTGGTGAACATTAAGTACAGAAGTGAAAGTGTAGTCGCTCAGTTGTGTCCAACTCTTTGCGACCCTATAGACTGTAGCCTGCCAGGCTCCTCTGTCCATAGAATTCTCCAGGCAAGAATACTGGCATGGGTAGCCTTTCCCTTCTCCGGGGGATCTTCCTGACCCAGGGATTGAACCAAGGTCTCCCACATTGCATGCAGATTCTCTACCATCTGAACCACCAGAGAAGCCCCATTAGGTTCAGCAGTCCCCTAGGACTAAGATGACTAAATACTAAGAGAGAATGCTTAGAGTTATATCCTCTGATAGTGTAGCTACTGTACAGCTCTTAAAAGTGGAGATGAGAATAATCTCTGCAGTAATCATATTGCTGTTCATCTTATAATTGCTATCCTAAGACTATTAGGTGTATAATATAAGACAAATAAGTAATCATACGATATTTAGGTCAGTCATCTCTTTTGTCCCTGAGAACAATTCTATCATCTCCTTTGTCTCTGGTTCCTTGAGAATCAGGATTTTTGATATGGAAGAAAAGAGATACTAAAGTAATAGAAAAGAAGTTAAGTAAAAGCTTGGTGTTTTCATAATTGAATTGGAACTTTCAGTATAAACACATGAGGTATTTGATCTTATTTTATCCTTGGATATGTCCACTGCAAAATTCTTTGCAATGACCTACAATCTAACACCCTCCACAATCTAACACCCAGATTGTGGTCTTGGAATACCACATTTAACTACAAGGGACTCTGTCTCCTTGGAGAAATGACTGGTTCTGGGTATAAGGCAGGAAATGAACAAGATGACCCTTGGAACCCCTTGTCACACCAGATGGTAGGGAAGCTATCAGACACTACTTGGGACGTGTCTAAAAGACTTGGAATCAACCTGAAGAGGTAGAAAATTTTGAGTGCATAATGATGACTATAACAGATTGAAGTATATTAAATATGTTTATATCCATGGTTTCACAAAAATATGAAAAGCAATTACTCCTTTTGGAGGATGATAGAAAGTCAACTCATTATCTTGAAAACTGGCAAGGATAGCTAAAGAACCAAATATTTATCCCTCTTTTCCTGTATGAATTATATCACAGTACAACCAGATAGTGGGTGTGGGGAAGTGTCTCTTTATGAAAGTATTCTAATGAATAAATAAAATATTTATAGAACTAGAATATCACAATTTGCTATAGGTATTAAATGTTAACAGTTTCTAAAATCAGGAAAAGAATGACAATCATGCTATGTGCCTCCATAGTCTTCAAAAATACCACATATGTAGATTTGCCAAGGGGATGGAACCAGAATCTGACCTTGTTTCTGGATTCATCATTTAATTTGCAGGAAATATAGAGACCAGACGAATAAGTCAGGATAATGGTTACTTATGAGGAAGAGAGGGTTTGTGATTGGGTTGAGACACGCTAAAGGGCTTCTGGGGGTGACTGCTGAAGTTCTTTTCAGAACCTTGGAGACATTTGCTTTATAATAATTCAGTAAGCCATACATTTAAATTGTGTGGTTTTCTATATTAGTGTTTTATTTCACAGTAAAATTAAAGAGGAGATGAAGAAAAAGAAAAAGTATAAAACCACCCAAAAATTAAGTGAATTTTTCCATTGCTGTTAGTTTGGGAAGGCTGTGTCTCACAGAGGTCACAGGTTGATTTGACATAACAAGCTTACTTCTAGGGGACTTTGGGTTAAGTGTCCTCCAATTTATTGTAACCTTTCATAAACAGTAGGTTTATTTTTTAAAAAATCAGTAAACAGAACAGCAATAAGCTTTGTCCCTGTTCTCCCAGAAGTGATGAGAAAATAGTTATGTGTTTTCTCTAGCAAAAGTATAGCTTGATGTTACCTAAAACATCTTTGTACTTTATCTTTGTACTTTGTACTTTTAGGGCAATAAATTTCTATGAAGCAGTTAGGCAGCATGACAAGATATATGACTCTGAATTGTTTGTTTATGCTACCTACTAAAGTCCTATTATTCAGGTGGAATCTTTTAGACATGTTGATGCTTGCATTTACAGGCACTTCAAGACATTGTCTTGCATACTGTAGATATTCAATAAATGTTTGGTTTGTAAAATGTAAGTGAATAAATTAGAGTAACATTAAATTGCACTATGAGTATTCAAATAGCTAAATCTAGACTGTGAACTTATATGCTGTTTATAGATTTAGGGCAGGAAGATCTTCATCAGGAATGTCCTAGAATTCTGCCTTCTCTGTTAATTTCCTACATCCTCTCATGCTTTTAAATAAACTGCTGCTGCTGCTAAGTCGCTTCAGTTGTGTCCGACTCTGTGCGACCCCTTAGACGGCAGCCCACCAGGCTCCCCCATCCCTGGGGTTCTCCAGGAAAAAATATGGGAGTGGGCTGCCATTTCCTTCTCCAATGCATGAAAATGAAAAGTGAAAGTGAAGTCGCTCAGTCATGTCCGACTCCTAGAGACCCCGTGGACTGCAGCCTACCAGGCTCCTCCATCCATGGGATTTTCCAGGCAAGAGTACTGGAGTGGGGTGCCATTGCCTTCTCCATTAAATAAACTGATGACTCCAAAATGTATATCTGTAGCCCACACCTCTCCCCAAACTCCAGGTATATATGCCAATAGCCTACAGAAAAGCTCTACTTGACAAATAGGCATCTCAAACTTACCATGTCCCAGACAAAATTCCTGATTTCCACCTCCACAGACTTTTTCTACTTATTTTTCCTGTCTCAATAAATGTCTACTTTTTTCTTGTACTTGCCTTAGTCCCAGATCTTGGGGTCATCCTTGGTACCTCTGTCTTTTGCAGAGGCCAATCCATTATCAAATCCTTCCAACTCTACTTTAAAAATATATTCAGAAATTTGTTTCTTATGACATGCACCACTACCACTGTGGATCAAGTTGCCATTTCCTTTATTTCAATGTGAATTAAAACATATAAAAATTGCCAAAATAGTTATAAAGAGCTACCATACACTGATTATCCAGATTTACCAATGTTGTACATTTTTCTTCAATTCCTTTATCTTTCACTCATTTCCCTTTTTTTCCCTCTCTCAAACACACAGACATAACACAAACACACACACTATATACATGTATTTTATTCTGAAATTTAATCACTTGATTAAAGTGGCACACCTACCTGGTTTTTCTGTGTTAATTAAGACTGTAAAGGTGCTATTTCTCATAGCTCAGATGGTAAAGAATCTGACTTCAATGCAGGAGACCTGGGTTCAATCCCTGAGTCGGGAAGACCCCCTGGAGAAGGAAATAGCAACCACTCCAGTATTCTTGCCTGGGAAATCCCATGGACAGAGGAGCCTGAGGGGCTATGGTCTGTGAGGTCACAAAGGGTCAGACATAACTAAGCGACTAACACACACACATTCCTCATCAAATTTTTAACCACAGTATTATCTTCCAATGATACTTTCCAAATTTCATCATTCCTTCTAAATTTATAGAAGGTTGTCATTATTCTATAAAAAAGAGATTCCCCATCTCCCATTTATTTATGTATTGTGTATTTCTTTATATCATTATGAACTCAGGGACACATTTTATTGAGTGTATAATATTCCATTACCTTTATTATGTATTTTGATGTTCAACTGGATTATCCTTCTGTATTTTATATGTACTTATAAGTCAATAATATATGTTAGTATTTGCTTTAAAAGTCAGCAATCTTTAGTAAATTAAGAGATTAAAAATATGATTTTTAATTTTTACCATTTGGGTGCTCTTCATTCTTTCTTATAAATCTGTATTTCTGTCTGGTGTCCTTTCTCTTCATTTTGAAAACAAATCTCTTGTCATTTATAGTAGTACAGGTCTGCCATTCTATACTCTCTCTGTTCTCCTTCTGGAACTCAAAGTACACGGATAATACCTCACTTGATATTGTCCCATGGTACATTTAAATTCTGTTAATGTTTGAAAAACTTTTTTTCCTTCTGTATATAGTTTATATCACTTCTGTTGGTCTATCTTGAAGGTTCAGTTCACTTCAGTCGCTCAGTCCAACTCTTTGCAACCCCATGGACTGCAGCATGCAAGTCCTTCCTGTCCATCACCATCTCCCAGAGTTTACTCAAACTCACGTCCATTGAGTCGGTGATGCCATCCAACCATCTCATCCTCTGTTGTCCCCTTCTCCTCCCTCCTTCAATTTTTCCCAGCATCAGTGTCTTTTCAAGTGAGTCAGTTCTTTGCATCAGGTGGCCAAAGTATTGGGATTTTGGCTTCAGCATCAGTTCTTCCAATGAATAGTCAGGACTGATTTCCTTTAGAATGGACTGGTTGGATCTGCTAGCAGTCCAAGGGACTCTCAAGACTGAACACTACAGTTCAAAAGCATCAATTCTTTGGTGCTCAGCTTTCTTTAAAGTCCAACTCTCACATCCATACATGACTACTGGAAAAGCCGTAGCCTTGACTAGACAGACCTTTGTTGGCAAAGTAATGTCTCTACTTTTTAATAGGCTGTCTCGGTTGGTCGTAACTTTCCCTTCAAAGAGTAAGCAACTTTTAATTTAATGGCTGCAGTTACCATCTGCAGTGATTTTGGAGCCCCCCAAAATAAAGTCTGTCACTGTTCCCCCATCTCCTTGCCTTGAAGTGATGGGACCAGATGCCATGATCTTAGTTTTCTGAATGTTGAGCTTTAAGCCAACTTTTTCACTCTCCTCTTTCACTTTCATCAAGAGGCTCTTTAGTTCTTCACTTTCTGCCATAAGAGTGGTGTCATCTGCATATCTGAGGTTTTTTATATTTCTCTCAGCAATCTTGATTCCAGCTTGTGCTTCATCCAGTCCAGCGTTTCTCATGATGTACTCTCCATATAAGTTAAATAAGCAGGGTGACAATATACAGCTTTGACATACTCCTTTCCCTGTTTGGAACCAGTCTGTTGTTCCATGTCTAGTTCTAACTGTTGCTTCCTGACCTGCATACAGATTTCTTAAAAGGCAGGTCAGGTGGTTTGGTGTTCCCTTCTCTTGAACAAATTTCCACAGTTTGTGGTGACCCACACAGTCAAAGGCTCTGGCATAGTCAATAAAGCAGAAGTAGATATTTTTCTGGAACTCTCTTGCTTTTTCGATAATCCAATGGATGTTGGCAATTTGATCTCTGGTTCTTCTGCCTTTTCTAAAACCAGCTTGAATATCTGGAAATTCATGGTTCGCGTATTGCTAAAGCCTGGCTTAGAGAGTTTTGACCATGACTTTACTAGTGTATGAGATGAGTAGTAATTGTGCGGTAGTTTGAGCATTCTCTGGCATTGCCTTTCTTAGGGATTGGAATGAAAACTGACCTTTTCCAGTCCTGTGGCCACTGCTGAGTTTTCCAAATTGCTGGCATATTGAGTGCAGCACTTTCACAGCATCATCTTTTAGGATTTGAAATATGATCTTGAAGGTCACAGACTTTTTTTTTCTGCTATTCCAGTCTATAGGTAAGCCCATCTAGTGATGTTTTCATTTGTGATATTATGCTTTTCAGTTCTAGAACTTTATAATCTTTTTCATAGTTTCATTTTTCTGTTGAGATTCACCAAGAATTATGGCTACTTTTCCCTTAAATCATTGAATACACTCATTGGAAGGACTGATGTTGAAGCTGAAACTCCAATACTTTGGCCACCTGATGAGAAGAGCTGACTCATTGGAAAAAACCCTCATGCTGTGAAAGATTGAGGGCAGGAGGAGAAGGGGACAACAGAGAATGAGATGATTGGATGGCATCACCGACTGATGGACATGGGTTTGGGTGGACTCCGGGAGTTGGTGATGGACAGGGAGGCCTGGCATGCTGCGGTTCATGGGGTCACAAAGAGTCGGACATGACTGAGCAACTGAACTGAACTGAACACTTACAATAACTGCTTTAAAGGTCTTCTTCATTAATTCCGCTATCTGATCATCTTGGGCATCTATTGATTGCTTTTATTCTTGACCTTGGGTCACATTTTTCTCTTCCTTCACATGTCTAGTAATTTGGATTTCAAGCTGAACATTGTGGATAATATATCTTGGAGAATCTTGGATTTCATTATCCAGTTATTTTATCTGATACTTTACTTGGCTAAACTTAAACTCCAAACTCTGCCTCCCCTTCTGTGAGCAATAGTTAAAATTTCTGATCACTTCTTATAGTCTTCTTCCTATTGTTTTCCTCTGAACTTTTTTATCCCATATGTTTGTAGTCCAGGATTCCACCAAGAAGTTGAATGGAATTTATATGCAGAATTTTGGGATCCCCACACTGTGGCATCTTTTTTTCTGAGATTCCTTTGCTCAATTTCCAGCTGCTCTCATAGCCTCTTAATTCTCTCTGACTCTTCAAACCAGTAAGACTGCTTTCTGAGTGAGTTCTAGCTGCCCTGTGTTATGTGGACTGGAGCTTGCTATCCAGTGAAAACCCACAATCTACTTAGTGTGATTCCTTTCTTAAAAGGGTTATATTCTCTCCAGTTTCCCCCTGCTTCTTATCAATTGACAGTGCCTTAAAATTTTTTAAAAACGTTTTGTTTAGAGCTTATAACTATTATCTGTGAGAGGTTTAATTGATACATGTTCCTCTGCCATTCTCAGAACCAGAACATGCCATCATTTCTTACCTAGAGTATAGCAGTGGCCGTGTCATGGGCCTCCTTGCCCCAACTCTTACCCTTTCAGCCCGTTTTCTTTTGAGAAGTCTAAAGTATCCCTTGAACATTGAAGTCATCTCATGTCACTTTCATGGTCAGAACCCTCTATTTATTTCTCACCTCATTTAAGTAAAAGCAAAATTCTCTGCAATGACCTACAGAGCCCTCTACCATCTGGCCTCTCATTATCTCTCTCACTATATCTCATGTTCTGCCCCAGGAGCACTTGCCTCCTTGCTCTATTAGTACACAGTAGATACACGCCTATCACAGGGAATTAGTCCTGGCTATACCCTCTGCCTCCAACGCGGTTCCTTCAGGTATCCACCTTGCACATTCCTTCACTTCTTCCTTCAGATCTGGCTCAAACATCACCTTCTTAGTGAGGCCCTGACCTTTGAAGTAAGCATGTAGTCCCTTCTCCTCCCCTCTCTCCATTTCTTATCTGCTTTCCTTAATATATTTTCTTCATAATACTTATCACCATCTAAAATATTTTCATTTTACCCTTTTGTTTATTTTCTACTTCTACTGGAAAAACTGAGCTCCTCAAAGGCCAGAGTTTTTGTCTCTTCTGTTCGTTGCTGCCTTCCCAATGTCAGAACAGTACCTAGCAGTTAAGAACTGCTCATTGGACATTGTTCAAAGGAGACTGAATGAGTTTGGATCATCCTCCTTTGCAGGTGTTTACTTAAACAAATTTAGTGATGAAGTTTGATTTCTCCTAACTAGGGATCAGGTGATATGGTAGGTCTACCAAACTCTTACTGTAAAACAAACCCATGTTCTTCAGTTCTGGATATGAAGAGCAGCAATAATACACTTCATTTTACTAAAGACCTGTCTAAACTTTTAATTTGTATGGTAGTTTAGACTCAGTGTAATGCAAAACTCAAAGGCTTTGGTGTTGGACAAAAGCACTCTGGGCTACTTAGCATCTCTGAGCCTCAGTTTTCTTACCTGGAAGTGGGATAATGGACACTACCTAGTTGAGATTAGGTGAGTTTGAGTGACAGAAAAATCCAAAATAATAAGGAATCAAACAAGATGAAAGTTAATTTCTCTCTCATTTATAGTCCAGAGCAGGTATGGCATTCCATGCCATTAAGGACTCATTTCATCATGTGACTCTGTCCATAGTAGCCTGAAGTTCCAGGGTGGCTGCTCCTGCTCCAGCTTCTGTATCTACTCTCCAGATAACTGCAAGAAGGGAAGAAGCAGAGTCTCAAAGTCTACCACAACACATTTATCCCTATAATCAGAATGTAGATAAATACACATAGAATGTAGTGTTCATTCTGGAGGCTACCAGGCCACTTGAAATGCTATTAACTGTGGCAAAAGGGAAGAATGAATGTTACAGGGCAAATGGTAGCCTGCCGTTTTAGCTAATTGTAAAGATTAAATGACTCCCAAGAATCATGATATCTTGAAAGCACTTAAACTATTAACTATCTTCTCCCTTTTCTGCACTAAATCATCTCTTGGCCTTTCCCTTTTAAGAAAATGAATATTCTTTAATCCTTTTCTTCTGGTTCTTGTTTATTATACATTTCTTTTTTTATCAGTAGTTGCTTTATTTTGAATTGAACTATAGTTGATTTACAACATTATATTAGTTTCAAGTATATGATTTCTTGCACATTGCTGCTGTACTTTTCTAAGCCTTCTCCAACTCTCACAGGCAGAGATGAAATCTAATCAAAACAATCTAAATAGAGCTATTCCAGGTCACATTAAGCCACTGTTGCCCATTCTTGGTCGGACTTGTCATCCCTATGCATGCATGCTAAATTGTTTCAGTCGTGTCCAACTCTTCACGACCCCATGGACTACCCCGCCAGGCTCCTTTGTCCATGGGATTCTCCAGCAAGAATACTGGAATGGGTTGCATGCCCTCCTCCTGGGGATCTTCCCCACCCAGGGATTGAACCCATGTCTCTTATGTCTCCTGCATTGGCAGATGGGTTCTTTAACACTAGCACCACCTCATCCTGATAGCAGTTCCTTAACAACAAAACTGTCTTGATCGCTGGTTCTCAAGAGGTGTCCCTCAGATCCTCAGAATTCCTTGGAATCAGATGTAGTAAGACAGAGTTAAAGTATTTTATTTGTGTTTGTTCTGATGCCTTTAGCTCTTTTCTCAGTACTCTATGTAAATTGAAGTTCTAAGAGGTAACTCTCCACTTCTAAATGATCAATGCTTTTATTCAAATGGAGGAAATCTTCCTTCAAATAAAATCTTATAAATACACCCCGAACAGACTGAAGCACAACTGTACTGACTGAAGCAAGATTGGGACCATAGGCAAATAACTGGTCAAGATCATCTCTTAACTCATTGAAAATCAGTTAGTAGAGGATGAATGCTACTGATTACGAAAAGGAGTTTGGAAGGAAGTGAAGATTCTTGTTCACCTTGGTAACTCTGGCTATAAACTGAGGCCTGGTTGCCTAGCATCTCAACCCAATCCACGACAGGCCCTGCCAATACTTCCCCTGGACTCTGCCACAAAAAGAAGAAGAACCAATGATTTAAAATGTCCCCCCCCAAAAAATAAAAAAATTAAAAAAATAAAATGTCCCCAAACTGATCCACAAATTATAAATAAAAGATAAACATACAATCTCTTGTCAGGGCTTCGGTGTGCTGGGAGGGAGCCCAAGGGCAGAGGGGGCAGAGTAGGGTGAGCTATCAGTGAGCTCCACCCCCAGAACAAATAATAAATCGGTCTGATTTCCCAACCATTCCCTTTCCTGCACCCCAACATAGCACTGCCTTTTGCTCTTCTCTTTTCTCACTACCATCTTCTGCATCAGACCTTCTAGTTCCTAGACTCTCCCCGAGTTCTCAAAAGTTGTCTTTCCTGCATTTTGCCAAAAATGTTGTTCTGACATTTGCTACAGATTGACATGACCCCTTCTTGTTTATATGCTGAGAGCAGTGGTTCTCAAATGGGGGCAATTTTCTCCCTCAGGGGACACTGGGCAAGGTCTGGAGATACTTTTGGTGGTGACACTGGGGCAAGGGAGTGGGGTACCACTGGCATCTAGTGGGTGGAGTTACAGATGCTCTAAGCATCTACTATAAACATCTTACTCTGTGTGGTGAGCCCCCACAACAAGGATTTATCTGGCTCCAGATGTCAGCTGTGTCAAAGTTGAGAAGCTCTGGCTAATGCATATATTCTCTATAAGGACAGTAAACTCAGTTTTACAATGGCTCAAATCTACCTGACAAAATCTTATTCCTTAGTTACTTAGTATTTAATTTCCTAGGAAGAAGGGTAGCATTAATGTCTTAAAAGGATCCTTATGAGAACAATAATGGAAAAAGAGTTGAGAAACACTTAGCCTAATGTTGGGAATCTTTCAAGAATCATGTATCCAGTCCTTACACAAAGCACAGAGTTGCAATTCAGCAGAAGCTGGTTCCTGGCATTGATACATAGCAACCTCCCTGAATTAAACATGAGTCTAAGATAGATGGGTCCTGATTTTCCTGGCAAGAAGGGCAAGCAGGCCAACCATCAGTGATCCAGTCCTTCTTTGAGAAAAGCACATATTCTTTCAGATGCCCCAAAGGCATTTTAAATGTTTTAGGCCAGTAATTTACTTAATGACACCCAGTGACCCAGAAGAATTAATGTGTCTTTAAATGATGAGTTTTTATGGCTTCCTCGAAGGCCCTAATTTATTCGGTAGTTGAACTCTGTAATGTAGGAAATGCAGGCAAGAGTTTTAAGAGCATCCCATTCCCACCACTGAAAAAACACTGCTCATTCAAGTTAGCATATTTCTTTTTGCTTAAAGGTATTGCAACTATTGAAAAGGCTTGAAATCACATTCCTTCTCTGAAGGTCAAAAGCAAGCATATCTTGCTGAGACATTTTTTTTTTCTTGCCCAGGGTATTAGAAATGCTATAAAATGACTCATACATATAACTCCAGACTCTGGGCCAATAAATTCTGTTTCCTCTAGCCAGTTACTATTTTTATTATTATTATTAATACAAATTTTTATCAGACCTGTTGGAATCCCTTGAGATTTTACACTTTTACTAAGAGAAAAATGGAGGATGTATGAAATTCAGCAGACTGTCAGTCTGATACTCTTTCTTCCAAGGCTGTTTGGTTTCTCCAAGCTCTTGCATCTTGTACTTGAGACCAGTTCCAGAAGATGGTTTGCTCAAGAAGAGGAGACTCCGAGGAACTTCTGAGGGTGGAGCCCACAGCAGCGTCTGGCCTAGGATAGGTGAGGAGGCAAAACTACTTTTCATATCAGAAAATACTCTCTCCACTTTGAGGACAAAGTCTGGGGCTTTGTTGATCAGAGTCATTAAGCGGAGGTCAGTCCAGGAATGTGGCCTTCTTGGTGGACACAGCTGCAGAAGACTCTGGGAAGAAAGGCTTCTTGCTTCCTGTAACCGTGGGTTGTTCCGCTGGGACTTCCTGTCACAGGCAGTCCTGAGGTCTCCAACAATTCCCCCCCACCCCCCAAGTTTTTCCTCCTACCAGTTTCTCTCATCTTTAAACAAAAGAATAAGGGGGAGAATGAGCTCATTGAAATTGATGCCAAAAAGATATTTTACAGCAGAACTACTTTATAAATGAATTCACATGTCTCAAAACATTTTTTTGCTAAGTGATTTTAGTTATAGCTTAAAAAATAAAATTAGGAATAGGAAAGAGAGAAAGGCCTTTATGAAGCCAAAATAGAAGTCTTAACTGGATTCAGTTTCTAAATTAGAGTCCTTGGGTTCAACTCTTACTGTGACAATATAGGACAGAACCATTGAGTTTATGCACACTCAGTATTTTCATTTTAAACCTGGTCTGGCGTTCCAACAGAGGAAATTATCTTGGCACCATGAAAGCTTGCATTTTAGAGTCCTTTGAGAATGATTTAATTGAGTTTCATGGTACTTTATATTTTTAATTAGTGTCACAATCATCAATGTTTATTTAATAGTACATAGAACATGTATTGTTTTTGTTAAGCAAACAAATGATCTAAGGACCTAGAATGACCATTCCACAAGCCAAATGCAATGGCTTGAATAAAATGAACATACAATTTTGTAGGCTTAGCCCTCTCACTTCCAAGTAAAGTGCAATGATGAAAAATTTAATGTTTTATATGGATCATACATAAAAAGAACTGTTCTGGCACCAAGTCTTGAAGCTGCTGATAATAATACCTCAAGCATGTGTGCATGTCACCAATTTTCAAATACCTTCTTCACATATATTACCTCATTTGATTTTCTCAGCCGTCGATCAGGTGGGCCTGGCACACATATAGTAGATATGGATCCCACTGTCTAGAACCCACATTAATTTCTGACTCTGGGTTGGTGGAAGCCAACTTTTGGGGCTCTGCTAGCACTCAATTTCCAAAATGCACCCCTTCCAGATGGTAGAATCACAAGCACACCTTCACTGAGCAAGTCACAAAAAGCTTTTCCTTCAGGTACAGAGCTTGGGGCTCAGAGAACACATAGATTTCAGTCAGCCTGCACCCCCACGCCTCAGCTCAGGCACTTTTCTGCAAGCCACCAACACATGCGTGGGCAGTAGTTGTGACAACCTTCATCTTTCCTGGGCCTCTCCCCCATCCCATCTGGATAGGTGGATGCTTGGAATTTCCAAGACCTCAGGAAGGAGAGGTGGGAGAGCAGGGGAGCAACTCTGCTTGCCACTGTGCTTTCCATTGCTTTTATCTGCATCTCGCCTGCAGGGCTGGAGGCTTGCTGCTGTTCCTATTACATATTCAGAGCATGGGAACGCTTGCTCAGAAGCCTGTGATCCCTTCCCGGGATTCACCAAGCAGCCATTTACCCACAGAGCTTCTGCAGAGAGCAGCCTCAGCTTGTGGTTCTCTCTCAGAGCTCACCTCTGTCTCCACTGCTCAGTCTCTTTTGTTTTCTCTCCCACCTTGTCTTCTTCTTCTCCATAAGCAGGCCACAAGGTCCTCTCCAAGTCTGGGGAAAGAGAGGAAGAGGAGAGAAGGGGTTTTGTAAGACAAAGCCAGATCTTTCTCTAAGCTACTTCTGATCTGGCCATAGAATTAACATCAGGATAACCCTGTATGTCAGCCCTGCACTCAAGGCCCCATCCCAGGGGCCCCTGCTCCTTAGTGAGAGGAAGTGCTGGCATCTAGTCGAGGTCACGTGCAGAATCTCACCCAAGGTGTTGGAAGACCAACGCACAAATATCACCCGGAAATGCTGCTCTGGCTTGCCAGCCAGCAGGGCTTCCCTGGACCCAAGAGGGCAGTGAGGGAACCTCTTCCCCTCTGGCAGGGGAGCCAGGCAGCGGGAGATTTGGGACATCTGGACAGCATGGTGCAGGGTCACCTACTCCTGTCCTACCCCCAGCATCTTGGCCAGATGAAGGTACTTATGGATCCCAGTGTTCAGCTACTTGGAGAAGGAAATGGCAACCCACTCCAGTACTCTTGCCTGGAAAATCCCATGGATGGAGGAACCTGGTAGGCTACAGCCCATAGGGTCACAAAGAGTCAGACACGACTAAGTGACTTCACTTTCTTTCCTGCTACAAGCCTACCCAGAGACCATGAGAACAGGACTGACCTCTGGACCTCCTTGAATAGAAGGAAGGAAAAAGGAAAGGATACAAAGTGGAGAAAATTATCTACCCACAATTACTATTTTTTTTTTAATGGAAAATAAACTACTGTGAAAGATAGAACCTTCACAGACCGAGGCCAGACTCTTTTACATGACTGCAAGGAGATCCAACCAGTCCATCCTAAAGGAGATCAGTCCTGGGTGTTCATTGGAAGGACCGATGCTGAAGCCTTAACTCCAATACTTTGGCCACCTCATAGGAAGAGTTGACTCACTGGAAAAGACCCTGATGCTGGGAGGGATTGGGGGCAGGAGGAGAAGGGGACGACAGAGGATGAGATGGCTGGATAGCATCACCGACTCGATGGGCATGAGTTTGAGTAAACTCCAGGAGTTGGTGATGGACAGGGAGGCCTGGTGTGCTGCGATTATGGGGTTGCAAAGAGTCAGACATGGCTGAGTGACTGAACTGAACTGAACTGATGATAAAGTGAGCCAGGTATCAAAATAATTACCAGAGGCAAAGGATGAGCCAAGGTTGCCTATATTTTGAATTGACTGTCAGATCCCTGTGGTAGAGGATAAGAACCGAGTTGCTCCATTTTTTTTTTTGTTCTCCACTCCGTTGGGTAAAAGAGTTCTTGGGAGTAAAGGAGTCCAGCCCTTGATGAGATCTCAGACAGGCTGTCAGGCAGAGAGAGTCTCCAGGAAGACCAAAACTAGCCAGCTCTCCTGGATGTGCAAACCTTGCTGCCTCACTGTGCTTTCCTGTATGTTGAACACATTGAAAGGCATGATGTTCTTGAAAAAGCCCCTTTGATGTTCTATTTTTCTTAATGGAGAGAGTGATGTATGCTTTGGAGTTCTTGAAAGTAAAAGTGAAGTCGCTCAGTCATGTCCGACTGTTTGAGACCCCATGGACTGTAGCCTACCAGGCTTCTCCAACCATGGGATTTTCCAGGCAAGAATACTGGAGTGGGTTGTCATTTCCTTCTCCAGGAGATCCTCCCGACCCAGGGATTGAACCTGGGTCTCCTGCATTGTAGGCAGACGCTTTATTGTCTGAGCCACCAGGGAAGTCCTTAGGAGTTCTTAGGAAGGCTTAAAATCTGGGTAGGGGTTGGGGAGTGGAGGTGGTGATAGTGGTGGGAGGGGACAGGAAAGTGACATCTTCAAGGAAAAAATGCCACTATGCAGGTGGGGTAGGGGAGGAAGTTTGAACAGGAATTAACCAGGACAAGAGTTTAAGGGAGAGAGAAAAAAATAAAAGAGTAAGCATATAAAAGGCCTGTAGGTGAGAAGACATGGCTTGTTGAAAGAACTGAAAGTATTTTGTTTTTCCTGGAGCAGAAAATGCATGGACAGGATAAAGAAAATGGCATGGGGAAAAATTTGTTGTTGTTGTTCAGTTGCTCAGTTGTGTCCGACTCTTTGCGACTCCATGGACCGCAGCATGCCAGGCTTCCCTGTTCTTCACCATCTCCCAGAGTTTGCTCAAACTCCTGTCCATTGAGTTGGTGATGCCATCCAACCATCTCGTCCTCTTAAAATTGGAAAATTAAGGAGGAGAAATGAGCAAAGGTGAAATTCACTGTATATAGCAAAAAACCCAAATAACAGTGGCTAAAACAAGATAAACAGTTGTTTTTGTCATGGAACAAGTAAGAAGTGGGTAGCTATCAGCTGATGTTCTTTGGGTGATTTGTAATCATCAAGGCCAAGATCTCAATGTGCCTCTTGTCCCTTTTTTCATGGCTCTAACCCACACTTCCACTTTTCAGGAAAAAAGGCAAAAGTAGTTCCTATTTATTGAATCTGACCTTTAAAAGTTTTTCTGGAAACCCCTCTCCAAAACTTCAACTTAGTCTCATTATCTAGAACTATATCACAATAGAAGCTTTCCAGACATCACAGAAGAAAACATCACAGATGTCTTCCAGACATCACAGAAAATGTTTGGATTCACTTTCAATGGATATGTTTGATACATATTTTCAATTTTTTGAACTAATCACTGTGGCCAGTGCACTGGTTGGCCCAATCTAAGTCCTTGTTTTGTTATTCCTGAACTACAGCAGGAATTTCTTTTGAATTTCATCCTACCAGGCCCCTGTTCGAGAGACTTCAAAGACTTTCCATGGCCTGGAGGCCAGCCTTCAAGACTCTACTCCAGTGTGCCATCAATTAAATTCAACAAAAATATTTTGGGTAGCTACCCCAGGTAGATAGCCTAGACTAGTCTGTTGGTCCTTTAATGGACCGGAACCTCGTGGTCCGGAGTCGACGATAAGAAAGAAAGAGAGAGAAAGAAGCTGATATCCCCTGGTTTACGCGGAAAGCCAATAGAGCCCTGTTCTTAGGGCTCGCCCTGCTGCGTGTAGGCACCGGGCGCCCTCTCGAGTGGGTGAAGGCACAGTGCGCCTTCTCCAGAGGGTCTTAGAAGCCCGGGCAAGAAAGTGAGCTCAGCGGGCCTCGGTGCTCCAAGGAATTAGCCAGAAATAGAGAGAGAGAGAAAGAAAGAAAGAAAGAAAGACATGGGGACCAAAGCTCTGATGGAGCAAAGGTGTTTTAATCAACATGGTGTGGGCATATATACTGTCTTACAAGGTGGTTATCTCAGCAAAGATAAAGATTAAAATTCCAGACTTACAAAAACATAAGACAATCCCTATTAAAGAGAGAGTTGCAAACAATCACCTTTTCAAAAGAAGGAAGAGGATACTTATCACTGTAATGAGAAATGCCTGGATTCCTCAGCCCCGGGAAAGGCGTGCCTCTCCTCCTCTTAATTCCTGAATATTCAGGAATCAATAAGGGCCAGAGGGTTCCTGACAGATCCAAAACAGCACACAGGAAGTCTCTTGTTAAATGCTTCCTGACACTAGTCCATGCTGCTAAATGAGCACAATGATTTCCATGACCATGCTTAATCCCCCACTTCCCTCAGTCATCCTGTGCATCTCATTTCCTTGAATCCATTGTGTCTTTCAGAACTCTGCTCAAGTCCATCCTGCACATTAACTTATGAGGGTTCCCTCCTCCTTTTAACTCACAAAACTCATTGTCCAACACCAATAGCAATTAGAAATGGACTATCTTGTTGCCACTTGGTTTTTATGTTATTGAGCACTTGTCCTAAGTTTCCATATAACCATGTCCTATCTCATGTTTACATCTTCTGTGTATAATAAAACTTTCAGATATGCTTAATGTTGAAGGAAGAAAACCAATAAATGAATGAAAGATTACAACTTTACTGCTCCACAAGCATGCATTGCAGTTTTAAGATCATTATGAAGCTTTCTTGGGTAGAATTTGTCCCTTGACCTCAGAACTATGTGACCAGATTTCCACTGAGAATTGAATCCAGATACACTAAGGGACTTAATCTGTTACATCTCCAGATTGTTCTCATATTTATTATGAATACTTTCTTCTGTAGATAGAGACATTGATTTCACAGAGCCTCAAAATAAATTTTAGCCAGGTGTTGATAACATAGGAGACTCATCAAGTTAGTATCTGTCCAAACAAAAGAAGCATATGTAATTGCTGCAATTGTTTGAAATAAATTCAGACCGTACAGTTACTGTTCAACTCTGATGCACAGCAAGATATATTCAGAAAAGTAACACTTGATTGCTAAGTATAACTATACCTAAATAGTAGTCAAATTTTCTAAGAAAGCCTCATAAAACTCTGGAGAGTGAATCTTGAATATAAGAAAAAATTCAAGTTAGACTTACATTGTGTCAGTAACCAATCCAACTTTGCAGTGTGATTTTCAAAATACATAAAGGGGTCTTTGATTTTTCAATAAAAGTGATGAACACTTAAAACTTGTGACTGTATTTGATTTATCTATGGAAACAATGATTAAGTGTGAGGAGGGTGCGTGAGGTTTGCTCTTTTGATAAGGCATTTGAAGAGGAATTAAAATTCTTTCCTAGGTCTGCTGGCATTGAGTATATATTTGAACGTGTCTTTAAGTACAAAAAAATCTCAGTCATGAATAATGCCTGGAATAATCTTTTCAAAATAGAAAGCATTTTGCCTTCCTACTTCAGATAACTTTTGTTCAATAAGACTAGCCTACACATTAAAAATTAATGTCAAAATCTTTCATAGTGTGAATTAATCTCAGCATCTGTGACTCTTTCTCAAATTAGCTCTTTCTCAAATGAGGCTCTTTTCCATCCTTTCTGCCTCTGCATAGCAGTTTGAGGCCCAGGATTACCAGGTCCTGTTAGCAGCATGAAGTAGTGCAGACAGCCCGAGGCCTCTCCCCTAGGGTCAGTGCTCACCTCCACTCCTGCTCTTTGCTTGCATGACTTGTGAATCCTGACTCTAGACTGATCACCTGTCTCATCACCCCACCCCATGTGCCAGGAAACACTTATCCTCCTACTTTAGCTAAATTCCCATTGAGCTAACTTGGGGGCATCAAGGAACACCCCCAAACACAAATTTTAGCTAGACTCCTGATCAGAACTTGACCCAAGCCCCACTTCCCCATTCAATGCCAAGTGGCTCTTGCATGCCACTTATCTAATGGAACCTTCCACTGTCTCTATTTTGCCTCCTAGTAAATTTGAAACAGAGAGTTTTCAAAAGCTTCTACAGAATTATTCTTATCCTATGAGATCAGGTCTAGGAATTGTTAGGTAAATTCTGAAATATTATTACAGTATAAAATTTAAAGAATGATATGCATTTACCTTAAATAGTCTATTTTAGCCTAAAATATGTTAATGTACATTTACTCACCAACTTTTTGATGAAGGGCCAAGTTCTCTCTGATTACTATTCTGAGTGGCCTTTCTTACATAAACCATTCTGTTGTTTATCATTTCTATTTTTGCTTTGTTTATTGTGGCGGGAGAGCTTAAAGATACTTTTAGATCTAGATTTTTATGATTCTTTCGGTCATTTAAAGTTTTCTTGCCCGCGCTTAAATTGATGGAAACTTTATTTTGTGTAGTGCTTTGCTTTTATCCAGTCTTTCCAAAGCCTTTGCCTCTGTTTTCACAGACACAACTCTCTTTACACACTCATATATCATTGATTGATACATATACATGATGTTATATAGTTATATTCAAGAACAGGTTTTATAAGTGGGTTTAGGAACAAATGCAACCAGCTCTTGGTAAGTATGCATCTCAACCAACAGGAGCAGAAATGAGAAAACAAGACAGTCCTCTAGAAGCCGTGTGAGTGTTCAAAGTGCTGTGGGCGTCATTCGGTGTGTGCTAAGGAAGGGATGAAGATACACGAGCAGTCAGATGAAAGCCTCCACCGGACAGCGGTGTAGAGCATCTCCCACTTTAGGCAGCCTGAGAGAAAGAAGATTCTCTCAGCTCCATATAGTCAGTCAGTCAGTTCAGTCGCTCAGTCATGTCCGACTCTTTGAGACCCCGTGGATGGCAGCACGCCAGGCTTCCCTGTCCTTCACCGACTCCTGGAGCTATATAGTAATATAGGGAAAGAAGCTGACTGGGTCATATGTCTTCCATGTGATGGATTACTGCTACCAGAGACATAGAGTTCTAGGGCAGCTCAACTTGTACCACATTTGGGAGTGAATGATGCTCCTGGAACTGCCGACATAAATGTCACAGTAGCCTGCAGTAAGCAACTAAATCGTAGACAAACTCTGATCTAGTTAAAAGCAAGGCCTTGTGGTGGGAAGTGGTAATGGAAAATTCTTGTAAGGAGACTACATTAAATGTTCAATATTAAATCCCTCTTCGCTCTTTTTATGATTGCTTAAAGTTTCTTAAGTGTAAAGAGTGTGAGATGATGACGTTGATGACAATAATAATAACAAATGGCTAACAATGATTGAATTACAATGATGTGCCAGGCACTGTTCCAAACACTTTATATGATTATTACTTAATTTATCATCTCATGATCCCTAATCTCCACTGGGCCTGTTACTGCTAGCTAGCCATCCCTAGTTTATTCCTACCTCCCAGAAAACTTGTTTATACCTTCATAGCTTTCCTCAATCTCTCCTCCTCTACACCTTTATTCAGTTGATGAATTTGCTTCTCATTTCACTGAGGAAAAGCTATGACAAGAGTTCCTGCCACTTCATGTACATACCTACCTACACATGTACCATGTTCTCTTCCTTCCCGCTTATTACCATGTGTCAACCATCCACACCCCCATCTGCAGCCAATCCTTCCACGTGGGCACTGAATTCCATCCATCCCTTCTCTCACATGTAATGTCTAATCTCCTTTAATTATTTCTTCCCCCAGGGCATCAATAATTATCCCCTCTCCTCTCCCTGTTTCTATTATCATACAAGACAGTCATTCCTCTCATGTTGAAAAAAAAATCTCTAAAGTCTCTTTTGACCTCATATCTCATACTAGTTATGGCCAAATTCTCCACTTTCCTTGACGGAGCACATCTCTTAGTAGAGTTACCTATACTTGCCTCCAATTTGTCTTTCTCTCCTGAACCCTCTGCAATGAAGCCTTTACTCCTACCATTCCATCAATTATTATCTTGTGTATCAGCAGAATTGAGCAAAGTTGATCATTCTCTTCTCCTTGGAATTCTTCTGTTTCTAGAACAATCTTTAGTTTTATTCCTTCATCACAGACTGCTCTTGCTTAGGCTCCTTTCCTAGTTGCTCTGCATCTTTCTAACCCCTAAATGTTGGAATACCTTAGTCTGAATCTCCTCATTATCTATACTCAAACCCTGGAAGATTTTGTGGATTTAAATATCTGTATAAACTGATGGCTTCTTAATGTATATGTTCAACTTTGGTCTTTTCCCTAAATTATAGAAAGATGCCTGTTCAACAGTTCTACTTGCCTGACAGTAGACATCTCAAACTCAATACAGTCAGTTCTGCTATAACAATTATTTTGAAATTGTGAATTTGTTCTAACATGATTGATACGTTAGGGAATAATTTGAGCATAACACTAATTTTGCCTTTGCTTATGTGCAGTTTTGTCTGTGAGAAACACTAGATGAATAAAGAGAAAGGCACCCAGCTGAGTGCACAGGAGCACACAATATCTACCAGCCACCTCTATGCACATCGTGCGCTACTCCACAAGTTTGTGCTTGACTATTCTTCCACCTTCATGAACTGTTCTCTGCCAGAAAACACTCAGTCAATATCTCAAACACTTAAGGATCCTAGATCAAAAATGCCAAGCCGTGCACAAAAAGGAGAGGTATTGAGGAGAGGCTTGAAATAATAAATAGGGTTTTTTAAACTAGAGAATACAGGCAGTCTTTGCACAGCACCAGGTTAACTGAAACTTATGCAAATAGGAAGGGGCTGTGTGCTCCCTTTCCTGGTTCCTTAGTAACTGACACCTCTTAACAAGGACATAGTTTTGAAATGCCTGCATTTTTATCGACGTGGTGTCATGCAATCAAGAATGCTTGCATGTGACTTCTGCTGACCAGTAGGTTGAGGGAATCCACACTGCAGACTCTGATAGACAGTGCCATAAAAATGAGAGTTTAAAAGTCCATGATTGGAACAACTTTGAGCACAGTAGAGTCAGTAAGAATAAGGCCTAAAGACACAGAAGGAATGGAAAGATAATTGAGCATATGGATTGAAGATCAAATAGTAAAAAGTATTTGCTCAAATGTTATATTGTCAGTGGGGCCTTCTCTGACCACACTGTCTAGAATTTCACCCCAAGTCCTCAAATAATAGTGCTATCTATCCTCCCTTTAAAATTCTTCTTTGTCAAAGTTAGTCACCACTAGACATAGTATCTAGTATTTCACATATTTATTAGCTTATTTTCTGTCAGCAGGTGATAGTTTTAAAACATAACTGCAAATTCTTTGACATTTCTCTCATACAGAGGTGAGGTTTCTGCCCCTCTCCCTGGAATCTTGGCAGGCATGGTGGGAATGACGTTATGTAACTTCTGAAGCAAGGTCATAAAAGGTCGTGCAGTCTGCCTTGTTCACTAGAACACTTGCTCTTGGAGCCTGACTACCCCGAGGCAGTCGAGCTGTGTGGAAGCCCTGGTCAAAAGAAGTCACTTGTGGTGCTGTGAACAGTGTCTGCCAGGCTGAGTCTGAGTCATAGCCCACATGGCCAGAATCTAGTGGGAAGATGAACATACATGTAATCACACTACATAATTAAAATTCAGTGTGAAAGATGCTACAGTGAGATATTAGCAGAGAGCTGTGGGAACTAAAAGGAGAGAGTACCTAATGGGTGAGGGCTTAGCCAAGAGGTCCATCTGAGTTGTCCTGAAGGATGGAAGAGGAATTAGACTCTAGCATCTTTTTTCTATTACTTTCAGGGCAAGGAAGGTCCATCCTTCTGACCACAGGAATCAGCCAGCTGACAGAAAGCATGAGTGAGTGAAGTCGCTCAGTCGTGTCTGACTCTTTGCAACACTGTGGACTGTAGCTACCAGGCTCTTCCGTCCATGGGATTCTCCAGGAAAAAATGCTGGAGTGGGTTGCCTTCCTCAGGAAGCATAACCTGAGCTATATAGCGAGTATTGGGATTATGTAACCTGATGCTATGGAATAAAACTACCAGGTTTAGGCATGACTGTAGACGGAGGTGAGCAAGGCATTCCCTTTGCTGGGCCTGTTTTCTAATCTCTAAGAGAAAGAGATTAGAGTGTGTAGAGAAGGTCACTCTTACTCAATTCTGTGATTGTCGTTCTTTCCTAAACTAGATCTTTTCAAGGTTAAACAGTCTCCATTCTGTCAAAAGCAGAGACATCGCTTTGCCCACAAATGTCCATATAGTCAAAGCTATGGTTTTTCCAGTAGTCATGTACAGATGTGAGATTTGGACCATATCTATAAATGGAGTATAAACTTAAAAATTTGTGAATCATTGTATTGTAACCTATAGCTCATATAATAGTGTATATCAACTATACTTCAATTTTTTTCAAACAGTATTTTATCCCAGCTACAGCAACCCAAGACTTCATCAGCTATCTTCCAGCCATATCAGAAGTTCAAGGCCTTTCTCATATGACCTCCTAATTGATTCATCTATGTACCATGTATTGTGAGTTTATGCAATTGATCCAACCTAAATGTTGGACTTGACATTCGTTCATGTTGAATTTATCTTTTAGTCCCAGAAGCATCTAGCATAGTCAATAAATATTTGTTGAATTGATTTTCATTTTGGTTTAGGCTGTCAACACAATTTTACAGAAGCTTTTGAATTTTTATTAATTTTATATTCTATAACCCCAAGCCTTTCTACTTTAAAGATGTAGGTTTGAGGTTTGAGATGTGTTAAAAAAAAAAAAAAAGAAAAGAAAGAAAACAAGACCACAGGCCCAAAACTAAGTCTTAATTATAGACTGGACTCACCCAGAAATATAATCTTAAACCAGTCATTCAGGAATCACCTGATCAGCACTAGTGAGATAATCTGCCTGATAGACCCCTGCCAACTCCTAAAGGAAGGCGACCTTACAGTGACCAACCCACCCATGTTTTTGCCTAGTATAACATCCTTGTTTCTGCTCCCTCCCGTCTATAGTACTCTTTCCTTCTGTACAGTTCCCTAGAGCTCCTTTCTTTCTGCTAAATTGGACGCTGTCTGTTTTGAACTGATTTTGCTCAAACTCTTAAAATTTTTAATATGCCTCAGTTTATCTTTTAACACATGAGAGCATTGATCCTGTATTTCCTCTCATCTGTGTATTTTCTCTAAATCAGACAAAGATCCAATCTCTGCATCCATAATGAATGTGACCTGGAAAAGACGTAAATCTGGTGTTTGCCACTAGCCCTCTCCATTAATGAGTAAGATGTATCCAGCTAACAATTGTGCTAAATAAACTAACTCTGTGAAGACCACAAAGCACAAGGTTCTCAATGTGTGGATTTTTCCAACATGACAAATCATAACATAGTCCTTTAAATGAAGGACTTAAAATGACAATTCTCTAAGGAGGAGGAGATGTAAAATTCTCAAAGCTCTCTGTCAGTTACTCTCTGGCCCAGGACTCTATTGATTTAAAGCACAAAGTTGAATCTGAAACTTCATAGCAAGCCATCTGCTTTTTGTAAAGAATTGTAGAAGTTGTTCTGAATCAGGCTGTTCAAGAGAGTTTCTATGAGCGCCAGAGGAAAAGACCCTGAGACATAGCAGAAGCAGAATGGAAAAATGGTAAAGCCTCACAATCTTCATTGGTCCTGACTGTCCTTTTCACTCCAGAAACCATGCGCACCCTCCCAAGTTCAATCCGTAGAAGTGCTTTGGTGCCTTCCCTTCCCCTACAGCAGGTGAGGGCTATGAAGAGGAGGAGCCTGGAAGGACAAAGGACTCTAAGGATTGTATTTTCCAGCAATTTTTTCTCTTAAAGCCGTGCTTTTCAAAAACTGCAGGAGTGACTGCATGTAAATAGCCCGTTCTAATGGATGTCTGTTACCACTGACTCTTTTCAAATTTAATCCATTAAGTGCCTTCCCTAGAAAAAGGATACAATACCCCACAATGCACAGGGTCAACCATAGAGAATAAAACACACCCTGAATGGGGCAAAGTGAGAAGAGAAATCCAAACAGCCTCAGATGGTAAAGGGCTCTTTGTAAAAAATTTTTTCAGAAGGAAAGCTAAATCAGGAGCCTGATGCTTATACTAATGTTTTTCACTCCTTTTTTCCCTCCTCCCTCAGGAAGGAAGTCATTCAGGACACAAGCAGGCTTTTATCCCGGGCTTCTTATCATTAACCAGAGGAGCCTGTGCTAGAAATGAGATTCAGAGCCACAGCCAGGAAAGGCTGTTTCCTTAATTGAGCACCTCCCGTTTGAAGCCCTGTCTCCCTGATGGAGCCTGGAGCTGACTGGGTCCCTCTGGCCAAGATCAAGCATGTATAATCTCTTGCACACCACAAGCAGATGCTCCAAGACGTGGAGCCTTTTTGAAAGGTCTTTTATGAGATTTCTCAGCCCTGCACGTGTCGGGCAGGTGGCGGGAGAAGCAGTTTTCAGAAAAGTCACTGATCAAAGGGTTTGAGATTTTAGGCATTTCAGGGCTTTCCTGCCAGATTTACCTCAGTTAAAACTCTGCAATTCTGAGGGATTCTCGGCACTTTGAGGATGTTCTCCAGCATCCTTCCCCTGCCCTGTCCCCTCTGCCAGGCTTAAGGACCCCTTCTCTGCCAATTCCTACAGTTTATGGAAATTAAAATGAGTATTCTTTGATATGTCATCTTCTTTGGGTTATTTGGAGATACACAAGGCTGTCAGGAATCCTAGGAGAGTGTTCAATAGGTGAAGCTAACACCACATTTGGAGTTGATATGGGGGAAGGGACTATTTTTAAAAATCAGCCAAGCTCATATGTTGTTGGAATTGATTAGACTCTGAATTCAAATGTCCTCTGTAAGTGAGGGTAATAGCAGATATAATGACAGGATTGTCATGGAATTAGATGATGTTAACCATGAGAAGTCACTAGCATAAATGTTCTGAAGGGCTCAGAAATGTTTATTATTAGCTTAGTATTAGTTCGTTATTACCCCTGTGGTTGGAAGAGCCTTTAGCTAGAGACTAGACTGTCTAAGCCTAACACAGAGTTACTAAAGCACAAGAATCAAGGCTTTGTCATTTATGTCATTTATGGTCATTTATGGTCATGCAATATCTCCTGGGTGGAGAAACTAGATTATTTTAAACACACAATGCTGGGCTCCTGCTGTCCCACCATGGCCCTGGCCACTCCTCCTCTCCCACTTCCTGCTCCATCTTCTCTATGCCCACTACCCCTTCCTTTTTGCCATTCTGTCCCCTACATTCAGCAAACCCCCCAAACCAGACCAGTCTAATCATGTGCATTCTTTTTCTTCAGCCTGAGCTGCTAAGTTTTATAAAGAAGTCCTTGCTGCTCAGACAGAGGTCACCACAGCATCACAGATTCTGATGTCAGAAGGAAATGTCTCCATGTGTCTCCAGTCCACATGGCATAAAGTTCATACTGGGCTTCCCCGGTGGCTCAGACGGTGAAGAATCGCTTGCAGTGCGGGAGACCTGGGTTCCATCCCTGGGTTGGGAAGATCCCCTGGAGGAGGGCACGGCAACCCACTCTAGCGTTCTTGCCTGGAGAATCCGCAAGGACAGAGGAGCCTGGCAGCTTACTCCATGCGGTGGCAAAGAGTTGGACACGACTGAGCGACTAAGCACAGCTCTTATAGAGTTCACACTCCTCAAACCCTAGCCCACCTTCTCCTACCTCCTCAGCAGATGACCTGGTCTCTTTGGTTACTGAGGAAAGGGAGGCCACCGGGCAGAGATCCCTCAACCCACTGCTTATCGGTCTACACACTGACTGCCGCCCAGACTCACCCTTCCCCATCCTCTAGGGCACTGGGCCATCTTTTTCGCTTGTGCTCAGGATCCCATCTTCTGCATCTTATTCTCTGTTAAACTTCCTAAATGTACTTAGCCACATTCCTCTCTCCCTTTCTCTCCTTCTCTTTCTCTTACACACACAAACACACACACACACACACACACACACACCCCACACCCTCTTTCTCTCTCATCTGTCTACATTTCTTTTATTCTGGCTTCTGCCTTATCCTGCCTTCTTCCCTTACTGGCCAAGCTTCCTGAAAGGCCTCCCGATCACCTCTGTTCTCACAGTATACTCACTCCTACAGGCTGGCTTCGCCTTCTGCCTTCCCCACACTGAGTCTACCTCGCCGCTAGGTTGAAAAGGCCCTCCCCAGGCTCTGTGACGCTGGCTCTGTCTGCAGCGTTTCCTGTCAACTTTCCTGAAATACTCTCTGCTGACTTCCATGACAGCACTCCATGCTAGTTCTCTCAACTCTTCACTCACACCTTTTCAGACTCCTAATTGACTGACTGCCCCTTATCCATTAGTAGCCCTCCCTGGGTTCTGGCTTCTCACTCCGCACATTCTCCCTGATTATCTTATCCTCACTCCCAGCTGGAACCACCACCTCACTCCAACCCAGATCACTCTTTTAAGCTCTAACTGCTCACAACTGCCTATGGGACACATCCGCTTAGTTGTTCCACAGGCACCTCAAAACCACCATCTTGTTAACCAGTTTTCCTGTCCTCTTACCTAAACCCAGTCTCATCTCCCCCATCAAATCAGTCACCAAAGGTAGTTGGTTCTCCCTCCTAATGTTTCCTTCTTCAGCTCTCCATCCAATAGTCACTGCTTAGTGCAGGAGTCTATTTTTTTTGCCTAGGTGCAACAGCCCCAAATTCATCTGTCTCTGGTCCTGCTAGATGCCCCCCATTCCCCAACAACATTCCCTTCAGGAAGAGCTTTCCACAACCAGATTTCATAGCCTCTTGTGTCTTTCATGATCTCCTTCTCTAAAAACCCAAAGGGGTGGGTCTCTGCAACTCTGATTTCACTATATGATCCTAACCTTTCTGGCTATAGGTGAATGGCTTGAGAAACAAATATGATCCAAGCTGAACCAATCAAATTCTACTAAGAATTTACAATGAGGGCCCAGAAGATTCTAAACAGGTATGTCAGCATTTAAACTGAATGAGTATTCACTAGGCGATTTTTGTTTTCTTCCATTTTCTGTGTTTTCTTAACTAAACAAATCAACATATAACAGTTTTGTAAGAAGACAACAAAAACCTTGCTATTGGTTTTAAAATAAAAACTGTAGGATTTTATTTTGTACTCTCAAGTCAATTCTCATTCAAATGCTTACTTATATGAAATAAAGAGAACAGATTGACCATTAACAATAATATTTACTTGTGTAGTCAAAATAATTTCAGGTCATAGGAATTAAGGATTTCTTCCTATTAAATTCCTTCACTGCTTTCCTCCGTTTCCTACTGTTTTTCTGGTGGGCCTCCTATAAAATCTTTGAGCTTCTACACAGAGGCGGTAGTGGTTGGTTAAAAGTCTGGGCTTTGGGACCAAACAAATGTAGATTAAAATCCTAGCTTTACCCTCAACAGGGTAATTGCGGACAATCTACTTAATATCTTGTGTCTCAGATTCTTTCTGTGTGAAACAGGAAGATAAAGCCTGTGTCTCAAGATTGCAGTGAAGTTTATATGGCATTGTGTATGTAAAGTTCTTGACACAGATTAAGCATACAGTAAGTAATATTACAAAAAATCTGTCAACTTGCTGGAGCCCTACCATCCTTAGTGATTGTTGCTGATCTCTAGCCCTCAGTGCCCCGGTCCTGTTCCTCAGTCAATCTGGCCCTCACTCTTGGCTCTAACAGTTCTCCTTTTCAAGATCAGAGACTCTGAGGTCTACATATTAAAAAATTGCCCTTCTTTCACTGGACAGATGGGGCCTGGGTAGAGGATGGGGAGGATATGGGTATGTCAAGAAGTTCTCCCAGCCAGACTTCCCAAGGAGAGACGGGGCACACCAGTGTGGTCCTATACAATGGATCCCCCACTCCCACCCTTCTCCTCCAACTTCAACTCCTACTCTTTTCCTGCTGGTTTAATGATCTCCTATCACACTGTCTTTTTTGTTCTTCTTCAGACCCACCATGAATGTTCCTGCCTTGAGGCCTTCACCTCTGCTGTCTCCCCTGCTTCTTGCCTTGCTCTTACTTGGCTGGCTCCTGGTCTTCACTCCGTTCTCTGCTCAAATACCAGCCATGCCCTCTCTGCACACTATTTAAGACAGTTCTCTTCCCTCAGGTAACCTCTGTCACCCTGCTTTATATTCACAGAGCACCCATTGCTATCTAAAAGTATGCTATTTATTTGCCTACCTGTGTGCAGGCTAATGAAGGCGAAGTCTTTGTCTTTTTGTTTGCTACTGCTAAGTATGATGTCTGAAATATAATAGGCATTCAATAAATATTTGTCAGACAACTAAATAAAATGTTAGAACAATCAGAAAGTATGTCAGCAATGTATATAGTCAGCTAAAAATACGTGGGCTTGGGAACTTGGTAGAAATGATAGGTTTGTAACTAATAAAAAGAAACCAGAAGGATACACCAAGAATGGGAATTGACAAGGGAAAAGATATGTGCTAGAATGACTTAAGACAAGTTCAGATGACAATTTAGACAATTTAGAATAGAGGGGAATTGTTATTTGGGAGAAAAAAAACAGGGGTGGGGGAGATGAAGGGATGGTAATGGTGGTGGTGACTGTGCTGGTAAATTTTCAGACTGCCATGTACAGCCGTAGAGGCTGTGCGCCGCACAAAAAGCGTCACATCTAAACTGTCGTCGTTCACAATGGGAAGCTTCCAGCCACTATTCCTCCCGCTCCTTTTCGTCTCCTCTCTCCCTCTCTCCAGTTACGCACATGTTGCAGTACTTAAAGGTGTTTCACATTTCACTAAGGCTCTATCCGTTGTTTCGCATGTGCTTTTCTTCTTCAGACTGAACCATCTCCATCTATCTTCAACTTTTCTGATTCATTATTCTGCGAGCTTGCATTTATTGTTGAGCCCCTCTAGTGAATTTTTCATTTCAGTTACTGTATTTTCATCTTGAGAATTTCCATTTGATTTTTTAAAAATAATTTCTATCCTTTTATTAATGTTTTCTATTTGATGAGACATTATCACATCTTTTTTTAAAAGCGTGGTTTCCTTTAGTTCTTTGAATATCTTTATAATGATTGCTTTGAAGTCTGTATAATCCAACATCTGGGCCCTATCAAGGCAGATCTTGTTGTCTGCTCTTTCATTCCCTATGTATGGGTCACATTTTCCTCTTTCTATGCCTGTGTTGTAATTTTTTTTGTTGAAAACTGTATGTTTTAGGTAACAGCAATCGTAGCAACTCTGGATTCCAATTTCCCTCTCTTGTCTCTGGAGCTTGTTTTTATAGTTTGTTTGTTTAGTAACTTGGTTAGACTATTTTAGTGAAGTCTGTTTCCCGCTCTGTCTCACCTTCTGGTAGTGTTGCTCCTGAGAGGGTGAAAACTTGGGTGTGTACAGATCCACCCTGGAATGACAGTGGGTTTGGCAAGCTGAATGAGGCCAGTCTCCTACAAATGAGAAATGGGAGACTTGTCCGCAGGAGGGCCCCACTGTTCTACTACATCTTATACTTTGTTTTAAATAAAGTCGATTTTTTTAAGAAGCGCATGGGGGCTCCCGTTTCTTATGGAGTTTGTCTCCCCCAGGTCAAAACCTCTAAGCCACGACTCTGGGTGCTGGGAAGGGCAAGAGCCTCTCCTCTTCTCCAGGGTAAAGCCTCAACCCCATCAGTGAGTTGGGATGAAGGTGACCACATTCCAGGGTTCTTGTTCCATGCCTGGGTTAGAGCCCTGTCTTCTAAGTGGTAGCTGAGTTTCAGAAGAGACCCCAGCCTCTCAGCCACACTCACAAGGAATCTAGCCTCTTTAACTCAGAGCTGGAAGGGATAAGAAATGCTCTCCTGGTGAGATATAGTAACTCTTGATAGGGAGCTGAGGGCAGAGGAAATCCCATCTTCTTGGCTACACCTGCCTATAGTGGAATTTCCATTCAGCTGAGCTGCAGCGGAAGCGGTGGGCAGGTGGGGGAGGGGGCAAGGGGGGATGAGGGAAGAAATGTGTTGTTGATTCAGATGCCTCAGGATCTCTCTGATTTTGAAATAAATTTTTAGTAAATTTTCTTGAGTAAAGAAAGGTTTCCTCATTTAGGACAATTTCCAGAGACTTTAAATGTGGTTTCTGTTGTTTTAATAGTCTTCACTAGTTTTGCTTATTCCTCTGGGAACTGGGTCTGCAGAACTCCTCATGCTGACGTCCTTGTATCTGCATCCTTGCAGGCTTGTATCTTTATGATAATAAACACTTTCTGGCAAATGGCTGTAAGACATATTATTCTAACAAACTCAGCATGTTCCAAAACTTTCCGTCAAATAAAAGTTATGTCTTGGGGACGGTATACATTTTCTTGATTTGTACAGAGGCTCCTTTAGGTCAAGCCTTGGCCTTGATGGTGAAGGCTAGGGGGTGGAAGTATAATGTGATTGAAGGTGGATGTGGAGGTGGTGTCAGGACACCATAGTATGGTGTCAGGACTGTTGCATTTGACTTAGGGTCATCATAGATTTATATTTGTTATTATGATTCTGCAGGAGTGTTTCCCATTTGCTCCTCCTGGTTTATCTTCCCACTTCATCACCTTGCTCTGTGTCCAACAAATTGATCTGTATGAGCTGTCTCAACGGGCCACTACACTCTCTGGCTTCTGGTTGAATTCAGAGAAAATCAGAGGGTAAAAAGAATGTGAGAGCATTTCTTCTTCCCATTCTCTTTGCTGGGTTACCATGTGTTGCCCACATCCCTCTACTAAAGATCCCAATTTTTGTCAAACAGCCTTTTCCAGACAGCTGCCTTTCTCTGGTAACTACACTCTGCCCTTGAACCTCCAGGCTTAGTGGGTGATAACAGCTCCTGCCTGTTGCAACCCCTGGGATACTACTCTCGCCATTATTTGTTTCCCTAAATCCTACCCAAAGCTTTGTAAATAGTCCTTTTATTAACTGTACCTAAAGTATCCAATTTGAATGTACCATCTGTTTCCTGATGAGACCCTGGCTTATAACAAGGATTTTACTGCAGATGGCAGTCACATATCTTGAGGGCAGAGTACCTTTTCTATCTTGCACCTGAGCTAGCCATCCTAGAGAGGGTAGGGGAATTGTAGCAGAGTGATAGTGGTGCTTGGGGTGACGGGGCTTATGAAGTTTTTCTGAATGCCAGGGTAAGACTAACATGTGCAACAGACATTATAGGTTCTTAAACATGTGCATGATGCTCTCTAAGATAATTCTGGCAGCTTTGTGAAAACATCCTGGGATAAAGGATAGCTTCAGAAAAAGAAGCCAACTAGAAAACTGCTGCTCTATTATTGGAACAAGGCAGTGAGGGCCTGAGTAGAAAAGAAAACCTAGGGGAGAAAGAAAGCATCCCAGAGAGCTAGTAAAGGGTAAAGGCAGAACTTCCTGACAAGTTGTGTTGGAGACGGAAGGAAAAACAAAAAACAAAAACCAGGAAGAATAACTGTAGAACCTATAGGTAAACTAGAGAGTTGAGGAAGATGATAGAAATAAAAATGTTAAGAATGACTAATTGAAGCTTAGATATTTTAAATGCTCCCTGAGTTGTGACCACAGGTTTTAAGAGCTAACAAGTATTAACCCTCTTAATCTCTTACTAACTTTGTGAAATAGATCCCGTTACTACAATTTACAGGAAACAGAAGCACAGAGAGCTCCAGTTACTTATCCAAAGTCACACAGTAAGCAAGTTACTGAATAACTGAGCTGAGATGTAAACTCTAGAGCCTGGAGCCTGCTGCCTCTGAAGATGTGTAGGAAGTGCCAAGGGCTCAGGGATCTGGGGTCCTAAATCAGCTCTCCAACTTTATCTTTGTCCCTGGTGTACATCAAAGTGGCCATCATTAACTCTTTGCTGTTTCCATATTCACCATATTCTTCCTGCCTCTGACTGGAATGCCCTTGCCTTCTTGCCCACCTAACAATTAAAATAATAATAACATTGTCGAGCATCTGTTATATATGCTGTTACTGTTCTGTGTGCTCGATATGTATTTGCTCCTTAATCTTCAATGACCACTCCTTGAGTTGGGTATTATTATTATGACTATTATGATTATTATTATCCATTAAAAGGTAAGCTACAGGGAGCAGGGATTTCTGTCTGTTTTATTTATCAGAATGTTGCCTAGCTCAGCAAAGATGTGTTGACTGAATAAACTTTACAGATGAGGAAACCAAGGCACAGCTTGGGCTAAGATGACAACAGTATGCTGTAGGGACTGGCTGGTGCCCAGCCGTCTGGCTTCCTAGTCAGTGTGGCATCACTAACTCCCTCCAACCCAGTTGTTAAGAGTAGCACAGACATCACCTCCTGTGGAAGCTGGAAGGTATCTTTTGGGAAATCTTTCCCACTCCTCTCCCCTTCCCATGGGAGGTCTTAGAAACAGCTCCTCTTGGGCTTTGAGCAAGATCACCAATCATGAATCATCTTGCTTGATCCTCAAACCCTGCACTGCTTCTTTGTGGTCTTCCCCGCTTCTCCTTGACCTCTTCCCTTGTTTTCTATGCTTCTCTCCTCTTATGTACTCATTTTAGATTCCCAGGATCACACTCCCACCCTCAGCCTTGCCCTTTATCTCCCTTGGCCAAATTCTGGCAGTAACACTGTCCACACAGCCACTCCCCGCCATTCCCTGGGGCCCAGTGTGCTAGCTTTGCAGAAGATACTTGGGTTTCCATTTCTATCCAAACTTTGATCCTCTCCAAGGCTCTTTTTATAGTCCGCAAATTGCATTTCCTGTTTCCTCTCAAACTTTGAAATTAGGCAGTGGAAGCTGCCCTGGGTGTGGTACTCTAAAAGTAGGACTGGCCCCACCTCCTTCTCATTTCTCATAATGTAGCAGCAGAGAGACAATGGCCAGTGAGTGTTTATTAGATGTCTAGCAGAATCCCAGCGAGGAGCTTAGTGAGCACACCTGTGGGGAACAAGGATGGGTAGGATGGCCTTAGAAGGACACTGCTACCGCAAAGTCTTGCTTTAATTCATGCCCTAAAATTAAGCAAAAGGAAAATACCAAAAGGACAAGTAAGCAGCCTCATCACATTTCCCAGACAGGAGCAGATTGTGTCAATGATTGTGTTCTGTTAAGCACTGCAGCTGCTGTGACCTAATGTCCCACAAAGGAACTCTGGTTCCAACAACTGACAGTGATAACTAAAACCAAAATCTCGGTTTTTCCAATTGGAGATTAAAACTTATATCTGGAGCCATGTGTTTAGGGGGAATACAACTTGGTATTTCATAAGCCACAAATACTATTCTTTTCTTTCGGGAAGGAACCCGTTCTTAGGAAACCAGTTAGGGAAGGCAAATTGCCTTTCGCGGTCTCGTTTCGATTCCTGGCTCTAAGAGTTTGTGACTCATGACTACAGACTTCAGCCTGAGCCTGGGCAGCGGCCTGGAGCTGGGAGTGGAGGTTATTACTGGAGATGACTAACCAGCATCCAGCTGAGGTGGCGGAATCTGGTGCTGCTAATGAGAAAAGATGACTACTGCTTTTTCTTTTCCATACGCTGGAGGTTTTCTTTGGCAGATTTTCATCCTGTGCATGAAAATGGCAGACTTGCTGCTCCAGACGTTAAGTTTCCACAGATGTAGAATTATAGACTGTCAGAACTAGAACATTCCTTAGGGATCATCTCTTGTATTGTCTCAAGTTATATAGAGAGAACTAAAGTAGAGAGACCAGGTAATTTCCTTTGCTAATAAAGCTTCCACTGATGCTAGGGTCCAAGGTTTTTCCTGTGGAAGGAAAAACCATCTCCAGGGGTGGAGTAGAGTAATTTGGAGAGAGCAGAATATTCTTCTGTGGATGACATTTTGTTCACACTCCTTTCGAGGTTTAGCAATGTTCTGATTATCAGTGACATAAGCAAAGTCAAGAGATATGGGTTTGATTCCTGGGTCAGGAAGATCCCCTGGAGTAGGAAGTGGTAACCCACTCCAGTAGTCTTGCCTGGAAGGTCCATGGGACCACAGAAAGTCAGACACGACTGAGCCACTGAGCACACATAAGTAAGACAATGTCTTCAGTGCCATCCTGGAAAAAAATAGGAGCACGAAGGCCAATGTATAGAGGAGCTCGTGGAGCACTGCAGAAGTTGACCTTGAATTCTGCATGTTGCCCAGAGGGGCCTCTTGCATATTTCACATTTTCAGCCTGCCAATCGTGCAGACTGTATGTGGTGGGTTGCATTATGCCAAGTTACCTCAGGTGGGAACTTTGTTTCTGCAGATCCTCTTCCTGGCCTGAGCCAGGTTAGAGTTGACCAGAAGTGGAAACTGCACAAGATTTGAAAGGCAGAAGAGAGGCCGTGGCTGTCACTTTCTGAGGGTCTTTTTGGAATCCTGTGTGGTGAAGGCTGGGCAAAGCTTATTCTCGCTCTGCTCTGCATCCAGACCACTGGCCATGCTGACCAGCAGCCCCGAGCCCCCTGCCAGATACCAGGCTACAGACCCACAGGAGAAACAAAGGCCAGAGCTCCCTGAAAACCTCATCACAACCCCACTCCACAATCCCTGTTCAGTCCTTGAAAAATGATTAACTTCTCTGCTTGACTCGTTTGTGACACTTCATCCCCCAACTTGCCCTTTCACACCGTCGCTTCTCTGGCTGCTCCCACACTTGTGGGAGGCCTAGTTCCTCTAAGAGGTACTTTATCCTGAAACGCAGAGTGACCCTGCCCCTCTGACAGAACCCTGAGTGATTCACGCTGGATCTCTAGGCAGTAAGAGCCTGGGGCATCCGGGGTTCCTTCCTCTGCCTGCATTTGGAAATCCACTAGAAACCCAGATGGTAAAGGAGGAAGCAGGAAGTACTCTTACTGCGTGCAGGCAAGTACATGTTGTCAACACCTCCCTGTAAGCCTCCGCAGGTAAAGAGAGAAGGGCCCTGACTCTGTTAGCAAAGTAAAGGAGGATGGAGGAAGCTGAGAGCCATTCATCCTGGTGGGCCCACCCATAGGGATAGTGTTTCCATCAGGCTAAAGCCTTTCCTAAGCTTTTGCAACCTCTAACCCTCTCTTCTTCCTTGCTTCCCCCCAAAGAACGGAGCTGTATTATAAGATTTTTGATACCCTCATTATCTAATGGATCTACAGAACTGAAGACTGGCTCCCTTAATCTATTTTGACCATTCCCATTTCCAGACCCTTCTGGAATGAGATAAGTTTTGAAAATCAATCTTAAAAGGACTATGATTAACTGAACTCTTCCAATCCCTATAGAATGCATAATTTGTAGCTTCTCACGTTATTGTTTTCACCCTGTCATTTAAAAACATGACATGATAGTGGTAAAAAAAATTCAGAATGTCATTTGTATTAACTTCTGAGGCCTAAGAAAAAAAGCCCCAAATTAGAAAACTGCTAAATTCACCAGATGAACTAGACTCACCAGTTCATTCAGCTGAACTCTAAATGGCAGAGGAAGGACGTGATTATATCTGACAGTAGGATATCAGGTGAATTTTTTAGTAAATTTTGTTCTCTTTTCTTCTTTATTGGGCAATGTAAATTTTCCTTTTAAATTTCCACATTGATTTTTTAAAAAAAATAGCTGACTCAGGAGTTCCTGAAAACACTGAGAGCAGGTTGTTAAAACAGATGTTCTAGAAGAAAGGACTCTCTGGTTAAAGCTTGGGAAATAATGGCTTCATTCAAAACAAGAGCCAGAGGGCCTCCTTGTCTTAGGAGCTGTGCGGGACACCTGGCAAAATGTATGTGGTCCCAGTATAGTTAAACACGTTTGCTTCCTGGAAGGCTCTTTAGCACCAATGTGCATCATGAATTCCAAGCGGAAACACTGTGCCACATTTTCCCAACTGATCTGACCACCCTTCTTCCTCCTCCTCTCTCTTTTTTAAAGCTTACACAGTAGAAGTAGTTTTTCTTAGGATACTTGTTTGTGAATAGCTGACCTAAATCAAATAAAATCCTGAGGCTAACTCATTTGTAAAAAGAGTATTTTTAAAATACACCATTTGCCAGGAGAAGGCACTGGTTATAGAAAACGCCCTCTTCCAACAACACAAGAGAAGACTCTACACATGGACATCACCAGATGGTCAACACTGAAATCAGATTGATTATATTCTTTGCAGCCAAAGATGGAGAAGCTCTATACAGTCAGTAAAAACAAGAGTGGGGGCTGACTGTAGCTCAGATCATGACTGTGGCTCAAATTATTGCGAAATTCAGACTTAAATTGAAGAAAGTAGGGAAAACCACTAAACCATTCAGGTATGACCTAAATCAAATCCCTTATGATTATACAGTAGAAGTGAGAAATAGATTTAAGGGACTAGATCTGATAGACAGAGTGCCTGATGAACTATGGATGGAGGTTCCTGACATTGTACAGGAGACAGGGATCAAGACCATGCCCATGGAAAAGAGATGCAAAAAAGCAAAAGGGCTGTCTGAGGAGGCCTTACAAATAGCTGTGAAAAGAAGAGAAGCAAAAAGCAAAGGAGAAAAGGAAAGATATTCCCATCTGAATGCCGAGTTCCAAAGAATAGCAAGGAGATATTTAAAAAAAAAAAAAAAAAAAAAGCCTTCTTCAGTGATCAATGCAAAGAAATAGAGGAAAACAACAGAATGGGAAAGACTAGAGATCCCTTCAAGAAAATTAGAAATACCAAGGGAACATTTCATGCAAAGATGGGCTCAATAAAGGACAGAAATAGTATGGACCTAACAGAAGCAGAAGATATTAAGAAGAAGTGGCAAGAATACACAGAAGAACTGTACAAAAAAGATCTTCATGACCCAGATAATCATGATGGTGTGATCACTCACCCAGAGCCAGACGTCCTGGAATGTGAAGTCAAGTGGGCCTTAGAAAGCATCACTATGAACAAAGCTAGTGGAGGTGATGGAATTCCAGTTGAGCTATTTCAAATCCTGAAGGACGATGCTGTGAAAGTGCTGCACTCAATATGCCAGCAAATTTGGAAAACTCAACAGTGGCCACAGGACTAGAAAAGGTCAGTTTTCATTCCAATCCCTAAGAAAGGCAATCCCAAAGAACGCTCAAACTATCACACAATTGCACTCATCTCACACGCTAGAAAAGTAATGCTCAAAATTCTCCAAGCCAGGCTTTAGCAATACGTGAACTGTGAACTTCCAGATGTTCAAGCTAGTATTAGGAAAGGCAGAGGAACTAGAGATCAAATTGCCAACATTCACTGGATCATCGAAAAAGCAAGAGAGTTCCAGAAAAACATCTATTTCTGCTTTATTGACTATGCCAAAGCTTTTGACTGTGTGGATCACAACAAACTGTGGAAAATTCTGAAAGAGATGGGAATACCAGACTACCTGACCTGCCTCTTGAGAAACCTATATGTAGGTCAAGAAGCGACAGTTAGAACAGGACATGGAACAACAGACTGGTTCCAAATAGGAAAAGGAGCACATCAAGGCTGTATATTGTCACCCTGCTTATTTAACTTATATGCCAAGTACATCATGAGAAACACTGGGTTGGAAGAAGCACAAGCTGGAATCAAGATTGCCAAGAGAAACATCAATAACCTCAGATGTGCAGATGACACCACCCTTATGGAAGAAAGTGAAGAGGAACTAAAAAGCCTCTTGATGAAAGTGAAGGAGGAGAGTGAAAAAGTTGGCTTAAAACTCAACATTCAGAAAAGTAAGATCATGGTATCTGGTCCCATCACTTCATGGGAAATAGATGGGGAAACAGTGGAAACTGTCAGACTTTATTTTTTGAGGCTCCCAAATCACTGCAGCTGGTGACTGCAGCCATGAAATTAAAAGACACTTACTCCTTGGAAGGAAAGTTATGACCAACCTAGATAGCATATTAAAAAGCAGAGACATTACTTTGCCAACAAAGGTCCGTCTGGTCAAGGCTATGGTTTTTCCAGTGGTCATGTATGGATGTGAGTTGGACTGTGAAGAAAGCTGAGCACCGAAAAATTGATGCTTTTGAACTGTGGTGTTGGAGAAGACTCTTGAGAGTCCCCTGGACTGCAAGGAGATCCAACCAGTCATCCTAAAGGAGATCAGTCTTGGGTGTTCATTGGAAGGACTGATGCTGAAGCTGAAACTCCAATACTTTGGCCACCTAATGGGAAGAGTTGACTCATTGGAAAAGACCCTCATGCTGGGAGGGGTTGGGGGCAGGAGGAGAAGGGAACGACAGAGGATGAGATGGTTGGATGGCATCACCGACTCAATGGACATGAGTTTGAGTAAACTCCAGGAGTTGGTGATGGACAGGGAGGCCTGGCGAGCTGTGATTCATGGGGTCGCAAAGAGTCACACACGACTGATTGACTTAACTGAACTGAAAGAGATTAACTTAACTGATAAGATTGATTTATACAGATGATATTTTTCTAATTATAAATATGTAAACCCTGGTGACTCAGTGGTAAATAATCCACTTGCAAATGCAAGAAATGCAGTAGATGTGGATTCTATTCCTGGGTTGGAAAGATCTCCTGGACGATCTTCCCCAGAAGGATCCCCCTCTGGAGGAGGAAATGGCAACCCACTCCAGTATTCTCGTCTGGAAAACCCCTTAGACAGAGGAGCCTGGTGGACTAAAATGACATTGTTTTGCAGAGTTGGACACTACTGAGCACACATGCACATTCAGGAATTTTAGTTCTCTGTGAGGAAGGACTGATGCTGAAGCTGAAATTCCAATACTTTGGCCACCTGAGAAGAGCTGACTCACTGGAAAAGACGCTGATGCTGGAAAGGATTGAAGGCAAAGGAGAAGAGAATGACAGAAGATGAGATGGTTGGATGGCATCAGCGACTCAGTAGACATGAGTTTGAGCAAGCTCTGGGGGAAGCCTGGTGTCCTGCAGTCCATGGGGTCACAAAGAGTCAGACACAACTGAGCAACTGAACAACAATTGTTATGAGAATTTTTTCCATGCATGTTCCATATCTATGTGAGATGTTGGTCTGTAAACTCCTTTTCTCATGATGTCTTTGTATGTTTTTGGTATTAAGCAAGGCTTGCCTCACAAAATTATTTGGGGAGTATTCTATTTTCTGAAAGAGTTGGGAATTATTGGAATTATTTCTTCTTTAAATATTTGGTAGAACGTGACAGTAAAGACATATGGACCTGAAGTTATCTGTGGTATAAGGTGCTTAGCTGTGAATTCAATTTCTTTTAACAGATGTAGATATCAGGATATCTATATATAATTTTTTGAGCAAGTTTTGGTCCATACTATCTGAATTGTGGGCCTCCCCAGTGGCTCAGTGGTAAAGAATCTGCCTGCAATGCAGAAAACTTAGGAGATGCAGGTTTGATCCCTGAGTGGGGAAGATCCCCTAGAGGAGGGCATGACAACCCACTCCAATATCCTTGCCTGGAGAATCCCAGGGACAGAGGAGCCTGGTGGGCTACAGTCCATAGGATCGCAAAGATTCGGACACAACTGAAGCAACTAAGCATGTATATAGGCATCAAAATGGTTGATAATATAATACTTCTTAATTATCCTTATAATATATAGAGGATCTGTAGCAAGGTCCCATAATTCATTCTGGTTATTAGTATATTATGTGTACTCTTTTTCTCTTGACCTTTGTTGATCTTTTCAAAGAATAAGCTTTTGATTTCATTGATCTTCTTTATTGTTTTCCTTTAAATTTTCTTGTGGGCAGAGCTGTTAGTCATGAATTCTCTAAGAATTCATGTCTGAATTCTTTTTTGTCTGAAAAGTTTTTATTTCACCTTCATTTTTCATTGGGTGTGGAATTCTGTGTTGACAGTTTTCATTTAGAGCATTAAAAATATCACTTCATTTTCTTTTGGCTTGTATAACTGTCTTCAAGACTTTCTCTTTATCTCTGGATTTAAGCAGTTTAAATATGTTTTGTTGTTATTTGTTGGCATTCTCTAAGCTCTTGGATCCATGGTTGATGTATTTTATTATTTAAAACAATCATCCTTAATCTCTTCACGTATTTCTCCTTCTTAGTTTATACTCCCTTCTCCTGGGATTCTGATGACATGTTTCTATGTCCATTTATATTAGCCCATAACTCTTGCACATTCTAGAATTTTTCCCCAGTATTTTTGGGTTTCAGTTTGGGTAATTTCTGTTGACTGCTCTTCAGATTTTCACTGCTTCTTTTCTTAGTTGTGTTGAGTCTACTGATAACCCATACATTTATTTTCCATTTCTGATATTGTTGTTGTTCAGTTGCTAAGTCATCCAACTTTTTGCACCTCCATGGACTATAGCATATCAGGCTCCTCTGTCCTTCAGTCTCCCAAGGTTTGCTCAAATTCATGTCCATTGAGTCAGTAATGCTATCCAACCATCTCATCCTCTTTTGCTCCCTCCACTTCCTCCTGCCCTCAATCTTTCCCAGCATCAGGGTCTTTTCCAATGAATGGGCTCTTCCCATCAGGTTGGCCAAGGCATTGGAGCTTCAGCTTTAGCATCAGTCCTTCCAGCGAATATTCAGGGTAGATTTCCTTTAGGATTAACTGGTTTGATCTCCTGGTTGTCCAAGGGACTCTCAAGAGTCTTCTCCAGTACCACAATTAGTAATCCATTAAACATCTTAGTTGAATTCATCTTACCTGCTTGTGTAGCATCCAGTGTCTCTTCTCTCTCTGGCTTGAGTCAGTCCTTATATCCTGTCTCCATGGCAGGGTCTTCTTTTCTTATATTTTAGGTTAATTGGTTTCATGTGAATTCAACTCTCTGATGCATCAAAGTGAATTGTATTTTGCAGTCTATGCAGCTTTTTCTTTTTTTAAAAAAAATTTATTTATTTTAATTAGAGGCTAATTACTTTACAATATTGTGGTGGTTTTTGCCATACATTCGCATGAATCAGCCATGGGTGTACATGTTTTCCCCATCTTGAACCTCCCTCCCACCTCCCTCCCCCATCCCATCCCTCAGGGTCATCCCAGTGCACCAGCCCTGAGTGTCCTGTCTCATGCATCAGACCTGGACTGGAGATCTATTTCATATATGATAATATACATGTTTCATTGCTATTTTTTCAAATCATCCCACCCTCACCTTCTCCCACAGAGTCCAAAAGTCTCTTCTTTACATCTGTGTCTCTTTCGCTGTCTCGCATATAAGGGTCATCATTACTATCTTTCTTAACTACATATATATGCGTTAATATACTGTATTGGTGTTTTTCTTTCTGATTTACTTCTCTCTGTATAATAGGCACCAGTTTCATCCACTTCATTAGAACTAACTCAAATGCATTCTTTTTAATAGCTGAGTAATAGTCCATTGAATATGTACCATGTCTTTCTTATCCATTTGTCTACCGATGGACATCTAGATTGCTTCCATGTCCTGGCTATTGTAAACAGTTATGCAGCTTTTTCTTGTTACTGTGGTGGGGGGTGATGCTCTTCTTAGCCTTCTATAACTTAGATGGAAGTGCCACCTTCTTTCTCCTTATGTAATTTCCACACATCTCTCACTTCTTTCCAATTTTCTTTTATCTCTCTCACTCCAATCTATCAACATAAATACCAAGTCCTAATTTCATTAAGCAGAGAAATCCAGCTTTTTTTCTGTCCCATGCTCATGAATCCAGGCCGTAGTTAGGGACCCTTATTTTTAAATCAAAAAACAAAACAAACAAGAGCACATGAAGATCTTATATAGACCTTATAGAACTAAAGAATTGTGCACAACCTATGATAGTATGTGTTCGGTTAAAGTACCAGAAAATACAGAAACTATTAAATCACTATCGTGCTAATTATTAAGTTGCAAGAAACCTGGAGGCAATCAGTCCCAGGGTTAATTTGACGGCTTAATAATGTCCTTAATGGTGCTTCAGAGTCTAGCTCTCTTCCTCAAGCACGTGACCTCATAGTTACATGATGGCTGCCACATCACTGGACATTATGTCCTCAAAAAATTATGTTCAAAGGAGGAAGAATAGCTGGGCAAGAAAGACATCCAAATCCACTCTAGTTGAACACTAGAGAAACAGGTTTTCTAACCAGTTCAGTTCAGTTCAGTCGCTCAGTCATGTCCAACTCTTTGCCACCCCATGGACTGCAGCATGCCAGGCCTCCCTCTCCATCATCAATGCCCAGAGTTTACTCAAACTCATGTCCATTGAGCCGGTGATGACATCCAACCATCTCATCCTCTGTCATCCCCTTCTGCTTTCTAACCAGTAACAATACAATTAGGGACAATGTTCAACCAAACCTTAGGGCTGTTGTACATGAACATGAGTGAGATGACTCCCTGCCTTGCAGTACCTATGATACCAGAGCTCTACTATAGCTGATCAATAGAAATTGTATGCTTTCATCCCCCTGGGGGCCAGAATATCAGCCATGGTACTCGCACAGTCCAAATCTAACACCATTACATCTACTTGGTCAAACAAAGGTCATATGCCTCTATCCTAACTGCAAAAACATCTTATCTTTGAAATGTAACTTTTCTGTTTTCCAAAACTGGGGCCACATTCATACCTCAAAGCTAGTTATTGATAAGGAGATTGTGATTCACTCTTTAGGGTGGGTATATTCTCTCCATTAAAACTGAAAGCTTCTTCGTATGGAAGGGATGAGGGGAAAGGCTGTTGGACAGGCAAACCAATTCATTCCTTCAGTAGTTAGGCACTCACTACTGGATGTGCTAATACTGTTCTAGCTACGCAGATGAACAAGACAGTGAACTCAGTGAACAAGACAGAAAGTATCTCTGACTTTGAGGAGCTTACATTCTAGTTGAGGGGAGATGAGCGTTATTCATTAGGTATATAGTATTAATATATGTCATGCAAGAATGTGATAAATGACATGGAAAGGAGAAAAACTAGACCGGGGACTAAGAATATAGGAGTTTGAGGTGGAGCAGAACTTAAATTTCTTGAGAAGGTGAGATTTCAGCAAAGACCTCAAGGAGGAGAGGAAGTGAATCTTGTGACTGGGGAGCAGCTCTTCAGATGCAGGGAAGAACAAGTGCAAAGGCCCTGAGGCAGGAGTGCCTCTGACCTGTGCAAGGGGACCAGGGAGTGGGGAGTGGAGGAGATGAGCTTGGTGAAGGAATGGGGAAATAAATCGTGTGGGGCCTATGGCCATTTTGAGGACTGATTTCTAGACCGAGTGAAATAGAGAGCCATTGAGCAGGGGAGGAACATGATCTGAGTTGTCGGAGCATCACTCTGATGGCTATGTTGAGAATAGACTATTGGAGGCAAGGAAGAAGGAGGAGGACTTATTAGATTAATGCAGAGATGCAGAGATGGGGCGATAGGACCAGGGTGTTACGCTGAGGGTCGTAGCAGTGAGGCAGCCTGACATGTATGAAAGGTCCAGTCAGTGTGATTTGATGAGGAAAGTGATGTGAAGTGGGAAACGAGCACAGTAAAAATGACTCCAAGGTTTTTGTTCTGAGCTGCTGGAAGGATGGGGCTATCATTAACTAGGATGGGAAGGCTGTGGGCGGAATGGATTGGGGGCCAGAGCATGAGGATCAGAAGTTCATTTTTTGGAGAGGCAAGTTTGAGATGTCTTTTATGCATCAGGAAGTGTTATCTCCTAGGCAGTTGGGTGTGTAAGCCTACAATTTGGGTGAAAAGTATGAGCAACAGATATAAAGGGTCTCTAGAGGAAAACAGCAGCTGGCAGCAACTTTTGTTTTAAATAGGGGATTTTTCTCTCCTCCTGGTATAAGGTTTCCAAATTAGTAAAATCCTTTGATGATTTTCAAAGTCTAATGTACTTTCACACATTAAACCACATTTTTTGGAGGGATTTAAGCAAGGTAAAGTAGCTTAATTAAAACAAAGGATTGTTAACGGAATTAAAGATCCTTAATCCATTAATTCATTATTCTTCTGTTTTCCTGGCTGAATTTTGAAGGGAAGCAGGATGTTGAAATACGAAGGCTGTGGGCTCTCTTGACATGAGACCCAGGTTTGTGTCTAGGTTCCACAGTTTATTAGCTATGTGGAAGTGGCAAATTATTTAGCCTCCATGAAGTTTAAATAACTCCATCAGGAGTAATTACAGCACTAACTGTCATTAAAATTAGAAAAAATTTTTTACCAGCATCTATCAGAGTGCTTAGTCATTTGTTCATTCGGCAAATAATTATGACCTATTTTGTGCTAGGTGATGAATATTCTGTTATACATAATAGACTGTCTTCACCCTTATGAAATGTTCAGTATTGGAAGCAAGTAGTTTATTAAAGAAGAAGCTAGAATGTTAAGAAACTTGTGAAAACCTGCTCAAACTCACTGATGGGGAAATGCAAATTAAACTCAATGAAATATCACTTCATATTCATTAGATTAAGAGGGAAAAAAGTAATAGTATCCAAGTTTGGTGAGGCAATGGGGGAAACAGAAATTCTTTTTTTTGGTGAAGGTGGGAGTTCAATTGTACAGCCACCTTGGAGATCAACTTGACAGTATCTAATAAAGTGGAAAATGCACATCCCCTCCAACCCCAAAGTTCTACCGCTGGGAATGGGTGCCTGGGAAACTTGTGTATGTGTGCTCAAGGCAACATGCTCAGGATATTCACTGCACTTGTGATAGCAAAAAAGTGGAAGCAACCTAAATGTCTATCAGTGGGATTCAAACAATGTGATATTATTCAGGATTTTCGATGAATTCCATAGGTCAATGTGCATAAATCTCCCCCCAAAAGATGGGTAAAAATGCAAGTTGCAAAAGACACTACCCTTTGTTCTATTTAAACACCACACAAAACAACATCATATGTTCTTATGTAATAAAATGTTAAAGTATACATGGGAAGATACATGCAAAGGTGGTTACCTCCATGGAGGAGAAAGAGAAATGAAATGGATGGGGTGAGAAGGAGAGACTTAGCTGCTTCTGTGATGATTTCTTGCTTAGAAACAAAAAAGAAGTGAACAGGGCAAAATTATTAAATCCAGGAACTTATAAATGGGCTGTTATTATATATACTTTTCTATTTGAAATATTTCATAAGCATTTAAAAATGTTATTGTGGTAAAATACATATAACATGAAAGTTACCACTTTAACCAGTTTTGAGTGTACAGTCAGTGGTAGTAAGTGCCTCCACATTATTGTGCAGCCATCACTACGATCCGTGTCCAGAACGTCTCTCATCTTCCCAAACCCAAACTCTGTGGCCATTAAACACTAACTTCTCATTCTTCCTCCCCTCAGCTCCTGGCAAACACCATTCTACTTTCTGTCTTTATGAATTTGGCTACTCTATGTACCTCACAGAGGTAGAATCATATGTTATCTATACTTTTGTGACTGGCTTAAAATAGTATCCTCAAGGTTCATCCACACTGAAGTGTGTGTCAGAATACCCTTTGTTTTTAGGGCTGAATACTATTCCACTCTGTGTATTTTCCACATTTTGTTTATCCAGTCATCCCTCGATAGATGCGTGGGCTTCTTCCACCTTTTGACTATTGTGACATAATGAAACCATTCAAATTAAAATAAATAAATAATAGGGAAGTTATAATTAGATAAAGTAAAAATAAAACAATTTTTCACTCAATAAGAATACCCAGAGATAAGCTTTTATCACACCAAGTCTGTACCCACTGATCTAGGTATGCTCTTGGGAACACGTGGCACAATGCGAATGTCGTGTGTGTGTGTGTGTGTGTGTGTGTGTGTGTGTGTGTGTGTGTGCGCGCGCTCGCGTGTGTTTTAAGCTGATGAGGAGTCCTTTTCACTCACGGGGCACCAAGGCGCAGACAGTGCCCACTAGCAGCCCGCCCACTCTGTCAGAGGTAGGGCTGGCTGTGAGGGGCAGCTGTGGTCTGCAGCCCCAGCTTCTGCCTCTGCCGCACCAGGAGCCACTTCCAACACAGATGGTGTTCGGGCTCAAGCCAAAGTTTCCTTCTCAGTAACGCTGGCACAAGTCAAGGAAGAAAACAACCCCGGTCAACTGGCACGTGGTAAGTATTCGGGTTGAGAACTATTTTGAGCCCCCTGTGCCAGCAGGACAATTGCAGCTGAGGCAGACCGGGACCCACCCAACTCTGGCTCACAGCAGCACGCATCACACCCCATCACACCCATCACGACTGCTCATCTGAGTGGTTCCGGACGCCTGCCACCAGGGGTGCTCAGGCTGAAAGCCCTGGGCCAGATGCTCCTCACCAGTGTTCCTCAGAACTGCTTTAAACGACACAAGGCAGATGGAAATGGAGCTGCTCTGGTTAAGGGGTGGGAGTGGGGTGGGTGTGAACGTGGAGGATTCAGACCCCAGCGGAGCTGCAAGGAAGCCCTGCTCAAGGCTACTGAGCACTAGTCTGAAAGCCCACTGGCATATGGGGACACAGGAAGGAAGAGGATTCTAATCCAGAGAGGGGCAAACTCTTGTATGTAAGGTGAACCAGATATGCTGGTTGAAGTGTGTGTATGTGTGTGTGTGATTGCCAGAGCCCCCTCCATATTGCCAGTGTGGTCTCTTAAATATGTTTTCCAGACACTTAGGGTTCCTCAGGGAGTGATTTGAAAATCCCTCACTCGTCTAACCTCATTTAACCCTTATAATGCTCAGCAGACGGTGTGTTATCATCCCCACGTAACAGGGTGAAAACCCCACAGGCTGGAAGTGATGGAGCCAGGGAAGCTTCTCCTGAGGCCTGAACTGCCCGTCTTTCAGCAGAGGCACACACGTGCTGCAGCAGCTTAAAGAGAGAAGGCTTCCATATGACCCCGCAATCCCACTCCTGGGCATACACACCGAGGACAACAGATCTGAAAGAGACACGTGCAACCCAATGTTCATTGCAGCACTGTTTATAATAGCCAGGACATGGAAGCAACCTAGATGCCCATCAGCAGACGAATGGATAAGGAAGCTGTGGTACATATACACCATGGAATATTACTCAGCCGTTAAAAAGAATTCATTTGAATCAGTTCTAATGAGATGGATGAAACTGGAGCCCATTATACAGAGTGAAGTAAGCAGAAAGATAAAGAACGTTACAGCATACTAACACATATATATGGAATTTAGAAAGATGGTAATGATAACCCTATATGCAAAACAGAAAAAAGAGACACAGAAATACAGAACAGACTTTTGGACTCTATGGGAGAAGCGAGGGTGGGATGATCTGAGAAAGAACAGCAATCGAAACATGTATATTATCTATAGTGAAACAGATCACCAGCCCAGGTTGGATGCATGAGACAAGTGCTTGGGCCTGGTGCACTGGGAAGACTCAGAGGGATTGGGTAGAGAGGGAGGTGGGAGAGGGGATCGGGATGGGGAATACATGTAAATCCATGGCTGATTCATGTCAGTGTATGACAAAACCCACTACAATATTGTAAAGTAATTAGCCTCCAACTAATAAAAATAAATGAAAAAAAAAGAGAGAGAGAAGGCTTCTGGGAACTGTGGGTTCTGCCCCCAAATGAACCATCCCTCAAGTTGGGGAAGCCAACTCTCGCATGCAGAATCAAGCAAATTCTAGCTGGGCCGGGTAGGGGTGGGGGGACCAGGGCCAAGCTCAGTGAGGTGGAACCAGGACTGGGATTACGGCTCATCTCCTGGGGAAGTCCCCTGCATTCAGGTCTCTCTTCCTCCAGTTCCTGATTCCCAGGCTCCTCACCCGCTTCCAGAAGGGGACGCAGGCTGCCAGGTGCCTGGTAGAAAACATATGACACATGGCAAACAGCAGTGGCTTCCTTCCTCCCAGGCTGCCTGGCCCTCCAGATGCCCAAGTCTGCTCTTGTCTAAGGGGAAGGGGAGGGGCCGGCAGGGGGCAGGGGAGAACCCTGGAGAGCCGGGGTGGGAGCTGTCTGTGGGGGTGGGGTGGTGGGATGAGGGTGCCTTGTGCCCAGTTGGAGGAGCAGAGGCCACGTTGGGAGATGCTTGTGGCCTTTGTTAAAAGCTCTGCTTAGGAACTGGGTTTCAGTTTGAGTCTCTCTTGTTACCAAATGCAAGTCCACATGCCTGATGCACAGTAAGGCCAAACAAACCGAAATGTCAGAGTTTGAAACAGAGAAAGGTTTATTGCAGGGCCCAGCAAGAAGAAAGGGTAGCTTGTATCCCCAGAACCCCTAAACTCCCTAAAGGGTTTCAGCAAAGCATTCCTTCTGGGGGTGCTGTATGATACAGCTTGCAGAATCCCAGACCAGGGGTTGAGCTAGGCCACGGCAGTGAAGGCACCAAGTCCTAACCACTAGATCACCAGAAAACTCCCTCAGCAAAGCCTTTGAAAAGGCAGGGTGAGGGAGGGGCGTCCCAGGATAAGGGATCAGCTCACGCACAATATTGTGACTGGCTGATGTTGAGATAAAAGGGTGGTTAACATTATCAATCCTTAGGCACCACTAGGTCTGGGGGTTCTGTGCTCATAATCATCAAATACTTAATTCTTCCATTTGGTGATGGGTTTTGGCATCTGAAAAACTCAGGAAATACGCAAGAGATATTATTATCTGGGACTTCAGAGAGGAGCTGCAGCAGAGGATGTGGAGAAGGCCCCATAAGCTCCTGCTCCATCTCTAGACAAGACCCTTTTCTCTAAGGGCCAGTTGAAAGGTGAGCTATAAAAGGAAAAGTCCACAAAGGGCTCTCAAGAGTATAGAGGACCAGAAAGAAACACGGGAGCTATCTCAGACCCTGAGAAACTGTCTCCAGCTTTAGTGAGTAGAAAGAGATGGTGGGCAGGCCACTCACAGAGACTTCAGTTCCGGAGGCAGAAGAGACCCTGCAGAGCAGCCCAGGGAAACGTGGAGGATGGGAAGACTCGATGGTAGACCTCCTGAGTGCTCAGCCAGTTAAGTGGAGGCACTTGCGTAGCTCACTGCCAGATGGGGCCAGAAATGGGCCCCATGCCCGAGTTGACAAGGCAGTGAGTGGAGGCAACCTCAGACTGTAGCTCATCAACCCCGTAGGCTGGGTTTGTTAAAGTACTTTTACCTTCTCCTTCTTAACAGCACCCCCACATCCCCGGCCCCCCCTTTCTTTTTCCTTTTTTTCCTCCTTTCACGCTCTTTTCTTTTGTAAATGGAATCACCCAGCAGACATTTGAGTGTGTAGGCATGTACACACATTCAAAGGTTTGCCAACTTATTTTAAGATACTATTTTACTTTTAGAATTTAAAAGTACACACATTAAAAAATGGCTAAACCTAAAATGTCTTTGGAAATTTCAAAAAGTCCTTGAACACAATTAGACTTGTACTTTTTTTTTCCTCCAACTTTCCCTGAGGAAATTTAGCATGAACCTGTCTCCCTCTTGTGGATTTAATCTTATCTCTTGGTTGTACTACGTATCTAAAATCAGAGTAGAATTTATTGCAAACTTCTTGCTGTCTTGTCTGTCTTTGCAAAAGAAAAGGAAGCATTATAAATTATCAAAGAAAAGGTTTAGTTTTCTGAATTAATTAGTATTTTGAAATTAACTTACTCTAACACATTATAATGCCAAAATTCTGCCTGTAAAATCTAATGCTTATAGATTTAACATTAGATTAAAACTACTTAATCCTTCAATATTAGACTGACTTTATTTTCCATTTTATAGTTAAGAAAAGAAAAACCATGACAAAACTAAGTTTGTGCCTCTCAATTCCTTGCAGAATTGTTAGCAATGATGACACAGTACAACAATACTTGATATTTTATTGATCATTTGCTTCTTGCCAAGCATTAGGCGAAGCACTTCACCTAAATTATATTACTTACTCTTAGCAATGAAATTATTAGTCTAATTTTCCTAAGAAACTGAGGCATAAAGTGGTTAAATACTTGCTTAAAATCACACAGCCCTTGCTGGGGTTTAAGCTGGATTAATATCAATAATCATAAATGGAGACAGAGGAATGAAAAACAGCAGAAGCATCCATTAAATCCTCTCCCACATTTTGGCCTTTGGGAGATGAGCTGAAAGATATATGAATAATCCATAGGGATTTTTTCCCCCTCTGAAATATTTTCAAGGATAATGGGCTTGTAAATAGTGTAAATTGATCATATTTTATAATATTTGCAAAGTTAAACTTTAAAACGTGGAATACTTATGATTAATAACAGACATCACTCCTGCCACAAAGAGGGGTTGAGACCCAGACGTCTGGAGGTGGAGATGGCTGCCTCCTGTTGTTATTGCTTCATTAACACTTTCAGCCACACCCACCCCATTGATTTTGTGAGCCGAGATTACAAACTAGCTAGAACATGACAGGACAAGACTGCCCTGCTGATCCGGAAACCCCTGGGGCCGGATGGCAAGAAAGGGTAGGGTAACAGAGGCTCTTTCGAAACAAGTCAGTCTTTTAAATATTCACTATAGTGTCTTTGTCTATGAAATGTCATTCTGCTACCTTTGAACCACATTTAGGTCTACATACAGGAGACAGGACGAATGGATGCTATTAGCAACCTCTTATCAAATTACGGAAACTCGATGGCCTTGGTGATTCCTTTTCTCATAAATTTGGCTGTGAGTCAAAAGGACCCATTCCTGTGATGGGTCTAACCTATCACCCTGTCAGCACCCTTCTTCTTCCTGAGACCATATGGCATAAGGGGGGAAAAAAAAGAAGCCCAGGGAGTCCAATAGTCATGTCTCTGAGCAGAACAGCTGGTATTAATTGCCAAGAAGGCAACATAAACACAGAGCAATTCTAGAGTGGCTGGTGAATGAGATCAAGCACCTTTAAACATGAAGATGAAGCTGGTAGCCTTTCAGATAGCAGCTCCAACTGATTTAGAGAAAATATTGTGCTCAGAGGGGTTTGATTTTAGTCATGCCTGCGTGCTAAGTGGCTACAGTCATGTGCAACTCTTTGCAACCCTATGAACCGTAGCCCACCAGGTTCCTCTGTCCATGGGGTTCTCCAGGCAAGGATACTGGAGTGGATTGCCATGCCCTTCTGCAGGGGATCTTCCCAACCCATTGATTTTAATCAACAGGCTTGAATATAAGGTACTGGGATGCTCTCCACACTAGAAGCTAGAAAACCCAAACTCAACTGGCTAAATAAGGGGCAATTTTTTTTCCCCTCAGGAAAAAATAAATGTTGAGGCAGCTGCAGGGTTGATTAACTCAAAAGTAAAATGATATCATCAAGGATTTAGGTTCTTTCCATATTTTCACTCTGCCATCTCATCCTGTCAGACTCGTCCTCTAGCTTACTGTAATAGCCACAAGACAGCGACTACAGCTCCATGTGTTTATGAAAACATTCAGTAGAAGAAGAGATTATCCCCTCCTTAGGATTTTTTTTCTTTGAAGAGCAAAGAGGATGCTTCCCAACATTCCCCAGTTGGTATTTGCTTATTATTATATGTTGTCCAGGACTAGATCACATGTCCATGTTTAAAACAGTCACAGAGAAATGATATCATCAGGATTGGCTTAGACCAATTATGATTCATCCTTGAGTCACATGGGAGAGGAATCACTTCAGGAGTGAAATAGAGGCTCTGCCTGGTGGCACTAGTGGTAAAGAACTCCCCTGCGAATGCAGGAGACCCAAGAGATGTGGGTTTGATCCCTGGGTCAAGAAGATCCCCTGGAGGAGGGCACGACAACCCACTCCAGTATTCTTCCTGGAGAATTCCAGGGACAGAGGAGCCTGGCAGGCTACAGTCCATAGTGTTGTACAGAGTCAGACATGACTGAAGTGACTTAGCAGGTTATTATAAAGAAAAGGAAAGGGAAACGGTTGTTGTGTTAGCAACAAACGTTGGCTACATATGTTAGGGGAAGCACACTGATTGAAACCGCCCACCCTGGCCAGGCACCATAGTAACCATTTGCATGAATTGTTTTATGACAAGAGATCCTGATAAGGAATATGGAATAAGCCACCACCAACCGGAAGAGTTCGGGAAAGGTCAAAAGGAGACACCTCGTGTCTGTCCACTTCCCAGAATCCCTCTTGCTAGCATCCATCTTGGCTGAGCGATGTGTGCGCCACCAGGAAAAGACTGAATTAGAATGATTGGCCAAAGACCACCCGGAAATGAATTCCATCACCATAAAACCCAAGACTGCGAGCCACGCGGCAGAGCAGTTCTCCTGGGTTCCCTTACCTACTGCTCCCCATCCGGGTGCCCTTTCCCAATAAAATCTCTTGCTTTGTCAGCATGTGTCTCCTCGGGCAATTCATTTCCGAGTGTTAGACAAGAGCCCAGTTTCGGGCTCTGGAAGGGGTCCCCCTTCCTGCAACACATATGGTTTAGAATATGTGAGTATGTATACATGTGTTTTCTTTTCTGAACACTACTTAAAGATCCTATTTATAGTCCAGACCCCATCTCAACTATTTGGAATGTAACTTGGCAGAAATAACCACAGCCAACACCTGTAGGAACTTTGAATAAAAACACCTCTTAGTTACAAAGGAAAGAAGGAAGGAAGAAAGGATAGAAAGAGAAAGACGGAAAGAAAGAGAGAAAGAAAGCTTCTGAGTTCAATTCTCTTGGCAGGAGGGGATTATAAAGAAAAAACAGTGCTTAGTGCTGTCACTTTATATTTCAGTCTGACAGTGGGCATTCCCCAAGTACCTCTGCAGGTAGTTTCCATGCCAACACAGAGGAGAAAACCTATGAAGTCATTATTTCATGTTTTGTAACTATAAAAGTAATTTTATATGATAAACATTTTTAGTATTTACCACACTATCTGTGTATGAGCGTGTGTGTGTGTGTGTGTGTGTGTGCGTGTGTGTTGGAGGGAGAGAGAGAGAAGGGTAGAATGAAATTGTAATTGTAGTTGTTTAGGATAAGTGCTTTAATAAGTCTCTTGTATACAGAAAATGAGGCTCCAGGGCATGTTTAGAAGGAAATAACAGAGACAGTGAAATTGCCTTGCATGTGCAACAATCAGAAGTGTAGTTATGGGAAAAGGAGAGAGACGAGGAAAGAGGAAATGAGAAGTGAGCTGTGCAGCAAGTTGGGAGCTATGGGATGAATTAAAAATCAGAAATTTCTATAGCAGGGTGATCAAGGGACTTTTATGGACAAGGATATTTGAGACTTCATTTGAACTTGTGTGATATATGATCCTTTTTGGTCACCCTAATCTGTGTCATCTTGCTTCACATCCTAATGCTGGTGTAAGTGTTTTAGGGGAAATCAAAATGGCTGCATCCCACATCTGGATCATTGCAGAGGAAGGCAGAGAAACATCATGATGTTTGCATGAGATCCAGAGTTCTGTAGAAGCCCGGCACTGCAAGTGACTCACAAAGTAAACCCCAAAATGCAGAGATTTTGGAGATGGTCACAAACTCCAACTGGGATTTAGAAAGGAAGCAAAATTTTGTTTAAATCTTTAAGGAAGGATAGTGTCAACTGACACTTGGGTTGCATCAATATAATAAAAAAAAATTTGCAAAGACACAGGGCATAATTTTATGTCCTCCCCCCAACCCAGGTTTCATAACCATTCTGTGTTTTTTAAAAATATATTCTATCTAAATCTGGATTCTTAAAAATTATTACAAGTTATAGCCTATTCCAATTCAAAAATAGAGAAAATTTTATAGGCCTGCCATTACAGATGATAGTGGAAGATATTTGTACAGTCCTTATAAATACCTTTTTGTAGATTTGGACAAGTATTTTAAAATTGTTGTTGTGTACCTACAAATAACTAAACGCTGAAATAGCAAATGACTTGCCCCCTTGAATTTTAAACAGTAAAATTGCATCAAATGTGCTAAAACCTCAAAATAGATGTATTGAGCTGACTTTAATTAGTGTGAACTATTAAAACAGATTTATTGTGGTTGTTCCTTCTTCAATATCTATTTTTCTCTTACTTCTACATTATTCTTTACCTTTTGGCTGTAAGAGTTAGGAAATGTGTTAAAAGTCTGTCTTCTGCAGGAAAACTAGTTTATCCTTTAACTTCCTTACTGCTGCTGCTGCTGCTGCTAAGTCGCTTCAGTCGTGTCTGACTCTGCGCCCCCATAGACAGCAGCCCACCAGGCTTCTGTCCACAGGATTCTCCAGGCAAGAGTAGTGGAGTGGGTTGCCATTTCCTTCTCCTGACTGGATATAGATAAATTTTCCTGGTAGATACAAACTCTTTCAGTTCAGTTCAGTCGCTCAGTCGTGTCTGACTCTTTGCGACCCCATGAATCACAGCACGCCAGGCCTCCCTGCCCATCACCAACTCCCAGAGTCTACCCAAACCCATGCCCATCGAGTCGGTGATGCCATCCAGCCATCTCATCCTCTGTCATTCCCTTCTCCTCCTGCCCCCAATCCCTCCCAGCATCAGGGTCTTTTCCAATGAGTCAACTCTTTGCATAACGTGGCCAAAGGATTGGAGTTTCAGCTTCAGCATCAGTCCTTCCAATGAACACCCAGGACTGATTTCCTCTAGGATGGACCGGTTGGACATCCTTGCAGTCCAAGGGACTCTCAAGAGTCTTCAACACCACAGTTAAAAAGCATCAATTTTTCGGCGCTCAGCTTTCTTCACAGTCCAACTCTCACATCCATACATGACCACTGGAAAAACCATAGCCTTGACTAGATGAACCTTTGTGGGAAAAGTAGTGTCTCTGCTTTTTAATATGCTATCTAGGTTGGTCATAACTTTCCTTCCAAGGAGTAAGCGTCTTTTAATTTCATGGCTGCAGTCACCAGCTGCAGTGATTTTGGAGCCCAAAAAAATAAAGTCAGACACTGTTTCCCCGTCTATTTCCCATGAAGTGATGGGACCAGATGCCATGATTTTAGTTTTCTGAATGTTGAGCTTTAAGCCAACTTTTTCACTCTCCTCCTTCACTTTCATCAAGAGGCTTTTTAGTTCCTCTTCACTTTCTGCCATAAGGGTGGTGTCATCTGCATATCTGAGGTTATTGATATTTCTCCTGGCAATCTTGATTCCAGCTTGTGCTTCTTCCAGCCAAGCATTTCTTATGATGTACTCTGCATATAAGTTAAATAAGCAGGGTGACAATATACAGCCTTGACTTACTCCTTTTCCTATTTGGAACCAGTCTGTTGTTCCATGTCTAGTTCTAACTGTTGCTTCCTGACCTGCATATAGGTTTCTCAAGAGACAGGTCAGATGGTCTGGTATTCCCATCTCTTTAAGAATTTTCCACAGTTTAGGGGGAGGAGCCAAGATGGCAGAGGAGTAGGATGGGGAGACCACTTTCTCTCCTACAAATTCATCAAAAGAATAACTGAACGCAGAGCAAACTTCGCAAAACAACTTCGGATCGCTAGCTGAGGTCATCAGGCGCCCAGAAAAGCAGCCCATTGTCTTCGAAAGGAGGTAGGACAAAATATAAAAGATAAAAAGTGAGACAAAAGAGCTAAGGACGGAGATCCGTCCCGGGAGCTCTTAGGCGGCATTGCTTGGGGTAGGGTCCGGCCTGAGTGCCCTGAGGACAATCGGAGGGAACTTCTGTGAGTTTCCAACTTGAACTGTGGGAGACCAAAAGAGAGAGAGTAAATTAACCGGCCCGAACACACTGCCAGCCGTTCGCAGAACAAAGAGACCGAGAGGGTCCAGAGAGGAGCTCGCAGGCTGCGGACCGGCCCAGCCCCGCCGGAGGCAGGGGGGAGGGGAAGGTCGCAGCGAGACACAGGGCGCAGGCAGCCGACCGGCGCGGGCGGGGACTGGGGCTGGGGACGCGGAGCGGAAGGCGCGCGCACCCGACTGGCGCCAGCGGAAACTGAGACTGGGTCCGCGGAAGGGAGTGAGTGCGCCACACCTGGGGATAGTGCGCCCATCAAGCCCCTGGCAGCCTGGACCGCTCTGACGGGGAAGGCACAGAGAGCAGGCGCAGCTTTTCCTTCCGCGCTTTTGTGGAACACCCGAGGGCTGGAACCTCGCGCAGCGCGGGCCGCGCTCCATATAGAACAGCCGGGAGCCTGAGCATCGCAGACGGAGAAAGCAGCGTCAGCCCCTCCCGGCAGCCCCAGCCCATCCCCGCGGCGCAAGCCTGTCCCCACAGCGCCAGCCTCTCCCGGCAGCGCAAGCCCCTCCCTGCCCCGCAGAGCGACGGAACTAGCTACCTGAATAAGAGTCCACCTCCGCCCGCCTGTGTCAGGGCGGAAATGAGGCTCTGAAGAGACCGGCAAACAGAAGCCAAATAAACAAAGGGAACCGCTTCAGAAGGGACTGGTGCAACAGATTAAAATCCCTCTAGGAAACACTGACTATACCGGAGGGGCCTGTAGATATCGAGAATCGTAAGCTGGAACGAGGAGCTATCTGAAACTGAGCCAAACCCACACTGACTGCAACAGCTCCAGAGAAACTCCTAGATATAATTTTACTTTTTTCTCTTTTTTTTTTTTTTTAATTTTTTAAATTTTTTTTCTTTTTTTCTTTTTTTTCTTTTTTCTTTCTTCTCTTTTATTTTCCTTTAAAATCCCCTATTACTACCCCATTACTCCTTAACTTTCATTTCCACAGACTTTTACGATTTTTTAATTAGGGGGGAAAAAAAAATTTTTTTTTCTTTTCTTTTCCTTTCTTTTTTTTCCTTTTTTTTCTTTCCTTTTTCTCTTCTATTTTCTATTTTTCTTTTTCTCTTATTTCTTTTAAAGTCCTCTAGTACTCCTCTACTACTCCTTAATTTTCATTTTCAATACACTATAACCTTACAAAAAAAAAAGAAGAGAAGCCCTATTTTTAAACCGAAGATTATTATTCTCTCCCAATCTTGACTCTCTGTTTTCTACCTCAGAACACCTCTATTTCCTCCTTTCCCCTTCTCTTCCCAATCCAATTCTGTGAATCCTTGTAGGTGACTGGGCTACGGAGAACACTCTGGGAACAGACAGCTGCGTAGATCTGTCTCTCTCCTCTTGAGTCCCCCTTTTTCTCCTCCTGTTCATCTCTATCTCCCTCCTGCCTCTCCTCTTCTTCATGTAACTCTGTGAACCTCTCTGGGTGTCTCTAACGGGGGAGAATCTTTTAGCCATTAACTTAGAAGTTTTCTTATCAGGGCTGTATAGTTGGAGAAGTCCTGAGACTACAGGAAGAATAAAACTGAAATCCAGAGGCAGGAGACTTAAGCCCAAAACCTGAGAACACCAGAAAACTCCTGACTACATGGAACTTTAAGTAATAAGTGACCGTCCAAAAGCCTCCATACCTACACTGAAACCAACCACTACCCAAGAGCCAATAAGTTTTAGAGCAAGACATACCACGCAAATTCTCCAGCAACGCAGGAACATAGCCCTGAACATCAACATACAGGCTGCCCAAGGACACACCTAACACATAGACCCATCTCAAAACTCATTACTGGGCACTCCATTGCTCTCCAAAGAGAAGAAATCAAGTTCCACGCACCAGAACACTGACGCAAGCTCCCCTAACCAGGAAAAAAAAAAAAAAGAATTTTCCACAGTTTATTGTGATCCACACAGTCAAAGGCTTACAAACTCTTTAGTTTTTTAAAAAGCAAAATACTGATCTTGAATATTAGCTACTGACACAAACAGATGAGTGGACCTATAGTAATGTGCACGAAAGCTATGTTATGACTTCTAACCCTGCTGTTTACGAAATTTTCTTAAATATTACATAAAACAGATATAGATCACTGACAGCAAATTAGTGTCTGCTTTTCGTTTTAAGGGGCCTTAATAACATTGGAGTTTTACAATCTGAGGAAATATTAATGCCACTTTTCTGTGCCTATTTCTGGAACATCCTTCTTACATCTGTGCTATAATCAACTCTTTCCCACCTGTGCACCAGAGACCCCCATTGAACTTGTGTAATTTTATAGAATATTAGGAAATCATACAGGAGTTGAATAGTTTTTTTAACCTGTGTATGTGTATGACTCCTTGTAAAATGTGCATAGGTACTACTGTGATTAAGAAAATACAAATTCATGAAAAGCACTACTAGGTTAATAGTTGCCTTTTGTGGAAATTCCCTGACAGTCCAGTGGTTAGGATTCTGCTCTTCCACTATAGGCATTGCGAGTTCAATCCCTGGTCAGGGAACTAAGATCCTGCAAGCCACATGGTGCAACAGATAGTTGCCTTTTGTTTCTGGAAATTCCTTCAGGAAATACTATGATTATTTCATGTGTCTATCTGATAATTTCTTTTTATGTTTGAAAAAATGTTTATAAAGGAGCAAAAAAAAAAAAAAAAAAAGGAAACACCCTAAATGCCCAGCACTTTTGTTGTTTAGTCACTGAGTTGTGGCCAACTTAGGGGGTGGTTGAATAAAAGATGGTGGATTCTTGTAATTGAACTATTAGGCTGTCATTAAAAATCATGTTGTAGAATAAAATATTGAATGACAAGGAAGAGATGTTAGCAGAATATTATTATATGGAAAAAAAGTTATAAATCAATATAATGGTATGACATTACTATTTAACAAGTTATAGACAGATAAAATATAGAAAAAAGAAGACATCACTATAAGCTTATTATTTTTTATCTCTGAATAATGAAATTATAGTTTTTTCCCAAAAGTGTTCTATAACTTCAGTTATAATGGAAAATTTACATTTATTTTTAAGTTTCCTTTTTTAAAAGAGTTTGCTATTGTCCCTCAAAGAAATAGTATTGGTGACCATTGGCTTTTCAATCCATTAGAAATACGAAAGCTGTTTAATTTTGGGGTGTGTGAGACAGTGTTGACTAGCTTTTGCTGGCAGCCCTCTCCCTCACCCCATCTGTGGCAGTCCTGCTAATGATGTGACTTGATGCCTGTCGCCATTACTTGGGGAGGAAGCACAGCTGTGCACTTCTTTCTCAGAGAACAGGAGAGGTCAGAGGCCTTCCCTGATGAACATAAGAAGAAGTCATCTAAAGGTTGGGTTGAGAAGATAAAAAAGTCCTTTTTATTCTACATAAATTTGTGTGTGCATATTGGTGTATGCAACATATATGTATATAGTATTTTGCAATAAGGGAAAATGTAATTAAAGCCAAGTGTTGCTCTGGGCTATTATGGGCCATTACTGGCCCTTTTGCTGAACTGCAGATGGACAGAATTATGCTGCCTTAATAACGTGACTCTTAAGGGCCAGCTGTCATACGGCATGGCAGCCCTCCACGCTAACAAAGCCCGCATTAAATGGTTTGCTCGGAATAATTTGCCTGCTCTCCCTGCCTCTCTAGCGACTGACAACTCTGCTCCTCCCCCTCTCCACCAGACCTTCAGTGGACACTGTTAATCACTGAAAGAGAAGTCTTTGCCATGTGTGATGGGATGGTAATTTTTTTAATAGTACATGTCTTTATATTATTTTTACACCCTGTTTCAAAAGTTTTTAAACGAGGCTGGTAGCTAACATCTTGTGCTATCATTCATTTTGTGGCAAAATAATAATTGCTAATTTTCTTCTTCAGAGAACCAGGGCTTTATCAGGAATAACATTATGCAAATGACTATGCAAATATAAGCAGAGGAGTATCTGGGAAAAAAAGAAGTTCAGATAAATCCTTTAGAACACATCCAAAGTTGACTGAAAAAAATAACTGTGCATTTTAAACTATGAGGTCACCATCATAGCAAAAGGGATTTATTTCTAATGAGAATTTTGTGCAAAAGCTCTGCACTCAAAAGAGGTAGGGCATATATCAGTATTTACTCAAGCTTAATTTATTTATGACATTATGGTTGTCCTTGTCAACTGTTAAATCTTCTTGGGATGGGTCTCGTCATCCTTTAAGTGATGCCTAACAGTCTAAAATACTTAATGTTCAAACTTCTATTAGCATTAAGAGTTAATCCTTTATTTCCTCCGCTATCTATGTTTTTTTCTTATCATCAGTGTTTTAGTTCTTTCATGTTGATTATTATTGGAAGAAAGTACACTGAAATTGAGAGAAAAATGCTCAGATCTTTTAAGACATAGCTTATAGGGTATTGGTAAAGAAAGGGAGTCTTTAAAAACTCTACATTATTCCTCAGGATCCTTTGCAGCAGTGGGGAAAGAAGCCTGATTATAAGCTCCAACACTGTTTATTTCATATATGTGATATATGTATATATTTAGTGATCAAAGAGGAAAAACATAGTTATTTACTACATTTCATGATAATAAACCTGAGGTTTCATTTTGTTTTTTTAAAAGATCTATTCTTTGAATTTGACATGAGATGAATATTTAAAAGGTCCTTGCTTAAATATCTCTATGAATCAAATCTATACCCAAGAGAGACCTATGTGATAGTAGGAGAAAAAACAAAGGCCTTTCTGCTGTAAAATATCTTACCCACTCTGGCCTGGAATTCCCACTGGAAAACCCCTCTTTGCTATGCAAATCTGTTGCCAGAAAACAGTGAAATATTGGACTAGAGTAAATGAGGGGGGCTGCCTAGGTCTGAATCAGGGGCTGATTCATAAAGAAAGGTGGATACCTGGGCCACATTCAGTTCTACCTCTTCACTACCTGAGGTTTGCGTTTTCAGCAGACTTAGCACTCTATAGAACTACATCAGACTGAAAAATTAGAATGGGATAAAAAAAGCAAGAGAGTTCCAGAAAAACATCTATTTCTGCTTTATTGACTACACCAAAGCCTTCGACTGTGTGAATCACAATAAACTGTGGAAAATTCTGAAGGAGATGGGGATACCAGACCACCTGACCTGCCTCTTGAGACCTCTGTATGCAGGTCAGGAAGCAACAGTTAGAACTGGACATGGAACAACAGACTGGTTCCAAAAAGGAAAAGTCAAGGCTGTATATTGTCACCCTGCTTATTTAACTTATATGCAGAGTACATCATGAGAAATGCGGGTCTGGAAGAAGCACAAGCTGGAATCAAGATTGCCGGGAGAAATATCAGTAACCTCAGATATGCAGATGACACCACCCTTATGGCAGAAAGTGAAGAGGAACTAAAAAGCCTCTTGATGAAAGTGAAGGAGGAGAGTGAAAAAGTTGGCTTAAAGCTCAACATTCAGAAAAGTAAGATCATGGCATCTGGTCCCATCACTTCATGCGAAATAGATGGGGAAACAGTGGAAACAGTGTCTGACTTTATTTTTTTGGGCTCCAAAATCACTGCAGCTGGTGACTGCAGCCATGAAATTAAAAGACACTTACTCCTTGGAAGGAAAGTTATGACCAACTTAGATAGCATATTAAAAAGCAGAGACATTACTTTGCCAACAAAGGTCCGTCTGGTCAAGGCTATGGTTTCTCCATTGGTCATGTATGGATGTGAGAGTTGGACTGTGAAGAAAGCTGAGCACCGAAAAATTGATGCTTTTGAACTGTGGTGTTGGAGAAGACTCTTGAGAGTCCCCTGGACTGCAAGGAGATCCAACCAGTCCATCCTGAAGGAGATAAGTCCTGGGTGTTCATTGGAAGGACTGATGCTGAAGCTGAAACTCCAATCCTTTGGCCACCTCATGCAAAGAGTTGACTCATTGGAAAAGACCCTGATGCTGGGAGGGATTGGGGGCAGGAGGAGAAAGGGACGACAGAGGATGAGATGGCTGGATGGTATCACTGACTCAATGGGCATGGGTTTGAGTAAACTCCGGGAGTTGGTGATGGACAGGGAGGCCTGGCGTGCTGGGATTCATGGGGTCACAAACAGTCAGACACGACTGAGCGACTGAACTGAAATGAACTGAAGTGAATTATTAGTTTCTGTATAGAGCCCCTCCCCAAAGGAGACAAAGGAGGGAGCAGTTTTATGATGATGCCCTGGGGGTTTGGTGGGTGATGGGGAAGGTGGACTCCAGTGAGGATTCAGAGACAGAAAGGCAATAGAGAATCGAAAAAAGAGAGGCGGTTGCTCTTTGAGAAAACCTCAGACATCACTTTGAGATAGACACAGAAGGCCAGACATCCTCTGAGATTTCTGGGGGAACAGAGCTCTGTGCCCAGTTGCCAAGGCTTTGGACTCCAAGGGACCTGAGGAGGACCCCAGTTACTACGTGCATTAAGTAATATATCTGGACCTCAGATGCCTCATCTAATAACTGGATATAAAAGTGGGCTTCCCTCGTAGCTCAGCTGGTAAAGAATCTGCCTGCAATGCAGGAAACCTGGGTTTGATTCTTGGGTTGGGAAGATCCCCTGGAGAAAGAAATGGCAACCCACTCCAGTACTCTTGCCTGGAAAATCCATGGACAGAGGAGCCTGGGGGGCTATAGTCCATGGGGTTGCAAAGACAGACATGACTTAGCAACTTAACAACAACAAACTGCCACATGTTGTTTCACCAGGTCTTCCCTGGCGATTCAGTGGTAAAGAATCCATCTGCCAACACAGGAGACATGGGTTTGATTCTGACCTGGGAGGATGTTGAGTGCCCAGAGCAACTGAGCCGCTGTGCCACAACTGCTGACGCCTACACGCTCTAGAAGCTGCCCTCTGCAACAGGAGAAGCCACCGCGATGAGAAGCCTGAGCACCGCAAAGCAGAGAAAAGCCCTCACAGCGACGAAGACCCAGCTCACCAAGAATTAATAAGTAAAACTATATATGAAAAAGATCTATCTACGTTATATGTGCATTTTCTTATGTAAATTGCATTATTTACATGTAAAGCATCTCTACATGTAAATATATGTAAAGAATCTGTAACAGTACTTGGCACTTAATAAGCAGCTTAATAATATTACTTCTCATCAATATTTCAGATATAAAGCAGTTGGTACCTGGTGGGAATTTAATAAATGATAGTAATTATTAGTAACAATAATCACTCCTGGCTTCAAGACAGGATCTGTAGCCAAAAGCTTCTTGTGCAATCCTGGCTGAACCCCATATCTTATTCCTAGTTTTTCATAATAGTGCTATTGAGGTTATTTGAGATAACATCTGGTTAGGAGAGTGATAGTTACACAGTGGTATATGCACAGTAATTGGCAGATAAATACCTGAATGTTTTATGAAGGTGTGTGGGTGGAGCGCCTGGGGTAAGCTTCGAGACTCCGCTCAGTCCTTCTGCAGGGGGAGCCTGACAGCTGGTCAACAGCAAAGCATCATCTCAGTCAGAGCTGATCTCTCAGAAGCTAATGGACATGCTTAAAAAAAAAGATTTAAAAACTTTAAAATTGTACTCACTTGATTAAAAGTCTACCATATTCCCACAGGTCCTGTTTCCTGCTTTGAGTTGAGCTAGCCAACAATCCCCACAGGGATGGCCACTTCTTTTTGAAGGCTGGAAATAGTTGTAATATTTCCCCCGCTTTGGTGACACTGTTCTATTCTCTGGTTTTCGAATTTGAAATTGGTGCCCAGTTCAGCATCCTTTGTTGCCACATGCATCCTACAGTCTTTGTAGAAGAATAAATACAGGGAAACTGTTTGAAGCTTTCTTCCTGCCAGGCATTGGCGTAATTTATAGTTAAATGGCAATCAGAGTGGGGGCAGTGTGGTACTCATGGGGAGAGATACAGAGAGATAGATGAACCCAGGTAATTTCAAGAATCTCAAGTTGTGGTTTCACTGTGGCCAATTGTGGGGCTGGCAGCCCCCCGCAGGGAGCTCTAAAAAGCACTGGTGCATGTGTGCTAAGTTGTGTCTGACTTTTTGCGACCCTATGGACCATAGCCCACCAGGCTCCTCTGTCCATGGGATTCTCCAGGCAAGAATACTAAAGTGGGTTGCCATGCCCTCCTCCAAGGGATCTTCCCGACCCAGGATCAAACCCTATCTCCTGCAGCCCCTGCATTGCAGGCAGATTCTTTACCGCTAGTGCCATCTTGGAAGCCCCAAAAACACTCAGGTGAGAAAAATCTCTGGTGGAAACATTACAAGCTTGGCTGCCACTCACTTCACTGCAGAACTGAAATTATTGGGTGCTAATTTGTGTCTCTTACATTTTAAGGCTTTAAAAAGACATCATAGATAACATTGTTAGCTAGAGACTCTTAAGTAAACAGGTAAATTCCTCTTGTGGCTTAAGTGAAGTCCTGGAGTGGGTAGAAATAGAATGCTTACAGTCCTTACAGTGGGTAGAAATAGAAAGCATGTGTCTATGGGCCTATTGCCTAACCATTGATTTATCAAGGAGCAGATTAGTGATCTATCTAAAAACCTCCCAAGCACAGTTCTCTTTTTATTAAAACCAATAACCTGCTGGTTCTTGTGGAATGTTGAGAACAGTAAGCACACATGAAAATGCAGTCACAAGAAATCTTTTAGTTAATAAGAGAAATGTAGAGAGAGGAGGTAGGATCATTCTTTTCATGTGAATAGTCTGAAACAGTTGCTCTTTGAATCAGGATAAAATTAATGTCACTGCTAAAGTTTCAGACAGTCTTGATAATTCCAGTTAACAAATATTTATTGAGCACTTGCCGTATATTTGGGTACAGCATGCTGAACAAGAGAAAGAGGCTGCCTTCAAAGACTTTAGTGGGAAGGATGGAAAATACACAACTTATGTAAACACAGGCTCTATAATGCAAGGGTATAGGATACGTAATAGCTGTCACTTTGTGTGCTGTTTACTAACAGCTAAAGAGAACATAAGGTATTCTTCAAGAATCTGTGATTAGGAAGATCATTTGAAGATGCATTTGACTTGGACATAAGAGCTTGGCTTAGCTGGACTTCACAGGGTCTGTGTATAAGAAAAGTGAGGTGTCAGCTGCTGTCATATTTAAGAGTCTGGACTTCATGGAGAAATGGTGAACCATTGATGTGTTTGAGCAGAGAAGTGACATAAAGTGGTAATTAAGAAAACATAATCTGATGGAATTGAGCAGGATAGATTGCATCAGGAAGGGTCTGGAGGCTGCAAGATAAGTAGAAGGATGTAAGAAAGAGGCTAAGTGGGAAGGGATCCAGTCCAGCGTGAGGTATAATCCAAAGGCACAGAAAAGAAAAAAAAAAAAAAAAAGAAAAGTCAAAATTTATGGTTTTGAAACTAACAGACTCATGTAAAAATTGTTTGAGTACCATCTAGAAAGCATCTAAATAGCTTTGCTAGAGTCTGAGGCAAAAAACTGATTGCCTCAATCAACTCAGTAAATATAACTATATGCTAAATATTTTTATTGTTCAACTAGGTCCTTTGTAGCAGTTTTGTAACAGAAACAACATAAACTAAAACTTAAAGATACACGCATACTGTTCAGTCTGTTTGTATGTACGTTTATGCATTTTTGTGTGTGTTCATGCATTAATTTCTGGGTGGGGAGGAGCTGTTTGTAGAGCAAGTTGATTTTGAAAACAACAGTTTGGGCCTCACAAAAGTTATGGTTTAAAGGGAAAATATGAATCACTATTTGAAATAGTCTTCTTTTTTCCCCTGAAGTACAACTTCTTATTCCAGAAGAAAAAGACAAAAATTCTGACAATGGATCACGTGGGAGATGAGGCTTAGCTATTTGTTCTTTTGTAATTCCTGCCACACAAGAGCTGTTTTCCCTGGCACCAAGATGACATCCACTAGAGTAAGAGCACTGCTTACGGCTCCCAAAGAAAGAAAGAGAAATTGGAAAATGAGGTTTGATGTTGGCCTCAATTTATGATAATAATGGGTACTCAAAATAGGGAAAAAAAGCTTGTAATTTTGAGAGGTGTGGGAGGGAGTGGTCGAGCATGTATATTATACAGCTTTTGTCAATAAATACCATTCATTCTTCCTGGAAGCTATTTTCTCCCCTCTTTCTCCTATTTAAAAAAAAACCTAAGCGAGAAAAAAGAAAAGAATTGACAACAGGGGCTTAGTTCTAGGTCAAAATCCATTGTGGAAGCATATGCTCCATGTAATATTTATGAGGGATGATCTTTGTAATTAGTAGGAAAGCAGTCTCTTGTGCTGTTATGAATTGGAAAGTGCATATAACTATGGTTCTATTTCCCTAAGCAATAAGCATTTTATAGGTATAGGTCCTATTTGTAATTGAAGATCTTTAACCCTTTAATATGATACTGTTGAAGAAGTCAGAGCCTTCAGCTCTCAAAGAGGCTTTCTTGAATCTTTCTTTTACATGTGATTCTCCTCCTGTTCCATTCGTTTTCAGAAGGCCTCTTATTTATACTATTTGCTTATTATTTCTCTCCTCCCATTGGTTGTTAAGTTTCATGGGTATCTATATCTAGCCATCTAGGCCTGACCACTTCTTTTTTTTTTAAATTAAGTAATTTATTTTAATTGGAGGCTAATTACTTTACAATATTGTAGTGGTTTTTGCCATACATTGACATGAATCAGCCCTGGGTGTACATGTGTCCTCCATCCTGAACCCCTCTCCCACCTCCCTCCCCATCCCATCCCTCTGGGTCATCCCAGTGCACCAGCCCTGAGTGTCCTGTCTCATGCATCAGACCTGGACTGGCGATCTATTTCACATATGATAATATATATGTTTCAATGCTATTCTCTCAGAACATCCCACCCTCGCCTTCTCCCACAGAGTCCAAAATGTCCAAAGATGTTCTTTACATCTGTGTCTCTTTTGCTGTCTCGCATATAAGGTCATCGTTACCATCTTTCTAAATTCCATATATATGCGTTAATATACTGTATTGGTGCTTTTCTTTCTGACTTACTTCACTCTGTATAACAGACTCCAGTTTCACCCACCTTATTAGAACTGATTCAAATGCATTCTTTCTACTGGCTGAGTAACATTCCATTATGTATATGTGCCACATCTTTCTTATCCATTCATCTGCCGATGGACATCTAGATTGCTTCCCTGTCCTAGCTGCTGTAAACAGTGCTGTGATGAATATTGTAGTCCTGACCACCTCTTTGAGCTTTAGTTACCTATATCCAGTTGTCAATTCAGTTTTTCTACTTTAATATTTAATAATCATCTCAAATTTATCAAGGCCAAAACAATATCTCTCCCCTTCAAGAAAGCCGGCTTCTCACTCAGGCTTTTCCATCACTAGATTTCTCAGCCAAAAACCAAGGAGCCACTCTTGACTTTCCTCCCTCTCTCACATACTGTGGCCAATCCACTGACAGTCCCTGTCACCTCTAACTCTCAAATATGTTCACAGTCTGTCTGCTTCCCTTCATTCCCACTGCTACAATCTTAGTCCAACCACCATCCTATCTTTGTAATGGCCTCTGAACTTGCCTTCTTGACAGCATGATACTTTAAAAGGGTAAATCAGGTTGAATCACTACCCAGCTTAAAACCCTCCAGAGGCTTCTCACTGTAATTAGAATGAATTCCAAGCCCCTTGTCTGGCCCACCAAGACCCTATGGCACCTGGCAGTATTTACCAATTTCTCCTCTACTCACTATTCAGCAAGTCAGTCAAAAAGATCTTCTTTTAGACTCTCAGAAAAACAGAGACTTTGCAAGCTTCTGCCTAGAACTCTTTCCCCAAATCCAATCTGTCTTATTTGCCTTAATATCTCTTGTACCAGAAAGGGTGACTAGGATGTAGTGAACACTCAATAATTGTTGGCTAAAGAATGAATACAGTTAGAATTGCAGAAGTCAAATATTGTAGTCAAGGTATCATCAAGACCAGCGCAAATCCAGATTACCTAGAAGACTTTGAAAAATGGAGGAAGGATATGTGGAAAATGAGCTCAGATCTATTTATCTATAAGAAAGTTATCATACATAATATATCATCTTAACATATGATAGAATTATATTATACTTCAGAGATTACATTATTCCTAAGAAGTTGTAAGTTTTCACAGTGCTTTTACAACAACACTAAAATACAGTATTCCTAAACAAAAGAGGAGATAAGGTGCAAAAGTATATTCCAAGTATATTTATACCTTGATTTTTGCATGAATAACTCATATAGCAAGTGTTTTGCATATGAATTTGATTATGAAAAAACTACAGGGCTTTACAAATGAGAAATGTAACTGTAGCTAATTTTTTTAACATATGCTGTGGTAAATAGTGAGTTCATACCAGACCATTTTCCAAATCAAGCCCCAAAGCAAATGCATTTTTAAATGAAATGAAATATATACAAAATATTAGTTTCAATATCAGACAGTAAAATAATACAATTAATCCTTCACCTTAGGCCTTCTTTTTCATTAAGAACACAATTTTCCCCTCTCTCAGAAAGGGCTGACAATTGACTTCGTCCATGGTTGAAGGCAAATTACCGGTGAACAAACCTGTTTTTCATTTAAAATAACTTTCTCTCTTGCCCCTTTAAAGACACATACAGAAAACTTTCCTAAGGAAACCTTTTAGCTTTTCTTCCCTCAGGATTGCTATTAATAAGCACACCAAAAACAAGGGAGGTTTGAGCTATTTTAAAATATGCAATCTGTAGTAATGAATTAATTACCATATAATACTTAAAGCTTTGATTATTCGTACATGAGAGCTTCCATTATTAATGATTGCTTATGAAATTAATCTTTCTAATTTCCATTATGATTCAAATTAACTTGATTAGTTGGTCTCATGATTCACATTTCTATCAACCTCTACTTTTAATTTCTGAAACATGAAATGACATAAAATTCTTTGGGGGAAAATCACTTAAAATTAAGATTTTACTTTGATGTACTAAGTAAATGAATTGAATTAGATGAATAGTAATTGAACTTTGTTTTCATTCACACACTGTCCTCTGGTGTTTAAATGTCTACATTGCATGTTAAAAAGGAAAACCCAACATCAAATGCAAAAGTTAAATCAACTTCTTGCACTTGGGAAGGTACGTTTATCTTCATGTTTGGTCTAATAAACTATCTGCCTTATTGAGACTGTAGGTAAATGGATGAAAAATTCAAATAACATGAAAAAATTAAGTGCTTTCTAAAAATAAAAACCAAAGTCTTAAAGAACGCACATTTGTGTCAATAGGATACAGACTGTCTTTTTAAGGGTACACATGGAGATTTCTTTTAAAATAAAATCAATCAGTACTAAGTAATATGCTTCATTTCTTCCCCCTCCCCTAGATTTTTTTCTTTAAGACACTAGTGTTTTCCCTTGAGGTTTTGACAAAGAAGAATTTAGTGATGATCTAGTACAGGCATGAGGAGCAATTCACCCCTCAAGCAGGGCTTTGTGTTTATTTAGGAATTATATAATTCTAATAAATATCCCCCAATTGCTTTAATTAAACATTTTCTCCCTCAACATCTTCTGTCCCTTGCTTTGAAGTGAAACCAGGGTTAAAACTCTAAAAACTGTCTCTTTGTTTCAGTTTAAGTATCTTTTTAATTGGCTGGAGGCTAGACTTATTGATTTAAATTTTTTTTATTGTTGCATTTAATTTTTTGAGCAGTCTTTCTCCCCATTTTCTTGAATGACAACTATCATCATGTTGCTTTTTCAAATGTCATGAATCTAATTTTATTTGTTTGGTAGAGTTGACTGAGGAAGCTCCGTGAGGTCCATGACCAAGATAATGGAAAATGGTAAATGTCTGCCTGAGGGAATTTATCTTTTTATTGCAGTTATGTTCATGAGAAGCTAGTCATTCCAGGTAATCAGCATGATGCCATGAGGGAGAAGCTACTTTCTGGGAGTGATGTGTTTTTGCAGGTAAATCTTTTTCCCTGAAGCTGGAAGAATACTTCTCAGACATATCAGTGGGAGCAGTCCCTCCTCAGGAGCAATGGGGAGCCAGATGACCTCTTAGGTGATTGCTGATATGAAGAACCTATGACTGAGACTATCCTTTTGTAAATTTCCCACAACAGGGTAGAGGTGGATGATACCCAGCAAAACCTGATCCCCAAGAAATGAGATGTTTTCTCTTAGAGTGAGTGATTTATATTTTGGAGAATTAGGACAACAATTATTGAATGCTATTTCTAGCAGTGAAATAAAATTATTTATACATGTAGAAAGGAATATATCTTATAGATCACCTTAGATGTATCACAGTCCTGCTGGGTGTATCTAGGACCCTCCCTTTCTGGAGCTTCATGAGGGTAGGGAGCATGCTTGGCTTCTCTCACTATCAAATCTGCTGTATGAAATAAAATACTTAGCATCTAATAAGCTTTCAATAAGTATTTGTTGGAGGCAATGAACAAGTGAAAGTTGGCGTGGTAAAATCTAAAGCATCCAAGTGGTAATATTTTTAACACTCTACCATTGATTATCTGTATCTAACTGTCAGCCTATCTACCTGCCTATCTAATCTCTCATATATCTGATATATCTGATATATCATATATCTCATATATCTGATCTATCTATATCTTACATCCAGGAAAAAGATTACCTTGAGATCTGTAAGGAACTAATATTAATGGTTTAATTTTTATAAGTAAGGAATCTGCTTTAGTGAGAGACTCATATCAAAGATGTTTAAGGGAGAAGTCTGCTGACTGGCATGACATGGTAAGGTCACTATGGCTAGAGGTCTGGCCCTAAGCTTGACAGATGCAGCATCTAGATAATGTTGCTCAATCACTGATGTTACTGCTATCTTAAAAATTACTAATACTGCTATTGCTGCTGCTGCTGCTATTATTGTTAACTAACATTTATTAGAGGTCGATCGTTCCAGGCTCATGGTCTTAAACGCTTCATTTAATCCTCGTAACAACTTCCTGAGGTCAGTACTATCATTGTTTCCATTTTCATAGATGAAGAAACTGACTTTCAGAGTGGTTAAGAAATTTGCTCCAACTCACACAACCATAGTCTCCATCGTGAATGGGAAGCCCCGGTCCAGCAACTCGCTCTTACTCCCCATGCCCCTTGGCAGGCCATGGGATGTAAATCTCTGTTTGGGAAGGTCAGCCCTGACAAAGCCTAAATCTTCCTTCTCTACTGGACAGTCTCTGGCTTCTTCTCTGCCACTGCTGTAACTTCCCACCCAGTACATCTGGGCAGAGTGGGTGGGGAGCCTGTCCTTTAGCAATGCTGTGGAGAAGAATATGAGTTGGGTAATTGGGACGATACAGCTTGCCAGATACTGTGTGCAAGCCTGAGCTTGGCATCCCCAGTAGGAATGTGGAATGTCTTAAATCTGGGCCTGCCTCTGTCCTCTCTGTCTCCTACCACTCAGGAGTGTCCCAAGAACACTTGCCCCAGGCCTACTGCATCAGGATCTCCCCAAGTTTGGGTCCAGAATGTTAAAAAAAATTCCCCAAAGTATTCAGATCAATTCAATTGTGCAAATACAAGTTAAAGTCCTTGATATCCAAGCCTGAAAGAATGAGGTCAAGAGAGTGAAGGTTTCCTCTGAAATCTCTACCTGGTTTCCTGAGACATATGAGACCAGACCTCCCAGCCTCAGTTGGTACAATACCATCAACACAAACTTTGCTTCAGGAGGCAACAATGGTTGTTGAGCACTTACAGTGTGTTTGGCACAACTAAATGCACATAGGTATTGTCTTAATGGGTCCTACCTAATGTAGTAGGGCCTGGGGTGAGTATACTTGGGGTACTCCTGAGGGGCAGGGTTCAATAAGAGGATAAGGGCTGGTCCAGATTCAACTACATAATAGTACTTGTACTGAGGTATAAAGATTATAGGTAGCTTTGGTTAGGGAGAGAAATTGTTGCAAGATAATAAATAATGCAACCCCATGGACTATACCTTCCATGGAATTCTCCAGGCCAGAACACTGGAGTGGGTAGCCATTCTCTTCTCTGGGGGATCTTCCCAACCCAGGGATCGAACCCAGGTGTCCCACGTTGCAGGCGGATTCTTTACCATCTGAGCCACCAGGGAAACCCAATAAATAATGAAACAAAATACTATTGGCTTATTTGTTTTCTTCTTTAATTCATGCCTCTGCCCCTCTGAGTTTGAGAACCGTAAGGGCAGGGAGCCTGTCTGTCTTGCTCAGTGTTCTGTGCCTTGGGCATATTTTAGTGCACAGAGCATAGGAGGCTCAAAAATGTTTGTCAAATGCATGAATGAAAGGGCAGTGAAATGCTCACTTCTACTGTTAAAAAGTTTATTTTCTGTGAGAAAATGTGAAGCCAAATTACATTCAGATTTAGAGCAAAGAGTTATTTGGAAGGCATTTTTGACCAGTGGTATCACACTATGATGGTCTCCATTGTCTAGATTATTCTGGCTAAGAGGTATTATGACCCTTCTCCTTGAATAGAACTGAGTTTTTTAAATAGCAGTTTTATTGAGGCAACTTACATGCTATAAAATTCACCCCTTCAAAGTGTAGAATTTTAGTATATTCACAAAGTTATGCAACCACCACCGTTATTTCATTTTGGAATATTTCCTCACTCAGAAAAGAAATCCCATGCTCATCAGCAGTCACTCTTTAGTCCCCAACCCCCTGAACATCCAGTAATTACTAATCTTTCTGTTTCTATGGATGTGCCTACTTTAGATATTTCATATAAATGAATTAACACATGTGAACTTTTTGTCTGGGTTGTTTCACTCTGTGTCATGTGTTCAAGGTTCACCCATGTCATAGCATGAATCAGTACTTCATTTTTATTTCCATATAATATTCCATTGTATGAATATATTGCATGAACATATCCACTCTTTGATGGACATTTAAGCTGTTTCCACTTTTCAAATATTATAAATAGCACTGCTATGAACATTCATGCATGAGTTTTTGTATGAACAGACATTTGCATTTCTCTTGAGTTTATATCTGAAGGAGAATGAATGGATCATAGGGTAACTATGTTTTACTTTTTGAGGAACTACCAGACTATTTTCCAGTCATGTCTGACTCTTTGTGATCCCAGGGACTGTAGTCTACCGGGCTCCCCTGTCCAGGGGATTCTCCAGGCAAGAATAATGCAGTGGGTTGCCATTTCCTTCTCCAGGGAATCTCCCCGACCCAGGGATTGAATCTGTGTCTCTTTATATCTCCTGCATTGGCAGGCGGGTTCTTTACCATTAGAGCCAGTTGGGAAGCCCCACATAGATAAAGATGAATATTCATGTATGAGTTTTTGTCTGAACAGATATTTGCATTTCTCTTGACTGTATATCTGAAGGAGAATGAATGGATCATAGGGTAACTACGTTTTACTTTTTGAGGAACTACCAGACTATTTTCCAGTCATGTCTGACTCTTTGTGATCCCAGGGACTGTAGTCTACCGGGCTCCCCTGTCCAGGGGATTCTCCAGGCAAGAATAATGCAGTGGGTTGCCATTTCCTTCTCCAGGGAATCTCCCCGACCCAGGGATTGAATCTGTGTCTCTTTATATCTCCTGCATTGGCAGGCGGGTTCTTTACCATTAGAGCCAGTTGGGAAGCCCCACATAGATAAAGATGAATATTCATGTATGAGTTTTTGTCTGAACAGATATTTGCATTTCTCTTGACTGTATATCTGAAGGAGAATGAATGGATCATAGGGTAACTACGTTTTACTTTTTGAGGAACTACCAGACTATTTTCCAAAATGACTGCAAATTCCTATACTTCCACCAGCAATGTATAAAGCTCCCAATTTCTCAGCATACTAACACTTGTTATTGTCTATCTTTTTAATTTTAGCCATCCTAGTGGGTGTGAAGTGGTATCCCATTGTGGTTTTAATTTACATTTCCCTAATGACTAAAGACTACTGATGTTAATGGCCTCATCTTTTCATGTCCTCACTGGATATTTGTATGTCTTTTTTGGAGGAATATCTATGAAGTCTTTTATCCATTTGTCTTTATTGTTGAACTATGTTTTTTATATATTCTGAAAATAAATTCCTTATCAGATATATGACTTGCAAACATTTTTCCCCATTTAGTGCATTATCTTTTCACTTTGTGGCATTATCCTTTGAAGCACAATAATTTTACATTTTGATAATGTCCAATTTATCAAGTTTTTCTTTTGTTGCTTACACTTTTGGTGTTATAGCTGAGAAACAATGGCCTAATCCAAGGCCATGAAAACTTACACTTTTTTTCTACAAAGGGTTTTATAGTTTTATCTCATACTTTTAGGTCTATGATTGATTTTAAATGAATTTTTATATATAATGTGAACAGAAGTGGTTTAACTAATGAAATTCTTTCTTTATGAATCTTCAGGCTCATAGAAGATGATTCTTTATAGTGTACATGATCTTTCTTCAGATATTGAGAAGGCTGCAAATGTTTTTTACCAAGCCCAGATTATTGATTTCTGGGCTCTCGATTGCTCTCCTAGTATGCTGACCAGAGAGACTACTTTCTTTTTAAAGTGACTTTTGTAGATTTGTAACCATGTTCACAATGTGTTGACTCTGAGAGAAACTGTTGGTCAGGTTCTTTGGGTTGGTCTCATCTAACAGTGGCTTCTTATGTTGACCACACAGAATCAAATCAGTTCAGTTCAGTTCAGTCACTCAGTTGTGTCCGACTCTTTGCAACCCCATGAACCGCAGCACGCCAGGCCTCCCTGTCCATCCCTAGCTCCCGGAGTCTACCCAAACTCACGTCCATTGAGTCAGTGATGCCGTCCAACCATCTCATCCTCTATCATCCCTTTCTCCTCCTGCCCTCAATCTTCCCCAGCATCAGGGTCTTTTCAAATGAGTCAGTTCCTCGCATCAGGTGGCCAAAGTATTGGAGTTTCAGCTTCAGCATCAGTCCTTCCAATGAACACCCAGGACTTATTTCCTTTAGGATGGACTGGTTGGATCTCCTTGTAGTCCAAGGGACTCTCAAGAGTCTTCTCCAATACCACAGTCAAAAGCATCAATTCTTCTGTGCTTAGCTTTCTTTATAGTCCAACTCTCACATCCATACATGACCACACAGAATAGATTGTTCTCAACTTTTGGTTACGGTTGTTGTTGTTCAGTTGCTAAGTCACATTTGACTCTTTGCATTCCTTGAGTTGCAGCATGCCAGGCTTTCCTATTCTTTGCTATCTCCCAGAGTTTGCTCAGACTTAGGTCCATTGAGTCAGTGATGCCATCCAACCGTCTCATTCTCTGTCGACCCCTTCTTCTCTTGCCCTCAGAGATTTTAATTTAGTGAAATATATAGCTTTGTCTGAATTCAACTGAAAATCAAAATAAATATTTTGGTAGTGCTTTACTTTTTAGGATCTTAGAAGAAAATTTTTTTTTAATGTTGACTCAAGCTTATGACTTAGTAGTTAGGGGCTTAATAGGACAACATTTACCTTGGCACTTATGGAAACATGTCTGCTTTCTAACTAGGTTACACATTTATTCCTGAGGCTAACTGGTTTATAATTAGCTGGTGAAGGCTTTCAGGTCTGGGCTTCCCAAGAGTGAAGATGACCCATGTGTTTCTGTTAATTGTTCCCTGGGCTACAAACTAAAGAGCTAGAAGCCAACAGTTCATGGTAGACAGTTCTCATTTGGCAGTTGAGTTTTCCCAAGTCAACAAAGCATAAGGTCATTAATTCTTCGAGGATAGGAAAGGGACTTTTTCAAAATGAAATTTTATTTGTTGGGAGCATGTAGAATTCAGGGACCAAGTTAATTTATTTTCTAATTACTGTACTTTACTTGACTGACTTACATATGCAATGGCACTGTGGTTTTGCTGTAGGTATAAGGATCACTGAGAATAACAGTTTTCTTCAACTAGATTAAAGGAAGTTTCCTAAATTTATGAAAGCCTTCCATCATCATTATTTTATGCTCCAATATCCATACTAGTGTTCACATTAAAAGAAAAAATCATGTTGTGTTCTCTTATGTAAGAAGATATAAATAGACATTCAAAACATAAGCATGCAACATGATGTATGGTTCAGAAAATAGGAATTCAAGAACAGTTGATGGATTGTCCATCTGGTTATAGACAACCAATTCGTGATTAACTGAGCTACAGATCAACATGGAAATATACCTTAAAAATTCTCAGTCTTTCTTTCAATTAGTCATCTGATTTTAAAAATGTACCTTGCATGTGGATTTGCCATAGAACTAATGAACCTTAAGTTTTACAGCCTTTCATTTGCCAGTGCCCTATATAGGCCCTATACCAAATTTGCATGTAGAATTTCATATTCTTTTCTTTAAAAGGAGTCTGCAAAATGTTTATTTCAGGTCTTATAAATCTGGATTCACCCAGTCTGACTTAGCTATGGCTCTTTTCTTTATACAGGCTATGTTTTAAATGGCAAAAACAAATGGTTAAATGCATGTGATTCCTAAAATGAATTATTTCTTTAAGTTATACCAAAAGATGGCAAAGGGGAAACCCCCAGACTCTTATATCTTAAAAAAAGTATCTCTATTTTATCCATTGAGTTTTATTCTCTTTTGCTTCACACCACAATGTATCACTGAGTGAACTGCTGAGGTCTAATGTGTTTGGTGGCTGGGAAGTTTGGTTTTATTCTTGACTTGGTAGTAATTGTGGAAAAGCCAGTTCTACTTTTCTCTGTGGCTCCACAGACCTGCTATGTGGAAGGCTCAGTTAGAGAGATCTAGATTTGTCTTACTCAAATGCCATGTCGTGATTGGGTTGTAGTTTTTATATATATGAAATAGGCATAAATGGCTTTCCTACTTCAGAGATTTCAGATGAAATTCAATAGAACTGATGCTGTTAAGAAGACAAGAGGACTTCCTGGTGGTTCAACAGACAAGAATCCGCCTGCCAACGTAGGGGACCTGGGTTTGATCCCTGGTCCAGGAAGATGCCATATGCTGCAGAGCAACTAAGCCCTTGTGCCACAGCTACTGAGCCCGTGAGCCTGGAGCCTATGATCAGCAACAAGAAAAGCCACTGCAATGAGAAGACCACGGACTGCACTGAGTGCCCCCACTCTCCACAACTAGAGAAAGCCCATGAGCAGTAGCAAAGACCCAGCATAACCAAAAAATAAATAAATAAATTTTAAAAAGAAAAACCGGATGATTTGAAAATTAGGAGACTTCTTGTAAGCCCTGGAAAGGATGGACTAAATCTCTTTTCTTTATCTTATAGCCTCAAAATTTAGTATCAGGTCTGGTATATATAAGTGCTCAATAAATATTTGCAGCATGAATAATTACATGTAGCAGACTTTATTTATTTTCATTGATCTAATGCTTTAGTTAAAATACCACTAGTTGTTTCAAGATTAATCCCCCAAATCTCAATGGCACAACACAAAACAGTTCACTTTTGCTTATGGGAGAGCCAGTGGTGAGAGAAGGAAGGATACGGGCTGGGTGGGGGCGGGGGACGGCAGAGTGAGGGGACCACCGAGAGGCCCAGGGCGCCAGCAGCCAGCCAGGAGACAGAAGGTAAGAGCGTAGAAGGTGTGTGCAATAGACCAGGTCTGGAAGTAGAATGCATCCTTCCCAGGTTCAAGGCCAGAAGAACTCAGCCACTTGTCTTCAACTTACTCCCAGGGAGGCTGGGAAATGATGTGCCTGGCTAGGTAGCTGCCTCCCAGGAGCATCTCTGCCCCACGGAAGGGCAGCACAAGTGAGGCTGTTGCACGTCACAGAGGCTCTAACGAGAGAGCAACGGCAGGTGATCCCAGATAGAAATGATGGGTATGCGACCAGGTGGGAAGGACAAAAATAATCTCCAGAACATCAGTTAGAGAGGAGGAATGGAAGCACAATAAGGATGCACGGCAAAAACAGAAGCAATTAATGTCAGAAATGTCCTTTGATCCCTTTGTATAAAAACAAAGCAGCATCCTTTAAAACCTCCCTCCGTGTGTCTCTTGCCTACATTTTTCTCCTTGGACTAAATCTTCCATTCATTTTCCATGCTACACTCTGCCAGAAAGACTCCGAAAGCCTTTCAAAAGTGGTTTTCAGTCTTGACTTTGAGTAAGAATGCTACACAATACTAAATCTCCAACATTCAACTCACTCCAGTTTCACCTTCGTGATGTTACTCTGAAAAACTGTATGGCTATGAAAAAACATACCAGCACCACTTACTCATTTTTTTTTTTTTTTTTTAAAACAGCTTGTCATCCATTAGCAGTAGTTTTTTTTTTTTTTTTTTTAAGTGTTATTCTGCCAGTGACCTGGAAGTCTCTGAAATGAAATGAATTTCTAAAGAAGTAGGTCCACACACCAGAGTGAAGGTGGCAATCTACCTCTGGAAATCAAATTGTGCTGAAGTAGTTGCAAATGAGTCAGCCTCAGGGAGAAACAAATTGTTTGAACAACAGACTTAATTAACTTGTGTTTATGTCTTCCATCACAGCAGGTGTGAAGTCCCAGGGCATCTGCTGACACACCTGAGCTGAAAGCCAGAACTGCTTCTAGAAGAGTGTGAAAAATGACTGACGCATTAAATAAGGCCGTGATGGTGCTGGTAGTTCATCCCTGCTGGCTTCCGGGAGGGCTCTGGAGAGAAGGGAGACAGAGGACTGAATCTCCTGGAGCTTTGTTTATTGCATTTCTTTTCATTTTAAAAAAGCATTTAACAGTCACAGAAGTGTGGTTTGGGTTGACTTATCAGGAGGCCTCTCAGATGCATGCTCCTTCTAGATGATACAGGGAATGCCAGGAAGGTGAGGGCGAACTGGTGTACATGGAAACCCAACTCAAGTTGATCCCTTTCTTATTTCTGATCTGATTGAGTGATTGCTCATACAATAAAACACATTTGGAAAAGTGCTTCAAGAACTTCCTCTGGTAAACAGAATTAAACACTTTTCTCTCTTTGGAAATTCTGTTGGAAGATGGGCTTACCTTCATTTTATGTTCTTTCTCTTTTAACGTGCTTATTATAATGTGTAGTAAATATGGCAATAAGATGCCTGGGGACAGATTCTATAGAGCATAGAAATAGCTTCTTTTCTAGTTGTGTTTTCAAGCTTGGTTTCATCCACTAATGACTGGGTGATGAAATTTACTAGGGTTTCCTACACATTAAAAAAAATCCAATCTACTTATTATCAATTTTACTGATGAGAATAACTGCATTCTAGGTCAATGATGAAATCCTCAACTAACAGAGAAGCTATGCTTCTCCTTCAATTTTTATTTTCTGTCAGAAATTTTGCTACTAATTTATGATACAGTTTTGGATAGAAAAATATAATTGATAGGTAGAAGTTTGTGAAAATTCAGGTGAATTCTAAAAGAGAAATATGGAACACATTGTAACTGTCTTCCTAAAGACTCTGATTAAAATGCTGATATATAACATGTATTTTTAGACATGGTTTATTCATTCACAAATATACATACAGTCAACAATTACTGAGTACTTTCTGTGTGACCAGATGTGCTCTGGATGCTGGCAATACAAAGGTGAGTGAGACTACCCTAATAAGTTTGTAATAGGACATTGGCTCTGGTAAGTTTATCAGTTCTGTTGTTTTTAGAATACGTTCATTAAGTGTGACCTCAAGAATAGATTTTGTGAAGTTCTCTTAAATTGTCCCAGATAACTGTCAACCTTTTGAAAGGTGAGAGAGA